>NC_050074.1:23630661-24249790 GCF_009764565.3 Dermochelys coriacea | reverse complement strand
CATGGTTTTTCTTCATTGTTTCCTGTGCTTGTATTTTAACAGGGAGCCAAAGGATCCCCTGGAATCAAAGGGGAAAAGGTAAGTAGCAGTCCCGGTACTTGGGCTCCAGTGTACTGAGCCTAGAACTCACTGGCACGCCCTGTCAGTCCCAGAACGGGATGTGTTTAGCAGTACTTGGTGGCTCAAACATGCATCTGTCACTTGTTACCTTCCATATTGCACTTGGGCTCATATACCTGAGGTATCTCCCTTGCAGTTTGATTGTCATGTGCTGAGGAGTAGGGAAGATTGTGGCAGCAGCGAGAAGGGAAGGTCTCTGAGTCGGCACGGGACAGGAAGAGAGCTCTTGGGAGCTGGAGCAGCCACCAGCTGTGTGTTCAGGGTTACTGGGATGAGTTGGCTTGCTCTGATTGGTGTTTGGCTGGGTGAAAGGCTGATGTAAATGGGCTAATCAGAGCCCTTCTTGCATTGTTTAACAGTGACTGTAATGTTCATGGCTGAGGAAATGGCTGTCACAGCGTCTGTCTCATTCCTGCCCTGGCGGGAACCCCCAAGGCTGAGCGGGGAGTTTATTCTCTAGGGACCACAAGCTGAATGCACCCCGTTCTGTGACTGACAGGGTGTGTTGGTGAGGTTCTTGTGATGTGGCCACTTTCCCACTAGGGACTGACTGAGGCCTCCCCGTGAACAGCCATAGATTAGTCACCAGCTGGGGCATAGCTAACTGGAGGATAATTCTGTCCCACTCCCATCCACTCCCTTTATGTCCCTATGTATCTACCCCTCTGCCCCTCCATGTGGCATGACTTACCATTTCTATTCCATCTGCACCATTCAGGGTTCAGTTGGCATTGGCCTGCCGGGACCCCCTGGACAAGATGGGCCTCAAGGTTTGAAGGTAACATCTCCTAAGACTTTGTTAGCACAGAGAATCTCTCCTTAGTCATATGGGGAGTCTGGGAATCGGAACTCCTGGGTTCTCTTCCTGCCTGTGCTTCTGGCTTGCTGAGTGACTTGGGCCAAGCCTCTTCCCTGGCTCTGTGCCTGTCTCCCTTTTTGTATAATGGGGTTAATGACACTTGTCCTCTGTTGTTAAACACTTGCTTGGAAGGTGCATATTATTATTGTTATCAACTTAAAACATGGAGTGAAACGCCACGTGCTAGCCTTGGCACCGCTCCCTGTTCAGCATTGCTGTCTCCTGCTGTGTGTGACCTGTCCAGCCCGCAGACTCTCTGCCAAGCCGGAAATACTGTGAATTTTTACAACACGAGCAAGACACCCATAATCTCCCCCTTCGTGGGAAATTGATTATTTGGTAGATTCTCCAGGCCCTTTGAGTGAGTCACAGGACAGCTCTAGATGGGGAGGTGGCAGGAGCCACTCTAGAAGCAGGACAGGAAGGGCTGGATCACCCCCCCACCCCGTCTACCTTGCCCCTCACAGCTTCAAGGCTGAGAGACATGGGTGCTTACAGAACTCATGTGGCATCAGTACCATGGGTGCTGGACAGCTCCTGCTGGAGGCCCTGAAGAGCTGGACACTCTACTCCTGGTTCCAAACCAATCCCCCAGCAGAGATCTTCAGCGCCAAGTTACCAATGAAAATTACCTGCCTCTCCCTCCACTATGCACATCCAGGGAAAGCCAGCTACCCCAATGTTACCGCAGAGCAGGCAAATGCTGGGATCAGGATGTCTCCACTCCAACGCCAGCCATCCTCCATATACAGGCCTGACCCCCTCACTTTTGTGCTGCCTACCTGTACAGGCCTAAGATCCTTTGCCCTGCTTCTGCCCACCCTCAGCGTGTGGGTGTTTGGCTGAGCCCATCTTCATTTCATTCCTCCCCACCAGGGCAGAGTGCTCTGCCCTGCTAGAGTACAGCATTTCCCTCCAGACTGAAATTGAAGTCCCCTGAGGAGTGTGGGCCCCATCCCACTGCTCCTCTCTCAGCAATCTGGCATCAGGGGAGTCCTTCCCCAGCAGCAGCTCAGCAGCACTAACTCCTTCTGTCTCCCCTCCAGGGCGACACTGGCTTACCTGGCCCACCAGGATCCCCGGGCTTGCCAGGCATCGCAGGGACCCCCGGCCAGCCAGGTCTGAGGGCAGAAAATGGACAGCCAGGCCCACCAGGACCTCCAGGAGAGAGGGTAAGAGGTGCAATTACCATCCGGCTCTGAGCTCTGGCCCATCTCACCCCTGCTAAAGCACAGCCACTTGGACCACTCGCCCCAACAGCACATACTGCTCGGCACCAAGGGCCAGTGCAGCAGCACAACTGTCCAGCTGCCCAGCTTCTGCCCTGGGCCTGGCCCTGGAGGTTCATGTGGTGGAGCCAGATTACAAAGGGAGGCCACTGGGTGAGTCCATGAGATGTTCCAGAGCCCTGAGGCTTCCTGTCCATGGACTCCTTGGTGCTGGCAGGCTGGGCCTCCTGCTGCCGGAGTGCAAGGGGTCAATGAAAGAAGCAAGGGAAAAGACCATGTGGGACCATCCTGACTGCCCCCAACAGATTTTTCCCTGCAGCGCTTTCTCCGACTCAATGTGAAGTATGCTCCAGCAAAGCAGCTTCGATCAGCTCCCTCCTGCGACGTGCAGAGAGTCTGCAGCATCCCCCTTGAAGGATTAAATGTCCTTTCTCCACTCACTCCTCCCTGGTCACATGTGGCAGTGCCTGCCTGCCCTGAACTGGGCTCTCTTTCCTGGCAGGACCTCGGAGTTCACCTGAGCTGCACAGTTCCCCTCCACGAGAGCACTTGCACTTGCATTTGCCTGATGCCCCAAGTGTGAGCTCTGCCATGGGGTAGCTTGGTGAAGAGAGATGCCCCAGGGCACTGGGGCTTGGCCTCTGCCATGGAGAGGCCTTAACTGTGCTCCCTTTACAGCCAAGGCCACTCCTGGGCCTTCGCTAGCTGTGAAGTGGGACCTCATCGTGGCCAAGGCCTCTCTTGACTGATGTATTTTTCTTGCTAGGGTTTGATTGGCTTCCCTGGAAGAGACGGTACCTCTGGATCACCAGGGCCCCCAGGGCCCCCAGGTCCAGCGGTGAGTGTTGGGCACCTGGGGCCCAGAGTGCTGGGTTTGTAGCCAGGAGGAGGAAGATGATTTCCAGGAGGTGTAGCAATTGCTACCCCTAACTAAGCCTCTCCCTGTGTCTCTCTGAAGGTGCCCTGCACAGCCTCGGAGAGGGAGAACTGGGTAGGGTGCTGGAAAGAACCTGCTGCCCTGACAGAGCAGCAGGCAAGAGAAGTCAACTGCCAAGCTCTCCGGGGAGCAAACGAACAGTGTAGGAGGTGATAGGCAGCTGCCCTGGGCCAGGAAAGAGGCCACTAAAACCCAAGCCAATGCCACTTTGCACAGCTCCAAAGGGAGGGATTTAAAAGGTCAAGTGCCCAAAAGCAGGTGGGCTGGGTGTCTAATTCACCTGGGCCACTACCACAGTGTGGGCACATTGTCTGTCTGCTTACGCATGCAGCTGTGACTCTTGCTCATCACTTGCACACACAGTCCCAAGGATTGTGTGAGATCTTCCAGCCCCCACCTCCAAGCATGGGGTTCACCTTTGGGAGACAGAAAAATCTCTTGCTTATCCCAGTGCAGGTGCCCTTAGGGGTCTCCCAGTGGACTGGAGCCAGAGCAGCTTTGCATCCAGATTCAGAGCTGGGTGAGAGGCTTACATGAGTATCTTTGAACTATTCCCTTGAGTGGGTTGGGGTTGGGGAGGGATGGCTGGACAGATGACTATCTGCATTTCTTCAACTAAAACTCCCTCCACCTGCTTGTTCCCTTGTGTTAACCTCCTATTGCCACTAGTGCTACCCAGGGCCAGACAAATGAAAGGGAAGTGAGGTGGGTAGTACAAGTGACATGGCCGACGTACGCCTCTCCTTGGCGTAATTGTGGTTGGCACCGAGACCAGGGCAGCACTGATATCTGTATCCTGTGATATAGCAAGCCCCTGGGGATTGCTTCAGAGGCGCCTAGGCTGGTCCTGGTACACTGATCTGTCTCTCTTGTTTCAGGGGGCACAAGGCATCCCAGGACTGAAGGGTGACAAGGTAGGCTCTGGTTTAACCCTTATTGCGCCAGCCTCCTGTGGCTGCTGGAGTGTGGGAGAAGGGCATGTTTTCTCTAAGGGCCCCAGCTAGAGTGTTTTTTTTCTTGCTTGGTGGATGTTCCCTATTGCCTTTAAATAACACCTGTCCCCCTTTGGGGGATGGGTCTCCTGGATGGAGCCAGACTTTTCTCCCCCAGTGTGGCTTCTGGGCTAGTGATGTTGATAGATAGAGGTACAGGGACATCTCAGAGCTACCTACAGGGGGAGCCCTTGGGGCCAAGTGTATCTCTGACCCATTTGCAAAGGCCGTTCTTCTCTCTTCCTCTGGCCTCTGGTGCAGTTGCTTGTCTCTGAAGAAGCCTGTTGTGGGGCATGACTGTGAAGCCAGGCCCCATCAGTTGATCCTGGGGCTGGCAATGCTGTTACAGTACAAGTACTGAGGAGCAAGTGAGCTCCTGTCCTGTTGCGTGACCTGACTTCACAGTTTGAGGGTATGTGCAAGCAGAGCTGGATCCCCTTCAAGCAGCCAACAGACAGCAGCACCCCTAGGGGTGCAAGTGGCATGAGGATTCTGCCTCCCACATGGAAACCTCTGAGCACCAAGGGAGCAGCGAGGAGAGGCCATGGCTTTCTGGCATCGCCACATGTCTGGTTGTCAAGCCATGCAATCTCATGTATGTGCAGGGTAGGGTGGCCAATTTTGGTTGGATGTATTCCTGGAGGTTTCATCACATGGCATAATCTTTAATTAAAGATTCATCATTAATTCCTGGAGACTCCCGGCCAATCCTGGAGGGCTGGCAACCCTAGTGCAGGGCAGTGTCCCATGGAGCATAATGCTAGAGATTCCCAGAGCTGGGACAAAGTGAGCAGGCAGAGGGCGTGGAAAGGGGCAGCCAGTGGCTGGATCCAGCAGGGTGCAGGTAGTGCCTGACTCGGCAGTTTGGGCAAGGTGTGCAGGATTGCCGCTTACCTCGGCTCATTCAGAGAATGCTGTTGTTAGCTACAGCGTCACTAACACTCTTTCTCTCTGCCCTGTAGGGGAACGTGGGGGCTGGACAGCCGGGCCCTAGAGGCGAGCGAGGAGACCCTGGGCCACGGGTACGTATCTCCCCTATAGCCTCCCCCAGCTGTGAGTGCAGACCCCGCTAACCCACCCCTCTCCTCAGCACTGCTGTGTGTGAGGGGACAAGCACATTGATCTCGTGGGGCCAGAAAGACTTTCCACCCTGCAGCACCGGGGACTCTACCAGGCCTCGTGTCTTTGGGATACTGACACGACTCTTCATGGGCCAGGGGTATGTGGAGCAGTCTTGGAGGTTAGAGATGGAGAAGACACTTTCGAGCCCATCTCCCTGAGGAGAGCGCCCCCTTGGCACACACCCTGGCTGGGGCTGCGGAAAGCCCACAAATGGGTACCCTGGAGGCATCCCGTGTCCAGGACCCTCCCCAAGGCCGAGGTCACTGCTCTGGGGCTTTGCCTCTTACCCCCGTCACCATGGATCAGGATAGCAGGCTATGGAATTGACCCGCTGTGCCCTCGGGGCCCAGCTCTCCCATTCCCGGCCCTGTGCTCTGTCTCACTGTGCTCTTTTCCTCCTCGGCAGGGTGAAGACGGGCGCCCAGGGCTGGAGGGAGATCGTGGGCCTGCGGTAAATACCTTCCTCCTCCCTTTGCCTTGCCCTTTAACCAGGGGCTGGGATTGGCTCCCGCTCGCCAGTGACTCCTCTTCTCTTTTCCCTTTAGGGGCCTCCCGGAAACCGAGGGGAGCGAGGCGACAAAGTAAGCAACCTACTGGTGCGGGGCAGTGGGGCCGGGGGAGGGGAGTCTTCTTCCCCTTCCATCAGGCTGCTATTGAAGTACAAGCACCTGCCCATGGGGTACAATCCCATGCTGATGGGGTGGGGTCAGGCAGGGTATTGCCCAGAGCTGCCCCAGGATTTCACCCCCCAGCCTGCTTGGGCTGCTGCCTGACCAGGGGCTGTCTCCTCTCCAGGGGAGCTCATGGCCTGTTCTCCCTCTTGCTCTCATTTCTCCCAGTTCCTAGTTCTAATAAAGTCAGGTATGAACTCGTTTCTCTCTGATCCTGAGCCCTCCACTCATGCCTCTCAGGACCCCATGAACTTCCCTAGGTTGGGGTCCCCAGGGCTCTCCTCTCCTCTCCTCTCCCCTGAGTGTCTGTCTGGGTTCTGGCTGGTCTCCTTGATGCTCTGAGGGAGGCCCTCGGGTTTGGTAGTGGCCTGACAGTCGTAAGACCCACGTGTCCCTGTGCTAGGCATGTTTCTCACCCACGCTCTCTTCCCTTCTAGGGAGACATTGGAGCTATGGGGCCCAAAGGAGATAAGGTGAGTTCCCCATTTACATGCTGCTCGGGGCTCGTTGGCTGACCTCTAGCACCAACTGGCACAGCAGAAAGGCCCACTTGCCTTCAGACCTGGGACTGTCTGAGCCACAGTCCCCAGAGGAAGGTGGGACAGTAATTCTGTGCTGGCAAAGCTGCAGCACACAGAGCTTTTCCATCTGCCGCCTGCACACCAGGCGCTTCTGCCCAAATGCCACCACAGCAGGTCCACCCTATGTGAACCCTTCCAGTGCTAGTGGCCAGCTTTGGCTTTGCCCTGACTGGACAATTCTTAGCCCTGGGGCTGCTCCAATAACCCCTGCCTGTGTCCCTGGGTTTCTCACCGTGGGCTGTGTAGGTCCTTGGTCCCCAGCGGCGTGGGAAGCCGTCTGCCCTGCACCGCAGTGGTGCGTGTAGGGTGTGAGCTGGACTCTTGACTGGCTTGAGGGAAGCAGCAGATGGCCCTTGAGCACATGAGCCTGTTTAAACCCATGGGATTGCAAACTGCAGCATGGGTCTGTGGTTTATTTTGAGCTCTCATTGGCTGCCGTGTGGTTTGTTTGTTTTTCCCGTGTGCAGGGTGATACTGTCATTGTGGAGGGGCCAGCTGGAGTCCGGGGGAGCAAGGGGGAGCCGGTAAGAGCCCTACCCCATAGAGCAGAGGTTTTCAAACTGTGGGGTGCACCCCCTAGGGAGGTGTGGAGGAACGTTTTGGGGGGGTGAGCAGCGACGCCAGGCGGCTTGGGCCAGCCCTGCACAGTGGGGCTCAAGCCAGCCCCACACCACCTCCACCCCCTGACTCACCTCAGCAAGCCACCCAGCCTGCAGATCAGTGTCAACATCCACCATGGCTGCACTGATTTCTGTTCCCAGCAGCTTCCGTGCCCAGCGCTGGTTCTGCCCCCAGAGACCATCACACGCTCCTTCCCCCACCCTGAAAACCCTAGTTGGGAGGGGCATGTATTGGGACTATTTTTGTCTGAGTTGGCAGGATGCAACCAAAAATTATAACACCCAAGTGCGGCTTGGCTCAGAAAGTTTGAAAACCGCTGCAGTTTTTGGCCGCATTGCCCAGGGGTCAGAGTGGGCTGTTCCTTATGGGCTGTTTCCAGGATGCTTTGAGATTTATCAGCCTGGAGGCGTTTCCTGCTATTGAATCTGTAACTGCTAAGTCCGTCCCGTCCCATCCCCCCCCGCCACGATCCCCTCTTGCCTTGGGGTTCAGTCCACACCGCACATGACCCCCACCTGCCTTGGGGTTCACACCCCAGATCTCAGCAGACACTTCCCCCATGTACCTCCTCCCCCAAGTCTCCGTGTCCCTTTAGCCAGACAGACCAGACACCATCCCAGGAATCTCCTCTCCAGTCCCAATTTGTGCCTTGCTCTTCTCTGAATCCCAGCCCATGGGTCATCCTCCCTGTGCTGTCAGGGGACTGACTCCCTGCACCTTCCGCCCTTTCCCCTGTCCAGGGAGACCGCGGCCTGAAGGGGATGGAAGGGGAGAAAGGCGACAAGGGTGACCCGGGCCACCCAGGAGAGAAGGTATGTGAGCGAGCAGCTGGAGGACAGACAGGTATGGGAGCATGCCTGTCTGAAAGCTGTCCCAGAGGCTCGGGAGAAGCCACATAGCACGGAAGGCTTGGCAGGACCGAGAGCAGCTGCTGTGATGACTGGGCACTGTGGAGCACAGCTGGCCCCAGGAGTTAGGAGCTGGACGCTTTGTGCCCTTTGCTTGCTGCTGCGCGGCCATGGAGAGAGAAGGGGCTTTGGGCTGCAGGCCCCAGTTATGGAATGGAGACCAGCAAGGAGGAGGATGAGAGGGGGGCATGTCACTGGAGACTGCAGGGGAATGGGCCGAGATGTGATGGAACAGGCTCGGTCCCAGCCTGCGTTATACTCTGCTGATGGCTCGGGGCACCCCGTCCTGGCCAGCGCCAGCCCCCTGTATCCCACTGGCAGTGGTGAGGTGTTCAGCAGAGTGGCCCCTGGACACCTCCTTTCCCGGAGGTGCATCATCTGACCAGGAGTGGAGTTGGCTAGTGAGTCACTGTGGTGGGGGAAGCAAATCAGGGACGTTTTGTTTCTCTCTCTCATTTGGGGACCTTTTGTTAGAACCTAATATAATTTCAGAGGCTGGTTCTGTCCCTCCCACTGCCTGCTGGGAGCGGGGGAGCTTTCCTCAGGCTGTGCACTGATGTGTGCTTTCACCCGCAGGGAGGAAGAGGCGAACAAGGGGAGAAGGGCTCTACAGGCTTCCCAGGAGCACGCGGCCCTGGGGGCCAGAAGGTAAGAATAGTCACAAGTGTGCACAGCCCTGCACGTGCCACTCGTGCGTGTGTAGGTGTGCCTGCAAGTGCGTGTGCACACAGGCCTGCCAGAACATCTGCTATCCCCATCCTGGCATGTACCTGCAGGCATCACTCAGGCACCCAGCCCCTCCGTCCCTGACCTGGTGTGTTTGCCTTTCCAGGGTGAAGTTGGTGAATCGGGAGACCCCGGAGAGTCGGTAAGGAACTGTTCTTCGCTGTTGTTTCTTGCCCATTGCCCAAGAGCAAAGCCTGAGAGACATTCTGTGTTTCTTCTTTCTCCAGGGCCTGCCAGGAAAGGATGGAATCCCAGGAGCAAGAGGGGAGAAAGGGGACATGGGGCCACTAGGAATGCGAGGCCCTAAAGTGGGTATTTTCTTTGTCTGTCTGTCTGTCTGTCCTCCTGTGACCCTGAGAGAGCCTGCCTGCCTGGGCCAGATGTAGCCCTAGGCAGACCAGAGGGACGCTGAGCCCGCTCACGGCAGTGTCTTGGGACCAAGCACCTTGGGGAAAGAGGAACCCCCCGTGTGCATTCAGGGTCAATGTCAGGGAACCCCCAGGCCACCAATTGGCCCCTGGGAATGGGCTCGGATGCAGTGGAGTCTTTCCAAGGGGGCTGTGCAGCCTCCCAAGAATGGGTTTGGTGGCATCAGCTGCAAGACATTGATGGCCTTGATAGCCTGAATTTCTCCCCCCGATACCCGACACCCAGCATAGATTCTGCCTGCAAAACCAGCCCATTGCCCCAGGGGTTAGTGTTGAAGTGTGTTGCGGAGCTGTGTTGTGACGTCTCTCTTCACTGCAGGGGGATCGGGGACCGAAAGGCGCCTGTGGCCAGGATGGAGATAAGGGGGGGAAGGTGAGTGTTCACGGGTCTGCACAGGTGACTCCCCTTCTCCAGCCAGTCAGCAGAGGTGGGGACACTTGGTTCCAGAGGCGGCAGAGCCACCACGCTAATGGAAGGTGGGACTACAGTGCGTTGCGACGTGCTAGTGGAGCCGCCCAAGAGCCCTGTGCTCCCCGCGCAGCTGAACGGATCCCTGGGGAAATGACTGATGCTTAAGGGCTTCCAAGGGAATAAAGGCTGCCCTGGGGGCCAAGAGGCTTATGGGAAGTGGTGACAGTTCAATCCCCATCTGGTAGAACCCAGTGGAGCTAATTCTGGGCCCAGTCTCGCCCCCAGGGCAGCCTGGTCATGTCACTTGGCTAAGGGGCTGGGGTGCTATGGAACTGAGCTCTGTTAGACCAGCACTGGCCCTCTGAGCCACCAGCGGGGGTCTGTGTAGCAGACGAGAGAGGGGCCTTTGAGAAGCCCGAAGTATCAGCCCTGCCCTGCGGCACTGGAGGGCCCCAGGGATGCTGTGGAGGCTACTGAGGAGACTGAGGAAGGCAGGGGGGACCCTCAACCCCACCCCTTTGGAGCCCTGGGGTTGTACGGTGCAGCAACCTCCAACCGGAACTGAACCCCAGGAGGGGTGAGTCCATGGGTGGGCGGAGCTGTGTGGCATCGCTCAGAGCACTGCTCAGTGGACTGACTTCCTTTGGAGTAGAGGAGGGTTGGGAAGCCATGGGCTAGATATAACTCCATCAGTAAAGCAGTCTGTGCTCTAGACATGAGCCCAGTATGGAGGGGCCTGGGCACTGTCCAGTCTGGTTCCCCATTACCCTGCTGTCTCCCACTGACCTGTATCTCCTTCTGTCTGCTCTAGGGGGATCCGGGGATTCCAGGCCGAATGGGACTTCCAGGAAGGAAGGGTGAGCTGGTAAGTGCACCCAGCTGGCTCCAAGGGCAATGTGATTGAGCACATCTGGACTGGCCAGAATGAACATCTGGTTTGTTTTCCTAGGGAGAGCTGGGCATGCCTGGAACCCCAGGAATCCCCGGGAAAGAAGGTCTCATGGGACCCAAGGTAGGGATTAAAGAGCAATAATGTTTGGGGGGTGGAGTGAGGCCTGTGGATGAGGGGCTGCTGTGGGGCTTGCTGATCGCTCTCTTCAGATCGTGGCCTTACTTGGCCAGAGCTGCCTCACTGACTGTTGGTTAATAGCGTGCCACGGCACGTGCCCACCTTATGTGCAGAGAGTGGGATTTCTCCAGTGCTGCTAATAGAAGCACCAAAGCTGCCAGAGGATCTGCATTAAGATGACCCTGCAGCCCTTTCCAGTGCACTCAATGAGCGTTGGGAAGTAAATAGATGCTGGGACATAATGTTTCCGATCTAACTGCTGTTAGACTCTGTACAAACCTGACATTTGGAGCCCAAGATCACCTGACAATGGCACCTCTACCCAGTTGTTTGTTAGCCACTGGGCCCACAGAGCCTGATTCCAGGGACCCCAGCCAACTGGGGGGCCCTGGAAAATGGGCGACCCCATGCCCCAACCAACTTCGCCTGTCCAGTGCTCCTATGGAGTGGGGCAAGCCCCCGTGCCCTGACAGCACTCCCTAGCTGGGGCGCCAGGCAGGTGGAGCGGGGTAAGCCCCTGAGCCCCGACCCCACTCCCCGGCTGGAGAGTCAGGCTGGCAGAGTGGAGCAAGCCGCCATGCCCCGACCCTGCTCCCCAGCAGGAGCACCAGGGTGGGGGGACTGCAGACAGAAAGGGTGGTCTGCTCTGGCCCCACAAAACCGTAATCCGCCTGTGCCCCTATCCCAAATCTCGCTAGAAAAAATACCTTGTTCTTTGCTTTCGCAGGGTGACAGGGGATTTGATGGTCAGCAGGGAGCCAAAGGAGACCAGGGAGAGAAAGGAGACCGGGTGAGTTGTGCTTTACTAAGGGCCAAACTCCAGAGCCCTTGAAGCTTGTGTTAGTGGGATCAGGGCTTATACCTAAATGCTTAGGAGTTTGGAAACTTCCCCACAGGAGCCCTCTGCTGCTGCGGCAAACCCCAGCATGATGGCAAAGCTCTGGTGCCCTGACTTGCTAATTGCTGGACAGTTTTCAGACACTGACCATCAGTAGCTCATTGCCTGTTAACCAGAGCTGGACACTGACGTGTCTGATAGGGTGTAAGGATATGCCCGGCCAACTGGGGAACCGTGATTCTCTAACCAAGACACGGGTCCCAGCACTGACTTGAAACTCCTCAACATCCTCCCTTCCAGAGGATTCTGGCACGGCAGAACCAGTGCTTCAGGCTGTAGCAAAACTGGGAGTGGAGCAAGGTCAGTTCACTGTTAGAACTCCCAGCTGGTGAGAGCAGTCACAGGCCTGATGGAAAATAGCTGCGATTCTCCCACTGTCAACTGGCACCATCTGGTGTCTCCCCACAGATCCACTGCTGTCCTACAGCTTGGGCGGTAGGGGTGATGGGGGTGGGGGTAGAGCATCTATGATGTATGGCCAACCCCAAGTGTTCAAAAATCAGGCTTCAAACCCTAAAAAAAATCCCAAGATTGGCTGAAAAATTGACTTTTTTTTTAAATGACTAAATGTTGGGTTCTTTACTTTCTGGTTTGGGGGCCTTAAGGACGCACTCAGAACACATTTTTCAGCTTCTCTCTGCAACCAGGAGGGCGAGATGCTCGCTCTTTTTAAAAAGCAAGTTGAAATTCTCATGTAATCACAGAATGTCAGGAGCTGGGGTTCTAAGAAAACCCTCAGATATGCTGGGTCTTGTGATGACGTTGTGAGTGTTAGCCACACTTCTCTGTCAATAGACGACGCCTATCTCAAAGGGTACAGAGCAGGTCAGTGCTGCAGGAGATTGACTCGGTGTGGGCCAAGGTGCCAGTCTGTCACACTCCCAGTTTGTACTGCCCAGTGTGGGTCATGCCCTTCCTAACCCCTGCCTCTTTTCTCAGGGTGCTCCAGGCATTATTGGCTCCCCAGGCCCTAGGGGCAATGATGGAGTACCTGGCCCACCCGGCCCACCAGGTAGCGTTGGCCCTAAGGGCCCTGAGGGGATTCAAGGGCAGAAGGTAAGAACCTCTTCCCCTCTGTGCATGGCCATTTCCCTACAGCTTCTACTCACTACTCCAGACTAGGACAGTGTTGCCTTCTGAATGGCCAGCAGGTGGCGAGCTCCTGTCTCCTGCTGCCTCTGGAACTCCACAAGGAAACCAAAACTGGACCACAAACCCCAGTGCACTCCTATCCCTGGCAGCAAAGGGACCAGTGTCTGAGAGGGAGCAGCCACCCCTTTTCTGTGCAGCATTCAGGAACAAGAGAACACATGAAGGGCGAGAGTGAGCTCTCAGGAGTCCCTTGGCAGGCACAGGGTGGAGGAAGCAGTTCCCCTTCCCCTCCCATCTGTTTCAGTTCTGCCTGGTCATATCCCCATCAGGGCAGTGAGCAGGCCCTGGACCTGCCTGCAGTTAGCAGGCAGCAAGGAGGTGGTAGACTCTGTTCAAGCAGGATTGGCTCCATCCACCTTCTGAATCAATGAACGGTGCCGTGCAAGTGATGTGCAGAGGCTGTTAGAGTGACAGGCAGTGTTACTTGCTGGTTAGAGCAGGGAGCTGGGAGTCAGACTCCTGAGGTCTATGCCCAGCTCAGTCACTGGCTCACGCGTTGACTCGGTTCAGTCTCATAACCTCTTTCTGTATCTCTGGGATGATTTCCTTGCCTCCCAGGGCCGGTGGGGTTCATTAATAATGCTTGCAGCATGCCTCTGACCCTGAGCTGGAAGTGCCCTGCGAGGGTGCAGTGTGTTCATTCTAGCTGTATTCTGGAGCACTGCTATTTCATGACCTCCCATTCACCCATAAGATCAGCTTCAAGGCTGCCCTGAACCCAGTCTGAGGGCACCATGCGTGATGTCTCTCCCCAGTGCTGCATCTTTGATCAGGTTGGATTGCTCCCCTAGGGGACAGTTCTTACCTACAAGGACATGGGGACCCGCCTTTGAGGACTTCTCACTGGGGATAGGGAGATGAAAGCAGAAGAGTCTAATGTTTTGGAAGCGGCTGAGAAATCTTTCTCGAAATAAGTGAGACCGTCATGTGTACCAGCTCGTTTAGAGCCATGTCTAGGGAACAGCCCCATTCCCTGCAAGAGGGAGCTCTGGGGCGTGTGGGGGATGGTAGATACTGCCCTTCTCTGGATGGCCCAATCCTAGAACTCCCCTTGCTGGCTAGTGTCTCAGTGTGTATTTTCCTGCTGCAGGGTGAAAGAGGCCCCCCAGGGGAGTCGACTGTAGGGACCCGAGGCATCCCTGGGATTCCAGGAGAGAGAGGAGATCAGGTGTGTAAGCATGTTTCTGACCCATTGGATGTGCATTGCCTGTCTGAATGCTTGACTCTGCCTGGATATATTCGCTGTACCTTGAACCCCACCTCCTTCCTCTCCCCTTCTTTTGGTGAAGAAGAGAGCTTCCTAGGGGCTGACAGGGTTCTGCAGAGGGTGGGTGTCTCCTGGTTCAGGGAGTTGCTGACCAAGTAGCATGCCTCTTGATTTCCTATTTGGCTTGTTTTCAGGGGAATCCAGGACTCGAAGGCTTGAGAGGAGAGAAGGGGGACCCTGGCATGACGGTGAGAAGAGAGCTCCCTGAGGTCTTGGAGCAAAGCCCTGACTCACAATGACAACACATCCGTGCCACTGCGCAGTCAGTCAGAGCAGTGGGATACTTCCCTCTCCCAGGGGCTGGGACTGGCCCTTGAGTCCTGCCTTCCTGCATGGCAGGCTTGAGGCCTTTTCCCCTTACGGTTTCCCTCCAGGTCTGGCTCAAGTGTTGGATTGTTGGAGTGGGGAGAGACTGCTCTTTTCCCAATGATCCCCAAAGCAGCTGAGGCAGGCTCATGATGGGCTGGGGGGGCCGGAAGACATCTCTTCCCTCTCTCTCTTCATTCCCTTGGTTTTCTCTGCAGGAACAAGAGATCCGCGCATTTGTCAGACAGGAAATGAGTCAGCACTGCGGTAAGTGAGGCTTCACCTTCCACTTGGGGCTGACTGACTTGTCAGCAGCACCCCGGCTCTGATCTCTTATCACTACCAGGGCTCCTTGGGTAGAAACTGGTAAACAAAATTGTCCCCTTCACTGTCTCCTCCTCTGCCCTCTGTCCCTTTGTTCCTTCCTCTCCCCTTCTTTTGATGAAGTTGCATGTACCATGACTTCCACATCTGGAGGTGTTCAGAGTACAATGTGCCAGCCCCCTGTGAGTGTTAGGGGCCTATCAATCTAGTCTGTCCCTTTCCTGATACCTGGTGGCGGGGCAGGTCTGTGCCAAGTGCCAGGATGCTAGAGAAGGCTTTCCCCATGGATTAACCTCCTCTTTTCTCTCTTTCTCTCCACACAGCTTGCGGCGGGCAGTTCTCCTCTTCTGAACCACGTGAGCACTGATTTCTTGTAACCCTTTTGTGCATCCTTTAATCCCAGTTTGCAGTGCTGAGCAGCAGCCCTGTCATTGACGAGCAGGTCCATTCTCCCAGATATGTAGCAGGTTTCACGAACGGGCCATGGCCCGTCCTGGAAGGTCACATGCAGCTAGCTCAGCCCTGTAGCACCAGTTAGGTTGGCAGATTGCCAACAGAAGAGGCAGCCCTGTGGAGATGCTGGCTTGGCATTGAGCCCTAGGAGACTGGGCGAGCGTGGCTGGGTTGGTAGGGGAGCTGTCATTGAGGGTGACTGACTAGGCCAGGAGCAGGAGATAATGGAAGCTGGGGTAGCAAGGGCAGAAGAGATGATGAGTGACATGCTGCAGTTTGAAACATTCCTCAGCAAGGTCTCACGTCTGGCAGCACTCGGGGTGTCAGTGAGTGCAGTGGGGATTCTGAGGGGGAAGCACCAGGGACCGAATCCCTATAGGCAAGGAGGACTCAGTAGACTCCAAGCCTAGAGCTGCCACTAGGGCAGTTTCAAAGCAGAGCTTCAGAGGCCGGACAGGAATGGCCAAGCATCTGACGGCAAAAGGAGAGTGCTGCACTGGGCGTCCCCAACCTGAGACAGCATCTGACATGCTACGCCAAGATTAGCAAACGGATAGTCACAGCAGCCATCCCTTCTCTGGACCCAGGGTCCAATGCGCCTCTCCCCGACTCACTTTGAACAGACTGCCAGTGGGCAGAGTAACTTATGGGTAGTCGTGCCTGGAGAAGCCAATACTTGTGATACCAAGGCACCAAATACATGGTAACAAGCTTGTAAAAGAACAATTATTGTGCAAGCCAGGACTGAGGAATCACTGTAGCAAATACACTAGAGCAGGGGTCGGCAACGTATGGCACGCGTTCCATTAAAAATCCAATTCGGCCTGGCCCTGCCTGGCCCGCTCTTCTCTGCTCCCCACCCTATCCCGCGGGGGCAGAAGCTTGGTCCTGCCAGCTCCGTTGCCTCTTCCCGCAGTGTGCTGAGTTCCTGCCCCTCCTCCTCCTCTCCATCCCTCCCTCCCTGTCCCCCCCCATCAGCTGATGGCCCTTGTGAGGGAGGGGGTGGGGGAGGAGTGGAGTCAGCGTGCTCGCTGCTCCCAGCAAAAGCAGAGAAGAAGCCGGGGCAGGGCCTTGGGGAAGCAGGCATATCCCCTCCAGCCCTCTGCCCTGACCCCCCCCACACACACACACCCAGCCCTCTGCCCTGAGCCCTGCAGTCCCGCACACCTCAAGGCCCCTGCCCTGAGCCCTGTACCCCCCCACACACACACCCAGCCCTCTGCTTGACTCCTTCACCCACCCCCCACGACCCCAGCCCTGACTCTGGCACTCCCACACATACCCAGGCCCCCCACACCCCATGCCCTGATTCTTGCATCCCCCACACCCCATGCACCCCCCACATCCTGACTCTTGCACCCCCACCTTCCTACCCTGAGCACCAAATGGGAGCTCCTGCACCTCCCCCCCCACATTCCCACCTGCACCCCTCCCACCAAATGGGAGCTGCCCAGGTAAGTGTTCCACACCCAAACCTCCTGCCCCAACCCTGAGCCCCCTCGCTCATTCTAGCTCCCGGCCAGACCCTACACCCCAACGCCCAGCCTGCTCCTTCACCCCCAGCCCTGTGCTCAGTGCACTCCCACCTTCAGCTCAGTGCAGAGAGAGAGGAAGAGAATGGCCAGGGAGAAGGTAGGTACCCACTGTATGTGGGCAGGGCCAGGACCCCAGACTGGCAGCGGGCTGAGCGGGTCCGGCAACCGGGATCCCGGCTGGCAGGAGCCAGTGGATGGAACCCCTGAGCAGCAGTGGGCTGAGCCGCTCAGCCCACTGCTGGTCTGGGGTTCTGGCTACCAACCCCTTGCCAGCCGGGGTCCCAGCCGCAGGCCCCACTCAGCCTGCTGCCGGCCAAGGTGAACGGAACCCCAGACCAGCAGCAGGCTGAGCCGGCCAGCGGTGTAAGGTCAACATTTTAATTTAATTTTAAATGAAGCTTCTTAAACGTTTTGAAAACCTTGTTTATTTTACAATACAACAATAGTTTAGTTATATAATATAGAGAGAGGGACCTTCTAAAAAACATTAAAATGTATTACTGGCACGTGAAACCTTAAATGAAAGTGAATAAATGAAGACTTGGCACACCACTTCTGAAAGGTTACCGACCCCTGCAATAGAGTAAGGAGAATAAGATGGCACAAGGACATTGACAGACTCATCCAGGATGAGATCCGTTCCTGCACAAGGGCTAAGCCAAGTGTGGATCAGGGGAGGAAGAGAGAGGTGAGTGTGGGAAGGGAAGAGAGGGCTGGTGAGGAAAGCAAAGGGGAAGAAGGAAGGCAGGTTTCATAGCAGGTTTCCAGAAACGGTAAAAAAAAAAAAAACAGCTGAAGATTGTAGGGAAGAGGAGGCTAGCAGGGTAGCCAGCAGTGTAAGCCTGACAAGGAGGAGCTATGACGCAGAGGTAGGTAATGTTTGGGCAAACATGAAATGAATTATTTGCCTGATTGTTCTCAAAGGAGGATGGGGGACACATGCAAGGAACAGACATAAATCTTCCAGGAGAGGAAGAAGAAATACCAGAGGAAATCAGGATCACGGCAGAACAGGTGATCGAAAAAAGCAAAGCATCTTTCTAAACCACCCATGCCAAACCGGCCCAGAGCAGAGCCAAGCAGACTCCATCCTTGAATGTCAAGAGAGAGTGAGAGAGATTATCTTCTAGTAGATAATTCCACACTGTTTCCAGCCAGACCCAGCAGGCTGTACCAAGCTGGGGAAAGGCTGAGTTTAGTATCGGAGGCATCATTTGTACAGGGCACAATGTTCAAAGGCTTCTCAGCATTCCTGTAGTACCTTCCTATTTGTGTGTAGAATCTGTGACCACATGCCTCATCCAGAGCCGTAGGTGAGCCTGCCTCATATCTGGGAAGACCTTTGCTATGCTCGTCTGTGTCCTGTCTTGTCCTCCACTGGTGTTTGAACAATATACAAAACCAACGAGGCAGCTGTCAAACTCTAACCCACCAAGGGCTGGTTTCAGAGTAGCAGCCGTGTTAGTCTGTATTCGCAAAAAGAAAAGGAGTACTTGTGGCACCATAGAGACTAACAAATTTATTAGAACATAAGCTTTCGTGAGCTACAGCTCACTTCATCGGATGCATCCGATGAAGTGAGCTGTAGCTCACGAAAGCTTATGCTCCACCAAGGGCTGTGTTCAAGAGCATGTCTGCCCACCCCAAGAAGCCCAGTTCTACTGAGGGGATTGGGTGGATTAGGATGAAGGGACTCCAAAGAGAATATATTTCCCTTTGTGCATGCATCCTGCCTACAGGTCTCTTTCTGCTGGTATTTCCAGCATCTATATTGCCATCACCTTGCCGTGGAGTCAGTAGGGTGAATTTTTCTGTATGGCCTCTGTCCCAGGAGGTCCTGTCCCATCAGAGGCAGGAGGATACAATTACATAGATTATGCCACAGGCCAGGGGTGATGCAGACGAAGTGCTGTTGTTTGGTGTCCAATGGCAGGCCGCAAGAGGTGGTCCAGACCTGCCCGTCTATGGTGCTTCTCTCCGTAATGCCTATTTCCTCCCTTAGGTCTCCAGCGCAATGCTAGTTTTGCACCATGTGTGGCTGGCTGTTAGCAGTCTTGGAAGTGGACAGTGCTGATGCTGCTCTTGAGCATTGGCCCGTGACTTGTCGGGGGGAGGGGAGCCATGTCAGTCATTTGTATGTCCTGTTTGATGTCTGTGCTGTGTCCTTGCCTCTCTTAGGTCTTCTCCCCAACTATCCATCCACCCAACCATTCCTGTCTGTTAATGCTCATCTAGTCCCTGTGCTTAAGTTATCACACGCTGAAGAAGAGGAGGGTGAGTCTTGTCTCTTTGTGCCCTGTCATAATATTCGTTCTCCAGTGCTGACTTTGTGAGTCCTGCATGGAAGCTCTGCCATTACAGTGTCCTTCACTTGCGGGTACCAAGGGATTGCAATACCCGCCTTCTGTAACAGTAACTCAGAGAAGCTAAGGCAGCTGCAGGCCATTTAAAAGTAGAGTTCTGGCTATTTCTTACCTTAATGCTAAGATGCACCTAGATATGGGCCATTGTATTATGACTTAATGAAGGGCATCTGCATTCTCGCAATGACACAGAACATATAGGGATGTCTTTGCTATGTCGTCAAACCCCAATCACCTTTGGATCAACTGATCAGAGGGACAGGCGAGTGAGAATGATGTGCAGAGTGAAAGGAGTGTTGTTTATCAAACAGCTGGAGTGTACAGTTTGCTCAGGATGAATGGGTAGGTTCATGAAAAGATAAACAGTGACTGAGTAGAGGAGTAAGTGTATGACTTGGATAGATACTGCAGGATGGTCACATGGCTTATGGAAGGGTATGTGAATGTAATGGATGCGTGAATGTCCAGGATGACGGGTACGTGGATGAGTGACTATGGATGGAGAGTAGATGAATGGATGGGCTCATAGGTAAAGGGGGTGAAAGGAATGGGAAGAGGGAATGTCTGAAGAATGATGGGAATGTGAGGGCAAATGTGTAGAATGACTGGAAGGACTGGTTGGCCGGATGCTACAGCATGGCTGGTAATGCAGCATAGGTTGGTGAGTAAACATCTAAACCTGAATTGCATCCAGTAGTAAATGAAGGTGGCACAAATCCTCCCTCTAGCTCCTTTTCCAGCTTTTCTGTTGTCCCATTGAGATAGGGCACAGAGAGATTTGCAGAGATAAGTCCCAGAGAATGTTTTCATTCCCCATTTATTTAATTGTTAGCATTTTCGGTGACAGCCTCTTTGCTTCCCTGTGCCCTGTCCCCACACACCCCTTGTCTGCTCTAGAACATTTTGTATCTGTTTTCCAGCCATAGTGTCCATCCCAGTAAAATGAGCACAATGTGTTCTAGTGTAGCTGTAGCTGTAGCCACACAGGTCCCTGTGCTGTGACACTGCACCTTTCGGCAAGTGACCCCTGTGGCACGGTTAGTTACTGAGCAGTGCAGCCAATTCCTTTCCCTCCGGCTACCTTTGTGCAAACAAACCAATGCACCAGCCGGTCAACTCAGTGACATGTTGACCAGGCCTGTTACTGAATCTGCCATTTTCATCAGCTGGTCCCAGGATCAAAGCTGAAGGCCAATTGTCGTCATCCTAGGAATGATGAGGGATGAATTCCCACATGGCTTGGGCAACAAGCCCAGTGACGCCATCCACCTGCCCTTCCCACCCTGCACTTCCCTGTCCTGTGGCCCTTCTCATATGGCCGGTGTTATTTTCCAGGGCATGAGGTGCATGTTGTGAACACAAATGACCCTGAGTACGAGCATGTCTACGCAATGGAGGACTATGAAGAGAGCCTGGAAGCTGATGGGACAGAGAGCACCATGCTGAGTGATGGTGAGTTTCCTTAACCTTCCGACAGCTCTGAGGAAAATGAGACCTCCCAGACTCTTGTCGGGGAGGAGGGAGCAGAGAAAAAGAAGCAGACTTGGTTTTATGTGGTCCTCAGTGACCCCTGAGTAGTGTGGTAGAGATCTGGCATTTTTTTGCAGGGAGGAGATGGTGCGGTCTCCCAACTGTTAAGTGTCCAATCATGGCTGAGTAAATAAAACTCTTTGTACTGTGCAGAAGGAAGGAAGAAAAAGGAAATCTTTGGGTGGAAAACAAAGATCCTCATCTTATAGTCTTTGTGCCCTGCCATGTTGTTAATGAGGATTCTGTAGAGGATTCTTACCCCTCCCAGAAACAGCAATGTCCTAAATACTAAGCATCCAGTACGGTACACAAAGATCATATTGGCACTTTGCTAAAAGCAATGTTTCTTTTATTTTGCATGAAAAGGAGCAGATAGCAGCCACCCAGAGAGAGACTACGGGTCCCAAACTGCAATGCTTCAAATATCCAGATCACAGCACTGCATTGTGGCATCTGTTAGAGCAGACGTGGGCAAACTACTGCCCGGGGGCCACATCCGGCCCTTCAGACATTTTATTCTGGCCCTCAAGTTCCTGCCGGTGAGCGGGGTCCATGGCTTGCCCCATTCCACATGTGCCATGGCTCCGTGCAGCTCCCGGAAGCAGCGGCATGTCCGTCCTCCGGCTCCTACGCGTAGGGGCAGCCAGGGGACTCCGCACGTTGACCCCACCCCAAGCACTGCTCCCCCCGCAGCTCCCATTGGCTGGCAACCATGGCCAATGGGAGCTGCAGGGGCAGCGCCTGTGGATGGGGCAGTGCGCAGACCCATCTGGCCGCACCGCCACATAGGAGCTGGAGAGTGGACATGCCGCTGCTTCCAGGAGCTGCTTGAGGTAAATGCTGCCCGGAGCCTGCACCCCCGACCCCCTCCAGCACCCCAGCCCTGATTCCCCTCCCGCCCTCCAAACCCCTCGGTCCCATCCTCCTGCACCCCAGAGCCTGCACCCCCAGCCGGAGCTCTCACCCCCCACCCGCATCCCAACCGTCTGCCCCAGCCCGGAGCCCCCTCCTGCACCCTGAATTCCTCATTTATAGCCCCACCCCAGAGCCCACGTCCCCAGCCAGAGCCCTCAACCCCCACCCGCATCCAAATCCTCTGCCCCAGCCTGAAACCCCCTCTCGCATCCTGAACTCCTCATTTCTGGTCCCACCCCAGAGCCCACAGCCCCTGCCATACCCCAAGCCCCAATTTTGTGAGCATACATGGTCTGCCATACAATTTCCATATCCAGATGTGGCCCTCGGGCCAAAAAGTTTGCCTGCCCCTGTGTTAGAGCCACAGTAAAGATGAGGGTGATTAGCAGTTGCATTTGGTTCTCTGACAATGCTTTGGCCACCAATCCAGTACAAGATTTGAAGCATAGGGATGGATCACACAGGTTTTCAAGAGCTGGTGGTTTATCCAGCAGATGCAAATCTTAATATCAGGGTTCAGGACTGAGAACACTATCTAAAGTGCTGATATAGTGCCAGTCACCATAGGATCCAGGTACTGACCTTCAGGTTTAGGTGAGACGATATTGTGACATATCGGGGTACGATTCAGACCAGTGAGGGCCTGCATCACCCTTGCCGTGCAACCTTGCATGCCTTACAATACCTTGCTGAAGTAGCTCCCACCTGGGATGCTCACAAACAGCATGCAAGCCAGACCTTGCCAGTTACACCCTGGCTCTCATTATCTTTGCTTCTACTGCAGAATGACCCCAACGTGCCCTCAGTCCTGGATTTTCCCCCATAAATGTATGTCCTGTACTGCCCAGCCCTCTCCTGGACTGTACAAATATTTTAAATCCATTATTCCTTTAAGAGAATAATATATTGGCTTATTAACTTAAATAGAGTTACCCAGACACTTCAATTTAAACACACGGGATTAGATAAAACAATAAATCAAGATTATAAACTACAAAGGGATAGATTTTAAGTGAGTACAACTAATGAGTCATAAAAGTCAGAAATGGTTAAAAGAGAAATAAAGATAAAACGCCTACTAGTGCCTAACTTAACAAACTATATTAGATTCAAGCAAAATTTCTCACCACACGCTTCCAGCAATGTTAAGATGCCCCACCCCCAGAGTCCAACAGCTGTTTTTCATTGTCATCTTAGGTGCAATGCTAGAGACAGACAGAGGGAGAGAGAAAGAGGTGGTGTCCTGGGGTGTTTGCCCCTTCTTTTTATAGTTTGTCCCTCTCTTGAAAAAACCATTTTCCAGCTGAGAAGTAGGAGACTGCATCTGTGTGGCAGGAAGTTCCCTGCTGTTTTTCCTATATGTTTGAGCTTCCTTTGTTTTCCCTTCCTGCTTGATGACTCTGTTTACTGCTTAAATGCAAATTAAGGCAAACATACACTTATTTGTTCCAGACAGGCCTGTTTGACCAGTTTGGTGCTATGTGGGTCTTGAACATGCACTCTTAACATAATACAGGGGAACTTTATTGTGATGGGTTCCCCCAGAGTGCCACCTGGAACTGGGGTACCACTGAGCCCTCTGACTGACCAGCCTGTGCTCCCTCTCACACTATGCTGCTGTGACAAGCTCTAGACAACTCCCGGTCTTACACTTCCACCAGCACTTACACAGGCAGGGACACACCCAGCCACAGTTACATGCAGGCTTTGACCAGCCATTGCATGAACCAACAATAGAAAGGCTACAGCCAAGATTACTCCCAGCCTAGAACCAAGGAGCTGTACTATCCTGCCCAGATCAAAATCCTGACCGATATGAATTTATTACTCAGTTTGCCTCTCACTCAGTTTGGAGAGGAATATGCACACTTGTGGTAACTAAGCTGAGGTTTTTCCGCAGACACTTAAAGGCACACTGGTTTAGGTTAAAATATAAAACAAGTTTATTAACTACAAAAAGATAGATTTTAAGTGCTTATAAACTATAGCAAACAGATTACCTAGTAAATAAACAAAAACACAAACTAAGATTTAACATACTAGAAGGATAGGATTTGAATTAACAATTTCTCACCTTGACTGATGATACAAGCAGGCTTACAGATTCTCAAGGCACAAGCTGCACTTGCTTTGCAGCTTGGAATCCCCACCCCCACTCCAAGTCCTTTTCTTTCAGAGCTTCTCTCAGGTATTGAGTTGCGGGGGAGTGAAGAACAACAGATGATGTCACTCCCTGCCTTATATAGCTGTTCCATATGGCAGGAACCCTTTGTGCCAAAAACAGTTCCCAGCCCAGTTTGTGGAAAAATACAGGCACCCAAAATGGAGTCCGGAGGAATGTGGTCTGGTCACATGCCCTTGCAGAGTCACAGCAGCCATTACTTACAGGTTGGCCGAAACATCCAGAGGAAGGCTAAGCTATTCCACAGCCCATTGTCTTTGCTGATGACCTATTAACTGTCAGGTTTCTTCACTGTTGTACCTGAAAGGCTGGCCATGGGTGTCTTCCAGAGTAAGCCCACATGAAATTCAGATCCATAATCAGTATTCATCACTTCAGATACAAAAATGATACATGCAAACAAATAGGATAATCATAACCAGCAAATTATAACTTTTCCAATGACACCTTACATGACCCGTCTTTTACAAAATGCATCATAATTATGCCATAATCATATCATAATAATATTACGATGACAAATATAGGGTGTAGTGTCACACTTACAACTTCACATACAGTGTTGCCAAACATTTTATCTGGACAGTACTGGACCAGCAAATTGAGTTTTGAAATGATACCTTATAAGGCATACCTTATACAAAGATTATTACAATAGTGCATAGGGTGTGAATACAGGGGTTTATGCCATCAGACCTCCATCCTTACAAAGTTGCAGTAGGGTTAGCCACTGGCTGACCTGGAGGCAGCAGGTCAGGGCCCTCTTTCCCGGACAGGGCATCTGCCACCATGTTTTCTTCTCCCTTGGTATGCACAATCTTCATATGAAGTTCTTGTAGTATAAATCTCCAGTGCAGAAGCTTGGAATTTGAGCCTTAATTTTGTTTAACCAGATCAATGAATAATGATTCTTTAAAACTCTGAACTTCTTGTTAAGAAGATAGGGCTTAAACTGCTTGACTGTCCACACAATTGCATAATCATCTTTCTTTATGACAGAATAATTTCTTGCTTAGGGGTGTTTTTCTTGTTGTTTACCCTGTCTGCATCAGGATAGCCCTTAACCCAGGATCTGGTGCATCTGTGCACAGTTCAAACATTTTATCAAAATCTGGACTAGCTAGAAGAGGCTTTTTCAGACAAGATTTTCTTTAGCTTATCAAAACTCTATCTGCCTTTGTCCATACAACTTTGTTAGGCTTTGTCTTTTTACATAGACCTGTGATTGCAGATACGCAAACCTTCTGTAATAGTTTACCAGACCTATGAAAGATTGAACCTGTTTTTGGTTTGGGGTACAGACCAATTTACTGTGGTTTCAAGGGTTCAGGGGATATTTGATACTTCCCTACCCAGTATCCCAAATAAGGAACTCTGGCTGCTCCAATTTGACACTTAAGAGGCTTTTATGGGTAGGCCTCCCTTTTTGAGCTTCGGCAGCACCGTTTGTAAGTGTTTTTTGTGATCAGCACAAATGTTGCCAAACACTTCAATGTCATTGACATAGGCCCTTGCAAACCTCTGTCAACCATTTAACACTTGGCTGACCAGCCTCTGAAAGGTGGCCCCTGCATTAATTAGCCCAAATGGCAACATTGTAAACTCAGAGAGCCATAGCAGTGATGAAAGGGGCGTTCTTCTGTGCAGCCTCATCTAAGGGAATATTTCAATAATCTCTGCCAAATCAAAAAAGCTGAGATATTTAGCTTTGCTTAAGATATCTAGCATATCATCTATTCTAGACATAAGATAAGCATCTAATACTGTGCCCACCCTAAGTTATCTGTAATCAACACAAAACCTTACAGTGATATCTTTCTTAGGGACCAAGACCACAGGTGGTGCCCAAAAGCTGTCAGATTCTTTAATTACTCCCAGGTCTAACATGCTTTGTATTTCTGTACAAGTTTGTTCCTGCACCTTGCCAGTGGCCCTGTAGCTCTGCTGGGAGGTGGCTGTGGTCTTTCTGTAATGATTTTGAGTCAGCCAAGGGTGTCTTTCCTGGCTTGTTAGAAAATACATTGTGGTTTTTCAGCACAGACAACACATCTTCCCTTTCAGTGGGTGTGAACACAGGGCAGATACCAATGCTTTCCAGAGTTGAATCAGTTTGGCATTCAGCCATTAAATCAGTGAGGTGGTATGCCTCCGTTTTCCTTTCCACAGAGGTTTGACCAATGCAAAATGTTTAAGTGTCTTCCGTTCACATATAAAACTGCCAATCCCATCTGGCTCCTTTCCATTTCTCTCTAGCTATACCTTACTGGGGGTTCGCCTTGGGTTCTGAAGGGCAAGAGGCATCCTAATGTCTTCTGATGATGTTTTGCTAGGTATGATGTCCAAGCAGATTTTTAAGAATTGATCTCTTTTCTCTCTCAGCCCCAGGGAACCTAACCAGCAAGTCTGTTCACTTTTTTCCCTCCCAGCTGACCCATGCAGCTTGCCCTTGGACGAGGGAAACTGCAGCAGATTCACACTCAGGTGGTATTATAACCAAAAAGTGGCAGAGTGCCGGCCTTTCATCTACAGCGGCTGCAGGGGGAACCTCAACCGTTTCTACACCAAGGAGGACTGTGATCTCCAATGCAGGCACCAGGCAGATTCAGGTAGGGGACCAGTAGTGCTGCTCCTCTCCATTGCCAATAGATCTAGGACAGTAAATGTCCTTTTGTGCTGATTCAGCTCAGAATGTAGATGAAAACGGGCAGGCTGTAACACCAGTGTGTCTAGATACTGGGGTGTAGGGGTCCTGACTCCCAGTCATCTGCTTTCACCACTCTTTTCTCTTTTTCTGCAGATGCCCAAATTGCTGCTGATAACATATCAGATGAGAAGAGGAATGCGTAAACTGCCCTGTTTTAGTGGGGTTTTCCTGTCCGGGGGGGAAACTGACCAAAGGGAGAGAAGACCCCACCTGCCCTCAGAGTGAAAGACTCTTACACGCTCCTACAGGGGAACCTACCCTGGGCCTGCCCCAGGTCCTGGACACACATGGTGTGTTTGATCTGAGACTCTCCTTGTTGCCATCTCCGCTCCCTGCAGCGTTGCCCTGCATGCCAGCTTGCCGGAGCAGAGACGTGGTGCTATTTCATAATGAGTATTTGTGTTGCTCTTGGTTTTACTTTTTTTTATTATTTTTAAATTAAGGTGAAATTTTTATCAAATGGAAAAAAATAGCTGTAACCTCTTTAAAAAGCCAACAGTTCTGAATTAGAGCTTTTTAACTTATTTGATGCTGACTAAGAACACACAGAATGCATTAGCCAGATCAAACCTGTTCGTATTGCCACTTGCTTTATTTCTGGTTCACAGGCCTGTGGGCCACTGCTTGTGAAATGGACTAGCCAGCTTGAATGTCTCCTAGCCAGACTGCTCATGTGCAATTGGCAACCCACTCACTCAGTGAGCAGAGCTGTGAATGGCAGCATAAAGGCATAAAGCCCTGGATTCAGTGCCAAAGTTTGCATGATGCCAGTTCTCCAAAAGGATAAAATCTTCTTGGTTTCTGCCTGGAAACTGCCCCCTCCCATCACCCAGGCACTGGAAATGCTCCTTCGTGGCTTGTAATGCTGTGCATTCTTTTCTCTTGCTGTTTGTCTTTTGGGGGGGGCTGTTGGCAATTCTGCCCTTGGGGCTGCCAAAGGAATAGAAAATACAGGCTGCCCTCCTCTGCTGGCATATCCCAGCCAATTGGACTGTATCAGAGAGTAGGAAACACAACCCAGTTGGGCAGCCCTTGAATCTTAGAGATGCAATCTTACGGCTTGGAAGAAACTGGCCAGGTGTCAGTTCTCCTCAAGCCCCAGCTAGAGCCTGAGCCAGAAGGGACCTTCTCTCTAGGCAATTCCACCATTCTTAGCCTAACTCTTTTCTTAGCTCCATGCTTGGAAGCCCTCGCAGACAAGCACGTGGCAAATAGCAAAATGTGGTTTACAGCTTGGCAGCAGAGATCAGCCTCTCTCTCCTGGTTCATGCATTTCCCTCTGGATACCTAAGAAATCTGTTCTGCTCCAAAACAGCATTTCCCTCTGGATCCCCAAGAAATCTGTTCTGCTCCAGAACAGCATTTGCCAAAGGAAAAGACCTGGTTGGTATCTCAGATCTCCATGCTCCGGTAGGACCAGACTGTTTGCACACTCCATTTGCCATCATCAAAAAAAAAACATTTTATAGTAACTAGGCTTGTTAAAGGCACTTTCCTGCTGGCCTCCACCAAATCCTGGATGTTAGCTACATCTCCCATGTGCTACTCCCCTGCACTGTATGCTGCTTGATGCCTACAAACATTCAGTTGGTATAAAACAGCTGGGAAATGCAATTCACACCTGGCCTGGACCTCCAGTGCAATTTTGTGCTCAGGCAAAGGTGATTTTACAGAGGTCCCTCGGAATATCCAAGACCTCCAATTAAAGAAAAGAAATCAGGATATTGTAAAAATTAATTTTGGATTCCAGAAAAACTCTAGTCAGGACCATTTGCAAATTTGACATCATGTAGAGACTTGGGATTTGGAAAATCATGTTTTTTATTTAATTACTAATTGAAGTAACCTCTCAAGTTCCAGGCGGGGGCTCCACAGGGGGTAAAGGCTGTAACATCTGTGCTTGTTATGCCACTGGGGGAGGCATAGGCAGCTGTGAAAGAGCAACAGATCTGTTAAAGGAAACATTCCCCACCTCCCCCCAAAATAAATTTCATTTGAAGAAGTTTCACCTTAATCCTGAACAGTAACCAATATTCTCAAGCAAGAGTGACAGCATTGGAAGAAACCCAAACTTTAAGTGTACATGTGTGTGTAGATTTGTCTGTATGATGCACATTGATCCACACTCATTTTAACAATGCTTTTCTTTAACCTAGTGGTGCTGAACCTTGTTATGAGAATAATCAGGGAAACAATGAGGATGGTGCTATGCTATTGTAAGTTCCTGCCATAATACGGCATTTTAAAAAGCTTTGTAAAGACTTGTTTGCAATCCCGGTTTTATACCATCGCCCTTTTCCCCACCCAAAACACTGTGCCCACAGTTGGACATACTCACACTCTCTTTCAGTTATGTAAAGTGTCAATACAAACCTCCCATCTTTACACAGCTGTTCTGAAAAGGGAAACGAGGGTAACTGTCACATCTGAAACCATGCCAATGTGTGGGTGTATATATGATATCTATATATTGCTGCAGAGTGTGTGTGTGTGTGTGTGTGTGTGTGTGTGTGTATACAGCATGTGTCTGTGTGTCTGAATGCAAGGGAGGTGTCATTTAAAGTTGCAGTAATTTGAATCTGATGCGGTTATTGTAATGATAGCTAGTGAGGGAACATCCTGGGCTAAGACACAGGCACAGAGAGATTTCACTGGCTGGACAGAAGTTAGGGAGCAACATTGTGACTCTAAAAGATTGTTTCTGTAGTCATCAGGTCATGTTCCTGTGGAGTGGCTTGCAACAGGTGTAGTTGAGGGAAATGTGACTGGTGTTTCAAGTGCCTGGCTTTGTGTGGCGGGACAGACTTGCTGTTGAACAGTACAGAGTAAGAACTGTGCCTGGGAAGACATGCGTATGCAGCACTGTTGTGATCTCAGTGCATTTACTGTAGCTCTCCATTTTGATTACAGTTCAGATCCTTACTAAAGACGACTACTGTATTTTCTGGTCATGGCCCATATACCCTAGTAACGCTAATACCAATTGGCTTGGTGAGGCCATTATTTGTGATATTCTTTTAATAAGAGAGCACAATTCTGAGGTCTTGGCTCCTGACACAGTCCTAAGTAATCAGCAGTATCTTAGAGTTGCTGATGTGTCATGTCGCCGGCCCAGCTGGCTGGAATTGTGCTGTGAGGCTTTCAGCAACCTCCTCTGAATTTGTCAGGCTTGGATCTTCAAAGCATGGGTGTGAGTGAGAGGCCCCCTGTTATAGTAATGGGCACTAAAACATCTGACTCAGCTGAGGACAGACCTTCTTCCAGCCTGCATGTATTGCTCACTCCCGTGGGATGCCTGGGTCAGTGCCCAGTGCTTTCACAGGTATCCAGCACTGTGCGATGTTTCCATTGTCGTTCTTGCACAATCTTACAGCTTTTCCACAAAGGTCCCTTGGAAATGGAGAACCACCATCCTCCTTACATCTGGGCCCATGTGGCCTTGCTGTAGATCATTACTAAAGATAAACGTAACTTATCAGCATGTTCCCTGCATCTTTTTTGGGGACGTGTTTGTCAGCATCCAGCGGTGAGTTTCACTTCCGTGTCACCTCTCAACAGCTGTGAAAGAGGCAAAAATACCACCCCGCCTGGCAGTGACTTTAGGAAGATTTGTCTGGATAGATTCAGAGAATGGTCACTACAATTCCAGCCTCCCACCCTCTGTTGCTTTTGTAGCTGCTCAATCTGCTTGTGATGTAAGCAAAGCAAGCAGCTCGCAACACCATCCAGAGCGTGTTACATTGTGTCACTCCAGTTGCTCAGGTACACACTGTACAAGGCTTGTCATTGAGCCTGATGTTGAACTAGTCCTGCAGAATCTAGATGCAAGTCATGTTTGGTTGGTTTTTTTTTCTGTCAAGTGCCTCTTGTGACATGTTGCAAAAACTCAAAATCTGGGAAATAAAAGTTTGTGATACCTCATTTCTGTTGGGCTTACCAGTCTGCCTTAATGCTGTGCCTCTCCCTACCCACCCCAGAACCTCTTGCTCATTGCTACGTCACACTGTTTCTGCACTTTTCACTTACTGGAATTTTGTGGCCTTTCAAAGTGTTTTATGTCTCTCTCCATCACTTTATCCAGCCCTTTTGCTTTTTGGCCTGTAATAGAGAGGAGCAAGTTGGTGCCAAGACTCACAGCTGCCATTAAACAGCCCCACAGAGAGTATGTGAGGATTGTTCCCAATTTGATGCACAAGCCTAAACTTGCTACTGCGACTGGCTGAAAAGTAGCAAAAGCCATCTGTCTGGGTCAGGAGTATACACTTGTCATCAGTCAGCTGCAGTGAAATGATCGACATAGCCTGTCATCCCTCAGAGTTCAATGGAGTATGTCCAGGCCAGGGAGTGGGCATTACAGCACCAGAATCAAATGCCAATTGTCTGTTTTGCTGGTGAGCATCCCTATTTTAAGTTAACTAAATGGGAGAGAATCTGCTTTCTTTCAAGGCCTTTCACCAAGGCTGAAATAATTATTTTTGAAAGGGTAACCCCCATTGAAGTTTTGTTGGCCCAAAATATGCCTAATCTTTGTTCTTAAGTATGTTTACAAAGTCCGTCTAAATCTTTGTTGCTCTGTTTTTATTTCTTTGAAAAAAAACAAACTTAAATTTGTTTTTTCCTTCTTATATAAAAAGCCATGACTCATAAGTGACCTGATGATAGCAAACCAACATGAGTGCCTGGTGCCCATGTGCAACTCTACTAAAATGATCCAACTCTTGCAATTTTCCCTTCAATAACTAACCAGTAAATGCAGTCTAGCATCTGGGAGCAACTCTACAATAACAGAGAAATGTGCCAGCTCCCCCCTCTCATTTTCTGGTGCCCAGGGTGCAGTCAGTATTGAGACTTGTGCAGTCTTATCTTCTGAGCAAAAGCATGGTCTTTCCCTGCAGCTCTAAGAAGGCTGCACTTGGTAACCTCCTCCCTGGTACACACGCTTTGGCCCCAAGGCTGTGAGGACATGACCCTTGTCATGTGGGGTTTATTGCTGAGGAATCCGGAGCGGGTGCCATGCCAACTGAAATTCACCCAGCAAACTGTCGAGTGGATGATGGTCATTTCTGCCTCTTTGGCGTGTCTTTACAGTTGCAGCCAGCTAATTACAGAAACTAGCCCACTAAGGTTAGTATTGCGCTCTGGCCCCACTCAGCAGTGCTGCGCACCTCACTCACATGACCAAGCGTGTGACTTCCTGGGTGACACTCTGCCCACATCAGCAACTTAGTCATCAGCAAGGGCTAGGGCATAAGAGCTACAATGCTAATGTGTCCAGCACATGCTGTGTCACTGCGATTGTGGCTCTGCATAACGTTTCCAATGCTTTATATGAATCCATGCCTTCAGTCTAATTTCAGCTGCTCTGACCAGCTGGCAAGCAGATTTCACTCAATAAGGAAGGCTTCTGTTCCCTGCATTCTCTTTCTCCTGCCCTCTTTGTGGCTTCAGCTAGTAAAGCAGGACAGGCTGTTGGTACATAAAGGAATCCAGCCCTCGCTAAAGGCCAACAATGAAAGCCATAGGACCATGACAGACCCTGTAAGCAACAACACAAGATTCTCTATTACCTACAGAGATGAGAGGCATCAATGAGGCAGGTTTCTGTGTTGGTCTCAGGACTGAGAATGGGAAGAGAGCTGGAAAGCAGCCTTTACACTTAGCTCCTTCTGAGCAAAGGATGAAATAGGGTCCCAAACAGTTCCTGGACACACTAAGGAAGAATCCACCCATTGCCCTGTGCTTCCAGCAGAGTCTTTAACCCATATGGGAGCAGAGTGAGGTTCTGGTCTCTTACCCTACAATTCCCCCAGTTCAGCCACTCCTTGGCCTCTGTGCAGTGCTTACTCTGCAACCAAATGGTTGAGTCTATAGCAGACGTAATCTTCAGAGCACTTTACAGACATGAACAAATTGCCCCAACACCCGCCTGTGAGGCATCCACAGGTATCTGCTGTCCCTTGTTATAGAAGAGGAAACCGAGGCATAGAAAGGGAAAGTAACTTGCCCAGAGCCACAGAAGGAGGCAATATCAGAGATGGCAGTATAACGCAGGAGTTTCTTGCTCCCTGTCATGTGCTCAGAGCAGTTTGCACTTGTTTACCAGCAAAGGGAGACTCCCCAGGACCCAAGGCTCAGATCCTGCTGCTTTAGCACCCACTGTGCCAAAGGACCTGCCTGTCCTATGCAGCCTCAACTCATTCTAGCAGCACCTGGCTCATTCTAGCAGCCACCATCTCCCTACTCTGCTCCCGTGCTGGGCACAGCCCCCACTCAACAAAACCCAAACTAAACCGAAAATGTCTAAAAATAACCCATCTCTGCCCAGTGTGGCCTAGGGCGTGACTCTGGCTGCTGGAAATCTGAGCCTGGCACATTTCCAGCCGGGCCTGGGCAAGAGCTAGCACAGCAAGGGGTATCCCAATGCATGCGTCATTGCGATCACATCAACTCAACTTCCAGTCAGCCTCTGAGTGGGGAGCCCTGAGCGCCGTTCAGTGGTCCCTAACATAGCCTGAAGCCTTCCAGGCCTAAGCCACAGAACACAGTTATTAATAGCACCAAACAAAGACCCCCAGCGCATGTGGCAGGAGTAACTGGCCAGGCAAAGCAGATCCATTCATTCACAACTGGCTTTGTCCCATTGTGCATGAGTGTGACTGTGACTGACTGCTGTCACCAGCCTCATCTCATAATTAGGGCCCTACCAAATTCAAGGGCATGAAAAATGTGTCCTGGACAGTGAAATCTGGTCTCCCCATGAGATCTGGTCTTGTGTGTGCTTTTATCCTATATGAGACCAGCATTTCCCAAACTAGGGTCCCAACCCAAAAAAGCGATTGGTGGGGTGGGGTCGCACGGTTATTGTGGGGGGTCGCGGTATTGCCACCCTTCCTACTGTGCTGTCTTCAGAGCTGGGTGACCGGAGAGCAGTGGCTGCTGGCCAGGCGCTCAGCTCCGAAGGTGGCACCCCACCAGTAGCCAGACAGCAATACCAAACCAGGCCACCCTTATGCGCTGTTGCCTTCAGAGTTGGGTCAGGAAACCCCCAGTTCCAACACTGTGAACTTTCAGATTTAAATATCTGAAATCATTAAATTTACGATTTTGTAAGTCCTATGACCCTGAATTTGGCCAAAATGGACTGTGAATTTGGTAGGGCCCTACCCATAATTGATCCCCTGGAGCTGGATTCACCCTCTGCTAGGCTCCTGATGTGCTCAGTGTTCACTGGCTGACCTCAGCAGAGGCAGGGCTGCAGGCTGAAATAGGTTGGGACCTGGGGGGATGTGAATTTCTGCTGGTGGAGTGGATGGTGCTGGCTTGATGGCGATAGAGATTCATTCCCATGTATCAAAAGAACAGCTTACTTGCTTGGGCAGCAACAAGGCAAACTTCCCCCATTTACCCCCACCACTGTCTGTGTGTCTCAGCCTGAACCTCAACAGGGCCCTCTCTAGTGGTGAGAGGGGAGTTCAGTCTTCTTTGGGGGTCAGATGGTGGCTGAGCCTGCTAACAGAGGTGCCAGTTAATGCCAACTTGGTGATGGTGGTTCTACAACATCAATCCACGCTAGGCTGAAGACCCACCAACTCATTTCACATAAGAAGCCAGGGGCTGGCATCCAGCTGCTTTCTATCATTGCCAGACTGTGGTGGTATTGTTTGTAAAGTGCCCTCCTAAAGCTCATACAGTAACTGGCAGGGAGGATCCCAGTTGTCTGTTCACAGCCCCCGCCCATCCATAGTTCAGCAGTGAAAGAGGCTGATCTGAACCTTCCTCCTCACTAAATCTGATAAAGAGAGCATTGCTTAGGGGGCTAACGAACTCACCTTTAACTTGGGCTGACCAAGAAGGCTGCCTAGGAAATACCAGGGCTTCAGCATGCAGACTCCTCCCCACTAGACATAAGGGCTAGATGAGGGCACATCATACCCAAGCTCTATGATGGCTTCCAAGTCAATTTTGTATCTGCTCCTAGCCCTTCTCTCTGAAGTCTTGCTGGGCTGTACCTTGTCTCACAGACCACTTCTCCCTACATATCCAACCGTGATTGCATTGGTCTCTGGGGGCTGATGTGTGGCTGACCAAGTGCAAGTCTCAGCTCATGAGAGCTTGGCGTTTTTGGTAGAGGCCCTTGTCTGTGAAACACTGCATCACCAATAATCAAGCTAAGCATGAGTCTTGCAACCTTCACACACTCATCTCTTTCAGAAGACCTCAGCCTGACAAATAAGCTGTGGAAGGGCCCAAGCAACACTGCTGCTGCAATTAACTATGCCAGCTGAACGGCTGAGGAGCCAGTAAATGCAAACTGTGGAGAGGGGATAGGAATTTGAATACCCTCCTTAAAGGCCCTATTGTTCTAAATGTACATAATGGTGCCTACATATTACAGTGATAGGTGTTTTAGAAATGTGCAAATAACCAGAGAAGAGCTAGAAAAGTCCTGTTGGGTTATCCAGTCCATCTCCTGCCCAGTGCAGTAATAATTTGACTTAATAATTATCAGACCAGGGAATTGGGGACTATGACTCCTGAGTCCTTATGCCCCACTCAGCAAGTCATGGGCCTCAGTTTCCCCATCAACAAATGAAGATGATACCCATGTAAGGGGGATGGGGCATGTTGTGTGGTTAAATGGATTATTTGTAAAGTGCTTTGAGATGCTGTAATGGAAGGGGCTATAGCCATGCAAAGTACTGTTACTTACAAGGGATAAGCACCCAGAGATGTGATATGCACCACTTGCCAGCATATCACGGTAACATCACTGCAGCCAGGAGGCTCCAGGCTGCTGGCTCCAAAGCAGCACATTTAAAAATCAGAAAACCTTTTACAGCATGATATATTTGATGTCTGAGAATGTCACTTATCCAGAAGCATCACTGATACTTTCCTGAGGCTTTGGCATGTGTTTTTTTTTTCCCCCCCCCTCCTCACATGATTAACCAAGGATGACAGGAGCAGGAGTCCTCAATTAAATGGAAAAATCATCTTGATAGTCAAACATGAAATAATTAATACTCCGCTGCATCACATTCCCAGAATACCCTGAAACACTCTCATTGTGCTGCTGGGGAGCAGGGGAAGGGGGCAAGCATTCCCCCCCTTACCCTTTTGAGATGATCTCATCTGTACTGAGGCAAAATTCTCATTAACACTCTCTTCACCCCATGCCATACCCAGCCTCGGGGCAAGGGGAGGAGACAGCACTGGGGTGACAATAAGAGCCCAGGAGTCTGGAGCTGAATGAAGAGAGCGTGCTGCCCTTACTCAGAGGCAGCAGTTGCAAGAGGCTCCTAACTCAGCCATTCTCTCTGCTAACTTCAGTGGAGTGTGACTAGTTTGTTGAAGTTGTACAAAGTTGTATTTGAAGGAGAGACGGCTGGCAGGAAAAGGTTCTACTGGGAAAGGTGAGATTTCAAACTTTACAATAAATTAAGGGTCTAATTTAAGTGATAGATTATGATCCTTTGGGAGAGAATATATGTTTTTAATTTGTGTCTCTGGCACCTGACTCCTGCCGTGTATTTAAAATGCTTAAGATTGAATTGAGAGAGAGAGTATGAGAAATTGGTTTTACACAATCAGCAAATGTGATTTTTAGCTCCTTCTCCTGTTTCTTGGGCAAATGTACCCGTAAGACCATACAGAAAATGGAAATCTGAAATCTAACCACTTGTTCGAACCTGTCCTAGGGATCTAGGAATTCTTAAGTCGAGCAAGTCATGTAGCTTCAGTAAAACAGTGCTGGGATTTGAGTGTCTGACTGAGCAGGATACATTGAGGGAACTCAATCTGCAAAACCAATTATGCAAAATGTGACAGAATTAAAGATACAAAAATGCCTGCAGGATGACAATCTAGCACAAGGGAGATTTAATCCCACTGGCCTCTGGTGCTAAAATGAAGAATAAAAAACTAGAGTTAAAAGAAGAACAAATGCAACCTGGATATTAGGGAAAGGTCTTGATGGGAAGGTCAGTCTGATAGGAGATCTTTCCCCAATTTGGTGCTTATAAGGCAATCACCTTTTTGGAATATTTCCTGATCCCATCACTTATACAATGATATGTGTGGCCATAGCTGCATCCATAGCACAAAGTCTCTTCAATTCTTTTTCAAACTTGAGGGACTGATACATGAGTTTGGGGATGTGTGGCAACTGCCATGGGTAGTTCTGGGCCAATGACTAGAGAAGTTCAAAGTGAGGGTAGCTACGTTTGTGAAGGATCAATTTAAGCTCTTTCTTGTGAGATACAAGTGACTAACTTGTATGGAAGGGGGTCTGGTGTTTAGAACAGAAGGGACTGGACATCAAGAGACAGGTTCTATACTTGGCTGTACAAAACACTGTGATCAGTGGTTACAGCAGGTGCCTAGAAGTCAGGACTTGAGTTCTATTCCTGCCACTGACTCATATGATTTTACGTAAATTAATCTCTTGTTGCCTTAGTTAACCAGTCTGTTAGCTTGTGCCCCAGAAAACATAGATTATTGCATCATAGAGAAATGGGTATCAAGAATAGATTGCATGAGGGTAAGGGAGCCTAAAAAAATCTTTAGATTTACATTTTTAATTTCCAATTTAATGTTCAAAGGAAAGATCATAAGTTTTTAGTCATGGAAAATATCTAATAGCTCCTTCTGCTTGTTATTTTGCCAGCCTGAGATAAATCCCTAAACTGACATGATCCAATCTGAAAAGGTTTTTCAATCTTATTTCCTTGGGTAATGGAATAGATAAAGGGCATGAAACCAAGAGGAAATTAACATTTTAATCAGGAAAAAAAATGCAAAAGTACCATGAAGATCAGCTAACAACATCACAAAGAAAAGTGACAGTAACTGGAATGTCCTAATCCATTAAAATGTTACCTTATTGTCCATTACCTCCCAAACCCGTTCATCCCAGAAGTCCTGCCCAGCCTAACTATATTCCTCAGAATTTAGGTCCCAAAGGTAAAGTTGTGGCATACACCTCACCAGCGAACCTTCCAATTCTCCCCTCTCTAATGCTGCCAAAAAATCAAGCTTCAAATCAAGCCTCTTTGGCTAGAAATTCCCAGGAGGGTCTCTGTGAAATTGCTGATGGGAGAAGGTCACAAAGGGCTGGAGGCAGACTGGGCTAAATAGCACCTTGTATGATAACTACAAATTAAAATGTCAACTATGGGGGGAAGAGGAGAGGGTGTTCCCTGGCTGGGGGAAGGGGGGGGGGCGGCTACAGAGCATTTACAATGAGGTGGCAGTTTGGAAGTGAGGAGGGATTTCTCTACCTTTCCCCCTAGAAATAAATCATTGCAGATAACTTTGGGCAAATTCTCGGAGGCTGCCTAGGAAAAAGACTTTCCAAAGGGCTTTTTTGGGGGGGAGGGGGCGGGCGGGGTGTTCTCTGCATTCTGGGGTTTGTCAGAAGAGGAAGCATCAGTAATGGGCAAAGGAACTAACTGCCTAAACAACATACGCAAAAACAATAGGGAACTGTCTCCTCCATTAACAAGCCAATAACCTTTAAAAAGATTGTGGTAAAAATAAAAGTTGTAAAATAAGTGTTAAATGGGCAAAATGTTTGTCCTTTGGAGCTGGGGGAGGTGATGGACTAGTCCCCCATAAGATTTGTGTTTAAGGGGATAGTCCCAGATTATGTCACTTTTGGCCTAGGCTATGAACAGACTAAATCCCAGATGTGAGCATATCTGGTATGTTTGCCAGCACAGCAGAAGTGTTTTACTTGGATGTTCCTGGTACACTGGGCAGGACAGTACATGTGTTCTACCTGGGATGCACCTATCATGTCTGGAAGCAAAGCAGGGGCATTTTACCTGGATGTACCTAGAACAGTAGTGAGCAACTCCCATGTAGACAGACCTAGGCATTGCTAGCATTTCCACCTGGAAAGGAAGATCAGTGCATTCCCAGTGACCATACATTAAACAGACAGGCTAATTCCTGCCTCCTAGATGGCAGCAAACTGAAAAGGATTTGCCTCCACCCCATCAGTGTCCCTCAAACTCTCTTGAAATGCTAGGCAAGCTTTCATTAGAGATGAACTCAAACATCTTGGTACAAAAACAGCAAATCTTTATTTTGAAGAAAGACTTGAAATAATATATTTTTAAAACCCCAGCCACTTACCCAAAGGTGTCCCTCAAACGCTGAGAATTTGGCACCCCTTGATGCAGGGTGCCCGGTCCTTCTCACTAGCTCTAAGGGCTCAGTTGCAGCCCTAAATATGTTGGGCTTTGTCATTCTCAAAACATGATTTTCTGGCCCTCCATTTATCTAAGGTGCTTTTCACCCCTTTCTCCATACTATACGAGAGCAATGTAAGTTGTAGGTAATGGGCCAGATCCTTGGCTCCAGCTCCAGCTGCTTTGCACTGGTGAAGCAACACAAAATAGCCACAGAGCTGCCTTGAAGAGCACCTTCCCCCAAGAGTTACCCCATAACAGAGAGGAATCCCCACATGCAGAGGTAGTGCAAGGGCCTTGGCTCTCTATATCTTTCTTACCTGCATGGTATTTTACATTGCACTAGTGCCTTTATTCCTGAGGTCCCCATGCCCTTTACAAAGTGATATACAAAACACCCACAAATCAATCACTTCACTCACCACTAACAAGTAGGCATCTGTGAGGCACATCCAGACAGTATGCACCTGCCAGCTGCAAGCAGGTAGAATGTGACTGCTCTGCTGCTAAACATTTTGGGTGCAGCTGGCAGCAAAACAAGTTAAATGTCAGTTAAAAGAACATCCTCCTTTTGCAGAATGTTATGTGGCTGATACGGGACAAGGATTTGCAGCTGTAACCTGTGTAAAGACCCTTTCTTTCTGTCCACAGCCTGTTGATTTTCCATGGAATGGCCTCTGCTCATTACTGAAAGTGCACTGCATGTTCATTTGCAGATTTCCTGGATGATGCCCTGCCACAGAATCTTAGTGTTACTGAGCTTCCTGATTCTGTCCTGGGCTCCAGCAAGAGCCTCTAAGAAAATGGGGAGTGAGATGCTTCAGAATATCTATGATGCTGAAGCAAACTTTCACCAAACCGGCCCTGAGAAGAGAGACAACCCAGTGAGCAGAGAAACCTTGGAGAACAGACAGACCCTGAACCTGCTAGCTGCTAAGGGCCTCTCCGTAACAAATGGAAGTCGCCATAATAGTGGTGACGAGGCTAGGTCTAGCCACAAGGAAACACGTTGGGCATTACTGGAGGAGTCAGCCAAGAGGACACTTTCCTTGCTTCCTTCACTCGGCCACAAGAAAGCCATGTTCGTCAAAAAGAGCAGCCCTGGGACCAAGTTCTCCCTATCACTTGATGTCCCCACCCATATCCTGAAAATCCTGATAGACCTAGCCAAAGCTAAGCAGATGCGGGCCAAAGCAGCAGCCAACGCAGAGCTCATGGCACAAATTGGACGCAGAAGATAAATCTCGTTCCAATTCAGAAAAGCTACAGCAGTCAGATTCAGCTGAATTCGGAAATCTATGTAGCACAGATGTGGTCTAGTGCATGGATTCTCCCGTTGTGGTCTGTGGTCCACAGAAAGCTGGCCAACCATATGGAGCCAGCACCGCCTCTTTTTGTTCAGCCGCTTCTACAGATGTCCAGGCTCTTTGTTGCACAGCTTAGTTACGTCTACTAGCAGCCACTACTATATAGGAGGAGGAGGAGGAGGAAGATGCAAGGAAATAGGAGTCACTTTCAAGAACTGAAACCACAAGCAGGACTCTTAAACATATATAAATACTTTCCTAATTTTACTTGTCCATACAAGCAATTGCCATTAACTCACTGTGTGACATTGGTCAAGTCATGTCCCTTCTCTGCCTCAGTTCCACATCTGTAATATGGGGATAAAGATGCTGACCCACTTTTATAAATGCGGCGCTGATATATGGATGAAACCCAGTTTGTAATTGCGTATTATTAATGTGCAAAATACTGAGGCTTTTATTCAGACCTTTTTCAGGAAAACCCAGTAAAAACTGTGTAATGATCTCAGAATTTGACTTATTTGTTATCAATTTAGTGATGGCATTTTGCTGAACTGAGCGAGTTGGCATCTAAGTTAGGTGTATCCAGAGGAAGAATGGTCTTGTTATTGAGGCTCTGCACTGGAATTCAGGAGACCTCGTGTCTATTCCCAACTGTTCTACAGACTCCCTCCATTGCAACCTTGGAAAAGACCCTTAGTCCCTTTCTTTGTGTCTCAATTTCAATAATAATACTTCCCTACGTCACAGGGTGTTGTGAGGATAACATTATTAATATCTGATGTGTTCAGATGCTACAATGATGGAGCCCCAAGAAAAAGCTAGAAATAAAAAAGTGAGGAACTGGGTCTCTGGAGTAGTTGTTAGTGTTTTACAGAGCATTTTTCAAATCCAGCACTTCCTGCAGGTATTTCTTCTGTGTGATTACCTTGGCTTCTGTCAGAACATGACACATGTGGGATGCATCAGTGTTACTGGACAATGCAGAACAGGCAAAGAGGTAACATTAAATAAATAGTACCCCTCTGTTCCTTCTAGTTAACATAACCATAGTTTCATGTGTAAAAAGATCACGGGCAGGTAGTTTGGTCCCCCTACCAAAAAAAATTATGAATTTCACACAACCTATTATACAGAAATTTCCTGATCTCTTCATTTCAATGAGAACAAGTTATGTTTATATTTAAACATTCTCCCCTGTAGTTTTGGAAACACAAACTCAAGCCATCCACCCTAGTGCAGGAGTGTGAAGAATCAGAAAGTGAAACTGCCTGGGAGAGTTTTACTGTGCCAATCTGAGTGAAAGGCTAAAAGTTAAAGTAAACAGAAATAATGGAATTATTTGTTTTAATAATCTTTGGTGGTGTTAGGACTATGGAGGGAAAAGTGTTTGTTTTTTTAAATACAGGAGGCCTGATTTTTCTCTTGTTTTTATATCGGTGTGTCGCCATTAACTTCAGAGGAGTCACTCCTGATTTACATCAGTGTTATATCAGAAACAGGCCCATCGCTTTTTTCTCTTTACAGTGAACCCTTAAGCTGCAGGTGTAGCGTAGTTTCATGTGACTCAAATACATCTGAGCTTTTTCTAGATAATACAGCAAACTGCTGATAAATTTTAAAGATAACATCTTCAAGAAATTTGAAATGAAACTTCTTGAATATATTTTCCTCTCCCTCTCTATTTGTGTCTGTATTAAAGACAATTTTTTTCTTTAAATAAAGCTTTATTTACCACCCTGAACAATTCTTCAGAGAACGTACAGAAAGACGTGCAACATGTACAATAAAAAGTGGCATTTTCAAATCCGATTTGATTTCTTTACAACACTTTAGACTATCCTGTCACTCTACATCTTGTTACATCTTTAATAGGAAGACCCTTACACCCTAAGGGGTCATGCACTTCTATAGTCACTCAGTACAAGCAAGTCAAATCTTACAAACACTGAACACTTACCATATATAGAGCCCTAAGAAAATGAGATTGTCCCAAGGTCACCCCTGAAGTCAACCATCTGGAGAGGGAAATGGGCCTTCGTGTTTTACTGATGGACCAGGGGTGAGATGAGAGAGGAAGAGAGGTAGGAGTTGCTAAGATTACTGCAGTACCCCATGGAGTTTGTTTTCATTCCACATGGATAAAATGTGCTATGCCCTTGAACCACTGCTCTCTGGCTGACCCAGGCATAGCATTGATGAGCTTTAGAAGCAGCTGTGCCCAGCCTTCCTTGATCAAATTCAGGGGTCAGTGTACGAAATAAAAATGAAAGGCAGGGTAATTCACAGAGAGGGATCATCTCAAAAAAATGAGACAACTCAACACTGGTCCATTGAAAGAAATGAAGTTACACCAGTTTACATCAGCAATGGATCTGACTCCCTGCCTCTGGTGTCTTGTCTGGGTCCCCTCACCAGCAAGAGACCTAGCAGAATTGCTGGCTTTTACAAGTCATGAATGCAATTGTGTGTAAGTGTGAAATGTCAGATTTCCGTTGGACCCTGACTCCAACTTCTTCAGTGAGGTTTTGAGATAACAGCAGAGAGCTGGGGCTGACACACTGGTACAAAGTACACAGGCCATTTACACAGAACAAGTAAAGGACAGACCAGAAAGAGAAACCATCCTCAAACTAGCTGGAGTTTATCCCAGACATTGCCATGTTCTCTGAGGACTACTTACTCTACGGTAAGTATATTTCTTATTACATATTTTCTCAGCAGGCATTAAAGCAGAGCTATGGTGTCAGGCTACACGTCCTTGAACAGACTTCCTATGCACTTCTTGATTTAGGGGATCAGGAAGGTGAACAAAACAGTATGCCATTAGGAGGCAACTTCAGGTAAAACATCACTAACTTTGACAATAAGATCTGTAGGTGGATTCACAACATACCAGGCTTCTTTTTGCAAGCACTTTGAATCCAAGTTGGGATAACTGTAGAAGATGATGAAGCAATCCACTGCTCAGGGTCACTACAGGGTGGTTGACCACCGCATTTGTTAAAAGGACTAAATGATCCCACCCAGTACTGTCTGACTTACAGCCATATCAGCTGGTGCTGTGACCCAGTCAAATCTTGAATCTCACAAGTTAAGTAGGGCTGGGCTGGGTCAGAACTAGTCCTTGATGGCTCACCTGCAAAGGTAGTGTAGAGTTTCAGTGGTTCTGTAAGTAATGCCCTTCTGTCAGTACTGAACAAATGTGCAATCATGATGATGGGAGCTGCTGTGCTGTATGGCTGGTGCCATCTGTTAGAATGAGATGTAAAAATGAAGTCATGATTTCATTTGGTCATTAATGATCCCATGATATTCTTTTTTTTACAAGAGCCAGTCTGCTAACCCCAGTGTCTTGGCCAAATTGGACTTGATTAATTCCATTTTGCTTTCCCTAATTTCCCCTGTAGTTTACGTAGGATATAGTATGCTTTCTCATATTCCTAAATTGTTTAGTATTACTGTGCTCTCTTTAACAGCTGTCATGTTGCACCTTAGTGGTGGATGAGATAATCCCAGTACATAACCTAGTAAACTGCTTTGGGAGAAAGGAGCAATATAATTGAACTGTGAGATATTACTAGTTATTCCTTACTTGCCTGCATCAATCCTGACACAATCCAGAAGACTGTTAGAGCTATTCAAGAGGTAGATAAGAGGAGCAAAGTCATCTCTGGGATGCATTACTGCTATTTTGGGGGGTGGGCAGTAGATGGGTTCATGATGCCAGGAAACAGCAGTGGTATTTCTTTGGCAAGGCAGGAATGGGAAAGCTCTTGGGGTTGAACTAGAGCCTAGTTTTTAGAAAGACATCCAGTTCTGATTAAAAGATTTCAAATGATGGAGAATTCACCACATCCCCTGATACATTCTTCCAATAGTTAATTACTCTCACTTTTTAAAATTTGCATTTTATTTCCAGTTTGGAGTGTCTAGCTAAAATATTCCAACTATGAGCACCAACATCTGTCTTAGTTGAGTATTCTATTTTTCTATATTATGCTCACTCACACAGCTACAGTGAACGCTGTGGGACAGGAACCCTTTACTGCTTTGGTGTGGCTCATGCACTGCACTACAACTTTCAACATGAGGGAAGGGATTCGTTTAAAAAAAAAAAACACAACAAAAGTGTGAAACATTTATTTTTCCTCCTTTAAGCTTTGAGTGTGAATGTAAGCTGTACTCAGAGGGGAACTGCACCCCCTGAAATGATGCCTTTAAAAATAACCATGTGAAATCAGCAGCTGGCTTTTAAGCCGAGAATAACAGAACAGCGTACGATTGTAAAGAGCACTCAGGGTATCCCAATGAAAATAGGAAATGGCCACAATGGGACTGCAGAAATGACTCCAGCAGCCACCCTGTCCTCAGTGATAGCTCATATGTGGTAGCAGGTGTATTATTGCAGAAGGGAACGTGAGCCAAGATCCCTTCAATAACCCCATCAGATTCTCAAAGAACATCCTATGATCTTTAATACTCTCCTCCAACAGACCCCTCTAGATATGGGCAGAAAGGATTTGGTTTAACATTTCACAAAAGCCTTAGGTTCAATATACACTTTAAAGGTCTCTCACATCCTTCACTATAGGCTGGAAATGTCACCCACTTTTGAGCCCTGTTGCCAATGGAAACTGGTGGGGCAGGACCACTGTGCAATAGATAAAGGAGATGCCTTGGCACAACCCTATCAATTATATCTTGCCAGGTCCCACAGTTGGCAGGAGTTATTCTCCCTCTAATAGCACTGAGCTTCCCCAGGAAATCATAGAATATCAGGTTGGAAGGGACCTCAGGAGGTCATCTAGTCCAACCCCCTGCTCAAAGCGGGACTAGTATTCCTGTGTCCCAAACCTGCTGCACAGAGGAGCAGGAGATTAACAAATACAGCATCTGAAATAACCTAGGTCCAGAGAAACTTTAACTACCCAGGTCATTGCCCCATAGGCTTTGGGTCCCCCCCAGTCACTGCCCTACCCCCCGTCATTGCCCCATAGGCTCTGGGCCCCCCTCAGCCACTGCCCCCAGGCTCTGGGCCCCCCTCAGCCACTGCCCTGCCCCCATCACTGTCCCCAAGCTCTGGGCCCCCCCCTCAGCCACTGCCCCCCCACCGTCACTGCCCCCAGGCTCTGGGCCCCCCCAGCCACTGCTCCGCCCCCCGTCACTGCCCCCAGGCTCTGAGCCCCGCCCCCAGGCTCTGGGCCCCCCTCAGTCACTGCCCCACCCCCGTCACTGCCCCCAGGCTCTGAGCCCCCCCCTCAGCCACTGCCCCGCCCCCCGTCACTGCCCCCAGGCTCTGGGCCCCCCTGAGTCACTGCCCCACCCCCCGTCACAGCCCCCAGGCTCTGAGCCCCCCCCTCAGCCACTGCCCCGCCCCCCGTCACTGCCCCCAGGCTCTGGGCCCCCCTGAGTCACTGCCCCACCCCCCATCACTGCCCCCAGGCTCTGGGCCCCCCTCAGTCACTGCCCCACCCCCGTCACTGCCCCCAGGCTCTGAGCCCCCCCCCTCAGCCACTGCCCCGCCCCCCATCACTGCCCCCAGGCTCTGGGCCCCCCTCAGTCACTGCCCCACCCCCGTCACTGCCCCCAGGCTCTGAGCCCCCCCCCTCAGCCACTGCCCCGCCCCCCATCACTGCCCCCAGGCTCTGGGCCCCCCTCAGCCACTGCCCCGCCCCCCGTCACTGCCCCCAGGCTCTGGGCCCCCCCCAGCTCTAGACCCCGCAGTCACTGCCCCGCCCCCCCGCGCCCAGCGCCTCCTCCCCTTGCCGGGCCTTGGGCCATCAGCCACGTCAGCCCGACCAGCCTCCAGCCCGGAATGCGCGTGCGCGGCGCCCCCCCCCCCCCGGCTGAGCTGTCGCAGTGACAGGCTGGCAGGAAGCGGCGGCGCGGCCGGAAGTGGAGGTGCTGGGCTGGAGACCCCCGCGCGCCCCCACCCCGGGCAGGATGCTGAAGAAGTTTGACAAGAAGGATGAGGAGGCCGGTGAGTGTGTGACGGGCCCGGCCCGGGGGGGGGGCTGTGCCGACATGGGACCCGCTGCCCGCCTCCCCCGGGGCCAGCGCGCGTCCCGAGCCGGTCTCCGTGCCCGGCCCCGCGCTGCCTTTCAGCGTCCGCGCAGCCCTTTGCCCCGGGTCTCGGCTTGTGAGGTGCCCCCGGCTAGTGACCTTTCCAGGCGTCCTCCTTAACTCCGCCCGCAACGCCCCCCCGGGCTCCGGCTGCCCCAGGCCCACTTTGCCGACCCCCTTAAGGAAGCCAGGTGAAGTTGTGGGGTCCTTTATTTTCTGGCCTGCTCACCTCACCTTGCGCCCCACGGATTTATAGGAGTCCAGGTTTACCCATTGCACTGCGGTGATGTCCCAAAGCCAGCTGCACAGTGAGGGGCCGGGGATTAAGCAGGATGCATCTGAAATGACATCTAGAGAAACCCTAACTACCCCGTTGTTTCATGTTCTCTCTGTGTGTGTATATAAATCTCTCCTCTGTTTTTTCCACCAAATGCATCCGCTGAAGTGAGCTGTAGCTCACGAAAGCTTATGCTCTAATCAATTTGTTAGTCTCTAAGGTGCCACAAGTACTCCTTTTCTTTTTGCGAATACAGACTAACACGGCTGCTACTCTGAAACCTAACTACCCCGTCCCCTCATGCTCTGCCTCCTCTTCTCTCCTTTGCCTGTGTCAAGGTTCCTTCCCCACTCTGAACTCCAGGGTACAGCTGTGGGGACCGGCATGAAAACCCCCGCAGCTTATTTTTACCAGCTTAGGTTAAAACGTCCCCAAGGTACAAACTATTTTACTTTTTGCCCTTGGACTTCATTGCTGCCACCCCTAAGTGGGTAACAGATATATAACAGGGAAAGAGCCCGCTTGGAAAGTCTTTCCCCCCAAAATCCTCCCCAAACCCTACACTCCCTTTCCTGGGGAAGGCTTGATAAAAATCCTCACCAATTTGCATAGGTGAACACAGAGCCAAACCCTTGGATCTTTAGAAGAATAAAAAATCAATCAGGTTCTTAAAAGAAGAATTTTAATGGAAGAAAAAGTAAAAGAATCACCTCTGTAAAATCAGGATGGTAAATACCTTACAGGGTGATCAGATTCAAAACCTAGAGAATCCTTCTAGGCAAAACCTTAAGTTACAAGAAAGACACAAAGACAGGAATATCCATTCCATTCAGCACAGATTATTTTCTCAGCCATTTAAAGAAATCATAATCTAACGCATATCTAGCTAGATTACTTACTAAATTCTAAGACTCCATTCCTGTTTTGTCCCCCACAAAAGCATCACACAAAGAGAGCCTTCGTTTCCCCCCCCCCCCCTTCAGCTTTGAAAGTATCTTGTCTCCTCATTGGTCATTTTGGTCAGGTGCCAGCGAGGTTATCCTAGCTTCTTAACCCTTTACAGGTGAAAGAGTTTTTCCTCTGGCCAGGAGGGATTTTAAAGGTGTTTACCCTTCCCTTTATATTTATGACAGCCTGGCTCCTGGCTCTTTGTCGCCCAAACCAGTCACTGGCCCACCTGGCGTATGTGTGGATAGCTTTTAAAAATATATGGCTGATATTCTGATATACCAACTGCAAGTGTATAAAGCAACCTGTGTGTCCTTTCAGTGGCAGCGTCTTTGCCTAGAGCTACATTTGCTTTATGTGTATGTAGGTTGCTGTTCAAGATGTTTTATGTAAATGAAAAGTAGGTGATTTTTTTTCAGGAGACCGTGTTTGCCATAGTGTAAAATATTGTTATCCTGATAATTGCCATAGAGTAAAATATTGATGAACTGATACAAAAGTTGGGGTTGGAACTCAGATGGCATGGAGATGAACACAATATAAACAGAAAGGTGGGGTTGGGTAAGCATTGTGGAAATGATTATTGGGCAAACTTGATCTATATCATTTACATGGTATTTGAGTGTCACACAGGATAGGAGACTGGACCATAGAATCTGGAAATGGAAAAACTCTATTAGGCTCTCATTCTTCAATGCCAATGCAGGATGGTGAAGTAGTCCAGGGAGCTGCACTACATTCACTTAACACAGCAACCTGAGCTGTTCTGCATGTTAATATATGACTTACAGTCAGAAACATGTATATGAGAAAAATTCTCCTGATTGTCAAATCAAGTGTTAAAGCAGCCTAGAAACTGGCTTATAGTCTCTCCAGTAGTGTTTGTGTCACACATGTTGTCTCTTTTTAGCAAGATGACTGCTGCAGCAGTGACTCTGAAATGCTCAAAGTGACTTTAAAATATTGTCTTCAAAGATATGTTGCAGGATCTTTCAAAACATTGTATTGAGCAGCACAGGTGCAGCTTCTAGGTATTTTGGAGCAGCTCTGCCAAATCATTCATTGCTTGCTTCACCATCTGCTGCTCTTTAACAGAGGAGCAGTGTCTGGATAAAAGGAGAGGGCTGTATCATATTTGCTGCATGATCCACATAGAATCGGTGCTGGATATGACAGTGCTGGACAGAAGGCCTGTCCAGATAGGTGTTTGAGTTTTCGCTTGTACCTCATGGTATCTTCTTCAAGTTCATGTGAAACTTTTTTTCTTTTGTGCCATTCATGTATTATAACTTGCTCCTTTTGTAATATTAGTAATTTAATTCTAAAATAATCTCAGAGATTGGTCTCAGGGATGTATCTCTGCATATCTGTGGCTTCCAGGAATGTCTTTACTTTTTTATTTTAATGTATGTTAAACCCTTTGCTCAGGTTTCGGCTTTATCCCAGGCTTCCTCTGCATCTTTTCTGCATCTCAGCACTTGGTAAGGTATAATCATTTAGGAGGGAATCTGTTTTTGGCTACCTTTTCAGGGAGGTCTCCTTAACTGCATCCACAACATTTGTAAGTGCATCTGGTTGCCCATGCAAACTTTGCAAACACACTTGAGGTCAGTCGAAGATGTGGTCCTTTATTTTCTGGCCTTGGGTCTACCACCTCACCTTGCTTCCCACTGATTAACAGAAGCCCTCGTTTACCCAACCATCTTTACTACTTGGACAGCATCGAAGGCCTTCTAAATGATTTTGCTCTTCTTCTTTATGGTCATTTCCCCTTCCCTTTTTCTATGTTAAATGAAAATTTCTAGCATCCCTGCACACTTCTTCCTCCATTCAGGTTACCTACACATGCGCAAGGTGACAGTCCAAAAGCTAATGGTTGTGATGTTCAACTGAGCACATTGAAAATGGCAAGAGTACAGGATAGAACAATCTTAAGTGCAGTAGCTCATCCCTTGATTTACTGACCCGGTAGATTAATATTTTATGTGGAATCCTGAAATCGCAAAAAAGATGTTCTTGTGATTCACGCCTAGGGCTGGGAGTCAGGGTGTTTGGGTTCTATCCCAATGTGTTCCCCAGACTTCTTATGTAGTCTTGGTCAAGTGACTTAAGGACATATTTTCAAAAGTGGACTCTAATTTTGGGTGCCCAACTTTAGACATGTAATAGTTCTGAGTGTATCAAGTTGGTCACCCAAAAACAGAGGCCATGTTTGAAAGTGTAGCCCTTAACTTCTCTATGCCTCAGTTTTCGCCATCTCTAAAATAGGGATAATTGTTTAGATCAAAATATGTAAAGTGCTTTGAGATGCTTAGATGAAAGGTGCTAGAGAAGGGTGAAGTAATTGATGGTGATTGTTGTTGTTAATGGCAGATTTTGGAATCACAAATAGAGGAGGTCAGAGTGGCTGTAAGGATGCAGAATTAGTTGTATGTAGTTGCCAGTAAAATTACCAGGAGTGCTTTTTCAAATCCCTCTTTGGAATATGTGCACATGTACACACTGGAATTTTTTGCTAACCTGCTCACTTCTCATTCTTCTTTTCCCACTCCAACATGTAAGTGTCCAAGCTTTGGTACAGGGTACTGTCTTTGTAACTTATTCTGAGCCTAATTGCTGCATCTTATTTACATAAGAATCAGCAGAATGCGATGCTCTGTTATGATTTGAACTTGAAACATCACAAACTGGGACCAGTAGTCTTTGTAAGAATCATCCCTATAATAATGCATTTTATGTTACTTTGAGCATTTTGGAGCCATTGCTGCAGGCAAACACTGCAGGAACCTTGTCTTTAGGGATGATTCTTACAAAGACTACAGAGCCCAGCATGTGATTTTTCAAGTCCAGATCATTGCATGCCAGGAGTTCTATTCTTTCCAGGCAGCATATCTGTATTAAACGTGACCTGGCCATAGGCTGCAGTGTGAAGTTTCATGAGCTGTATAAGCCTGTGGGCCGCACTGAGGTTAGGCACTAATTAAATTTGCTTATCAATAGCTATCAGCTTATGAAAGGCTGCAGCTCACTAATAAACACTTAATGAGGACTAGATATTAATCATAATTGTAGTTCTTGCCTTCTGATCATTCCAGACCCATTTTTTGCTGTTTTTCATCAGAAGGTAGCATGCAGTCTACTAAACAGAATGATTAAATACACTTTTTCCAAGCTCTCCAGTTCACTGCCTTGGGGTTTTTTAATTAGCTGTATAGCCAAAAATATAGTTTACTGATGAATTCTCTGATTGTTTTATAATGCAAAGTATAAAGTATTCCAGATTCGCACAGTCTGGTGTTTTAGTGTTTTGTATGGCAGTTGCTACACTGGGTTTAATTTCTGGGCCTGATCATTTGCTCCCGTAGGTGGCAGTGCTCTGAGACCTGGGGACTGAAAGTGGGAGCTCTTTATATTCAGCAACCTCATCTGGCCTATTTAGGAGTAACATTGATTAGCTCTGAAGAAAGTCCCATGTAGTTTTCCTTAACTGATAGATAATTGCTGCAAGGTGGGGATAACTTATAGGAAGCCCCCATTGAGGAGGGGATAAGGTTGACCAGTTTGTAATGCCAAGAAGAACAACAATCACTTCATGTTTTAGGATAATTCTCTGAAAAGTGAGTTCATGTTTAAGCTATTTTAAGCTGTAGGTATAAAAGGTATAATCAAAAGGGAGGCTTTCTAGTGTCTTTTCACATAGCACAATTCCTGGGATCACCGTTGTTAATTATCTTATTTTACAGGTGGAAGTTCCAACCCATTCCAGCACCTGGAGAAAAGTGCAGTGTTGCAAGAGGTAAATTCTAAAAATCCTATGTCTTTTATGAACATCCTCAGTGGTACAGTCTCCTCTCTGGGGTAGGAAGTTAGAGCTCTTTAGAAATTAACTACACTTTTGTCCCAGTCCTGCTGGCATTGAAATAAATAGTAAAGCAGAAGTTCCCATTGATTTTTTTTTTTTTTTTGGAGGGGGCACAATTGGATCCTGTTTGTATAACAATGAAAAGAGTTAGTAAACTGTAAATGGATGTATTTTTGTCTGTAGGAAGAATAGATTTTCCCAGATTTTACCCTTCTTACTAAGGGGGAATCTGCCTTGGGTGCCCTAAAATTCTAATAGGATAGGGAAATTAAAAAACAGGATGTGGTTGGTTATTGAACAGTCTTTGCCTTTAAAGGGTGGTTCTGCTCTGACAAATGACTTTTTTTTTTTTTTTGTTAAAGGCCTCTTTTTTTTGTCCGCAGACCTGCTCCTTGCAATTCAGAATTATATCTATTCACTTCAATGATAGAAATAACATTTTTAGTACAGTTTGCTCTTGTTAGCCCTGCAGAAACAGTCTGCTCTGAGAGAGGGAGCTGGATTCTATTCCAGTTTGTGCATCAGCACCAGAATTGTTCCTCTTAAAATGGGGTTGCATGAGTGTAGCTGAGATTGAAATTTGGCCTATAGAACCTTTATCATCACAGTGTGGCTTTCAGATCCCATGGTGAGTTAGTAGGGATGGTTGTTAGAAAGGTGGGGGCATCTCTTTTGTCCCAAACTGAGAGAGTCTGATCGGAAGTCATTGAGAGAATAATAAAATATCCAGTCTGTAACTTGCATCAGTGGCTCAGTTCACACAATGTGTTAGATAAACCACAGATACTGTCTTCTGGGCTCTTATTCATGCTTTTGTTTGTTTCTAGGCTCGGGTTTTTAATGAGACACCCATAAACCCTCGGAAATGTGCTCACATCCTCACCAAGATTCTGTACCTCATAAACCAGGTAATGGAGAGAACGTGAGCTAGGAGTTCTGTAGATTTTAAACATTTTTCTTTTATAAACTAGTCTTGCCTGCTAATTTTAACTACTGCCTTATGAAATGTTACTTAAACAAACAATGTTCCAGTAAGTTACCACTTTCTCCAGGCGCAAAGAGTACTGGAGTGATCGAATGGGCAATTTAAAAAACCAAATGCACAGATTGGTAGCAACTGGAAGTTACTGTCTTATAGCTGTTTGATGACCACCTTGGTTCTAAATCCAATTCCTAGTGGTCAGGTATCCACATAGCAGTGGTTGGTATTTAGGCACCTAAAGAAGCAGGTAGGTGCCTAGTGGGATTTTGTAAATCACACTCAGTGTCTTATCTGCATCTTTAGGTACCTGACTCCTTTAAAAAATCTGGACCTAACTGGCTCCTTATTAGCCATCTCAGCTGAGATGGAGTATGGAATGGGCTATGTAGTCTGAACTCCCTTTCATCCTTCAGGACATTGTCTTGTCGCTGACAGTTGTTGCGATGCTTCTGTAACAGCGCTGAGTAAGGTTTTCTTCCACCTACACCAGCAATTAAACCACTTTCAGCGCCACATCAGGGGGTCACGCAGGCCAATTTCTAGTGCCGATGGGTAGGGCCCTGCCAAATTCATGGTCCATTTTGGCTAATTTCAGGGTCATAGGATTTTTTAAATCGTAAATTTCAAAATTTCAGATATTTAAATCTGAAATTTCACACTGTTGTAACTCGGGGGGGGGGGGGGGGGGGAGGGTCCTGACCCAACTCTGAAGTCAGCAGCGCATAAGGGTGGTATGGTATGATATTGCTGTCTGGCTACTGGTGGGGCGCCGCCTTCAGAGCTGAGCGCCTGGCCAGCAGCCACCATTCTCTGGCCACCCAGCTCTGAAGGCAGCACAGTAGGAAGGGTGGCAATACCGTGAGCCCCCCACAATAACCATGCAACGACCTCCCCCAGTCCTTTTTTCGGTCTGGACCCCAGTTTGAGAAATGCTGGTTTCCCCCATGAAATCTGGTCTTTTGTGTGCTTTTACCCTATACGATACCGATTTCATGGGGGAGACCAAATATCATGGTCCATGATGCACTTTTCACAGCCGTGAATTTGATAGGGCCCTATCGTTGGGCATTGGAGTGGTTCCTCCCTGCCAGCGTTGAGGCACACTGCGGGGGGAACTCACCTTGTCATGACTCAAGCTGTACCTGTTCTGTGGATAAATATCTGTTATCCTGGAACCTTTAACCTGTACAAAAACTGCTTTTTTGTAAATAAGAATTTCTGTCCCTATTTTGCCCATTCTAGGGGGAGCACCTGGGTGTGATGGAAGCTACAGAATCCTTTTTTGCCATGACCAAGCTGTTCCAGTCCAATGATGTATGTCCTATACTTATGCATTTTGTGTGTACATTTGTCTAGCAGGATGTGATGCTGGTGAGAGCCTCACATTCAGCCCTGAGCTCTCTCTTTATGTGACAAGCTACTCTCCCCTGGGTAGAACCACTTGATCCATGCCCCCCACATGCACATGATTATTATGAAGTGCATCCGTTTCTAGTTACTGACATCTTAGTAGTGCCTCATTTTTCCCTGTTGCTCTTTGGTGACTTGGGGCTTGTCTACATGAAGACTTTGTGTGCGGCAAGATGGGGTGTGAATCTAGAGCACACTAGCTTGCCACATACTGCCCTGTGGACCCTGCTGCTGCACATTAAAAGTTCCATAGTGTGCTTTGACTTCCATAAAGTCTGTGTGTAGAGAAGCGCTTCTTTGGGAGATTCCTACAGAGAGCAAGAACCTGCACAAAGGTTCTGAAGCTGCATATCAAGGTAGATAGCACTTTAGCTAATGCTAATACAACCTACAGACAAATATATTGAAGGGAAAAGGTGACTCCATTTCCTGGCTGGGAACCTTCCCATTCAAAAATAAAAAGCAAATGAACTTTTTAATGGCTAGTGCTATCACATAAAATATTCAGAGAGTCACCATGTGAAAATGGCTTTCTTGACCATCCCTTCGTTCCCAGCTCTTCCAAATGTGTGCTATCTGCATAACCAAACCATCTGAATAAGAGACACTCATCAGGCTTCACCATCCATCTGGGCTCTTCCATTTTAACTGCCTTTATTATTTAACATTTATACTGTGGGAGTCCCTGGAAGTTATGACCAGTTTGGGCCCCATTGTGCTAAGCACTGTACTAATATATAATAGATGATGGTCTGCCTTGCTGTGTGTCCCATGATAAAGTGACCTTCTTCCCTGCTGAGGTAGCTCAGCCCATAGCAGTACCTGAAGGAGGCAAAGAACTAGCACCACACCAGTAGCTTACTAGAAAGTGGTGCTGCAGTTCTGAGCAGTCCTGCAGCAAACACTCTGTTGGTGACTCCCTACAGGGTACAATGAGCAGCAGAGTACCCAGTATTTCCAGTCACGTGTGTTCAAAAATCATGAGTCAGGCCTCAAAATCCTGAAATTGGCTTAAAAATCTGATGATTTTTTTAAAAAAAGTCTGGTTCTTGTTATTGGCCTTCTGGTTTCTGAGCCTTGAGAGTTCCCTCAGGTCACACTTTCAAGCTTTTCTCTGTAACCACGAGCACCACAAAGCACAAAATTTCCATTGACTTCAACGGGGGCAGGATTTCACCCTTCCTTTTATTTTTATTTTTTAAATGAAAGCTGAGATTCCCACAATCGCTTGGCTCCAGGAGCTGGGATTTAAAGGAGGAGATGGTATGATGGGATAATGTGATTTTCGTAATTAATTGATCTTTAAATATTCATGGTAAATAGGCCTAATCCCCTGAGATGGGATATTAGATGGGTGGGATCTGAGTTACCCAGGAAAGAATTTTCTGTAGTATCTGGCTGGTGAATCTTGCCCATATGCTCAGGGTTTAGCTGATCGCCATATCTGGGGTCGGGAAGGAATTTTCCTCCAGGGCAGATTGGAAGAGGCCCTGGAGGTTTTTCGCCCTCCTCTGTAGCGTGGGGCACGGGTCACTTGAGGGAGGATTCTCTACTCCTTGAAGTCTTTAAACCACGATTTGAGGACTTCAATAGCTCAGACATAGGTGAGGTTTTTCGTAGGAGTGGGTGGGTGAGATTCTGTGGCCTGCATTGTGCAGGAGGTCAGACTAGATGATCAGAATAATCCCTTCTGACCTTAGTATCTATGAAAAAAAAATTTTCAATAAAATCTTGAGAGTTGGCAACTCTGTCCACCCTGCCAGGGTTGGTGTGCTGCCAGCTAATGCTCGTGTTGCCTGTTTTACCTGCCAGCCGACTCTTCGCAGGATGTGTTACCTGACCATCAAAGAGATGTCCTCCATCTCTGAGGATGTCATCATTGTGACCAGTAGGTGAGTCCTTGCTGGGGTGTCCCCTTTCTTTCACCGCTATTTGCATGTTCCTTCCAACAGGTCTTCTCTTCTCTAGGCCATCTAGAGATAGCTATGATCCCTAAAGGGAGGTATGAAGCTGAGGAAATGCTCTTGTTTAAAGGGGGCCATTGAAATATAGGCACTGAAATCCTGACAATATATGTGAACTGACAGTGTAGCAAATGCCATATGCCAGGCCCTTGTATGTTTGGTTTGTCTCTCTGGATTCCCATGCTGTGCCCACACCATCGTATCTGACCACCTTCTTTTGTAAAGGGCTATTTTTTAACTCTTGCTTTTCTGTCTGAGCCCTTTGACGTTTCTCAGGGTCTTGAAGTGTTCTCTGGGGGATACGTTGCCAAATAGGTAGGCAGGGATTTGGCCATGTGACTTCTATTGTTCTAACCTCATTGGGCGCTGCTTAACGTACCCCACTACTTGGGCCCAAGCCTTGTCTGACACGTCATCTCGGGACCACTGCTTTCCCAATGGGAAATCCTGACCTAAAAGGAGGCTGCTGCAGTGGGAGACAGCAATGACAGAGTTGATGGGAATTGCAAAGGTACATCCTCCCCATGCAGCATTTGGAAATCAGCCTGCATGTATAGGGACTGTCAGTCCCCTCCCCCACATGTAGTTTTGCACCAAACACAGCCTGTTGCCTTGGGCAAGGGCAGGATGTTCAGGAAAGGAGTCCAGATGCTTCATTACTCTAGCCTTTAACTCTAAGTAGCTGCATTGGTGTTTTGGTCTCTTGAGGTGATCTGAATGGCATAAGGGCTCCTGTCATTCCTCTTGTGACCAAACTTTCCCTACCGGAGCAGGACTAGGCTGAAGGCAGCATTGTCATATCCTCTTACCCTCCTGTTGTGGATTTTGGCTGTGAAATCCAGTGCCCATGGGTTGGTATGTGCAACGCTGCATGTGTGCTTTTTATAGCACCAGTGGGTAAAATACGCAATACTAAAAAACTTCCTTCACGTTTATACAGTTTGACCAAAGATATGACTGGGAAGGACGACAATTACCGAGGCCCTGCTGTGAGAGCACTCTGCCAAATCACTGATGTAAGTGCCACCTGCCACTCAGGCAATTGCATGTTGCTGGGCCCTTATCTTCTTGGTCCTGAATGCCTGGCCCTCCCAACTCTGCCCTTGCATCCTATATCTGGCCTTGCTTTTCCTTTTTCTCCCCCTCTCTCTGTCCCCCTTGCCGTCTTGTCAGCTTTCCTTGTAAACTTCTGAAAGGAGTTGGTTCTCATTTTCCCTCTCTGCAGAGTACCATGCTGCAGGCCATTGAGCGCTACATCAAGCAGGCGATTGTGGACAAGGTGCCCAGTGTGTCCAGCTCTGCCCTGGTGTCGTCACTGGTACGTATGCACCTACAGGGGTTTGTGTGAGGGCCATTTAAACCAGGAAACCAATATCTGTGTTGGGAGCTGAACAGCACGTTCTCCAGTATTTTCACATGTTAAAATATGAGCCATCTTTTCAGTATAGAAATTTTTTCTTTAAATATGAAGTATGATTGATTAGGACACACTTGACAACACTGAGTCACAGCCCCTGTGGGCCTGCATTGGTCCATTTGGGAAATAGGCATGATAGGAGGAGGAAGCTTACAGGGCCTACTTATGCTGGACTAGCTTTTTGACCCATGTTCTTTTGTAATGCTCACATCTCCCATGGATAGCATTTACCCTGAATGTCAGTCTGCAGGGTTTAAAACTGGGTTTAAATTAATTTGGGTTTAAAACTGGACTTGGATCAGAACCCGATGAGACATAGTATTTGTGCAGGAACAGCCTGGCTGCCAGGAAATCTCCCATTTGTGGTCACTCTGGCAGGAAGCTTACATGGTGCTTTGTGGAGGTGTCATGACATCAGACACAGGGCCTGTCCTCCACTGTGGTGTGTATATTTCTTCCTCTCATTAATGAGAGCTGTGAGACTGGAGCCAGGGGAAAGCAGAAATCTCTTCTGGCCTGGTGATTTGTGTTTCTGTAAAGTAGATTTGAAATTGCTTAACTGAGACAATATTGGAATTAGATGGCAAACTCTTCTGGGCAGGGACTGAGGCTTTGTGTGCGGGAGTGGGGGGCGTGTTAGTCACCCAGCACAGTGGGGCTTCAATCCTGATTGGGGCCTCAGGGAATTATTGGAATATAAATCCATCATTATCAAGATTCTCCCTTTGTCCTCCATGTGCTAATGTTGATGAATAGTGCTCACAACACCCCTACAAGGTAGGACTGTGTCATTGTCTCTCCAGAACCCAAGCTGGAGAAGATGGGGGTTGTTGCTGTTTTTGTGATTTGCTGATTCATATTAGTTTATCCTGGACCTTGATGGGCTCTTGTGGGTTATTCTGTGCCCACAGCATCTGCTGAAGACCAGCTTCGACGTGGTAAAACGCTGGGTGAATGAAGCTCAGGAAGCAGCTTCCAGTGACAATATCATGGTGCAGGTAAGAAACCCTGGGGTGCATGCAGCAGATCATAGAGCAGATCAGGGGTTTTGGTATTCTCCAAGCTCAGTTGTACATCTCTGGGCCATAGATGAGTAAATGCATAAATAACATAGCATGTGGTTTGTGAATCCCTTTATTTTCTCCTTTGCTAATATGCGCAGTATCATGCCCTCGGCTTACTCTACCACGTGCGTAAGAATGACCGTCTGGCAGTCAACAAGATGCTCAGCAAGTTCATGCGTCATGGCCTGAAGTCGCCCTTTGCCTACTGCATGATGATCCGAGTGGCCAGCAAATTGTTGGAGGAAGAGGCTGGAAGGTGAGGAAGTTGTTTTGCCACATTGGAACACTTACAAAGAGGGATCTGAGGAATCTCCTCTTACAGGCTTGTCCTGTTATCTGGTTTTGTTTAAACCTTTAAGAAATAACATGTAACATGATGCAACCCTTTTCCTTTTATTAATAGTTAAAAAGTAGCACAGAAAAGGGAGTGGGAGGTGATTCCCTGTCACTTTTATTTTGTAACTAGACAATCTATGTGTCTAATCCAGGTGTTTGGTGATCTAGCACTTTGCTTCCATGTTTATGCTGTCCCCTTGTGTACGGTTCTCACACTTCATTGAAATCTTCCATTTGATTTTCCATATCCTATTGTAATTAAGCGGCTAATGTGTATGTATCATTGCCCTCTGCTGGATAGCACCAGAACTGCACTATTGATTGTCATGAGCCCTATATGTCTAACAGCTAATGGAAATTCCCCTTTAGTTCATCAGGAAGGGGTCTATGCTTTTGGAGTAGGATGGTCTCAGTTCTATCCTTGCAATGCAAATTAGTGCAGCATAGTGACAACTACAGAGCCTTAGCTGAACACAGACTGATTACAGTCATATTTCTTTTTCATAAAATGCAACTTCTAGTAGCTCCAAGAGCCATTCCTTCTCTGCCAGCCCATTCAGTCCTCCCAGTGCCTAAGGCTCCTTTTAATTTCTTGACTTTGTCTCCTAGCCATGACAGCCCCTTGTTTGATTTCATTGAGAACTGCTTAAGAAACAAACACGAGATGGTGGTCTATGAAGCTGCTTCTGCCATTGTTAACCTGCCTAGCTGCACTGCCAAGGAGCTGGCACCTGCCGTGTCTGGTAATTCTAGTGCTATTTAAGGGTGTAACTGGGGGATTGTGGGCCTATGACAATTACATTTGCTGACTACCCTGTGATGTAAGGCCTTTATCAGTACTCAAGCTTGTTGAGATGTCATTATTGCCTATATATATATCTTTGCTGATGTTAGAAAGTGTTTGCCTGCTGCATTCAGTGTGGATTGTTCTAGGGTCTATGTCTCTACAATGCAGTCTCATTGTAATTAGCAACAAAAACAAAAATCCTTTTGCCTTATGACATGCCAGCAGCTCTGTGGGAGATCTGGATTCTGAAGCAACTGGGGGCTCTAGCTTCCCAGCCCCATGCAGTTCAGATGCTCACTGAGGTGGTTCATTTGGGCTCTGGGGAAGGTGTGTGTAGGAGATCTGCATCTGCAATAACCGTGTTCTTTGTTGGTCAACAACACATGGAATGGAATGGGATTTAAATTGTAACAAGAAAAAATGGGTTTAAGTAGCAGTCGAAATAAAGGTTCAATGGGAAGATAGAAATTTCCAAATCATGGTTGATGAACACCTTTTAGTGATGTTAAGGAATGGAGGGAGATGGACTAGCTCAGTGGTTTTCAATTTCAAATGGAAACATGATCCCCTTTGGAAATCTTAGACATAGTCCGTGGATCACATGTGGAAAACCACTGTTCTATGGTAAAGACAACCTTTCGCAGACCCCTTCGGCGTTGTCTGTGGGGCCCCCAGGTGTCCGCGGACCACACGTTGAAAACCACTGGACTAGCTAACCTTCCATGGGTCCCTATGTTTCTGAGAGAGTAAATCCAGGGAGCTTCCAATTATTTCCTGCTCACTGTTGCTCTTACAGTGAATCAGAATCTTTTGAGCGGGGTATGGGGCGCTTCTGGTTCATTGATTTCTAAATGTCTACATTTGATGCTGTTTCAGTGTTACAGTTGTTCTGCAGCTCCCCAAAAGCAGCTCTTAGATATGCAGCTGTTCGCACCCTCAACAAGGTAAGATTCAGTGTTCTAGGAGTTTGAATATCTTTCACTTCCCCTGGATGGTGAACCAGACCCCCCCAGGTTCAGGGTCCAGAGAAGAAAAAGGGGGCCAGGCTATGTAAAGATTTGATTTCTATCACTCTTACCCTCCACCCTTCCTATCCCACACACAGTTCCCAAGTATTTAGAAATCAGGAAACCAGAGTTTCTATTTCGTTGCTTTCTGTGCAAAATAAAAACATCCAGGAACACGTCAGACAAGGAAAACAAATCACACTGACTAGTGGTCTCTAGTGACAGTGAATCTCAGGTGTTGTGCAGTACTGCATTTCCCTCAACGCCTCCAAGTCTCTCCTTAGAATGAAGCAGCTCCTTCTTAAGCGACTGGGACCAAATCCTTACACTCCTCCTCACCCCATCCTCATAGCAACTTTTGTTCTAGTGCAATGGCTGGAGCAGCCTTTCATAGCCTTTACTTGTTTCAGAGTAGCAGCCGTGTTAGTCTGTATTCGCAAAAAGAAAAGGAGTACTTGTGGCACCTTAGAGACTAACAAATTTATTAGAGCATAAGCTTTCGTGAGCTACAGCTCACTTCATCGGATGCATTTGGTGGAAAAAACAGAGGGGAGATTTTTATATACACACACACAGAGAACATGAAACAATGGGTTTATCATACACACTGTAAGGAGAGTGATCACTTAAGATAAGTCATCACCAACAGCAGGGGGGGGAAGGAGGAAAACCTTTCATGGTGACAAGCAGGTAGGCTAATTCCAGCAGTTAACAAGAATATCAGAGGAACAGTGGGGGGTGGGGTGGGAGGGAGAAATACCATGGGGAAATAGTTTTACTTTGTGTAATGACTCATCCATTCCCAGTCTCTCTATTCAAGCCTAAGTTAATTGTATCCAGTTTGCAAATTAATTCCAATTCAGCAGTCTCTCGTTGGAGTCTGTTTTTGAAGCTTTTTTGTTGAAGTATAGCCACTCTTAGGTCTGTGATCGAGTGACCAGAGAGATTGAAGTGTTCTCCAACTGGTTTTTGAATGTTATAATTCTTGACGTCTGATTTGTGTCCATTCATTCTTTTACGTAGAGACTGTCCAGTTTGGCCAATGTACATGGCAGAGGCGCATTGCTGGCACATGATGGCATATATCACATTGGTAGATGCGCAGGTGAACGAGCCTCTGATAGTGTGGCTGATGTGATTAGGCCCTATGATGGTATCCCCTGAATAGATGTGTGGACAGAGTTGGCAACAGGCTTTGTTGCAAGGATAGGTTCCTGGGTTAGTGGTTCTGTTGTGTGGTGTGTGGTTGCTGGTGAGTATTTGCTTCAGATTGGGGGGCTGTCTGTAAGCAAGGACTGGTCTGTCTCCCAAGATCTGAGAGAGCGATGGCTCGTCCTTCAGGATAGGTTGTAGATCCTTGATGATGCGTTGGAGAGGTTTTAGTTGGGGGCTGAAGGTGATGGCTAGTGGCGTTCTGTTGTTTTCTTTGTTGGGCCTGTCCTGTAGTAGGTGACTTCTGGGTATTCTTTGGGCCCTGTCAATCTGTTTCTTCACTTCAGCAGGTGGGTATTGTAGTTGTAGGAATGCATGATAGAGATCTTGTAGGTGTTTGTCTCTGTCTGAGGGGTTGGAGCAAATGAGGTTATATCGTAGCGCTTGGCTGTAGACAATGGATCGAGTGGTATGATCTGGATGAAAGCTAGAGGCATGTAGGTAGGAATAGCGGTCAGTAGGTTTCCGATATAGGGTGGTGTTTATGTGACCATCGCTTATTAGCACTGTAGTGTCCAGGAAGTGGATCTCTTGTGTGGACTGGTCCAGGCTGAGGTTGATGGTGGGATGGAAATTGTTAAAATCATGGTGGAATTCCTCAAGAGCTTCTTTTCCATGGGTCCAGATGATGAAGATGTCATCAATGTAGCGCAAGTAGAGTAGGGGCATTAGGGGACGAGAGCTGAGGAAGCGTTGTTCTAAGTCAGCCATAAAAATGTTGGCATACTGTGGGGCCATGCGGGTACCCATCGCAGTGCCGCTGATTTGAAGGTATACATTGTCACCAAATGTGAAATAGTTATGGGTCAGGACAAAGTCACAAAGTTCTGCCACCAGGTTAGCCGTGACAGTATCGGGGATACTGTTCCTGACGGCTTGTAGTCCATCTTTGTGTGGAATGTTGGTGTAGAGGGCTTCTACATCCATAGTGGCTAGGATGGTGTTTTTAGGAAGATCATCAATGGACTGTAGTTTCCTCAGGAAATCGGTGGTGTCTCGAAGATAGCTGGGAGTGCTTTTACTTTACTTTGCTCCCTTCAATTCCAAAGGGAAGAGCTACAGAGTCTGTGTAGTGGCTGGTCTGAGCCTGCCTCCAAAGACTCTGCAGAGCTAAGGTCCATGGAGAACTGAAGTTCAGAGCCCCTGCAGGGACTTCTGGCTTCATGTGTGACAATGGATAGAGCCTGAGCCTTAATAAATGGAGAGCGGGAAAATGGACACACAGCATTTAAAGGCCATGCTACCAATGTCTGTCTTTCAGCAGGGTGGCATATTTCTTTGGTAGAACAGAGCTGATAACTTTGCCCTCAGGTGAGTTATTTATCTGGGATGGCTTCTTAGAACCTGTTATATTTGGTTTGGTAGACAGGCTTGAGTGCTATATAAGGTCTGTATAGCATTTGGTTCTGTCAGCTGGGCCCTTTCCATGTAGTCAGTGAATGCCATTGTTTCTCCTCACTAGGTTGCCATGAAGCACCCATCTGCTGTGACTGCCTGTAACCTGGACCTGGAGAACCTAGTGACCGATTCCAACCGCAGCATCGCTACGCTGGCTATCACCACGCTGCTGAAAACGGGTAGTGAGAGCAGCATTGACCGGCTCATGAAGCAGATCTCCTCCTTCATGTCAGAAATCTCAGATGAGTTCAAGGTATGGAAGGTGTCCCCCAGTGAGAACTGTACTGGGCCTATGTCTTTCTCTGTGTACACTTGCCTTCTGAAATCTGGGTCAGGTTACACGACTCTTTCACTTCCAGAGACTGGACTTCAGATCTGCTGGAGACATGAGTGCAAGGGGATGATGGTATTGACCTATCCCCAAAGTATCCCACAGTCTCTATAACTTGCCACCATTAGTAAGCTCTGTTCTGGAGACTACCCATAGTAATTAAATCCCTATTCCAATGGGCCCTATTACCAGCCTTCTCCAGGGACTGACTAGTGCATGGAGAGAGGAGTCCCCTCTCATCCCTATGGCTGCTTCTCCAGTGCATGCTACCCATCTTGTAGATGAAGGGAGAGCTGTGGTCTCCTGGGCTTCTCAGTCCAGCTTAAAATTCATGTGGAGGGGAGAAAAAAAGAAATTGAAATAAGACAGAATTTTCCTTGTTAAATGCACTGTTTCTAAACCTGGTCAGGTCGTGGTGGTGCAGGCTATCAGTGCCTTGTGTCAGAAGTACCCACGTAAGCATGCAGTCCTCATGAATTTCCTCTTCACTATGCTCCGGGAAGAGGTAAGGCTACTGGCCAGCTACTTTGTGGTGGTGGTGTTTATTTGTATTGCAGTAGCACCTAGAGGTCCCCTTCAGAATGAGGCCCTGTCATATTAAGTGCCATATAGCAAGTGTTATGTAGCAGGTGAAAAGCTTGCAATCCCAATGTAAGCATGGTTAGTAGAAATGGCCAGCTTGATATGTCATGATTATCTGCAAAGTGACATAAAAAACTATTTATCAATATGTTTCCATGATCGGATTTGAAGCATGAGTGGGATTCTGCTGCTGGGCTTTATTAACTTTCAAAGCAAATGCATGTAACAGGAGATCCACTGGCATTACATGTCTGCATAATATTGAACCAGTTCTGTTGTTGCCCATTGTATTTTGACATTACATTCTAAAAAGCCTTGTCTTGTGTCAAAAATCCATTATCAGATGACCTAAAACTATTTTAGTTCTGCTCCCCCTGCTGTTGCAATGAGGGATCATACCTGAAGCCATTCTCTGTGTGCCTTCAGATACAGAATTTCATAAAGGCACTGTTAGAGATTTTCTGAAACCCTTTCTAAATAATCTCCTATAGCACTCAGGACTCCACGTATGCCTGCTACCCAGCTGGCATTAACATCGTCAGTTATGATATCATGTTCTGCCTATTAAAACTTCCCATTTTGGATCATACCAAGACCTCTTATCTTGTACTTTGAAAATAGAATATTCCATTTGTGCAGATTGTGGCTGGTATAATTTTGAAATATGGTTTCAGAGTTCAGGCCACTCAATTTTATGGCTCTTTCATCCAATGTAGCTCCTAATATATTCAGAGCACCCACAATTATGCATGTAAATTATAAGAGGCCATCACTCTGTTTAATCCCCCATTATTCAGAATGAACATGAGTAAGCAATATCTGAAGGTAATCTTATGTGTATTTAGTAGCTAGTTGCAGGGTATGCCAGGGGAGATACTGATCTTTCATCTTCCCACCCTAATGTTTTGTATTTGACTGGCCCTGCAGTGGTTGATTTGATACCTAATGTATTGCCTTTGTGATTCATACTTGGTTGTCTGGTGTGGGAAGAGGGATTATTTTTTCCCCCATATGGTTGTTTTATGTAATGATTCTACCAGCAGAGAGGCTCAAAATGGGCCTTTCTTAAAAGGGATGTAAACCCTTCAGCTGCAGCCCCTTCTTTAAGGCTTGCTTTTTAATTGGAGTGTTTGTAATTGTTCTCTGTTTGGAGTGAGCTGCACAGAGACCTTGAATATTAGCAGCTCCTAAGTAAGCACAGAAGTAACTCCCAAGTCTCATTGAAAAACTAAGGGCTGTGATGTGCTTCCAATTCCTGTCCTGTTTATAAGAGCTTGACCCAATATGGTTCTGTCAGTGCAATTTTTTTGAGATGCAGTACACCCATGGACGTAGCTGGAATGGCCCAGTGCACTGAGCAGACCTAACAGAGTGGGGCAGTGTTGCTACCCAGTTCCTTTCAAACACAGGTTAAAAGTCAGCGGTCGAGGATGTCTCTTTCTAACTAAATCCCTCCCTGGCTGGTTAATGTTCCCAGTTAGAACTTCTGGCCTCCTTTGAATTTTCTCACTGGCCTTTGCTGCATAGGGCGGTTTTGAGTACAAGCGAGCCATTGTGGACTGCATCATCAGCATCATTGAGGAAAACTCGGAGAGCAAAGAAACTGGCCTGTCTCACCTGTGTGAGTTCATTGAGGACTGCGAGTTCACTGTCCTGGCCACCCGTATCCTCCACCTGCTGGGGCAGGAAGGGCCCAAGACCAATAACCCTTCAAAATACATTCGCTTCATCTACAACAGGGTCGTCTTGGAGCATGAGGAGGTCCGTGCAGGTAAGGTGCAGGCCTAGAAAGATACATGTCCTTCAAGGTTGAGTAAATTTCTGTGACTGAACTTCAAGTAAAGGGATCTCAGTGGGCTAATCCACTTGCTTTTTACCTTCTGTGGAATGAGTTCAAATACAATTTGGCACTTGGCTTAGTCCCTAATACCCCTTTGTCCATAGTAAGAAAACTTCAACATCCCTTAGCAGGAGTGCTGGTCTCCATGTAGAGGAATATACAGTGGGCAGGTTTTGATGTTTTGGTTGAGATGGGTGGAGGAAGATTTGCCAGCACTTTGCTGCACTATGCCTGGCTGTGTGTTCTACGTAAGAATGGCCACAGTGGGTCAGAGCAATGGTCCATCTAGCTCAGTATCCTGTCTTACAACAGAGGCTGGTGCCAGATGCTTCAGCGGGAGTGAATAGAACAGGGCAGTTTATCGAGTGATCCATCCCAGTCCCAGCTTCTAGTAGTTAGGGGCTTAGAGACACCCAAAGCATGGGGTTGCATCCCTGAGCATCTTGGTTAATAACCATTTGATAGACCTATCCTCTATGAACTTATCTAATTCTTTTTTTAACCCTGTTATACTTTTGGCTTATACAACATCCCCTGGGAACAGGTTGTTTGTGCATTGTGTGAAGAACTACTTCCTTATGTTTGTTAAACCTGCTGCCTGTTAATTTCATTGGATGACCACCGGTTCTTGTGTTGCATGAAGGGGTAAATAACGCTTCCCTGTTCGCTTTCTCTACATCGTTCATGATTTTATAGACCTCGATCATGTCCCTCCTCAGTCAACTCTTTTGCAAGCTGAACAGTCTTAATGTTTTTAATCTCTTCTCACAGAGTCATTTTTGTTGCTCTTCTCTATACTTTTTCTAATTCTAATGCATCTTTTCTGAGATGGATAGACCAGAACTGCACGCAGTATTCAAGGTGTGGGCGTAGCATGGATTTATATAGTGGCATTATGATATTTTCTCTCTTATGAGCCATTAGGAAAGGGATAGATAATAACATTAACTTTTTTTATTGCTGCTGCACACTGAGCAGATGTTTTCAGAGAACTATCCATGATTACTCCAAGATCTTTCCTGAGTGATAACAGCTAATTTAGATCCCATAATTTTGTATGTATAGTTGATATTATGATTTCCAATGTGCATTACTTTGCATTTATCACCATTGAATTTCATCTGCCATTTTGTTGCCCTCACCCAGTTTTGTGAGATCCCTTTGTAACTCTTCACAGTCTGCTTTGGACTTAACTATCTTGAGTAATTTGTATTGTCTGATTGTTTGGAAGGCTTCCTGCTTCTGATTAACTTTAAAAAAATTTTTGCTGTTAGTTTTGTCTTTTGTCTCTAAAACTGTTGCATTAAAATGAGATCACAAAACAGAGGGAACTTCCAGTTGCTAACTTTGCCAGCTGATCCTGTTTTCCTTGCTGTTGTTACAGGTGCAGTAAGTGCTCTGGCTAAATTTGGAGCCCAGAATGAGGATGTGTTACCCAGCATCTTAGTGTTATTGAAAAGGTGAGCTACATAGTCTGCCCTCTGTCCCAGCAGACATTTCAGAGATTCTTCCTAAGAATTTAAATGTTTGGACAAACCTGGGATTTTCTTGACGTATTGGAGCTCCTGACCCACTTGAGAGAACATAATGAGACCTCTGGACTGGCACAGTATTTTGGGTACAGAGTCCTAGAGCCACTATCGGGTATATAGAACACTGCCTCCCATGGCAGGTTCTAATATTGCTGTTGCATTCAGTGCCACAAAATTAATCTGAGAAGCCCAGAAGGGCTGTCAGAAGGAGGTGAACTATCTATTTATTTATTGCCATATTAGTATGATCACCAGTACCACAACTAACTCTATTCTACAGTTCATATTTTCAGTCTCTTTAGGCCACCACCAAGGTAGATCAGTTCTCTGCATACATTCACAGTGCTCACAGCTGGGTTTTGGCTCGCCTTCAGGTGCGTCATGGATGATGATAATGAAGTGAGAGACAGAGCCACGTTCTACCTAAATGTCCTGGAGCAGAAGCAGAAAGCTCTCAATGCTGGCTACATCCTGAATGGTAATGTGGAGGCTTTTCAGAATAAAGCTGCATTTTTTTTACCCAAGGTCCCTAGGGAACAGACTGGTTCCAGGGAGCTTGAACATCCTTCAGACTGTCATAAATCTGTCGATTGTCCAGTAATTGCATGAATGGTAAGGGCAGGTAAAGACATTTGGTAGGTTACCTCTTGATGTGAAGGACACATGCATTTCAGCTATCCTTTCCAAATCTGCTCATATGAATGCCGTAGGGTGGCTGACTTCTCAGGCTGTAGTGCAGTGATGGCTGGGCATCAGAGACCCAGATTCAGGCCCTGAGGAATGTGGTTACAGTAGAATTGTCAAATGCATTCCAGATGTTTGCAGTTTACAGGTTTGCTCTGGGGATGATAATCATTTGCATAAATGTCCTCATAGTATTTTCAGAAATACTGGATTCAGTGTGTCCAGTGCATGAACACTGGGTACTTATGCTTTCTACAGCACTAGCCAATTAAGAAGAGCAGAGATGGAGATTTTAGTTGGACTCTGACTCAATGGCTCACAAAGTTGGTGTTTGCTTTGATTTCAGTGATCTCTCTTCTTTCCTCAGGCTTGACAGTATCCATCCCTGGCCTGGAAAGGGCGCTGCAGCAGTATACCCTGGAACCCTCTGAGAAACCCTTTGACCTGAAATCTGTTCCTTTGGCAACTGCTCTCATCACAGAACAAAGAACAGGTACCCATGGAATAACAGGGGCAGTCCTCTTCAATATTAAAGCTGATTGCTTCCAACATCCCCTCAGGAGATGGACTGGATGGGACCTCATGGGCGTCTTTCTTTCCAGCTTGTGTGATGCTATGAATTGTTAAGATCCATCTTGTTTGAATTTTGGGGTGTTTATTTTCTGTGAAGTCCATGCTGGTAAATTCAGTTGCTCCCAGATTAGGATTCTGTTGTAATCCTCCTGCTAATAATAGTAATCGCTCATAATCCTCACTGAAGCTACTGTTGTTCCAAAGCTATTTTGGAAGTGAAGGTTAGGACTTTGAGTACAATAGGATGCATTACTTGGGGTGAGAGTAATGGAGTCTGTAGCAAGACAAAAAATGGGCTTCCTTCATATTCTGTAGGAGTTCCTATCAAGATGTTTTCTGCATGTGAGCTAGTGATCTTCTCAATTCATTTCTCTGTCCTGTTTTGCTTCTATCCCTGCAGAAAGTATTCCTATCACTGTGGTCAAACAGCCAGAGAAAGTGGCAGCAACAAGGCAAGAAATATTCCAAGGTAAGCAGAACGTGGGGCACCTCTCATTAACCCGGTGTAGGGGGAAGAGGTACGGATATAGCAGTCATGTGATTTGTTGGGCCTGCCTAAATCCTGTAGCCTTTCACCATCTGAGTTGACTCTCATGAAAGGGAAATAGATCGTTGTGCTTCAAGCCAACTTCTAACAAGTGGCGTTATAGTTAGGGGATCTTCTCCTGAGGGCAGGTTATCTCACAAGTGCCCACAGCAGTTTTTCTTGCATATCTGCTGAAGTTTCTGATACTAGCCACTGATAGGATATGGGATTAGATGCACCACTACATGTAAGCAATATGGCAATTCCTATGTTCCTCATCTGGAGGGGATTCCAAACTTGAAGGGCCAACAGTACTTCTGATTTTGCAGGTTATAAATGCAGCAGGAATGGTGAATGTTTGCACTCAATAACCGATCAATACCAGGCCCGGGAGATTGGCTGATCTAAGCCCCTAATTCCTGTATGTGTGGGGTGTTTTGCTTTCTTTCATGTTCCCCCTGCTCATGCACACCTTGGGACCAGGTTTGGGGCCCTTCACTGCTCCTGTCAGAGTGGTCACATTCACTCTGAATCTATCCCTGTGCACAGTATTGGATCAGTGATTTATTACAGAGATGAGCAGGAGTTAATTGAGCTTTGAAATCTCTCTCTGTTCTGGGCACTTTCACTCATATGATATTTGGGATCCAGCTCTACTTTCAGGGCATGCTTGTGTCTGGCTTCTACTTAGGTGAATGGCTGGCATGTCCAAAGAAAGAATTTGTTGCTAGATTTTAATGCCCTAATTAATATATTTAGTTGCTGGTAGCTCTTTGCTAAAACACTTTCAGGTGACTTAACAGGTGCTTCTTAGAGCCTCCGAATGAGACCTGCTATCTGACACCTGGGAGTTCGGAAAAAGAAAAGTTTCTTTCTGTTAACTCTGTTTTAGAGCAACTGGCAGCTATCCCAGAGTTCAAAGGGCTGGGCCCGCTCTTCAAGTCCTCTCCAGAGCCTGTGCCTCTTACAGAATCTGAGACTGAGTATGTGATCCGTTGCACCAAGCATACATTTGTCAACCACATGGTGTTCCAGGTGTGTAGGCTGCTGCTACAGGGTTGTAAAAATAATCTCCTAATTGTTAATTACCCATTGGGCTGTTTCTTCCCAGTGGTGTGTCTTGTTTAGTTCACAATATGTAGCAGAGATATTGAGACCGCTTCTTCCATACTCTGGGCCCAAGTAATCTGAATTTAACCTAAGCATGTGTGCATATTGTACATCTAAAGCAGGGGTGGGCAAACTTTTTGGCCCAAGGGCCACACTAGGGTATGAAACTGTATGGAGGGCCGGGTAGGGAAGGCTGTGCCTCCCCAAACAGCCTGGCCCCTGCTCCCTATCTGCCCCCCCCATGCAACTCCCCCCCCCCCCCCGCTCCTTGTCCCATGACTGCCCCCTCCTGGGACCCCCTTCATGTAACCCCCCCATTCCCTGTCCCCTGCTCCCCCCGCAGAACCTCTGCCCCATCCAACCGCCCCCTGTCCCCTGACTGCTCCCCGGGACCCTGTGCCTCTTACCCATCTCCTTACCATGCTGCTCAGAGCAGCATGTCTGGCAGCCGCGCCGCCCAGCTAGAGCTAGAAATGCTGCTGCTCTGCGCTGCAGGAGCACACAGCCCCGCTGCCTGTGTGGCGGCATGGCTGCAGGGGAGGGGCCGGGGGTTAGCTTCCCCGTCAGGGAGCTTGGGCTGGGCAGGATGGTCCCGCGGGTCAGATGTGGCCATAGTTTGCCCACCTCTGATCTAAAGCATGTACACAGTCACAAGGTGGTGCTGTTCTCATTCATAGTGAGTATGTGGACTGTGGAGGGCTACTTTGTTTATGGGTTGGGAGGGAAATGTTCCTCAACCAGAGGCCTCAGAGTCAGGGTCAAGAAAGGGTGGAGCTTCCTTAATTTGACAGTGTGAGAAGGTTACAATAGAAAGACAGGTCAAGAGGAGAGAAGACTTATATTCATTTAAGTCATGAATAATATATATACTCCCTCTGTATTGCTTGGCTATGCCCCCAGCGTGCTCCCGCTATGTCTGAGGCATTCTTTATGATGCATGTGCAACTTTTCACCTGGACATCTGAGACTCCAAGTGGCCCAGGGCATGAGGAGTTTTGCAGCTAGTTAGTTTATGAAGAGTATGCATATTTTATGCTTACCTAACTTCTTTTACAGAGGCTCTCAAAAGTCTTTACAGAGACACACATGCATTATCTACATCCATTTTACACTCACGTAAACACACAGAAAGGTGAAGTGACTTGCCTGAGGTCACATAATGAGTCAGTGGCAAAGCCTAAATAGAAGCCAAGTGTCCTGATTTCCCCCTCCTCTGCTCTAGCCATTAGAAGGGCCACCTCCAACTCAACTCTGAGATACTGCACTTGTATTAAATTGAGGAAGGAAAATGTAGGCTATATATATGTCAATCTAACCTTCCTTATAGTGAAGACCTTAGAATATTTTCCCTGGGGAAGTGATGGAAAGCTGTCTTTCTGGAGACATTTAAAACTGCCCTGCACAAAACACTAAGACACAATACTGTACTGAAAGAGGTGAACTACCCTCTGATTCCTCTCAGGCAGAAGGCTAAGATTGAGCCACTGGGCCAGTGTGTCTTTATTTATTTTAAATTTCTTTTCCTATTAAATGTTTACAGAGGTTTCTGCATCCATTTGGGTTTTTAACTTCTCATTTGAAAAAGTAGACATGCCAGCTTCTCTGTGATATATGTCTAAATAAACCTTCACAGGAAGGTCCTTTGACTACACAAGTCGACATCCAGTAGCACAGAGTTTGTATTTAGGTAGCAGATATTGCAAAAGGGGATCGGTGTTAAAATTCATACTGAGCAAGTCCTCTGCCTGAATCACTATCTCCTATTATGTCCATCATTAATGGCTTCAAGCTGTTGCTTCCCTTTCTTTCCCTGTGTAGTTTGATTGTACAAATACACTGAATGATCAGATCCTGGAGAATGTCACGGTACAGATGGAGCCGACAGAGGGGTATGAGGTCATTGGCTACATACCTGCTAAAAGCCTACTGTATAACCAGCCTGGTATCTGCTACACGCTGGTGGCGCTGCCTGAAGAGGACCCCACAGCAGGTAAGCAGCTTGTCCTCGTAGATTGCCATTCCCCTCAAATAACCCATACTGTATTCCCCACACCCTCTGCCCCATGTACAAGCCATTTACTATAGCTGGTAAGTGAACACAGCATCCCATAGCACCGAGTACTGTTTCTCTTCACTACTCTGTGCGATATAGCCTTTCAAGGCTCCCCTCCTGGAAGAATTCTTTCTTCCCACTTCTTCTCCTAGGTTAACTTGCTTCAGAACATTTCAGAGTGAGGCTGTGCACAGCCCTTTGTCTCCCTTCTCCTCAGACACTAGGAAGACTGTTTGGCGTGAATGTAACAATTAATGTGATGCTGGCTACTGACGAGGTCTGTGGGAGCTACATTTGGAGGGTCCCACACTAACAGAGCCTAAATTCCTTTCTTGCCTAATCTAATTTCTTAAAAGTAGTTGTCTTTCCCCTGCAGCATAGGCCTGGGACACCCGTTGCACTGGAAATGCCCTTACCACTGCCCTTAATGGATTTTGCTCAGGCAACCTGTAAAGAAAGGAAGGAAGGATGGTCTGGTGGTGAGGGCACTAGCCTGGGACTCAGAAGACTGGGATTTAGTTCCCTGCTCTGCCACAGATACCACTAGTCTCTCTGTGCTTCAGTTCTCCATGTGTGAAACTGGGATAATAATACTGCTCTGTCTCCCTGGGATGTTATAAGATGTTTGTAGTGCACTTGGACACTATGGGAACGGGGGCCACATAAGTACCTACAGTAGGTAGATAGAAGTTGGAATGCCTTCTAGAATGGGTACAGCTGAGTCTCCAGCTCACTTATGCCCTCACCAATCAGAAAGTGAAATGGCCTCTCTGGACGCTTCAGTCTCATTTGGTTTTCTTTGTAGTAACACAACTGATGACTGCTATACCTCTTTTTTTTGTTCACTGGGTAGTTTGTTTCATCTGGGTTAGTTCATCACTGCCTGTCTTAATTTGTAAAGAAGTATTAATCAGCTGTTGTGTTGCAATGCAGAGGTGACAGCATTTCAGTGGTAGGTGAAGTGACTCCTAGATAATATCTTGAGTATCTCACAGGGGCAGTGAGGCTTATTTAATGAGCATTTCTAAAGTTATTTGAGATCCTCCCATGAAGAATAATACAACTTAATCTAAGAATCTCAGTGTTTTACAAACAATTCTCACAGCCCACTGTATCTATAATCATTTACTAAATCTAAATAGATAGAATGTATACATTTCACATTTGGGAGAGTGAAGCACAAAGAGGGGAAGTGTGACTTGCCCAAGTTCACTCAGCAAGTCAGTGGTAGAACTGAGGATAGAACCCAGGACTCTTCCGGTCCCCTATTTTGAACACTGCACCACACTCCCGCCCATGAAGAGAAATGCATGTCAGATGGTAACGTGAGCCTTTCCTTTGCCACCCCCCTCCCCAGTGGCCTGTACATTCAGCTGCATGATGAAATTCACCGTCAAGGATTGTGACCTAAACACTGGCGAAGCAGACGATGAGGGCTATGAGGATGAGTACGTGGTAAGGATCTGACAACTGGAGCTTCAGTAGGTCCAGGGGCTTTTGTTTCCCTTGTATTTTCTGTGCACCAATAGCCTGTTCCTCTGAAATGTAATCTGGCCACTGAAGCTTTGGGCACTTTCTGTAAAGAGGGGTGTGGGGTTCCTCCCCTGGAGAGACGGAAGTTCCTTGTCATGAGTTTCCCCAGTCTCTGCAGCTGCTCTTCTGATTGTTAGGGCCAAGACACAAATTTAATGAAGCTCTGAGTTTCATAAGCTTTCAAATCTTAGCATGGTTAGGGGTTTACTCTACCTAACCTGGATTACCTTCCTATGAGTACTCTTCATGCACATACCTGGATACACTGGACATCTGTCTTTAAGGAGGCTGTGGTGTCTCCCTCAGGTTGGATTGCCCTGGGTTAGCATGCTGTGTCACACGTGAGGAATGAAGGGTGTTGTCAAAGCTGTGTGGAATAGCTGGCATGGTTCCTACTCACGCCTTGGGCAGCACTCCTGTGAACTAGAACTCTCTGTTGGAGGGTAAATAAAGCTCCTTCTGTTCTTGAACAAGTGCTTTTGACTTTAAAAATAACCTGTCAATGCTCAAAACAGGACAGTGGGCTCCACCAACACAGTAGCAGCTTTAATGAATGGAGGCTGTTTGGCCAGATCTTGCACTGAATGTGTTTCACTTCATAGGCCAGAGTCTGACTCTGGTACTGGGAAAATTCCATTGCTGGCTCTTGAGCCTGGAAGGGAACCTTGGCTCCTTCCTTTTGGCAGTGAGACAAGGGCTGTATTAGGGTTCTGTGTAAGGGCTTGTGTCTGAGCCCACTGCTATATCCAGACAGCTTTTGAGCACAAAACCAATCTTTGTGCTGAGGTCTCTCTTGCTCATTGGGAGCGAAAAGTTATCTTGAGCTTAGCCAACAGATTTGGTTGCTTCACTCAGGGTGGCTTTGTTTGCCTTTTGGAGTAGAAGATGTGATGGGTCTGAACCTTAACCTGTTCTGTTGGCTCCTGTATTTCCCTGCCCCTTCCTCACCAGACACTGTTGAGTATCTGATTGTAGCAACTACTGGGCAGTAAGTCAGCATGAGCTGTAGTAAGAGCTGGTGGAGCTTTCTCCAAGCAGAAGGAATAGAGAGGATTTTCCAAAGGACACTGCGCAGCTAGACGCTACTCTGTGCCAGGTTATACAAGACACTCATCCCTCTCTGCTACAGCACTTGAGCAATTTTAAATAACAACCACAGTCCATCCATTAATTAAATTAGAATAATGAGGAGATTTTGATCATACCCTTGCAGAGGAGTGTTTCCAGGTATATATATGCGCTGGAGAGATGGGCTTATCCGATGAGGCAAGTTCCACCTCCCATAAATGTGGCCACAGCAACAGCTCAGCTCACCTAACATTCAGTGGTGGATTGTATCAGATATGATACTTCCTGAGACAGTCTCAAATGCAGGCATGTACCCTTCTCCATTATGGACTCTGAGATCAGTTCTTCTTGGACCTGGAGTTCTCACTGTGCATTACTGATCTCAGAAATGATGAGCTGGGATGCAAAATATAGAGAAGTTTCTCAGTATTCCAGAAATGTAAACCTTGCATTAGTCCAAGCCCCTGCCTCTATTTGGTTAAATTTTATTTGTGTGTGGTCCCTTCTTTTGGATCTTTGATCTTTGGCAGGTTGAGAGCTGTGCTCGGAATGGGAAGTCCCATCATAAAACCATGGGCATGGAAGAGCTAAAGGCTCTTCCAACTCCAATACCCAATCAAAACAGATTGTACCAAAATATCATTGCTCAAATAAATCAGAAGGGAGACAGGAAGCTAATTCTGAGAAAATCCGTGATCAAAAGTAAATGTCACCATCTTTACCTGTTTCAGAGTAGCAGCCGTGTTAGTCTGTATTCGCAAAAAGAAAAGGAGTACTTGTGGCACCTTAGAGACTAACAAATTTATTTGAGCATAAGCTTTCGTGAGCTACATCTCACTTCATCAGATGCTCACAAAAGCTTATGCTCAAATAAATTTGTTAGTCTCTAAGGTGCCACAAGTACTCCTTTTTCTTTTTGCGTCTTTACTTGATTGCAGTGAGCCAAGTCTATAGCTTTCCCCCAACAAGAACTATCTTATTTCTGTCAAACTTTCTTTCCCTATCAGCTTGAAGACATTGAGATAACAGTAGCTGATCACATCCAGAGGGTTCTGAAACCAAACTTCGGAGCAGCCTGGGACGAGGTGGGTGATGAGTTTGAAAAGGAAGAGACCTTCACTTTATCCACCATTAAAACATTGGAAGGTAAGGAAGTCTCTAACCCCTACAGAACTCCTAGCATTTCTCTGCTTGCAAGAGGCAGTCTGAACTCTGGCCTTTTAGAGTATGTCTGCACTGCAGCAGGGAGATATGATTCCCAGCACAGGTAGACAGACTCGCACTAGGTCAGCTCAAGTTAGCATGCTAAAACTAGCAGCGTGGATGTTGCAGCACTGGTGGTGGCTTGGGCTAGCTGCCCAAGTCCAGGCCCCCCACCCCTCTGGGTCTGAGCTTGAGAGGCTAGCCCAAGCCATGGCCACTGCTGCAACATCCATACTGCTATTTTTTGTGCACTAGCTTGAGCTGAGCTAGCCAAAGTCTGGCTGCCTATGCAGAAATCACACCTCCCAGCTGCAATGTAGATATACCCTTAGAGCTGTGGCTCCCTTTGGTCTGCTGGAGGCTCCTTTGGGCCTCTAGTTCTACACCCTGAAATTGGAGTCGTAGTTCAGGTCTAAGGTCCAATACAGACCTCTTTCTGAGTAAGATTGTGATGGGCCAAATTCATCTCTGGTGTAGGCTCATAGAATTGGATTTGTCCTGTTATGCACAGTATTGGCCTTTCATAACAAAAACCTGCTTTTAATTTCAAAAGAAACCATGTTGGTTTGGTCATTGTTGTGATGGAAACACATCCTACATTCTGAGTATCCTGAGCCTTTGGGGACTGGGAATGGCGTATGAGGAAGGAAGGGAGCACCTCACACTGTTCTTGAGCAACACCCTTTTCAAGAAGGTGGAACATGGTTCAGCCTTAACTCTAGCCGTCCTTGCACAGGAGAAGTTAGGCTACACCTTAGGGCCCAAAAGTAGGAAGGAAGAGTAAAACATAGATGTAATATGAAGCCGGGGAGGAGGGATCCTGAAATGACCTCCTTGTTCTCATCCTCACACTCAGTTTATTAATTTTAAAGACTCTATCTGGGCCTCTTCCAAAGCCCTTTGAAGTCTGTTGGGGTGACAGCTTCTGGGAGTACTTTTATATTGGGCCTTCATCATGCAGTTTTGTGTTGCTCCCTTTAATCATCACTGCCTGATGGGGATTAGTCCTTAGTTTGCTGTCCGTTGTCTCTTCTCTTTGACTATTTCTGTGCTGTCTTCTGTGTCACCTCATGCACGGAATACCCTCCCTGAACTGGTACTCAAAGCTACAACCCTCTCTTATTTTAAATCCCTCCTGAAGACCCATGTCTCCTGCAAGGCCTGAAAGAAGCTCATTGTCTCCTCCATTTTATCCACTTTTATCTCCTCAAATAAGTTCTACCACTGCTGTGCACTATCCTTGCTGAATTACTGTGCAGTCATCTTGATGCTATCCATATCCTCCTTCCTGCTCACCTTTGTTACCCATGCACCCTTGCTGTATCATGTACAAAATTATTATTTATGATTTGTATTGAATTAGTATCCAAAGATCTCGCTCAAGATCAGGGCCCCACTGAGCTGGGACCTGTACGAGTACATATGGAGGCACTCTCTGCTGTGAAGAACTACTTTCTAAGCCCCTTCGGGCAGAGACCACATCTCTGTATTGGGAGGAGGGCCTTACTGTTCATTTGGACACTGTTAAAATAATGATGTTAAATAAACCCATGAAACTGACCCTCTGTTGTTTCTTTTAACAGAGGCAGTCAGTAATATTGTGAAGTTCCTGGGGATGCAGCCGTGTGAGCGATCGGATAAAGTGCCAGACAACAAGAACTCTCACACGTTGTACCTGGCAGGTAAGCTGTTGGGATTCTCTGTTGGGATCTCTGCCCCACCTTATGTGGCACTCTTGGCGACTCTGGGGATACAAAGGGATTTGTCTGTTTTGAGACTGAACAGTAGTGCTCAGGATGTTAGCCCAACTAGTACACAGCCTATCGCTCAGTTGCTACAGCCTCATATAACGTTCATTGACCTGTTCTGTTGTGCTCCCCATCCCTTCAAATTCAGGGCAGCTGATAATGTGGGATCAGAAGAATTACTTGGGGATAGGGATTGGGGACAAACTCAGTCCCTTTGGATGGTTTGAATTGAGTTCAGAACTGCCCTGCATGATCTTCAGGAAGCTGTTACCCCAACCTTTGTGGGAGTCCCTGGATTTCCAGAATGAGGTGAACTGAGGTATCCTATGGGAGATGCAAGGAGGACTTGAGCAACAAACTGAATGTAATTCTAGATGTTAAACTAAAATGCATACTGGGTGAGCAACTGATGGTGCTATCAGAAATGTCTGGATCTTCTCCCCATTTGAATCTAAAATATAAATTTAATTTGTGTATCCATGGGGTTTTGAAAGATTTATACTAGTGATGAACTCATCCGGGTACTGTAATGTGCTACTGTGGGGTTTATAACTATCCAGCTGCATTGGGGATTTTTTGGACTATGTTCCGCTAATGCTCTTTGGAGAATGCACCCTGCTCCAGCCACGAGTATCCTTAGAATTTGATGAATGAGCGAGTGGCATTCAAGCGCTTTATTCTCTTCCCTCTTCCCTTCTCTGTTCCAGGTGTGTTTCGGGGTGGCCATGACCTCTTGGTGCGTTCTCGTCTTGTCCTAACAGACACTGTAACAATGCAGGTCACAGCCCGCAGTGGAGAAGAGCTTCCTGTGGACATAATCATGGCCTCAGTTGGCTAAACTGTCTTTCTGAGACTGCACTCTGACATAAAGGGAGAATGTTCTTGGTTTTCTTGGTTCCCTTTTGTTCCGGAGACTGAATTGGAATCACATTCACTACAGCAGCTTTTATCATTAGTAAAACTAGGACAGTTATTTGGGTTTTTCTAAATTAAAATTGTGGTGTTTTTATGCCAATAGGAGGTTTTAGGAAGCATTCAGTTTCACTTAAATCCATAAACCCCTCTGAAGAATCAGTCCATTTAATACCAAGTTGCTGGACTCCGCAGTCTGGAGGTCCTGTGTTTCCAGGGAAGCCTTTTTAAACCATTCCTATCATGGTAACACTGTATCAAACCTGTTAAGTCACTTGGAATCTGAAATTAGTGTGCTTTTAATTAGCACTAATTTTGCTAGTATTTTTATGTCTTTAAAAGACTCTTAAAAACAGGACACGGTAAATAAATAAAATAATACAATTCCCTCTCCCGCAGGCTATAGAACTTGGCTGCCTTCCGCTATCATCTTCATGGAAAATGGCAGGCTGATCTTCTCCCAGGGTACTTACCCCTCAACACGGTGGGTTGGGATTGGCTGGCTTGCAATTATATTCAGTCAAAGAATGGGAAATAAGTGCCTAGCTCTAGGTTTGCATAACCCTGTCAGAAGGAAATAGTCTCTATAAAGTGTAAATCAATTGAACACACTGTCTGTGTATAACTGGTTTGGCTGTTCACATTCCCGTAGTTATCAGTAACTGGTTTTCCAGTTGTTCTTAGATCCAACACTGAAAGCCTACTGTATAAGTGGTAGAGGATTATGTGATTTTTGGTATGGTGTAGTATCCTGAGGAAATGTGACCAGTTAGATTTTTGAATATGAAAGAAGCAATATGGTGATGTGTAACATCAAACAGTGTGTAATATATAAACCAGAGCTGTTGTCATTCCTCTCTGGAGCCATCATTTTGGTTGTGAGTTTGTTATGCCAGATAAGGGGAAAACAGGAGAGATGTCTGCTTCTAGCACCTGTAATTGATCTTTGTTCTACTCTGCCTGTATTTTTTTATGCGAAGTGTCACCATATAATGTAACATTAAACAAAGTATTAAAAGATCCTGATGGAATTTACATAATTTATTATTGGCCTAAAGGTGTATCCAAAGGCATTGCACCAACTCATTCCTACAAGGCATGTACGACTGGTAGGGAGATTGTCATAGACAATGCCGGTCTTGCATGCTTTAACAGAGTGATTATCTAGGGTAGTACCTATTTTTGTCATTGCCTCTTCTGTTCACTTCTCCCACCACCCTATTGGAGGGGCTCACCATATCCTGTGCTAATACTCAAGGAGTTCTCCTTACTCATCACCTTCTGCATGAGCCTCCCACTTTTGTTTTTTTGTTTTAAGCAAACCTTTGTCTCTCCTGGTCCCGAGGCTTTGGCCACTATAGGGCAACACATGCACCTGTGCAACCTGCAGTGCTAGCCTGAGGTTTCTGCAGCAGTCTGTCAGCTAGGAGAATGAACTTCATATCTCCTCTTACTAGAGTGGTCCTATTTCGCACTTTGCAGCACTAGGGGAATTGCAGCAAAACACAAGGCTGAGTGGGCAGCTGATCATGTGTCCTGCGGGCACAGACCCTGGCCACGAGCGGAGGGTTTGGTTGGGAAGGGTCTTTGCCAGAGATGTGTAGCTGACAGAAGGGCAGGGAGCCAGGAGCGCTCATTCCGCCAGCTCGGGCTGGCACCCGTGCTCTGATGCGGTTAGGATCTGGCCTCACCAGCTCGGGCTGGCACCCGCGCTCTGATGCGGTTGATGATCTGGCCTCACCAGCTCGGGCTGGCACCCGCGCTCTGATGCGGTTAGGATCTGGCCTCACCAGCTCGGGCTGGCACCCGCGCTCTGATGCGGTTGATGATCTGGCCTCACCAGCTTGGCCCGACTGAGGGGGTTACACAGTTCTTTGCACAGGGTGCCTGTGCAGAGCACCACTGGGGGCAGGTTTGTGACTATCGCGTGCATCCAGCGGAGCAGAGCTGGGCCCTAGAGCCTGAGAGTGAGAAGGCAGGTAGAGGTGCCGGTGCCCCTGCTGTCCCTCCCCGCCCTGGACAGCCCCCAAACGCGGCCCTTCCTCCAGCCGTAGGGTGACCAGACGTCCCGATTTTATAGGGACAGTCCTAATCTTTGGGTCTTTTTCTTATAGAGGCTCCTATGAGCTCCCGATTTTTCACATTTGCCGTCTAGTTCCCCCTACCCAGTCGTTACATAGCCCAGCCCGGCGGGGGGCCTCGCGTGGAGCCCGGCTCGCCCGCAGCGGGTGCTGTGAGCTGGGGCCAGCCCGGCAAAGCCCCAGCCCTCTCTGGGGCGGGTCCCGGTCCCGGGGGGCTGGGGCTGGGGCTAGGGCCGGGCCCGGGCCCTGGGGCAGGGAGAAGCCTGGCTGCGGCGGGGCTGCGCCCGCGCTCACCCCCGGGGGAGCAGAGCCAGCCCCTCCCTCGCCAGTCCGTGGGGCAGGCCGCGTGCCCGGGCCAGAGCCTGGCGGGGGCCGGCAGCACCCCCGTCACGTGCCCGCCGCCGCCCACTCACAGGCGGCGGCTGGGACCCGCCCCCCGCCGGGCTCTTGGCGGCTGCAGCGGGCGGGCTGAGGTGTCGGCAACGGTCGGGTGAGCGGGAGACTGAGGCGAGCCCAATAGAAACCCACCATGGGGCCAGCATAGCCCCGGGCAGGCCCCCCCCCCCGCAGTCAGTCTCCCTCAGTCCCTGGCCGGGAACCCCCCCCCACAGCCCCTCACCGGAGACCCCCCCAGTCCCTGGCCGGGAACCCCCCACAGCCCCTCACCGGAGACCCTCCCAGTCCCTGGGCAGGAGGCGGGAACCCCCCCTACAGCCCTCACCGGAGACCCCCCCAGTCCCTGGCCGGGAACCCCCCCCCACAGCCCCTCACCGGAGACCCCCCCCAGTCCCTGGCCGGGAACCCCCCCCCACAGCCCTCAGCGGAGACCCCCCCAGTCCCTGGCCGGGAACCCCCCCCCCCCACAGCCCTCAGCGGAGACCCCCCCAGTCCCTGGCCGGGAACCCCCCTCCACAGCCCCTCACCGGAGACCCCCCCAGTCCCTGGCCGGGAACCCCCCCTACAGCCCTCACCGGAGACCCCCCCAGCCCTCAGCGGAGACCCCCCCAGTCCCTGGCCGGGAACCCCCCCCACAGCCCCTCACCGGAGACCCCCCCAGTCCCTGGCCGGGAACCCCCCTCCACAGCCCCTCACCGGAGACCCCCCCAGTCCCTGGCCGGGAACCCCCCCCCACAGCCCCTCACCGGAGACCCCCCCAGTCCCTGGCCGGGAACCCCCCACAGCCCCTCACCGGAGACCCTCCCAGTCCCTGGGCAGGAGGCGGGAACCCCCCCTACAGCCCTCACCGGAGACCCCCCCAGTCCCTGGGCGGGAGGCAGGAACCCCCCCACAGCCCCTCACCAGAGACCCCCTCAGTCCCTGGCCGGGAACCCCCCCACAGCCCTCAGCGGAGACCCCCCCAGTCCCTGGGCGGGAGGCAGGAACCCCCCCACAGCCCCTCACTGGAGACCCCCCAGTCCCTGGCCGGGAACCCCCCCACAGCCCTCAGCGGAGACCCCCCCAGTCCCTGGGCGGGAGGCGGGAACCCCCCCCACAGCCTCTCACCGGAGACCCCCTCAGTCCCTGGCCGGGAACCCGCCACAGCCCCTCTTCCAGCCCCTTTTCCCCCCACCAGGAAGTCCCACAGCTCCCAGGCAAGGAGCGCTGCAGCCCCCTTCCCAGCCAGGAACCCCCTTACAATTCCCCCTCCCCCCACCAGCAACCCCTCTCGGTCCCCTGACCACCTCCCTCTGGGTAGGGATCCCCAAATCCCTCTCTCTCCAGGCAAGGGCCCCCCTTTTCCATGCTCCACCAGGCAGGCCCTCAAATCACTCTTGCAGTGAGAGACCCCTGTCCAACAACCCGTGACCCAGAGTAGAGATTCCCACTCCCCCTTTCCCAGAGCTGTACTGCCTGGGGCTTCCCCGACTTCCTGGTTCCTGTAGATTTAGATGTATGGTTAAAGTAAATACAGGGGAACAAAGGGCTTCCCCCAGCCTGTATCCAGGGGTCTGTTTCAGTGGATATAGTGGGCAGCAACACCAATCCGTCTTGTTTTTCTTCCAGGGCACTTATTTTTTCTATCTGAGCACCATGTAACAATTAAAGATAACTTTGAGCGCGTGTCCTCCCAGCCTCCCTTGCTCCACTGAATATTACTCAACTGCAATCCTTAGTCATCCCACTGAAAGACGTGTTAACATCATAGATGGGGGGAAAGGTATGGGGGAATGCCCATCAAACTACGTGGTGTGCATTAAATATGACACTTCAGTCTCTTGCCTCTTGTTCTCTCATTTGTTCATTGTATGCTTACTTAGATTATTTAAGTCTTAGTGGCTTTTTTAATAATATCCAGCACACTTTTGGGCTCTGTAAATAATAAAGCACTGACACTTTGCCAGAGAGTGGACAAGGGGTTGAGTTGTAGGGGAAGACGTGCATGTAGTAAATTGCTCCTTTTATATCCAATGTGAAGGTGAAATGTGTTCATGCTTTGTCACCTGAAATCAGATTTGAGGCCATTGTTCCACAGCATATCATGTCCTCTTCTTTTAGGAAACTTGTGAAGAATGTGTGGGCGCACAGCCTGCGCTCTGGGAGCAGATCGCATCCGCCGGGCCTGTGTGTACCGTGATAACCATGGTAGAACAAGACAACCTGAATGGAGAGATGCTGATAAATACAGCCCCTCCTACAACAAGAGTCCCCAGTCCAACAGCCCTGTTCTGGTTTCCCGACGACACTTTGAGAAGGTAACCTTCAAGCAAAACAAAATACTTGGCACGAATTATGGCGCATCATATACAATGACTAGTAGTTTGAAGGGGGGTAACTGTATATTTCACAACTGTACTTGACCAGTTTGATATAAATATCTTTATATTTTGGAGCATTACAGTTTTCGGTCTCTCCAAGCCTTAGTAGTTTAATTTTAGTTCTGTATTTCCAGACTCCTACTGCTAGTATGTGCTTTGCAGGAATTCATACTGACACGTCAGGCTTTTCAGTACACATGCTTGCTGTATTAGTAGTTACATATGTGTTCCTACTTCTACAGTAAAAAGGTGTTTTAAGTTCTGCTGAAATGTCAGGAATTAGGTATTTGTTACAACTGCTTAGATTTGTAGAACCAGAAATGTTTAAAGGTGAAAATTAAAAATATTAACACTTTATCATTCTAACCCAATACACCTGCATAGCATTTGAAAACTACTTCCTCATTTACTTTTCTGCTTAAATACTATACTTAAAATTCCACAATTCTCCTGCAATAGCTGATGAGATCACAAAGCAGAAAAAGATGGTGCTTGAAAAATATCTATTTATTATTTGTATTACTGTAGTGCTTAGGAGCCCCATTTATAGACCAGGACCCCATTGTGCTAGGTGCTATACAAACATAGAACAAAAAAAGATGGTCCTTGTCCCAAGGAACTTACAATCAATGTGTAAGACCAGAGACAACAGATAGGCATAGGCAGACTGATGGAGGAGTACAAGGAAACAATTAGATAGTATTGGTCAGTATGATGGGTAGCGGTCTCAAGCATACCAGAGGCCTAACTATGAACACAAGCAAATATCTGATCATACAGTTGTCTTTATTGAACTACTTTCCATGCTTATTCACTATTTGGGGAGAGAGTGAGACACTTCATTTACAATGTTGAAGCAGAAACTATTGGATTTGTGCTTTTCTTTGCTGCTTTCTATTCTACTTGTAGGCCTGAAAGGTTTTACAAAACTCAAGGCCAATAGAAATGTTTCTGTGTAATTTTGTTCATTGGGAACTTTTTTTTAACAAACCATTTTCCTGTGGTATTAGCCACCCAAACATTGCAGCTTTTGGCTAGCACCTGAGAATCAGAAAGTGAATTTGACTAGAAGCAGAAGTGAAACCCACAGTCTGTTTCCATTGTCCAAACTGAGAAAAAATGCAAAAATGTGAACAGTGAAAGTAAGTTAGACTTTAAAAATACTCAGATTATTAAAACAAAGTTATTTTTTATAACATTTGTAAGAATTTTTTTTTTAAATAAAAAGAATTAAGGAACCTAACAGTGTCCTTTTATAATTATTCACTGCATTGGGGAAGACCCTAAGATGATGATGTTACTGGGACTTTTTTTGGTAGGACAGAATGTGTAATATGCTTAGAGTGGAAGATCTCTGAATAGTATTAGTGAAGTAAAAATTGCAAATTTACTATTATACGCAAATATTGTATTATATAGTGAATGTTCCTTATAACCAGTGGTTTTTATATTTATTTTTGAAAAATAGCCTTATTGCATATTGCTGGGTCTGAAAATTAATCCCTTGCATATTTTCAATGACTTTCTCATAGGAGTAATAATTACTGATTACTTTTGAATCATTTTTCGGTTGCAGTCACGTATGAGCACTGAGTATATTCTCACACCCATACAAAACAGAAGTGATAGAATTGCCAAGAAAAGTAACTAGCAGAACAGCAACTAAAACTTTCTTGTCAGAAAGTAACCTTTCTTCTTAAAATGTAAGATATTACTTTAATAAGTTATCTGTAAGCTCCTCTTTTCTTGTTAGGCTCTCTGCCACTAGTTGTAGTGAGTGAGTTTGCTGTGATCTGTTTGTAGTCTCTACTATATAATGGAGAAGACAGAGAGCTACAATATGTTCTGATTACTTTGAAATTTGCTGTCTGCTCCTGTCTTGTGTACTGGCATGAGGTGCTTTTCTATTTTATGTGAAAGGATGCTGACTCTTCTGAGCGTGTCCTTGCGGCTATGCGCTGGGGACTGGTCCCAGCCTGGTTTAGAGAAGCTGACCCTTCCAAAATGCAGTATAAAACCTGCAACTGTCGCAGCGATACCATGATGGAGAAACTCTCCTACAAGGTAAGTTTACAATATTATTGCATTTAATGAGTCTTGAGAGAAGGAAGATTTTATAATCATCAGCTCCTAGCAGGGCTACTAATGACTCGTAAACCAGAGATCAAAGCCTCTTCCTAACAAGAATTGGCCACCACCACCCTGTTACACAGAAAATAAATCCTTCTGAGTGACGCATTGTAAAACCTAGCATCTCAGTTTCATTGAAACAGAAGAACCCAACAAGCGATAGCTTTTCGCATGCTGTATTTGACCAGGTGGCCTTAAGATAATGTGCTATTTGGTTCAAGTGCAGTTCAGGCTGGAGAAAACAAAGACATTGGTTCTATAGAAAGAAAACTTTGGGAATAAAATGCTACTTAAAATTAATAAAAAGCTTGTCTGTTAAGCCAATTGAGCAGCAGCACAAGGAGCTCCATAGGTAGACTTACCCTGCCCCCTTCAGCTGGAAGGTGGGCATACTGTTTGGTGGGAGTCTATAAGAGGGGGTTCTGTCACACTCTAAATTTTGGAAGGTGAGAACATGAAGGATTATTTTGTCTTACTGCTCATAACCTTCAGTGAGTTAGAAACTCTCGGAATTACCCTGAGTATTACTTGCGGAACACCTCCAACTTAATTTTGGTGTGTGGTGGGTAGTTAGGTGCCTATCTCCCATTGATATTAATGAAAGGGAGTAGACAGAGTGCCAATTACTACAGTGACTTATTTAAAACTAAATCAGACTTCCTGAATGGAGTGGAATAGAATGACTAGATTTCCATCTTGTGCTAGTGTGGAGTTCTCATGCTGCCACCACCATGTATTAATGTATTTTAATTCTTAGGTGGTTAGGGGACACTATCAGATTACTATGTATAAAACACATATACAGGAATTATCTACATAATAAGGCTCTAACTTTATCAAGATCTTTTAATGGTGGCATAGACCCTGATAGCAGAGCATAGTTTTATGTGAACAGAACCCCAGTGTGGACCTACAGCTTTAATGTCTATGCATTTGAGGATCAGTTATAGAATACAAAAAGTGTTATAAAGAAATGTGTTCCCTATACTTCAACCATAGCCTTATCCTCCCCTCCTTCTCCCACCCCAACAAACATGTTTCTTTTATATTAATACCTTCCAAGCTGCCATCTGCTTTGATTTGTGACATGGTCAAATCTTCTCTTCCCAAAGGGACCTCTGGTAAAGGGCAGGCGCTGTGTAGTGCTGGCAGATGGATTCTATGAATGGCAGCAGCACAATGGAAAGAAGCAGCCCTATTTCATTTACTTCCCACAGCCCAAGCAAGAAATGGTACTGGATTCCCAGCAACAATGTTGTTTTAATACTCAGCAATGAGATATAGCACTTTCTGATTTGAAAAGGCTTTAGAAATATTAATCAGTTGTCACTTATCCTGAAGAAAAACATGTTTATTTTATAAATTCCTGCTCACTCCAGCTGTGTTTGTGATTGAGGTTCAGGCATAGGATATTGGAGGCAGTGCAGCTTAAATGTGTGGTGAGGCCTAACTTCCAGGCAGGTGGAAAGAGGGCTTTGGCAGTGATGGAAGATGTCCCGCTGTCATGTAGTCATCCCCTATATATTAAAGTCCTGAAATGCAGAAAGATTAGCTTCTCTTATGTTTGGAACTGTTGCTGTAATGTGTGATGGTACACCCAAAGCTGCAGTCTGTGCATGGCCTTTTGATCTACAGTGTGTTTCCCATCACTCTTCTGACGGAAGGCTTGATCCTGAGAAGTGCTGAGCACAAAGAGCTCCCATTGAAGTCAATGGTCCTTGGTAAAATTTCACAGAACAGAGTTCTGAATAATCTCAGAAACTATTCTCTGCCTGTCGTGCTTTCTCCCCTCGTTATTTATTTTTTCATGGAAATGTAATCTGCTACTGTTGCTTATCCTTTCTCCTCTCCTGTGACCTCACAATAATTTCCAAAGTAACAGTTTACAATGCACAGGTGGAGAATATTGACTTTGAGAGGGGGGGGAAAGTATCAATGCAAGATGAAGTTCCTAATAAAGGTTTTGTGTAAACAGCCCTAGAAATAGGGAAGAGTAATTAAAATAGCAGATGAGGCATGGGTAGCTGAACTACACTGGTTTTGAGTGTTTTCTGTGAGGCATCAAATAGCCTTTAAATATCTTTGTATTGAAATTACATAACACAGGAAGGAAATTAGGAAAGATTGTGATCATTCTGTATCTTTATTTTCCAGGCAGATGGGAAGGATGATGATGAAGAGTGGAAAGGCTGGAGGTTACTCACCATGGCTGGGATTTTTGATTGCTGGGAGCCCCCTGATGGAGGGGATGCATTGTACACCTACACCATCATCACAGTAGATGCTTCTAAAGGCTTAAGTGATATCCATAACAGGCAAGTGAGAATGACTGGCTGTGGATTGTAGAGTTTAGGGTGGCAGAGATTAGTGGCGAGAGTGTGGCAGAGAACCTTCCTTTTACTTCTGTGCTGTGTGGAGCAGGTAGTGTGACTGTATTCCCCTACATACATAGCCTTGGTGGCCAAGAACACACAGGCCAGAAATTCTTCCATGCTCTTTCTACCTGATCCCCCTAGAGAAGTACATTAGAACATTACTGACTTGTTTCAGGTCACTGAATCTTACCCTTGCCATAAATCATTGTGTTTGGCTCCTTGCTGGTAGCAATTAGAATTAAATTGCTCATAGGCCTGCCTAGTGATTGACAGACCCTTTGCCTCCTCTGGGGAAGCAGGCTTCTTTGGTGAAGTTAGTACACTGTGTGCCTCAAAGAAAAACATTGTATTGCTTAGTCCTTTCCTCATGGCTTCAGAAATTAGGTCTGTATGCCTTCGAGCCAGTTCTTAACGTGCTAATAGTTATTGCCAACACAGTTAATCTCCAGAGAGCTGGAATCTGGATTATGTTAATTCTGGATCTTAGTTTGGCTTTCACCCAAATCACTCAGTCCTGCCACGTGGCGGATAAGTTGTGTGTCTCTATGTGGACTTAAGATTTTTGTATCTCCTCCCATGTTTAGGATGCCAGCTATCCTGGACGGGGATGAGGCCATCAGGAAATGGTTGGACTTTACAGAGGTATCAACACAGGAAGCCCTTAGGCTCATCCACTCCACAGAGAACATTGCTTTCCACCCGGTTTCCACTATAGTAAACAACTCCAGAAACAATACACCAGAATGCCTCGCTCCCATTGGGTTGGGACCAAAGACGGTGAGATCTGGTGGTTGACACAAATCACACTTCCCTACCATAATACTGTTTAATAATAATAATAAATAGAATAGTACTTTGTCCTCTGTCTAACTTTCTAGCTGAGGGTTTTGCTGCTCTTTACAAACATTAATGAATTAATCCTGCCTGCGAGGTAGATAATTTATACCCATTTTCATAGATGCATAGATTGTTCAGCCTGGAAGGGCCTTTTACAGAGGAGAAAATGGAGGCTGTAGAATCAGGGCCGGATTTAGAGGCAGGTGACTCAGGCAACCCCCTGGGGTGCCAGGCTTAGGGGGCACCAGGCTCGGGGATGCTGTTTTTGTTGTTAGCGACAAAAGGGAAAATAGAATGTTTGAAGTAAAATGTAAATACAGATTGCAGATCCTAGCATGCAAATTTATCATCTTATATGACAGGATGAATCACGCATGCAAATCATGCATCAAAGTTGTGAAATGGGCTACAAACGCAATAAAAAATAAGGCATTCAAAAGTTTAACAAATGGGGTGGGGCATGCCATAGAATATAAGAGAATAAATCACACGTTTTGTTTAGCTGTTTATTATGGGCTGGCAGCTCACTCAGTGCCTGAGGATGAAAGATAGATTATGCCATGTACGATTCTTGATCTACCCCTTCTAACTGATTCAGGGTGGCTCTAAGAGACTCCCAAATAAGGGAGTGTTATTTACTCCTCATAACACAAGAACTAGGGGTCACCAAATGAAATTAATAGGCAGCAGGTTTAGAACAAACAAAAGGAAGTATTTTTTCACACAACACACAGTCAACCTGTGGCACTCCTTGCCCAGAGGATGTTGTGAATGCCAAGTCTATAACACAGTTCAAAAAAAAACTAAATAAGTTCATGGAGGATAGGTCCATCAATGGCTATTAGCCAGGATGGACAGGGATGATGTCCCTAGCCTCTGTTTGCTAGAAGCTGGGAATGGGCGACAGGGGATGGATCACTTGGTGATTACCTGTTCTGTTCATTCCCTCTGTGGCACCTGGCACTGGCCACTGTTAGAAGACAGGATACTGGGCTAGATGGATCTTTGATCTGACCTGGTATGGCTGTTCTTATGTTCCCAAAGGCAGCCATCCATCCCCAGTTGGAGAGAGGGTCACTGAAGTGAAGGCCTCTCAAGGATTCCCATTCTTTTCCTGCTCTTCCAGAAATAAATCATGTTGTAAAGTGTCAGGATCACTCTGCTTAATATGGTATATTCTTTCCTGAATGGCATTTGGGATTAATCCGACTGGGACTTTCACGGGAACCTTCTGCAAGGCTGTGTAACTGTAGGGAGTGATGCTGCTGCTGCATCTTCCCCATTCTGAAACTGGACCCAGCTTATTGACTTGGTACCCATGTTGGCATTTTCTGATGTGCCTTGCATATATGACCAGCTATTTCTGTGGTTCTTATTTTTCTTATTGTAATTTGTCCTCACAGGAAACCAAAGTCAGCACTAGCAGCAAAATGATGTTGGATTGGGTGAAAAACAAGTCTCCCAAGAAAGAGGAAGGTGATTTGCCCAGATGGTCCAGCCAGTTCATCCAAATCGCTGCACCCAAGAGAACCAGTGCAGGCTTAATGCACCAGTGGCTGAAGAAGGATGAGGGGGATCCTTGTGCAAAGAAGCCCAAAACTCAATGAACTGACTTTCAGTTCTGAGTTCCTAAGTAGATGCAGCGTGTTAGCCTGTTAGATCCTGCAGACTGGTACTGAGACTCCTGTGACCTTGTTGCATTGAGCATTTAAACATGATCTCTTTAGCACTGATGTGATTTTGTAGCTTGTTGCCCTTCTTGTGCTGATGGTTTACTGATTCAGGAGAGCAGTGTTTTTAAAACTTTCTTTCTTGTCTTCCACTAGCAGGGACATAGATTTAATGTGCAATATTCACCTCTCAACAACTTTTTCACAGCAACCCAGTGGTTGGCACTGACCTGCCTTGGGAATGTCTATGGATCAAATACATCTGAGAGGGGCACTTAAACGCAATCCATGCTCTTCCCATTGGATGAGAAATAGAAAAACTGCATGGGATTCTTTCCTGTGGTGGTATTCAGCTGGCTCTCCTGTGTGTTGGTTCTCCTGTGTGTTAATTCTCATAGATAGTCTGTTCTATACAGATTATTTTGGACATTTTTGATGCTTGAGAACTTCTGCAGCTGAAAAATGAAAAAAAGAATCAATGTTAAACTAGTATTTAAATCAGAGACAGAGACCCATTTCCCAAGGCCAGGAAATTCTGGGCTAACACTGCCTTGCTTTGTGTTGGCACAGCAACATGTATGGGCCTCTGCATAAGGGTTCCAGAACAGTGGGATCCTGATGTCATATGTGGGAAGGAGGATGTTCAGGATCCTGGAAGCAAGTGCCATGGGTACTGATGCCTTTTAAAACTGAGGAAGCATTCTATTGTGGAAATGGGGAGGGGTGTGAGGAAGAGAGAAATGCCTTGTTAAGTCAGTTTTGCTGGTGAAAGCTAAAAAGTGGCCTTACCTTTAAATCCTTTTCCATGCTCATTGTCTGTCCCATTTCTGACAGGCTGACCTGCCTTTAAGGAGTCTGTGTGCTATTGTCAAGGGCTGCTTTGAAAACCATTCCCCAGTGGTGTTGTAATATTATGGAAGCCACTAGAAGTATCCCCTCAGTTTCCCATTGTTATAATGTAGTTATAATGTAGGCATGAATCAGTATTTTAACCAGTGTGGTCTAACCCTGCTCAGAGCAGGGTTAGATGACACAGTGGTAAAAATGGCAGCATATTGTCTACACCAGACCTCGCACTGACAGTAGCAACACTGGTAAATTTAAAGAGAAAAAAGTCCTGATGTTCAGAAGTGCTGAGCGCCCACAGCTCCAAATGAAGTCAATAGAAGCTGCAGGTACTCAGTACTACTGAAAAACAAGCTTTAATGCGTTGGCATGACCTTAGAGAGCAGGTTCCTGGGAATTACTGGATTTAATCTGTCTTCTGTGGCAGCCATAACTCCTAGCTTTATTATTTTTTGTGGGGAGTGATGTGGGAAAACTTGTCTTGGCCATAATGTTTGAGCAATCGTTTTGTTAATGGGATTTTAAGATTTAGAGAGTATTTTCTGAATCCTTGTTCCAGAGAGGGAACAATCACTCTTTTGAGTAGGTAGATCACTGGACTGTCACTAAAGTACAAAAGTTTTTTTTTTCGTCTTTGGTCTGGGACTTGAACAAACAGTGAGAGTCAAATGTTAGAGCAAAAACCTTAGCATGTGGGAGCTCTCTGGAGAGCATCACTTATTTGTGTTTGAAATAGTAATTTGTAGAAAATAAAAAGCGATCAGTTGGCTTGTGATGCGTCCTTGTGTGTGTCTGTCTCTCTATACTTGTTATCAATCCATAATCATCCACTCCACAAGCAATGTGAATAATGTGTCTTCCTCACCCTTGCAAAAAGAGAGACTTCATAGAGAATAGTGAGCTGTAAGACTTTTGGCTGGCTAAAGTTCCTGAAGAGGTAAGTTTATTTACAAATTAAAATATTCTCAGAAGGCAGATTGATGGCTCCACTCATACCTGCTTTGTTCAAAGGGAGCTCCACAGATGATGCTTAGCTGCTGTGGAGAGTCTTGAGGGACGGGCGGTTGAGCAGCAGCCTTTGGAGTGTCGAACAGGAGTGTGGTAACATACCATTAAATGGGGGAGAACCAAATCCATACTGCAAGGAAATGAGTTCTTTTAAAGGTATCAAACTGTATCCCAAGATATATCAGAATCTTACAGTAACCCGTTACATTACATTCATTGGGAAATGCTCCATTGAGCCCCATTTCTGACACCTTGGAGGAGTTAGGGAATGTCTCCTGCTAGCTGATCGGTAGTTTGGGTGGATTTAGGGTTTCCCTTGTCTATGCTTAATGTAAACTAGCCAGAAACAGTTTTGCAGTCTATTTCCCTATTACTGCCATCATTAATCTCTCAAGACAAAATGATGTATTATCTAATTTCAGTCCCATTCCAGACTCTGGAAGAATCGGAGGGCTGGATTTGTGGTCCCTGAAACTCTTGTCTCAACACCATCTATGTGCTTCAGCAAGCAACATGCAGAAAGTGAGAAATAGATTCCTTCCCCTGCCAAGTCATTTCTTCTCTCGGCAGCATGATTTTGCTGCCCGTCTTCAGTGTATTGGCTGTAGACAGCAACCATTGCAGAACAGACTCTACAAAAAGTCACAAGCATGCATTTAATTGTTGTAAAACTCACTGTTGCTACTATGGAGGGAGGCATGAGGTGAATACAGACCTGGCAATCAGGAATACCTGAATTCTAATCCTCCTCCTAATACTCACTCTTTTATTGCCTTGGGCCACTCATAATCCCCCTCTGCCTCAATTTTCCCATCTGTAAAATGGGGAATAATCCTTCCCCCTATCACTCATAAGGGCCGATTATGTGTAGAGCATTTTGCAGGTAGAAAGCACTGGAAGTGTTATTGCTAACTATATTTATATACTGTTCTCTCTAAATAACACCTTTAAACTTGTATCTATTTCCAAATCAAATGTGTCTCCATTCAGAAACTGTTAAAAAAATTTTAATGAACATGGTACCATAATCTCATCCTGAAGCTCATATACTTGCTTCAAATGAAGCCCTTCTGTTGAAAGCCAAATGCCAGTTCTGCAGGCCCTAATCCCCCCACTCCCAGTTATGCCAACAGCTGTGTCAGAAACCTCAGAAAACAAGTGTATTGTTTTTCCTAGTGTTTGTCTCTCAGGAATGAGGATTTTTTCTTTTTACATGCAAGTATAAAACCAGCACTAAAACCAGGGGCTTTCAAACCCATTGCCAATAGCCAGGGAAGTTTATTAGTTTTGGGAAAGGAAAAGGCCCATCCTGTTAAGGTAGCAGGAGACTGAAATGAAATGAGATTTTCCTTAGGTGTTTGCACGTGCTCCACTAGCCCTTTTTCTGAAAAGTTTCACACTCCTTCACTGGTGGTAGCAAAATGGGAGCCCTAATATAGAAAAAGTTGGTGGAAGCAGCGGCAACTAGAGTTTTAATCACTGTGTCATGTAGAGTTATATGATGATGCAGCTGCTGTACACTAGGGCTCCCAGTGATGGAATTACACCAGTATTAGAAATGGTAGGATTTATTTGTGGAAAAAGGGCTAATGTAAACACAGCCTAAGGATTATTGGATAGCAGATCTGCCCTACCAATATTGGGATCTCCAACAAGAGAGCTGGGATCCCCTGTATTTTGCTGATTGTCCTTGATTTTATTGAGAATATTTGAGAAGGTGAGAGACTGCTTGCTCCTCTGTGGCACTCCCCTAGGCGAAATATAGCTTGCTCAAGTAGGGAGACAGTGATCTATTGGCTGCCCTTCTATTTGTGGTCTACAGTGTCACTATGTTGACACACCTTTAAAAAAACTCTCAATTTCAGAGTCCTGCTGCTTTGCAGGCAGAAGCTCTTCATCCTGGAGCAGGACAGGTACCAGTGGTGGTACTTACAGCTGTTAAAACTGGTAATCTACACATTCCTCTTTTTACTTTAATATAGGCGCCTGATGGTGGGTTGCTTCCCTTTCCATTGGGTGTGCTTCAACCCACGTTAGCACTTGTATTGATCATGAGCATAAGCCTGGAGTTTGGAACAACCCAAAATTGATGGTGGGTCAGAATAGCACAGTTGAATAGGAGGGGCAGAGTCTGGATCATACAGCCAGGTTTGTGTCTGATGTTTATTCCTACTAGAGCATTTAACACTGATACAGCCCTTCCAAATGTTTTATAAACATTTAATTCACGGTTAAGTGGTCCACATTTATATGTGGTCCTTATGCCCATAAATACCCTTCATACAGCCCTGGGGAAAATCTTAAAGCTGTGGAAGCTGATGCTCAGAGCGGTAAAGTGGTGCCAAAGGCTAGAGTGAGGCAGTATTAGATTTGCAATTAGAATTTGAAGCTTCCTCCTTAGTTCCACGCTTACACAGCTAGGGTGCCCTGTTCTGAAAGACAGGAGCCGTAGGCATTTGCCCTGGCACAAAAGCTACCTGCCCACATTTGTCATAACAAGGGCGGGGGGAGATATTTTTCTTGCCTGTGACACCCCTGCCGCCCCAATCCAATACCAAAGTGACAAGGGCAAGAAGAGAGGGGAATATTGTACATAAAAAGAGAGAGGCTCAGCCGTGAGCCACAGAGCTATTGGGGCACAGTGCAGTGCAAGGTACTGGTGTTTACAGCGGGACTGGAAGGTGAATTCAAGCGTGGAGGGTTTTCCCCGAGCCTGATATGGAGCAGATCAGGGGCCAAAGAAAACTAGCAACAAGTGACTACTTAAAGCACTAAAGCAGGGGAAGAAATATCAAAGATCCCGTCTCCTTACAGCTGCTGTTGCTGCACATTAACATGCTTCACCACCAGCTCCCTTTGCAAGCGGCCCAGCCACCGTCTCGACTGCCACTCCACCCGCATCAGAGCATAGGGCGTTGCGAGCCCTATGCAAATCAGGGATCGGAATACCCGCCAATGGGAGCCTGCTCGACTCCCACGACCGCCAATGGGAAGCGGCCGGCGGCCTGGGCTTGGATTTATAGTCGCTCGCGGCTGCGAGTATTATTGTCATTGCAGCTGCGGGCGTCTGGCAGGGCGGATCGGGCTCAGTGTGGTGGTGAGAGCCAGGGCTCTGCCTTGGGTTTTAGTCTCCGTGGGGTTTATTTTAAGAGCGTGCGCATCGCCGCGCGGGTGCTTCGCTGGGGGCCGCAGGCGGGGGCGTGTCACGGGCTGGGTGCAGGTCAGCGGCCTCTCGGCGCTGCAGCCCGGGCACGTTGTAGCCCTAGCGGGCGGCTCTCGGGGCGGGTCGTGCCCTGCCCTGCGGGCTGCGCGTTGTAACGCTGTTGTGTTTCTCCCCCCCCCCCCTCCTCCCCAGGCCCTGGGACCGGCGCGGCGCCTCTCCTCCCGGCCGGCAGCCGCCGGGATCGGCCCCTGCTCCCCGCGCGCCGCGTCCCCCCCGCTATGTCCGGCCGAGGGAAATCCGGCGGCAAAGCGCGAGCCAAGGCCAAGTCGCGCTCCTCCCGGGCCGGCCTGCAGTTCCCGGTGGGCCGCGTGCACCGGCTCCTGAGGAAGGGCAACTACGCGGAGCGGGTCGGGGCCGGGGCACCCGTCTACTTGGCCGCCGTGCTCGAGTACCTGTCGGCGGAAATCCTGGAGCTGGCCGGCAACGCCGCCCGGGACAACAAGAAGACCCGGATCATCCCCCGGCACCTGCAGCTCGCCATCCGCAACGACGAGGAGCTCAACAAGCTGCTGGGCGGGGTGACCATCGCCCAGGGCGGCGTCTTGCCCAACATCCAGGCCGTGCTGCTGCCCAAGAAGACCCAGAGCTCCAAGAAATGAGCCCCGAGCCACCCGCGTTCCCAGGAAGTCGAGCGATCCGCGATGCGGTGCGGCCAACCTTGGCGTTGCCCTCGTATCCTCTCCGTGTGCCCGCTCTCCCACCCCGATCCCCCCCCCATTGCTGCCGTGGGGCACAGCCCTCCTGCCCCCCATGTGCTAGCTTTGCAGTCCGGCAGCAGGGGAGGTTGTAGCTCTTACTACAGAATGATAATGAGCCTGTGATTCTTTCCCTTCCTCTCCAGCCCCCCAGCAAGGAGGGAGGTATGAAACGAAGGAAGGAAGCAGTTTGAATTTGAAGAAATAATAATTAATAATAATAAAAAAGCCCTTGCCCCGGTGCCGGCACCCTGCCTGTTGCTTTTGGGTTGCTTTCTGGACTGTTTGGCTGCAAAGCTATCCTTCCAGGGTTGCTGGTCAACAGTTCTGTTCTCAGAGCAGCATCTGTGGGGTTGGTGGCTTGCTGTTCTGGACTTGCTCACATTCAGTCGGAAGAAGTATTTGGGAGAAGGAAGAATTGGTTGGTTCTCTCCCTCTTTCCCCCCCCCCCCTTCTTTTTTCTTTTTCCCTTCTGGAAGCTGTAACTAACTGCAAGGGAAAATATTTTGCACAGTGAAAGCTCCAGCCTGGAGCAGGAAGAGACTGGGTTTGGTCAATGCTCTTTTTATTTATGTTGTGTTTGTCCCCGAGGATACCATGCGTTTCCTTTGTATTCTACCTGGATATTGTTTGGGGGTGGGAGAGTCATGGAGGGTGATCTCTCCCTATTGCTTAACTTTTTTGCACGAATGATCTACTTTACTTTCTCACCTTGCTCCATGCAGGAGGTAGGGAAGTTCAGGAGAGTGATAATTTTATCTGCTGTTGCTGCACATCCCCATAAATGTGATCAGAAATGGACTTAGTAAGTACAAGGAGGGTGGTGAAGCCAGGAGACTTTCCAATTGTGGGAAAAAAAGTATCTGTTTCTGGGAGGAACTAGTCATTCAGATACCAAGTCTTGTTTTGTCCAGTGCTATAAGCGAAGATGTCATCAACTGTAAAAGAGTCCTCCTTGGGTCTCCGGTTCCGTTTTGAATCCCTTCTTGCGAAGTCACCTTATTGTAGCTGTTTGAGTTCATGCACCCAGTGGACTAGTAGGATTAGTTGTTTCTCATTAGTGTGGTCCTGTATGGTTTGGGGGAAAGGGTGCACTTGAAAATACTCTAAAAGAGCATTACAAGGTCATGAGTTGACCATTGGCAGGGAATGGAAGCTGCCATTGGTCCCCCCCCTTTTTTTTTTTCTTGATCTGATTAATAGCTTTATGTTGCAGAACCTCTTATTTTTATTGGGAACTTATCACTTGTACCCTAATTGCACTTTATAATGACATGCAGTGTTTTTTTTTTTTTTTCATCACTACTTCTGGTTCTTAAAATGAAGTGCTAGTTAGAAATCGGTTAACTGTAGTCCTCCTTAATGGATTAATGTTTCTTTTTTTAAATAAACCTATAATTTACATAAAGCAAATATATAGTTAATGTGGTGGTTATTAAGTGGCTATTTGGATAATGTATGAGCATGAAAGTCAGCCTAGCAGTCCCTGTGACACATAGTAGCTGTGATCTTATAGAAATTGGTATAAAGAGCAACCTTGTTCCTTATTGTGAGGGCAACTTGTTTATGTGGAAGGTTGATAGAACCATGTGCATGCAGCAGTGTCTAGGCTGTTGGACAGTAGAACTTCATAATCTTAAAGTGCAATGGACAACTGTGTCTGTGCTGTAAGTAGCATGTGTTCCACCTAACAAATCAGCTCTTAATTTTGTAGATGAAGTAACTTGCTCTGATTCAGTTATATTCTCTAGAGTAGATGAATTTGGATGCCTGTAAGGGGTTTTTCACTCCATTGTAGAATGTGGAAAAGGTATGTTACTAGAGTACTGATTAGTGATAATGGAGAAGTAAACTTGATATGGCACTGGCTGTCTGGGATATTCTGTGGTTTCACCCCTCCTCAGGCCTGGGGGAAACCATTTTATTTCTGGGCAGCTGCATCTTACTGCTGTTGCATGGGACCAACTTGGATTCTTTCCTTCTGTAAACTGAGCATTAGGCCATACTGGGGTGGATGAGGGAGGGAATTGGCTATTTTTCTTTATATACAAACCACTGTTTAGAGAATGGAGATTCTAAAATGTCTCTATCTTGGTGTCTTGTGTTCTTTTGTTTCTCTAGGACCAGCATTCTGTACAACTCAAAGGAGATTGCTTTGCTTTGTATTTCTTAGAAAATGCAGAACTTGTGATACTGAAAAAAAGAACAATGCAAACCCAAAATCTGATTAAACTGGTTCAGTATTGAATGTATGTCAAACTTGCTGTCTGTTATCACCACATCACCTAACTCTTGCTTGCATTGGAATTGTCATATCTGAGGAAACAGGTTGATATTTTTATGTCACTAACTTTGTATTTGGATTCTGTCTTCCTGGGAGGGATGGGGGGAGAGAGCTCGTTTAGTCCAGCAATCCGTCAGTTGCCATAGCCGTTGTTTACTTTTTTCACCCCAGATTGATCTTCTCGCCTGTCAGTGTGTGAACAAACGTAATAGTCATCCTCCAAATTTTTCTCCCCGCTGCTGGTAATGTAGAGTCACTTGATGACCCAGCCAATGAGGCAAATGCAAAGAAACTTGAATCTCCCTCAGAAGGTGGCACCTGCAAGGAAAAGCAAAGCTGGACTGGAACACTTACTCAGCTGGCTGATAAGAAGCTTGAGATTCTGCACAGGAGCTGAATTTCTAGTGTAGACTTAAGTTTCATGTACCCTTTTCCATTTGTACTTGGGTGGAGAGCTCACAATATATATGCCAGGAGACATCTAGGATGTCATTCTGCAAAGACTTGTATTTCTGACTTTCTTTTCCTTGGGTGGGGAGGAAATTGGAAGGGTGCAGGGGGAGAGGACCATAAGCCAGGGGGTGCAGCACCTGAAGTGGTTTCCATCATATGCAGTGTTTACAGTTTGGTTCAATGGTTCTCAGCACCCCCACTGTACAAATTGTTCCAGCGCCCCTGGAGAGGATGCAGGCAAGCTTGGGGGGAGGGGGGACAAAACCGTGGCTGTCTTTTAAAGAGCCTGTAAATAGAAGATATTGAGGAACTTAATTATTTGTATGCCACTAGCACTGGTAAGGATTGGGGCCCCTTCGCTCTGAGCGCTATACAAACACAAATAAGGCTGTCTCTCTTGTAAAAAGCTTGCAGTTTAGGATAGGATGCCACACGTGTGTAACAAACAATTGAAGGAATGGGGGTTAGAAACCTGGCAATGGAGGAAGGAGGGCAGTAATGAAAACATTACCCACTACTGGGTCTTCTGTCTGTTAAATTCTAGGTAAGTGTCAGAAGTGCATGACTAGCCATCTATTTCAATTTAGGAAAGAGTTTTAGTTTCTCTTGTGCCCTGCATCCAGTGGAAGCCAGGCTGATGTGTTCTTAACAGATGTATTTATTATAGTTGATAAAAGCAGGTGATTTTTTTTATTAGCTTGGGTTTGGCTTTAGCATAGGTAGGTACACTTTATTTGTGGGTATTTAAACTCCATCCCAGTCCACACTAGTCAAATAACAATACTGTGCAATTTTGGATTCCAAACCTACTTTAAAAACTGCTATTTTTTTTAACTTTCAGATTTTTATAGTATTGGACTTCAACTGGTAGCCTGCCATGAGATTTTTCTTTATTGCTCAAAGAGGGGAGAGAATGTTTTTTCTCAATTTCCTTTAGTCTACCTTGTGCATTTGGCAGCGTTTTATGCACAGTTACCCACAAATACATGCAGGAAGCTATTTTGCATAGCAACATGGGAGAAGAAAAGTTCCATTAACAACAGAAAAAATACAAATTATCGGAAGGTAATTGGAGAGGTCTGGCAACTGAAACTGCTTCTAAAACTGATTAGATTTCAAATTAATAATGTCCTTTTAATTCTGCAAAAACTTGTGTTGTCATCTGGGCCCAGATTAGGGTTGGGAAAGTCAAATATTTGAAAGCACTAATTTATTAAAACAGTAACAAATAAGAGTAAGACTTCATGGTCTCCGATTAACTTACTAGGCATAACTAAGGATAAGTCCAAGTTATTTTAACTCAGAAAAATGCAAAACAGTCAAAAAGGTAGGCTGCTGCCTACATCGGGACATTCTTGCTGGAATACTTGACCATATTTGACTCTAGTCAAATAATTGGTGGTCCATGGACTGCCTGGTTGAGATCCTCAAAGGTATTTAGGTGCCTAGCTCCCACTGTGTTCAGGCATCCAACTGCCACTGTAATCCTTTGAGGATTTGGGCCCTAGTGACTAATGAAACTACCCCAGACCTGCTTCTAAATGTGGTGCTTTTATAGCACCACAGAAACCTTGGCAGATGGTAATAAAAGTGAAAGCTGCATTAGGAGACTGTACTGAAGAGACTGACTTAACCTAGCAAATCTCTTGTGTTTTAACTTCTCCGTGACTGCAGGTTTATAGCCCTGCAACTCCACCTGGGATTTGAAAATCAAGCTATGTTCTTCTGCATGTCAATTACAAATATTCTGTAATCAGAATTTAGCTGATGGCTTTGTTGATAGAATAGAATTCACACATACACTCCGTCTGTATAGTTGTACTACATGGAGCACAAGTTGTGGCAGTAAGTCAGAGGGCTCTGGCATAAGGGGAGTAGCTATACTGAGTTAGGAAGGGCCATTTTCACCTAGTCACTTTCTTGGCCTCTGTGCTCTGATAGTGTAGCAGACTGCAGTTCTGTCTGCCCACAGATTGTATACACCATGGCCAGCGACGGTGCAAGTCTTGTATCGTTTCTTTGTGCTCCCCCGTCTGTCTCCAGCTGCTGTCTCTTGTCTTTATACAGTAAACTCTTTGTTCTGTTGGTACAGGGCCTAGCACAATGGAGTTCTGGCCCATGACTTGGGTTTCCATGTGTAACTGCAGTAATTGTCTTCTCTGCAGTCCTATCAATGGGCCTGCCATTGCCTGGAAGAACCACTGCTACAGGTGAGGGGGGAGTGCAGTCTCTGCTGAGACTAATTGTGAGGATTGCTCCTGTGAGGTAAGCTCTTAGGCCTCTTCCCAATGCTTGCTGATGCCCGGGGGGGTGTTTCTACTGATTTCTGTATGGCTTTAATCGGGGGCCCTTAGTCATCATGACACTAGGGAAACTGGCAGGGTCGTTAAGTGAAGGAGAAACTGGAAAGGAATTATGCTGTACATCCAGTGAGCTCTGCTTTTCTGTTGACTGCCCAGAACTTCAAGTCTTTTTAGATTATAAATTCTTTAGAGCAAGGGCTGTCGCACACACATTGCCTAGAACTGTGGGGTTTCAGTCAGGAACACACACAATAAAACTGAACTGAAAGTACTAACTCTGAGCTTATTTCCAAGGGCTCATCCATCTGTTATCAGATGACTTTTTTTTTTTTCTACAACTACTACTAACCTGGCCTAGATTTAAGGCAGTGATGTAGAGATGAGATGAGTGCCTAGTCAGGAAGCCATCCAGTCCTTTTTATGACATACTTGCCTGCTAGGGGTTTTTTGACAGAAAAGAGCAATGACTAAGTTCACTTAAAGATGAATCACAAAGGTGTCTCTTTTTTTTTTTTTTTTTTTTTTTTTAAACTGGGTTTGCATTGCCTCTTTGGCTTTTTCCTCCTATATATTATACAGGAATTGCCTGGCAGGTGGGCTGGGAGGGGAGTTGGAGTGGCTTGTCTTTAAATTATTGCTGCTTTCTCATGTGGTTTACTAGGTGTACATGGGGAAGCTGTAGCAGCATAACCGAATGTGAATTTAAACCAGTGTAAACCTCTCTGTGGACATGCTTATTTTGGTGTAACAGTGGCTTCTTTTGATTTTTAGTTAAAGTCTGTTGGGAACAGAGTTGAGTTTAAAGTGCAATAAGCCACTCTCAAACCAAACTAAGTGAACATGTAGAGGTTTGCATTGGCTTAACTACACTGGTTAAAAATGTTTAAAGTTAAACTGGTGCAACTTTCCCCTGTAGACTAGCCCTTAAATATCAGGAATATCTCATCTGGTTCCCCTGGTTTTCAGGAAAAACATCTTGGGTGGATATTGTGAGCTCCCTACCTCTTACTTGACCAGGAATAGGGTTGTTGAATCTTTAATGCATGTTTTCTCCAAAATTTTGATCAAAAGAGTTAAACAGGCTTAAATGAAAAAGCAAACTCAAATCACAGAACTTTCAGTGGTCTACCTAAAAATCCCTCTTGTTCTCTTGTAATGTTGCTAGGCCTCTGGTCACTATAGTCTTTCAGGTTAGAAAGGAGATGAATTTCTAATGAAAAATTTCTGCCCTTATCACTCAATCAAAAGAAGGGTGTGCTATTAATTTCCAGGAACACTTGGCTGCAGGAGCTGACCTCTGAAGATTTTTATCCCACAGTCCTTCCTAAACCAGATTCTAGTAGGACCCTTAAATCCTGAAAGCTTTTACATTCAGACAAGTTCTGACTACTGACACAAACACTGTACTTCCCTTCACTTAATGATTACTGGCTCCCTTTTTGCCTGGAGCTTATAGCAAGGGAAGACACTTATTTACAGGAGACCATAGATACTCATTTGAAGTGCTAGAGGTAAGAGACTCTTCTTCTGCTAGCCAGACTGAGGCCTTTTCATTTTTTCCTCTCTCGCACTCCTTTCCTAGACCAGTCTGTCCAGACTAGAGCCTACTTTTGTATAAAAGTATATATTCTACAGTAATAGTCCACAGCTGTCCCTCTTACAGCACACAAGGTGGCTGCTTGTTGCAGTATACTCTTGATGTGGTAGAGGTCATGTAACCCCAAATTTTATGAGTTGGACATAAGATTTGAGGTAGGTGTCCTGCACTCATCTTTTGTTTCCTAGATATCTCCCACCCACTTTATTTTTTTTCTGCATTTTATTACAGCTTCTGTAGACTGCTGCTCAGAAAGGATCTGGGATAAAAGGGCTGGAATGAAATCTTGCCAGGTGCCATGATTAAAAACCCAAGTAGATAGGAGGAGGAGAAGGCAGTGCTAAAGCAAGAGATGAGTGCAATTCTTCCTGTGCATCAATTCTTCTGCCTTGTTATAGTATAGGAAGGGATAGTATAGGAAGGGAGACGCTTAAAGCTTGCTACTTACGCTCTCTAGCTTTCCCTCTTTAGGTGCTCTGGCTCTGCTCCTGAAGGGAGAGGTTGAAGCAATTAGCTTATATCTCTGAAAACGTCACATTTAAACAACCCTACTGGTGTTGGCTGTAAATGGCCAGCTGTTGACTAAATGTCAAGCTGCCTGTACCTTACCCCAAAAAAAAAAAAATGCATAGGAAAACCATTCTGTGTTGTTCCCCGAGCTCCAAACTAAGGAAAACTCTGCATGGATGTCCTTGATGTTTTATGAGGAATAATGAGTCTGTTACACTGAACCATTAATCAGTGAAATGCAAGAGTACTGAGAGTAAGATGCATAGGCTAAGTCTTAAAACATAGCCTGTGAAGACAACTCTATAGAGCTAGTGAAGTCAAGCTACAGTCAATTCCACTCAATTTGATGGGGACCATGTAGGCAAATACTGTGCGTGTATGTGTAAGGTAGTGTAGAGGACAAATCCAAATGTTGCCATATTGGCTGTTAGAGTTGTAAAGTCCTGCTTAAAAGTAATGAGGAAAGGGCATCAGGCTCCACTTTACTGCAGGGTGAACTCTTTACAAGGATAAGAAGTTATGCTTACTGTGACCTGCTAAGCCCAGGGGCAGGCTATGATGCTGCTGTGGGAAGGGAGCATGGGTGTGAATCTAAGCCCTAGTTTCTTAAAGATTATTCCCAGGTATACAAAGCTGTGCTTGGAACATGAAAGCATACAATTTACTGAGCTGAAGATGGCAGTAGTGGGGCTGTTGTATTATCCAGCAGTCAAGTCAGCTTGGGCTTTACCTCTCTTTAATTGAATTAAAGGTGAATGTGAACAACAATCTGTGTAGTAGCCTTTGTTTTACATTGCCCAGCCACACTGCATTTATGCTTCCAATGTGCCACAAATTTTGGTATGGATAAGGGGCTGGAGATTTGGGATTCTGTGCAGGTACCTGGTGGGAGTGGGGGTTGGCAGTGGGGGGAGGATATTCTCTTCCTCCCTGTCCCACCTGGGAGCAGAGCTGCAAGCACTACTCTAAAGTGTCACTAAACTTGATCTAATCCCCTTTCGGGCAATGGTGTCATCCTGCTTTACAGTGAGTGAAGGGCTGGAAGCATGTGGGCTCTGTCCGACCATTGGGCCTAGGACCTCTTTTCAGTAGCTTATAGTTGACATAAATGTGGTGTAAGTAAGGTGCCTGTATAGCACAGATCTTTAGGCCCTATGCCAAAGAGCAGCTTTGCCTCAGACCCAGCCATCCTTTTGAGGCTTTATCACTGCGGTTCTCAATCTGGAGTCTGAGAGGGTACCCTAAGAGGTCTGAGAGTCATGTCTGGGGCCTTTGGCCCTGCTGCTCAACTCTTCCCCCTCGCTCCCAGTGCCTCCTGCAGCCTTGGAACAGCTGCGTGCAGGAGGTGTTAGGAGGGAGGGGGAAGAGCAGGCAAGGGGTGTGCTCAGAAAGAAAAGGGAAGGGGTTGGCTTTGTGTAAGGAGAGTTGGCAAACACCCTTGCCCTGTCTCTCTCCCTCCCACCCCTCACTCCCTTTCATGGGGGTAGGGGAGTGGGGTGCAGGCACTGGCTGGACAGTGCTTACTGGGGGTGGCTCCCTGTTGGAGATGCAGCAGAGCTAAGACAGGCTCCCTGCCTGCCTGGCCCTACACCACTCCCAGAAGTGGGTGGCACATCCCTGTGGGCCTCTGTGCTGCCCCTGCCCACAGGCACCACCCCCACAGCTCCCATGGGCCAAAGTTCCCAGCCAATGGGAGCTGCAGAGTTGATGCTCACGGTAGGGCAGTGCCCTGACTCATCCCCCCCCAGGAGCTGCAGCGATGAACTGGCCGCTTCCAGGATCAGCACTGGGGCAGGGTGGGGGGGCAGGCAGGCAGGGAGCCTCTCTCAGCCCTGCTGCACCACTGGAATTTTAGTGGCCTAAAGTTTTGGCTTCAGTAGCTGCAGGGTGGTGGAGCCTGATTCTGGGGGCCTCCCAGTGAACAGATCACCCCTAGGGGAAAAAGTAGTTGGGGGGGTGGGGAGTGAAAGAGTATGTGTTGTTTTTCTTCTCAGCTCAGGTAGGAGACAGCTGGGTTTTTTTTTTTAATGTTTATATTATTTCACAGGTAAGCCCATGGCTGCTGTGCTGCAGGGCACTGAAACTCAGGGCTGCTGCTGTTGCCCTTGCTCCCGTCTGGCCAGTTAGACATAGTGTAGGCGTGTGCCCTGCTCTTGCATGCCCTGAGCAAACAGCTCCAATGACAGCGGGGTGGGTAGAGAGCTGAACCCGCAGCCACTGCAAGCTGCTCACAGCTGACAACAGCTGCCCGCTGAGGACACAAAAGCCCCTGGCACTAGCCAGCTGCTCCAGGCCTAGCTGGGCGGGGAAGGGGGCAGAGGAGGGGACAGGACCCCACCCCCGGGGAAGAAACAGCCCAGCTGGCTCCTGCAGGCAGGGCAGAGATTTAAACCGGTTCACGGCAGCCTCGAGCTAGCTGGGCCAGGACGTTGGAGCAGGAGCCATGGGGGGACAAGCTCCGCACCCCAGGAGAGGGGGGGGCCTGCACCGTGACATGCACAGCCCCCACCTCCCCCTATGGACGGAACATAGGGAGGGGCAGGGCCCCCCCGCCAGAGGCTGCGTCCCCCATGCGCGGGGTACAGGCCGGGGCTGCTGGCCCCACACGTGCAGCCGCTTTCTCCCCACCCCACTCACCGACCGTCTCCGCTGCAGCACTGGGACGCGCCAAGCGCATCACCGCCCGCCCCCCCCCCCGCCAAATTTCCCAGAGCCCCTCCCCCCGCTAAGCAGCGAGACACTCCCCGAGCCCCCCCCGCTAAGCAGCGAGACACTCCGTGAGCCCCCCCCGCTAAGCACCGAGACACTCCCCGAGCCCCCCCCGCTAAGCAGCGATACACTCCCCGAACCCCTCCCCCGCTAAGCACCGAGACACTCCCCGAGCCCCCCCCGCTAAGCACCGAGACACTCCCCGAGCCCCTCCCCCCGCTAAGCACCGATACACTCCCCGAGCCCCCCCCGCTAAGCAGCGAGACACTCCCCGAACCCCTCCCCCGCTAAGCACCGATACACTCCGTGAGCCCCCCCCGCTAAGCACCGAGACACTCCCCGAGCCCCCCCCGCTAAGCAGCGATACACTCCCCGAACCCCTCCCCCGCTAAGCACCGAGACACTCCCCGAGCCCCCCCCGCTAAGCAGCGATATACTCCCCGAGCCCTCCCCGCTAAGCACCGAGACACTCCCCGAGCCCCCCCCGCTAAGCAGCGAGACACTCCCCGAGCCCCCCCCGCTAAGTGCCAGTTCTCTCCCCGAGTCCCCTCCCCCCCCCGCACACACGGAGAAAACAAGTCAAAGGTTTAAACAATTTATTGACCAACCACGAAAAAGGCCATTGACTCCGAATCCCGAACACGTGGTACAACGCGCGGGGCCAGGCCGCCCCCTCCCCCTCCCCGCCACGCGCACAACCAGCGTCACCCCGCAACAGGGGCACAAGACTCGCAAGGCTGGGGCAGCGGCTCACCGACCGGGGGGGGGGGGGGGAGGTGCCCTTTAAGAGCTACCCAGGCGCCATTATAGGGAACTGGCGCCTCAGCCGCCGTTTCCATGGCGCCAGGGCACGAACCAATAGAGAGCGTGGTCGCTGTTCGACAAATGCCGAAGTAGGGCAAAAGAACACCGCCCCCCCCCCCCCGCAACAGTGCGCCAGGGCCGGGACCTGGGGGACCCACGTGGCATCGCCCCCTACCGGAGGTGGCGCAGGGAACATAAAAGCGAAGAGACTCGTGAAAAACAGCTACTATGGAAACTGGGGAGGGGGGGCGGGACCTAGCCCTGTAAATATGGGGCTGCGGCGGGGGCGAGCAGAGACCTTCGCGGGTGGCGGGGTGCGGGGCGGGGGGGCGAGGTGCCAAGTAAGAAAACAAGGGTGACGGGCTGCGAGGCTGGGGCAGCCCTGACCCCCGTTTCCCTGCCCGCGGCGACGGCTACAGAGCGAGGCCGGCCATACAAATACAACGCGGATAACCTGGGTCTGTCCTCAGAGCAGAGTCTGTCTTGGGGCTCGAAGCCCTGGATGCCTGGGGAGCCGGAGGGGAGGGTGGGGGGAGGGTGGGGAAATGTTCTCTCTCCCCGCCCCAGCGTGGTGGGGCGATGGGGGCGCCCTGCCCCCCCCCCCTCATGCCTTCCTGCTCTTCAGCGCCTTGGGCTTTGCAGACTTCTTGACCTTTTTGCCCCCCGGGGAGGCGGCTTTCTTGGCAGCCTTCTTGGCTTTGCCCTTGTCTTTCCTGGCGGCTGCGCTGCTGGCGCCTTTCTTGTGAGATTTCTTCTCGGGCTTCTTGCTCTTGGGGGCCGGTTTTTTGTCCGCCCTCCGGGAGGTGGAGGCTGCAGCCTTCTTGTGGGACTTCGGGGCGCTGCTGCTAGCGCTCCCCTCGCTGCCCCCTTCCAGCTTCTTCCTGTTGAGCTTGAAGGAGCCGTTGGCGCCGGTGCCCTTGACCTGGAGCAGGGTGTCGTTCTGCACCAGCGCCTTGATGGAGTATTTCAGGTAGGTTCGCCCGTTCTGCTGGTCGAACCAGGACACCTTCTTGGCCTCATTGTAGATCTTGGCTAGCGACGAGCCGTTGCGCTCGCCCAGCTTGCGGATCGTCTCCACCACCAGCTGGCTGTACTTGCCCGGCTGGTTCTTCTTCTTGTTGTTTTTCTTCTTTTTGGAGGGAGACAGGGACGAGCCCCCGCCCTTCGCTTTTTTGGCGCCACCTTTCTTCTCCGGGGCCAGGGGCGCTTCCTCCGCCTCAGTCAGAGGCAGGTCGGCTTCTTCTAGCTCCACCGACATGCTGGCCGGGACTGCTCAGATTGCAGGGAAGAGGCCGGTCGATGCCGCAGCTAATCAGTGCACGGACTCGCGGCCGCTGCCTGGGGCTGCCCCGCGCTGGCGGGTGGCTCGCTCGCGAGCGTAGGCGTCTGTGGGGAAGCACCGGGGGCCGCTCGCCCTGCTCCAGCTCCGAGATGCAATCCGCCTGCCTGCCTGGGCGGGCTCCGAGGCAGCCCTTTATATGCACAATGAGCGGACCACGTTGAGAACAACAACAGCCTGGGCCAGGGCCAGCTCCAACTTGTGCTTCTTGCAGCCCCTTTGCGGGGCTCTAGCTCCCAAGTCCGACACCCCAGCGCTGAGGCGGCCCCACAAAACCCTGCTCCTGACGGTGCCTGACCCCGCTGCCCTGCAGCCGGGGCTCCCTGGGCCCGAGAAAGGTCCCCGAGAACCGATTTAAAGAGCACACCCTATGCTGGGGAGAGACAGAGGAGGGGGGCGCTCCGAATAGGGGGGTCTGGGCCTCCCAGGAGGACTTATCCAGCCGCACAATCGCACAGGCCGGGTAGCGAAGAGGGGGGTCTTGGGCTGGGTCCCCTCTGCGGGCGGCGGGGATCCCTGGCGGCTTTGCTGTCCCGGGGATAATTTGTTGTAACTAACACACTGGACGCCCTCACGTGGTCGGCAGCAGCAACACGGAGCAAGCGAGACGCTTCCAGGGGGGTCCCCGCCCGATATGGAGGGGCCGAGGTTCTGAGAAGCCAGGGATCTCTGTGGACAGGACCCCGTTGCTAAAGGGACCCCACCGGGCGGTTGAGCGGTGTCACCCAGTTTGTGTCTGGGGTGGTTAGATTCCCCCCCCCCGCAGGCGCTGCTTCGACCTATATTAAAATACAGGGGTTCGGGGAGGCAGGAGCCCTCGATCATCGCTATAGGGCGAGCTGCATGTGCATGGCCGCGGGCTACGTCCCAGATAATCTCGGGGAGGGGGGGTGCGGCGAAGGGTTTTATCGTGGGGGACTTGAGGGGGAGCTTTCAGGCGTGTCGCTCTGGAAAGAGGGGTTAACCCCCCCATACACACATCGCGCCCCTCGCACGGGTGTCTGTGCATACTGCTGCCCCATGCGCACTGGAAGGGGCGACATACATGCCCCCCGCTAGCCCGGAGCGTGTCTGCGGCATCCCCTATGGCGCTGCAGTGGCAAGGGGGATACCGCAGGAAAAGATCGCGCCCCACCCGGCCCTGGCGGCTCCCCAGGGGGGCGCTGGATTTCCCCCGCCATTCCCATCCCAGAATGCCATCACAATTCATCCCCCTTCTTCCGCCCACCAAAAAAAACTATTTTAAGAAACAAACTCTGGCGGGCGGAGCTGAGCCCTTTGTGTCAGCGTGGGGCAGGGGATGGTGGGCGGGCAATGTCCAAACCTCCCGGCCAGATCGCTGCCTCCTGGGTCACCTTGGGGGGGGGCGACGCCCCCTCTTCTGTCCTGGGGAGCGGGGCACTGACCCTGCGTATCCAGCGGCAGCCAATCCCCCGCCGGAGGGATCAGGCCCTGGGGCACCTCCGCCTCTGTCCGGGGCGGGAGGGGGCGCAGGGCCGGGGTGATGCCGAGGGCGCGGGCCGTGGGAGGGCAGACCATCACTGGTGCTGTCCATCGCCTCCCCCGCAGGAAGGGGCGTGTGTGCAGCGGGGCGGGCGGCACCGTGCAGGCTGCCCGCATCCGCCGCCCAAGCCCGCCCCGAGCCACCTGGGCAGGGGTGACCGGAATCCGGAGCGCGCCGCTGAGCGATGCCCCCATGCCACGGGGAGGGGGGGGTTGCAGCTGAGTTCCCCGCCCGCCGCCCCTGCAGGTGGGCGTCGGTCGGTGCTCGGGGGCAGCGCGGGGCAGGGTGCTCCGGAGTTACAGCGGCTCAGAGCCTTGGGGGGGGGGGAAGCGGCGATTCCCCTCCGCTGCCGCCGAAAGGGGGGGAGGGCCCGCCGGAACGCCCGTCTTGTCAACCCCGCTTCTGGTCCAGCCCTTCGGGGGCCAAGGGAAACCTCCTTCACTCGCTCCTCAGCTGCACCCCCCCCAGGTCCCCCTGTACATGAGAGGAGCAGCGGCCGGTCCCCCAAAGCCCGCCACTCACTCCAGCAACGGGACAAATACTGAGAATTCTTGGAGCCCCCCCCGCCTCTCCCCACTCCCTTCCTATCTACCCCCCCCACGCCATCGCCCCACTCCCTTCCTATCTACCCCCCCACGCCATCGCCCCACTCCCTTCCTATCTACCCCTCCTCGCCGTCGCCCCACTCCCTTCCTATCTACCCCCCCACGCCATCGCCCCACTCCCTTCCTATCTACCCCCCCACGCCATCGCCCCACTCCCTTCCTATCTACCCCCCCTCGCCGTCGCCGCACTCCCTTCCTATCTACCCCCCACGCCGTCGCCCCACTCCCTTCCTATCTACCCCCCACGCCGTCGCCGCACTCCCTTCCCTTCCACCACCCCGCCTGTCTGCCCCACCGCCTCCCCATCTTCCTTTCCCATTCCCATCTGCCCCCAACACCCTCTCCCTTCCACTCCCTCTTCCTGTCTGTCCCTTCCTCTCTCCCCACTTCCCAGCTGCCCCCCATCGCCTCCCTTCCAGCTCCCTTCCCATCTTCCCCACTACCTCCTCCACTCCCTTGCCCCGTCCCGTCTGCCCCCACATCCTCTCCCTTTAACCCCACCCTTCCTGTCAGCCCCTCACACTGCCTCATATCTCCGTCAAGTTTGCCCCCCCCCACAACCATTCCCATCTGCCCCACAGCCTTCCCCACTCCCTTCTAACCCCTTTCCATCTGTGCCCCCCCACAAGCGATCTCTGCTCCCTTCTCTGCTGTCAGGGGACAGCCACCCACCATCTGCCTCACCTCCTCTCCACTCCCCTCTGCATATAGAACCATCCCCCCCCCAATCTTTTCCCTTACACCCATCCTTCTTTCCTGTAGTTCCCATTGCACTGTCCCTCTCTCTCTTTCCAGAGCAAATTCTAATTCTCTGATGGACTCAGCTAGCTCAGGCTTGGTCTGCTGTATGAGCTGCCCTCCTACCTTTGTTCTCGCTGTGATTGAATGCAGCACACTACTGTATGATGCATCAGGTCTCAGATACACAAACTGGTACTGTCCCAAAGTGAAGCAGGAGAGCAGCCAGGCCCAGCTGCTGCCCCTGCTGGCCTCCCTACCCCCGCTGGCCTCCCTACCCCCCTTCCCCTTACTTGTCTCCAGCTAAAACGAAGCTTTGTTGAGCCCTGCATCCCACAACAGTTTAGGGCTAAATGGATCTGTGCTTAGTCTGACAGAGCTTGTGGAGGACAGCCTGTGAATTTGTGTGTGAGAGCTGAGGTCCCTGTCTCCCCTATGTCGAAGATGTGTATGCCTTAAGGGCAGGGGCATTAGAGAAGGGCCCCCTCACAGCCTGTGCCCCTTGGCGCCAGGTCTTCTTAGGCCCCGTCTCAGCCATGGCTGAAGAAATACGGGGGCCAAAGAGGCAAAAGTAAGCTGGTGGGAAATGGCCCTAAGATATCTGTTGCTGGGTTAATAATGCTAAATGCATTCGCTAGCCAATCAGTGCAGGCTCTCTTCCTTTACAAACACTAATGAATTAAGCCTGGTAGAGTCCCTGGCAACTGGTGAATATCAGTAAAGTGCTTCAGAGTAGCAGCCGTGTTAGTCTGTATTCGCGAAAAGAAAAGGAGTACTTGTGGCACCTTAGAGACTAACAAATTTATTTGAGCATAAGCTTTCGTGGGCTACAGCTCACTTCATCATCACCAAATGCATCCAATGAAGTGAGCTGTAGCGCACAAAAGCTTATGCTCAAATAAATTTGTTAGTCTCTAAGGTGCCACACATACTCCTTTTCTTTTTAGTAAAGCACTTGTATATCAAGTTCCATTCCTGACAGAGTTTAGCGAGCAGTCATATCCCTCTGAAAATTACAGTGGTCCACACACACACACAGGCCACCATTTCAAAGCAGCCATTAATTTTGAGTGCCTTGAGTTCCAGGTACTCAACTTGCATCTAAGAAGCTGCAGCTTCCATTGACTCCATTTGGAGCTGTGGTGCTCACCGTCTCTGAAAAACTGACCCTTAAACCTCCATCCCTCAGTTTCCCTGTTTGTACACTAGGGATTAAAAATAGTTCATTGTTGGTTGAAGTCATACACACAAGGGAGGCAGCATATGGAGCTGGGATTCAGACCACCTCTGTAACTGGTTTGTTTGGCGACCTTGGTCAAGCCATTTCACCACCTTTTGCCTTACTTTCCCTATCTGTAAAATGGGGATAAGGATGTAAAGTACTTGGACATCTAGTCATGAAACCTATTATGTAGGAGTTTAATATTATTATTACATATCCGTGACATACTTTGACAGTTCCTAGTGTGGGGCCACTAAAGAGAAGCAAAGTAGTACTAATAACTGAGCTCTGATTACGCCCATAGCTTGTCAGAATAGCGTTGCATTACAATCACAGAGCAAATTATAGAATCATAGACTATCAGGATTGGAAGGGACCTCAGGAGGGCATCTAGTCCAACCCCCTGCTCAAAGCAGGACCAATCCCCAACGACCTCACTGCAAATCTAGGAGAAATGACATTTCCCATGATCTATGCCCCAATCTTCAACTCCTGACAATCCGGGAGGAGGTGACAGCTGATTGTTCTGACATTTGACATGGCTATTTTCAACCTCATCCTGTGTGAATGCAGTCAGCTCTTATTAGCCACTGCCCCCCAGTCCTGCGTGCATTGAAGTAAATGGGCTCTGCATCTTGCAGGACTGGGTGCATTATCTGTGAATATGGCAGAAACCAGGCACCTACAGAGACCAGCATCTCTGGCTCCATGCCTTGCATGTGTGAAGATTTTTCAGAGAGTCCAGAAAAATGGGTCGTGAAGTACCAAGACTCTGCAATTTCCATTACCAGATTCTAGTGCTACCTCTGACTCGGCCTCCTGAGCTATCAGTCCGTTTCTTTCATGTACGGTGAAAAGGTGCATTTGATAAGCTCTCCTCCGCCACAGCCCAGCAGAGATGGCGCCACTTAAAAATGGGCATATTCCAAAACCCACAATTATCAGCTGACGGCAGCACAGCTATATCCTGTATACACCTCCAGCCTTCTCTACTAGGCACACAACACCAGTCCCTCAATTGCCCTTTGATCCCAGCTAGAAAGTGGGAAAGAAATGCTTTATCAGGCCGTAAACCCAGCTCCCACTTCAGTGCTCCCAAACAGCAGTTAGCACAGACCCTCAGTAACAATGGAATTGCCTATGGGGAATCTTAGCAAGCCAATTTACATTCAGATTTGTCCTTAATTATGCAGTTATCCAACTGAAGAGGCAGGCCCAGGCACCTGTGGACCACAAGGCCTGGCTGGACAGCATTTATCATCCTAAAAGAAAAGGAGTACTTGTGGCACCTTAGAGACTAACAAATTTATTAGAGCATAAGCTTTCGTGAGCTACAGCTCACTTCATCCGATGAAGTGAGCTGTAGCTCACGAAAGCTTATGCTCTAATAAATTTGTTAGTCTCTAAGGTGCCACAAGTACTCCTTTTCTTTTTGCGAATACAGACTAACACGGCTGCTACTCTGAAACCTGAATTTATCATCCTGTTATCTGGATGTACCCTGTGCCGGTTCGAGGACATGAAAGTAAAAATGCCAGAGGCTGGGGGCCTGCTAACACTGCCCACTGTTCATGGCAGTAGCAGGCGGGACAGATTTCAGAGTAGCAGCCGTGTTAGTCTGTATTCGCAAAAAGGAAAAGGAGTAGTTGTGGCACCTTAGAGACTAACAAATTTATTTGAGCATAAGCTTTCGTGAGCTACAGCTCACTTCATCGGATGCATTCAGTGGAAAATACAGTGGGGTGATTTATATACACACACAGAGAACATGAAACAATGGGTTTGATCATACACACTGTAAGGAGAGTGCTCACTTAAGATGAGCTATTACCAGCAGGAAGGAGTGGGGGGGAAAGGAGGAAAACCTTTTGTGGTGATAATCAAGGTGGGCCATTTCCAGCAGTTAACAAGGAGGGACAGAGAAGAAAATGGGGACAATCCAGTACTGCTAGGTTTTCCTCAGCAGACATTCTGTATGGGCAATAGTAATGTGAGATGGGAGCCAGAACTGAAATGATTAGCAGAGCCTTGCTTACTCTGTCCATGTTGCATCAACAATAATAAGTAATCAAAAGCCTAAAGAGAAGAATGATGGGTTTGCAGTTAAGGCTTTAGACTGGGACTCGGGTCTGGGTTCAGTTCTTGACTCAGGCCCCTTTGTGGATCTGGGCCTGATTAATTTGCATTCAGCAGGTCGGTGGCAAAGTCCCTGTTTTAGACACTACTGCACTCCACAAACCCCCACATGGCTGACATCGAACCCTATAGGCACCTACCTTTCCACTGTAAAAGTTCTCTCAACACGTATCTTTCTGCATCTGGAGATGCGCACTGCTGCCTCCCTCTGGGCATCTGGGTGCCTCACTCCTACCTTAGGCCCACAAACCGGGAAAGATTGTCAGAGGAGCACCTAGCTTGCCTGTGGGGCCTGAGCCAGTAGGCATGCTCAGACGCCACCTAACTCCACGCAAAACAGCCATGTTTGTGAGGAGCCAAGGCAATGACCTCCCTTATAACTTGTGCACCAGTGGTTTGGGCACTCACCCAGTTTGTGGGAGATCCCCAGTTCAAGTCCCACTCTGCCAGGTGAGAAGAGATTTGAATGGGGATCTGCCTGATTTCAGGTGAGTACCCTAGCGCCTGGGCTAAGGAATGGTCTGATGTGTGTGTCCCTCTATCTCTACAATTGAAGTTGTTCCACTTTAAACTAACTGAATAATTAAATATTAATTGGGCCAGAGAAAGAGTGAGAATCCCTCCATAGACCAGTGCCCTCGCCTGAGTGGTGGGAGATCCATTCTCATCAGGCAGCAGGGGGATTTGAACTGAGGGTTTCCCACATCGCATGTGAGTACCCTAATCACTGAGATAAGTTATAAGGACAAGCCTCCTCCCCCTGCCACTTTGTGTGGCATGAGAGCAAGGGTGCTGGAACAATTTGTACAGTGGGGGTGCTGAGAGCCATTGAACCAAACTGTAAACCCTGTGAATGATAGAAACCACTTCAACCTGTAAAACCAATATATGATTGAAACCACTTCAAATCGGGGGGGTGCAGCAGCACCCTGTAGTTCCGGCACCTATGAATGAGAGAGGTGCCTCACACATTCTCGTAACAAATGGCTAAGGTACCTAAGCCCTCTGACGCTGTGATTCACAAGCAAAAACAGGCACCTCCCTGCAGCCTGGACTTGACTTAAGGGCAGAAGAGAAGACCCTGTGAGGGACAGAGTTTAGGACACACCCCTCTCATCAGCATCTTCCCAGTGGCTCACCTTCTAAGCAGCTTGTCTCTTCCCATTCATTGTATAGGGAGCCCAGGTGCCTAACTCAGGGTTTGTGGAGCCCATTGTTGTACCGGTGATTTGCTAGTTGCCTAAAGTATGTCATTTTGTAGATCTGGACCTTAACTTCTCTAAACTTCAGTTTTCCCCCATCATAATCCTTCCTTTTTCCAGCTTGTCTGCTGAGATAGTTAGCTCTTTTGGGGCAGGGATTGTAGCTATGTGTGTGTGTGCAGTGCCTAACACAATTGGCCCCTTATCTCAGCTGGGGCATCTAGGCACTACTGCAATACAAATAATTGGCTGGCTAGCGGGACAGTACCCTAAACAATATCTGGCAGCAGCTCAAGCATCTGCTTCATGCCAAAGAAAAGGATACAGGAGAAAAGCTAATTGGGAGGGGGCTGGCTGAAAGGTTTACATCAAAGTCCCAGAATGAAAGCGCTAGTCACAGTGGAGTCCATCAGACTGAACCCAGACATGGAGTTTGAGTCCCACAGACATGGCAATAGGATGCTGCCTGCAAGAAAAGCCTGCAGTCCTGGTGCACAGGATGGAAATATGTGAGTCTCTGCCCTGCACTCTAGGAATGGGTTCCCAGAGCAAAGGGCTCTTTTGAGCTGGCTACTTCACCAGGTGGCTGACCCCTTCCTGTTACTGCTACTCAGGTGATGGAGTTCAGGAGCACTAGCTTCCAATCCCTGCACCACGCATGTTGTGATGCAGGTTGAGAGCTGAGTTCACTGTGAACTTCTTGGGATTCACCCACTCACAGTATCAAAAGGTAGCACCCAGAGGAAGAGGTGCAGCTGTCATCAACTGGCAAGGGTCTAGTTGTTAGAGCAGGGGCCTGGGAGTCAGGACTGCTGTTATATTTCTGTTGCTGACTAACTCTGCCTGGGCAAGTCAGTCAACCTCTCTGTGCCTCAAGTTCCCCATCTGGAGAATGGGGCTATACTATCTACCCACCTCCCAGGAAGCCGAGACTTAAACAGCCCTTTAAAAATCTCTTTGAGCTGGTATCAATATTATCTAGTGCTCTCCCTACAGATTAACATAACCGGCAAAAGCGATTCATCTCAGGCAGGATTCTCCCTTCCCGCCCTGGGAGATCGTAAAAAAAACCCTTCTCCAGATACCCAGTTGCTGAGCTGCTCTGAGCCAGGCACTCAGTGCTGAGCTGGGGAACAGCCCTGTGGCTGGGCCCCTCCGCTGACACTGAAACCACCGATGAGGCTGGCAGGTTGTGCATTGGCCACCTGGGTCCCCAGGCATTGTGACGTCACCGTCTCCATGGCGGTAGAACAGACTCGTGACTATGCAGGAGGCGGTGCGGGAGCTGGGAGGCCTCGGAGCAGAGGACTGAGGGGAGCGGCGGTGGCGGCAGCAGGGATGGGAACGCGTCCGCTCACCACAGTGGGCTTAAAGGGCAGGAAGGCCACCCCCATGGCGCCAGCGCGCCTCCACCCCGCCAGAACCCAGCTGCCTCAGGAAGGGAGCAGTGGGAAGCTGTACCGGGGCTGCGATCCGGCACCGGCTCTCCCGTCTATCTCCAGAGCAGCATCCCCCATGCCCGGAGCCAGGCTCTCATCCCCTGAGGGCAGCGAATTCAGCTGCCCTGGGCGGGTGTGTGTAGTTTCATAGTTAAAGGGTCAAGCTGCAATTCACAGATTCATAGATACTAAGGTCAGAAGGGACCATTCTGATCATCTAGTCCGACCTCCTGCACAGCACAGGCCACAGAATCTCACCCACCCACTCCTACGAAAAACCTCACCTATGTCTGAACTATTGCAGTCCTCAAATCATGGTTTAAAGACTTCAAGGAGCAGAGAATCCTCCAGCAAGTGACCCGTGCCCCATAATACAGAGGAAGGTGAAAAACCTCCAGGGCCTCTCCACTCTGCCCTGGAGGAAAATTCCTACCTGACCCCAAATATGGTGATCAGCTAAACCCTGAGCATATGGGCAAGATTCACCAGGCAGATTTAATAATTTTATTAAGATAATGTTGAAGTAAAAAGAAAACGGTACAGAGTTTAGGCATAGAAGTTTCTGGTTTTCAGGATTAAGGTACAAGATTAAGATTATCAAGGGGTGCGAAGTTCAGTTTAGGAGCGGGTGGCGTAAGGAATACATAATCTGCAATCTCTCCGATTGGGGGTAAAAGTTTAACGGGTCAAAGTACAGACATTGAGATATGGGGGTATGTTGTCCATATAATGGCTATGTTCAGGTGTGGAGTATAATGAGTGGGTATGATGATGAAGATGGATCTACCCTCATTTCAACTTTCATCTAATTTCAAGTCTAAACTTCCTGGTGGCCAGTTTATACCCATTTGTTCTTGTGTCCACATTGGTGCTGAGCTTAAATAATTCCTCTCCCTCTCCTGTATTTATCCCTCTGATATATTTATAGAAAGCAATCATATCTCCCCTCAACCTTCTTTTAGTTAGGCTAAACAAGCCAAGACAAGTTTTCCATTCCTCGGATCATCCTAGTAGCCCTTCTCTGTACCTGCTCCAGTTTGAATTCATCCTTTTTAAACATGGGAGACCAGAACTGAACACAGTATTCCAGGTGAGGTCTCACTAGTGCCTTGTATAATGGTACTAAAACCTCCTTATCCCTACTGGAAATACCTCTCCTGATGCATCCCAAAACCGCATTAGCTTTTTTCATGGCCATATCACATAGGATGACTATGAGCTGCCAACGATCAACCAATACCACAAGGTCCTTCTCCTCTTCCGTTACTTTAATTGATGCATCCCCAGCTTATAACTAAAATTCTTGTTATTAATCCCTAAATGCATAACCTTATATTTCTCACCATTAAATTTCATCCCATTACTATTACTCCAGTTTACAAGGTCATCCAGATCCTCCTGTATAATATCCCGGTCCTTCTCTGAATTGGCAATACTTCCCAGCTTTGTATCATCTGCAAACTTTATTAGCACACTCCCACTTTTTGTGCCAAGGTCAGTAATAAAAAGATTGGTCCCAAAACTGATCCCTGAGGAACTCCCCTGGTAACCTCCCTCCAACCTGACAGTTTGCCTTTCAGTAGGACCCGTTGTAGTCTCTCTCCCCTTTAACCAATTCCTTATCCACCTTTTGATGTTCATATTGATCCCCATCTTTTCCAATGTAACTAATAATTCCCCATGTGGCACGGTATCAAACGCCTTACTGAAATCTAGGTAAATTAGATCCACTGCATTTCCTTTGTCTAAAAAATCTGTTACTTTCTCAAAGAAGGAGATCAGGTTGGTTTGGCACGATCTACCTTTTGTAAAACCATGTTGTATTTTGTCCCATTTACCATTGACTTCAATGTCCTTAACTAATTTCTCCTTCAAAATTTTTTCCAGGACCTTGCATACTACAGATGTCAAACTAACTGGGCTGTAGTTACCCGGATCACCTTTTTTCCCCCTTTCCTCTCTCTCCCCCCCCCCCCCATCCGCAGGCCCAGGAGCAGCAATTCCACTTCCCACCCGTACAGCGACCAGCAATTCCCTCCCCCAGAGCTGCACTGACTGGCCTGAGGGACAGGGGCTCTCACTGGTTTCCTTTCTCCCAGGGCCCTTTGGCTTCTCCTTTTGCTCTGGCCCCTTCCTGCTCCTGCTCACCACACTCTTGTTAGCTGCTCCCCCTCAGGGCTTCCTGCTGCTAGGCCTGCACTTCCCTTACAGCCTCTCCAAATTCTCCTTGCACAAGCCAAGCTGTTGCTGCTTCTATGCCTTGCCCTTTAGCAGCATCTGAACGTGGCAGGCAGGGAGACAGGCCTTTGGATTTCCTGAGACTTCCACTGCCCTTGTCCGCAAGCCACTAATGGCCTGTCCACACAGCGGTGATGCTGGCATAGAGCCCTGGAGTTTGGTTTGGATTGAGATCCCCAGAATCCCAACCTACTAGTGGAGTCAGATCTCTGTGTTTGAGTCATGGTGGGAGGGAGTCCTAGCACTGGTTAGCATAATATAGTCATCTTCAAAGCACTTCACTGCCATTAGTGAATTCACCTGGACAGCCTGTTGTGGGGTGGTAGTGCTATGCCACAGAGGAGGACACTGAAGCTCAGAGACTTACCCTGCTAGGAATAACATCCCTGTCTCCTGGTTCCCAGTCCGCTGTGCAGGCCCCATGGTGCATGTGAGAGCAGATAGTACTGGGAGGGGGCAGGCAAGACTATCTGAGCTTTTTCCTTTATCTGCTCTTGTGCAAGCTAGAAGCTGGTAAATGACTAGAAAAAGTGACTTGGCATAGAAGCCTGCTATTTGCCCAGGCCTTCTCAGCCTAGCCACCAGGCCAAGCCAAGCAGTGTCAGCCACACTTCCTGTGCCACCTCTAATATTTGAAGCATCAGGCTTTAGCTGCATTTGGCTAATCCACTGACTCAAATGTTTGTATCTTTAGAGGGCCAGGACAGGACATGTTCAGGCTCCTTGGGGGACACCATGATATGATAGTGAAGGCCCACCACTGCCCAGCTCAGTCTAATGAGCACCTTCTACAGCCCTTTCTGGCCTAGGGAAACAACTGAGTGTTTTTGTTTTCCAATAGAGTTAGCTCAACTGAGCTAGCTTAACTCGACTGAAAACCTCCTTTAACACCAGTGTGGCAACACACTAGCACCCTGCGCACCACATATGCTTAAAGGGCAGGAATGCCTACTCCCATAGTGCCATTGCCAGATCACCCAACCACTGGGATACACTTGAGTCACATTTCCAGGCTTGCCCTCACAACCACAAGGGTTAGAAACGTGGTATTGCACTGTAAGAGATTCTCACATTAACTGCATCACTCCGGACCTAAGGCTTTAAGAAAAACTCTATTGCAAGACTTTTGCGAAAACCACAAAAAATAGCAGCCCTAGCAGCAAACACAGTAAGATTTACAAAGTTGCTCTTTTATAAGCAAAGATGCTCAGAGAGTTAGGGACCAAATGCAGCCCATTCAACCCATCTGCTGGTCACAAAAACTTCTCCAGCGGGCATACTCATGGGCAGTGAATAGTACAAAGTCTGGCATACACAAACCCTCAGGCTATGTCTACACTGCAGTGAGATGTGAGCCTCCCAGCCTGGCTACACAGACTATCTCAGCTCGAGTTATAACACTAGAAATGGTAGCATGGATATTGTGGTTCAGGAAGCAGCTCAGGCTTGCTGGCCCACCAGACCCTGTGGGTTGAAGATCAGGTAATTAACCCAAGTCTCTGCTGGAGCTACCATGTCCACACACTGCTATTATTAGTGTGCTAACTCAAGCCAAACCAGTGCAAGTCTGTTGCCATGGACTAGGAGGCTCACTTCCAGCTGCAGTGTAAACATACCCTTATAGGTCCTGTCCTCAGCCAGCCAGCCAGCCAAACTGGATTAAAACTGGTTTCAGAGTAGCAGCCGTGTTAGTCTGAAGTGAGCTGTAGCTCACAAAAGCTTATGCTCTAATAAATTTGTTAGTCTCTAAGGTGCCACAAGTACTCCTTTTCTTTTTGGATTAAAACTATTGCTAGTCAGTTCCACATCCTATTTCCTTGGCCATTTGTAGATTGGCACTTTAGGATTCACACTACAGCTGAAAATCTCTTAGTAAGTTACAGACACAGCTTCACTGACCTTTATGGTCCTGGATGGTGTTTAAAGCATAACACAGCTATACTACAGAAACTGTGCTAGGTGGCTGCTAACAGCTGTTCTTACAATACTTTAGGGCTACCATAGAGACAACTGTTGTGTGGACAGCAGCTTAATGGAGAGTTAGTAACTTTGTCTCCCATATTACAACTGAGATCAGAATCATTTTCCTCCTCACCAATCCTCTTCTTCAGAAAACCTAATTACATGTACCTGTCCTCAAACCAAACTTGCCCCCCCACCCCCCAACTCAAAAGCATCACTTCCTTCTAGGCTGGCACACATGGGTGATGACCCCTAGAAATTCTCTCATATTTGGTGGAGCTTTCCACATGTTCCGATTCTCCTCAGTGTTGGTTTCTAACTCAAGGCCACTAGCAAATCATAGCAGCATTGGGCAAATAAAGTAGAGATTTTTGCTCTAGCTCTATAAATCATTCACTTCACCTAATGTATGTCACTGTTGCACAGGTTGCTCACAAATGAAGCAGCCCTGGGAGGTCTGGCTATTGATCAGCTCTACCCATGATCCAATATTTAAGAGTGCTTCCCCATCCAAACATGGTACTAAATCAAATATTAAACTGTACATGGTAAAATAGGTGTCCCGAGTGCAGATCTGAACTTTGGTTTATTAAGGACTGAGGCATCAGGAACTAGAATAGAAGAAGGTGGCAGTTTAGATGTGCCAATTGCTGCCCTTTTCTCCCCACTAGCAAAACTGCAGAAGAGGCTTGTTTCTTTAGACTAGAAGCAGTATCAAATACTATTCAAGTGCATGAGAGGGGCTGAATGAGCTAATCCCTGTCCTGAGCAGCATGGGAGCAAAGTCTTCCTATATTTGTACAGCACTTAGCACAATGAAACCCTGATCCGAACAGGCTAGCAGATGCTATTACAATACAAGTAATAAATCAAACAGTGAAACATTATTGAAAAGCTCTCTGGTGCCTTCTGGACTTAAAACCACAGTGTACAATGTGGTTCAGGGAGGTTGAAATGCCCTTGGCATTTAAATGAGACAGAATATAATTTGAGACTAAGGAGAGACCCACATAAAGGGGCTCCTGAATTATTTGAAAAATAACTTGATCGAGGTAGTTTTAACTTTGGTGTCATCTATTAATTGAAAGGACATGCTGCTGCTCATTCCAAGCAAGACTTACCACTTGCATCCCTTAGCCCCTTTCTCCAGGCCCAGCCCAGGGTTGGAGGTCATGGCCCAACAGCACTTCTATTTGTGTGCATGAACAGCTGCACATGACCTTCCCATTGCTGATCAGCAATTGCATTTCAATGGACTAGGCAAGTCTAAACACTGTATTGCAAGCAGCCAGCAACCCAAGTATTCAAAAACATTTGCTGGGCTACATAACCTACTGAGCACATCATTGTTACATTCCCACTCATTGGGCAAAAAGTCTTGCTTTTTTTCCAGGGCAGAGAAATTAGCCTAGACAGAAGCTGACTTACCAGCAGCCACAGAGTCTAGATTATGCAAAGCAGTGTAAAAATTGGAGACTAAATTAAAGCAAAGGTAGTACGAGAGGGAAGAAATTGAGAGAGAGATGGTTTGAAGTGGGATTTGGAGAGATGCAGGAAGGCTGGGCTTAGCAGCAGAACACGCCTGAGACCAGGGAAGATTTTAGAAAGGAACACGTGGCAGACAGAAAGAAAGACTGTTTAATAGTTACTTTGACTTAACAGCAGTAGCTCTTACCTATGAAGGGCCTGTATTTTGAAAGCCCTCAGACCAGCCTAAAGCCTTTGCAACACATTTTTGTTGTTTAATGCTTGGCTACTGCTGTCAGCCAGGCCATGAGGTGCTGAGACAAGAGACTCATGCTCCTTTCTCATGCCTTTTGACTCTGCTATGAAGTTGCATCCTGAGCCCAGGACACCTTGGTCTAGGTCCACCTGAAGGCTCTGCAAGCCATCTTGCCATATTAGGCCTTTAGTACACAAGGTGCCTGCTGTAGAGGCAATAGAACAGATGGCCCTTATATGTAGGCAGTGCAGTCTACACTACTAAGTAAAGTATCAAAGAGGTAGCATGTTAGCCTGTACCCCTCTTCATGTGTCAGTATATTTATACCTGCATCTGTCATTTTCACACCACACATCTGAAATTTTTTAAACCCACAAGAGTTTATGCCCAAATAATTTTAGTCTTAGGTACCACCAGAATCCCTGTTGTGCTGTCACTGCAGCACTCACCACTATGGAAAAGAGCAGCAGGAGAGAGCAGTGCACCAGTCTCTCAGGGCATTTAAGTACTGGAATTGATTAAAAGGAATTGTGGAGTGGCCTGTAGCACTATGGAGCCATCCTAGAAAGAAGATGCTTAGAGTTCTGAAGGAGTCCCTCAGTCTCCAAGTTAAAAATATTGCACCTGCAGGCAAAGTTGTGGAGGGGGAATATTGTCTCACTGTAGAGATGAGTTGGTTGTAGGATTAAGAGGCCTCCTACACTAGAAGTGAGCTCCAGCCAGAAGCTTTGCTTTAAATGCTGATAGCTACAGGAGACAGGGGCCTGCTCTGGTCTGTTTAGGATTAACTAAGGGTGCCTTGACACTGGCCTCTCTCCTCACCATACAAACCGAGTTTCACTTGGTCCAGACTATCTGTTAAACATAGGAGGAAAGGGATATAGCCTTCCCTCTCCACAATGAGAAGTTCTTCCACCCCACAACATTTGCTTGCTATATTAAGCCATAGTCCTGCCTCTGCAACTTGAGTACTGTGACCAGCTGCCAAAGCTTAGAACATTCACTTTAACCCTAGTGTGGGTTCTCTTATTAGTCAGTATAAAAAGCTAGTGTTGGCATTTGAGGCCTTGTAGATATTGAAGCAGAGACAAGTCAGTTGGAGCTGGTAGTAGATCTGGGTTGCCCTTCCCTATTCCCCCCCCCCCCCCAAGACCTTGACTTGGCTCAGTTGTCTAACAGTAGGCTAGTACTGTGGTTAAGTCCATGCAAAGATGGCATGAGGGGAGTGTCAAGGAGATTCCACAGCACTGAAGTGTAGTGCAACACTTCTTCCTGCAGACAGGAGAGTGCCTGGGGGTAGCAGTTAGACACCACTTGTTCTGCAGAGCACTACCACCATTCAGAGATTGCACATCAGCCAATCATGTTCTGTTAATGCAAACTGCCTAGGGCTCCAAGAGGACCAGGGGTACAATGAAGTGGGCTCTGCCTCATCTGCTGTACAGCAAGGGGACAATTAGAGCCAGAGCTTCCCCATAACCTGTTGCACCATTTGCTGAAGTCTCTAGAAGACAGCCCCTCAAGCCTTTTCTAGGAGTTTTATCAAGCAGTTCAAAGGCCTGCTCATTTCCATTATTCAAAGAGTTTAAAGCTACACAGATCACTGCTGTTTTCTATAGAGAAAAAGAAAATCAAATATAAAAGGGTGGAAGACAAGGCCCTTCATTTAGGAAGGGCTCACTTTAATTTAGTTCCATGAGTTCCCATTACAGAGGGCAGGAGACAGTTTAATAGGGAAGATAATCAGAAACAGGGAGAAAAACCACCAATAAGTTTTGTTCTTGTTAAGTTTATTGGCATCATGTTTGTCTTTACACAACCACTAGGCCTACATTCTAGTATGTAGGCCTCTGGAAAATGGGTAGAAGTGTTCCATTGAAGCAAGCTACAAATGCAAGAACAAAGACTAGGGGGAAAAAAAAAGGAGGAGAGAGGGGACAACCAAGTTTTCCCCATACCAAAAATTCCAGATTAGTGGTTGGCACAAGGGGAGGAAAGATTTATATTCCTGGTCATTTGTCAAGGGACTGCTACCTCAACCCAGGAAAGGGAAAGATGAGCTCCTTCCACAAAGGTGGGAGTCGCTGGAACACCTCAGACTTTAATGTTCTGCAAAGAACGCAAAAAAGTTAAGTGCACAGGGAAGGTGAACAAACAAGATGAACATTTGATAGCTGTATTTAATTTTTTGCATCCAATAATCCAGTATGCACATCATCCTCTGAAAATTTAGCTACAAGGAAGCCAGAGATTTTCCAGGAGAAGAAGCTTTTTTTCTGCTCTCAAAGTCAATAAAAAGGTTTACATAATTCTTGCTTCTACTGTACAGAATACTGCCTCTATCTGGACTTTGTTGCTAGCACACTGCATTTCAGAGTCCTCACTTTCTAGTGAATCTGTGTTTCAGTACTTAAACATGTAATTCAAGAATTTTACACTAATTTATACATTTTTAATTGGTTGCATATATTAACATGTACTATAAGATTTTTCCTAAAGAAGCATTACATAATACATGGATACTGTAAAAAGATCTGATTAGTTAAAAGTAACAAGCATTAACAGATACATACAAAACTCAACCTAATTAGACTGAGTGCTGAGCTTGCGATGAACTATGGGTAATCAGCCTTTCCAGTTGCAGCCTTCACAGGGGAACACAAGACAGTTAAAAATGTATGTCAATTGTTACACAGATTACCTGTAAACAGTCTCTTTCCATTGGACACCTGAATTAGCTTACGTTCCAAACTTACATAAGAATTTCCATTTTAAACTAAGAGAAAGGCCTGTTACCATGAAGTGATGTGGAAGGATATTGGGACATGGTTGAGTTCTGTGTAGGGGAATGGGCTTACAGTTGCTCATGGTAGATGGGGAGGATTTTGGCAGCTGGAGATGGGAGTTTCATTTTTACACAGAAGAGGGGCTGTGTGTTTGAAGGCCTAAGTGTGATCCGTTTGTGAAGGACTGTGCTCAACCCCTCCATCTCAGCAGCTGCAGGACTCTGCAGTGGCCTTTGCTCGGTCATTCTTGTCTAGTTTGATGGGTTCAGGGAATTCGTTGTAAAGCTCCACCTCTGTTTCCTAAGAGAGAAGAGAGTCACCAGTTATAGATTTTACTCCTTGTTCTCAGCTAGGTCTGCACCACTGAAGGGAAGCAGGTACTGTGGAGCGTTACAGATGGCTGTTGGGGAAGGAGGCTTTCTGCTGGGAAGAGGATTGCCTGAAGAGGGAGTAGGGAAATGCCATCTTTGGCATCTTCCAGACTTGGTGTCAAGTGCTGACTTGGTACACTCCTTTGGGAAGGGGCAGATACTGATGCAGAGAAGTCAAATTCAGCACATCTCCTGCAAGTGTCATTAGCTTAAAGGCAACATGAACAGCTTAGATTCTGGTTGCAAAGTTGACTGAAGCGCCACTAGAGGGCGCTAGATCTCTTCATATCATACCTGTTTAAGTGCATTTCGTGCAATTGTCTGGAAAGCTTGTTCCACATTAATGGCCTCCTTGGCGCTGGTTTCGAAGTAAGGGATGTTATTTTTGCTGTAGCACCAGGCCTGTGCTCGTTTTGTGGTAACCTGTATGAGGAACAGGGAACAATCACCACCTTCATCTATGGGAGGAGTGGCCAACCTGTGGCTCCAGGGCCACATGTGGCTCTTTGGAAGTTTATAGGCACTGACTCTGGGGCTGGAGCCACAGGTGCCAATTTTCCAACGTGCCAAGGGGGTGCTCATTGCTCAACCCTCAGCTCTGCCAAAGGCCCTGCCCCCCAGTCCACCCCTTCCCTCCCCTGAGCTGCCATGCCCTTGCTCCCTCCCCAGAGCCTCCTGCACACCAAGGAACAGCTGCTCAGGGAGGTGCAAAACACTGATTGGCAGGGCTGCTGGTGGGTGGGAAGTGTTGGGAGTAGTGGGGCGGGGAGAGAGCTGATGTGGGGGCTGATGACATTTTTATTGTGTCTCTGGCAATGTCCATTGAGAAATTCTGGCTCCTTCTCAGGCTGGCCATCCCTGATCTATGCAAAGAGCACTCAGTGCCAGTGTTGGTCATCAAGTGGAGAATTTTTTTTTTAAATTAAGAAAACACCTACCACATGTATGGACAGAAAGCTAGCATCCAGTTTGATCAGCCAAAGTTGCTGCCTTAGGTGGAAGGCAAACATGGTACAGTTTGAATCCTAATTGCAGTAAGATTTTGCTACAGCTGTAGCAAGTGACAGATATTTTGTCTAGAATGCAGCTAGATTAACTCCACTGTCTAGCACTTTGGTATCAGTTCTCCAAGAACTATGAGCTCCCCCCAACCCTTGGGGGACTCAAGGGTTAGGTATATGCTGGATGTTACACTGTACTTCCTAACTTTCACTGCAGGGGCAATGTGCAAGAACTGCTTTAGAAAACCCAGTCAGTTTGAGAATGACTGGGCTTTTGCTTGAGGGTATTCTAAAGGATGTTTACCCATCCCCTCCTGCCCCTAATTCCTGAGAGGAAGCCTCCCCTTTATGTATGTTATCAATCCTACTGTCACAATGGACACCCCTTTCCTCCACACAGCATGCAAGAGAGAGACCAGCAACATTTTCTCCAAGCTAGAGGTGACCAGGAACTGCATGGAGTAAGTCTTTTAGATGGCTTGGAGCAGCTAAATAATACTCAGCTAGCATCTGTGCTGTACTTCCTGAACCACTGCCTCATGTTTCCTCTAATGTTATGCCCCTTCTCTCCAAGGGAATGTATGCATTCCTCTGTAGAGGACAGATGGGTAGCCCTCTTCACAAGGGCCCAGGTTAAATAGTGTTAGCTGTGACTCTCTACAAGTTGCCCTGATGCTTTGAGCAAGACTAAGCTGCCTCTTAGAATTATCCTGACAAGATCTCCAATTCAATAGCTTTCAAGAAAGGCCACTGACTTACTTGTCTGTTTTCTAGGTCAATCTTGTTTCCCAACACAACAAAAGGGAAGTTCTCAGGATCTCTTGGACTGGCCTGAATGAGAAACTCGTCCCTCCAGCTGTCTAGGGTTTTAAATGTATTTGGAGCCGTCACATCGAATACCAGCACGCAGCAGTCTGCTCCTCTGTAGAAGGCCACACCCAGAGACTGAAACCGTTCCTGTCCTGCTGTATCCCATATCTATAGAAAAAGCAGAGGGACAAGTTAGTACAGAAGTTACTTACTGGCCTAGACATGGGTCTTGGGGGCAGCTCTAGTGCTGTTTAAATTGAGGAATCTAGTATATTTGTTCATTCAATACTCCTTGGAATTCTGCAGTCCTCAGCCATCCTCATGGCAGTGTTGAGAGAAGTTAAGGATTTTTCCCCTCCTACATCTCCTGCACATAGATTGTGTGTCCAAGAAGCGACTACAAGCTGAGCAAAAAGGGCCTTTCCTAAAGGCCCCTGGTTCCTTGTAGGAGGCAAGACTACTGTAGTTTCAGAATTGTATCAAATTTCTGAATCCTGTCTCAAATTTAGACTAGTGCATAAAGAAAGTTTAAAAGTGACATTTTGGGATTGGATAGTTGAGATTATACACATCCTCGTTTTCAAAAGCAATCTGTATCACACTGTTACAAGAGATACAGGAGTAAACAGCCCCAGTGAGCCTAGATCTGAGCAACATTGAGTTGTATTTGGAAGGCAAGCTTCCCCTGGGGCTTTTCAGACAGATGTGTTAGGTTTGAGAATTCAGTAGTGTTTTCATATGTTCATGTATATATCTTTTACAAGTTTCATCATGTACCTCAACCCTACCAATAGGGAAGCAACCAGCAAACGCAAGCTAAGACAACTCTACAAGCTAGTAGTTTCCCTACAAGCCAACATGATGTGGTCGGGAATTCTGTGCAGTAATTCCTTCCCCCTGCTCTTAGAGTGATTTCCAGTCAGACTCAATCCATTTCTTTTTTCCCCCAAGACAGCTAGAAGTTCTGATCATTTAGAATTCCTGTCTGCAGCGGGTTTGAGTTCAATTGCAAGCTGGAAGATCAAGAGCAGCTTCTGTTAAAGCGAGTCCTGGGAAGTCTCTTCCCTGCCTCACTCCCTTTTGTGAAAGGGCAAAATCTGCAGCAAAGTTGGGAAGAGTCAAGCATGATGGCAGTTCTGTGCTTTAGCCCATTTGAAGTTGGGTGGCCAGGTTGTTCACAGCAGAGCAGCCATACTAGAGGGCTACCCCCTGGAGTATTTCAACAGAACACTAGTTTCCAGTAGATATTTCCCTTTGATAGCTCTTTAGATCTAAAGAAAAGATTAGGATTTGAGAAGTTTACACAAAGTCAGTAAGATCATCAGAATAGGAAGTTGAGGGATACAAGTCTTCATGCTTCAGAGAGTGTAAGCCAATCACTAGCTGACACTAGGGAAGGGCTTCTCTCAGCAATGGGGGATTTACTGAATCTTCCCATGGAGGATCCAGTTTAGTTACCAGTGTTAGAGACTGGACTAGTGACCTGGCAATTCTGGTACCAGATATCAATATTCCTGATCAGTGGGTATGAAGAGTTAAGCCAGTTGTGTTCTATTCTAGAAGACAGTCCATCCATCACCCCGATTGGTTCAAAATCTACTGCATACTCCCTCTTAGCCCCCACCCCCTGCCAGGGGCCCAGGTCAGTGATCCTTAAACTGTGGGGGTAGGCCTCCTTAGGGAAGGCAGGAAGCAGGGCTTGGGCCAACCTCCACAGGGAGTGGAGAGGGAGTGCCAGGCTTCTAGTCCTGCTTCACCTCCAGTCTCGCTCCTCCCACATCCCCAGCTCTATTGCTGTGCAGTAGTGGAGGAGGGGTACAGAGATTCTGTTAACAGTGGTGGTGCAGGGGGAGGGGGAGATGGAAGATTACTACTGGAAAAGTTTGTGCATCACTAGCCTAGGTTGTGTGTATGAAAAAAGCAAACATGTCATGGCCAGCCACTCTGACCACAGTAGTGTTCTAGCCTAGAACATTAAGGGTCTGCATACACTAAAAGCCTAGACGTGCTATGCTACTCTTGGGGCATCCTTGCATTAGTGTGTTTAAGGAACCAAGTCAATAGTGTTCCAGCCCAGGACCTGATGGTAATACTACACTTTTTTTTTTTAAATAAATAGAGTTGTTGGGGTATCCCATACTCAAATAAAGCAGTGTTTGAATACCCAAAGCAACTAAGCACTGGTGTTATTAGGCTGCATAGATAGTCCTGTTTACTCTGCTCCTGCACATAGGATGGGAAGCTATTTTGGCTGGAACTGCTGGTAAATAAGTCTCCTCAACTTCCTTTCTAGGCCACTGAAGACAGGGCCTTACAAGCAGAAGGTTAGACTTGTGACTGTCTGCTAGAGAAAGGAGCAATTCCTGCAAAGGGCCTTTCCCTCCCTCCCATGAGGAAGATTTATTCAGTTGATAACTGAATAAGTTGAGGATACCTCCCATTTAAGAAAGCTAACTGTATCTTGAACTAAAGTTCTTGGATCTTAGCCCAGGATAGGGTCTTCATGCCACCCTTGTACTCTGCTTGGCCACTAGGCCTTCTGTTTTGGCTTGCTGTAGCCAGCCTTCAGAACTCCCCACCATGTGATGGCCTCAGCTTGAGGCCTTCTTCTGATCTTTACTTTCTCAAGGGGCAAAATGTAGAGAAAGGCTTCTTCCTCCTTCCCTTAAATGCAGCTCCTCAGAGTAGCATTTAATATCTGAGGTGGTTAGAAACTGATGGCCAGGTGGAGAAGAGTAGCTAAGAAATGCAAAGGAGCCAGAATAGATATTTGTAGGATTATGGCTAAGGGTCACCTGCAGTTAATTCCAGCCAACATGCAGGGAATTATATGATGTTGAGCACAGAAATGCTGGACCTCAGCTGCTTATATTTGGCATGAATGTGTACTTCTGCACACTTCTGAGCACTTTACATCTGAGCTGTGAAAGCCTCAGAAAATAGGCAAGTAAACAAGAGATGAGGCGCTAGCAGCTCAGTTGCCATCTTTACCTGCATTGTGACTAATCTATCATCCACCATCACCTCCTTTGTCAGGAAGTCCGCTCCTATTGTAGCTTTGTATTGGTTACTGAATTTCTTGTTCACATACTGGTTCATTAGCGAGGTTTTCCCCACCCTGTAGGAAAAGACAAAAAAGTAGTTTCTGCAGACAGCATTTTGATACCCATAACCAATTCAGTCCAAGCGTTTTTGCTTTATTTAGTATCAGGATTAAGGCACCAGGACCTTCACTCTGAAGTGTGTTGACCAAATGCCTTATCACAGTGAGTGGGACATTTAGAAGACACTTGCATGATTGTGGATGGGAGAAGTGACTATGAAGCTCCTTGAGCTAGAGAGGTGTTCAGGCTGTGTAAGCTCAACCAGCCCATTTGGTTCTGATGAGGAAAGGGAACAACTGCAAGCACTTTTGGAAGTGTTACTTTAGGACAGACACTGCTAAACTTTTGCTGCATCATCCCCTCCCTCCACAGGGAAGGCTTTCCTAGGGACAGAGATACACTGGGAAGTAGGTAGCTCATGCCTGGAGCAGCAGCAGGGCTTGGCTGGTGCCCATCCCCAAAGAACCACTTGGTGCAGACCAGGGCTCTTTGGCCCTATGCAGGAGGGAGGGCGGGCAGTTGCTTCTGCAAGCTCTGGAGGGAAATGTTCAGATCTGTGGCCCCTCAGGTGTCTAAGTGAGGGCAGCAGCAGGGAATGTATGCATGAATGAAATCTAGCAGACTGCAACTGGAGTAGGGTGGCTCTCCCCCATCCCTGAGCACTGGCGACTCCTGTGGACTCTGCTGCCCTGGCCCAGACAGCCCCATGCTACCACCACTTCCTATAGGCTTGTTGTACCTCTCCCCTGCCCTGGGAAGATGTGCCAGTTTGAAGATTCTAGTCTTCAGAAAGGAGTGCACTGGATGTTGAGATAGTACCCAGCACAAAGGGGCCCCCAGAAATGATTTTAGGCCTTCAGACAAGGGGCAGGGATTGGCTTCCAACAGAAGTTAGCTATACTGTTCACACCTCAAGTCCCTTCAGGTTATGAAGTGAAAACAGTTAATGGAATTTAACACAACGAACAAGGCAGTTTGAATGGTATTGCTACAGTAGCCAAATAACTCCATCATGTTCAGTGGAGACATAAGACCTTAACATACTTTGTTTAGTGAAGTAGCCTAGGGAGTGGAGATTCTCCCAGATATACCAGCTTAGAGGTTATAACCACTCCCTCAAGGCTACCAAGTGTTTTCTGTTCTGCAGCTTGCTGGATGTGGTGGTATGAAAGATTTGTTTATCTAATGAGACTCAGGGTCTAATTACTGTTTGTGTAGTAAATCCAAGAACAAAGCAGCATCTGCTTCTCTGATTAACAGGAAGCTGAAGTTTTAACATCTTTGCTTAAGGTTTCACTTGAGTGTATTGTTCAGTACTCCCAGATCACAATATTTAAGCCAAACTAAGTGAGTGGCTAACAGTATATTTAGTGTTAATTGTTTTAGGACCCAATTCCTCATTGTCCAATGAGATGGAAAAAGCTTTTAGGAGACTCCCAGGAATAAGACTTCAGATTTCTAAATGCAGATTTAGAAGATTTTTCCCCAAATTGAGTTACCATAGAAGCTTTGGCAATACTGTAGATTGCCAGTATTTCTAAATACGGAATTGGGGACAAACACTGGGAACAAGGGGCAGTCAAGTGTCCTTAAAGCCATAAGGGCAGCATAGTAGTCAGCTGCTTTCCACAACTCAAATATCCATCTCATGCCAATACTTCACTGGTCCTACCTAGGGAAGGACACAAGAATTTGCAAGCCACATTATGGGACACTTCAGCTGGACACAAGTAAATAAAGGCTCCACTTACCCAGAGTCTCCAAGGATGATGACTTTCAGTAACACTTTCTTCCTAGAAGTCATCTTTCAAACTAAAAGGAAAGAGAAGAGTTCATCATTCTGATGAGGAAATGACTGCACATTGTTATAAACTAAATCAAGTAGTTATCCTGGAACTGAAACAGCTCACAGAAATCCTGCAATGCTCTAAGCTTAAACATCCTATATCCCTGAAAGTTTTAAATGCAACCAGCGACTTCTGGAGCTTTAGAGTACTATTAGTACTTGGCCACTAAGTTACTAATTGTGGTTGCTCATTGGTTTAGGCCTCTTTGATTGCCATAAACTTTGTATAAATAGTGATGCATAGACTATCTGCCCACCTCCGCTACTGTAGACTGAGCTATAGCCCCCACTAAGTTTTGTAAGACTGACCAGTCTGGCTTCTTTTGGACATGTTGGCCCCAACTGACTCACCTGGTAGTGCTGAGCTTAGCAAGTGTAGCCTAATGGTACCAGTTAGAGGAGGGCTTCTTGTCCCTGTCAAGTCTCCTTGAGAGACCACAGACAGTACAGATTAGAGTTCTATTTCTAGAAAAGTCGTGCAAAGAAGGAAGTATTAGGTGTTCTAGAGTAAGGTTAGAAGACACATGCAATAGCAAGAGAACCAAGATGGGGAACTTTACTAGTACCATTTCTATCAGGATGTTCAACTGGAGTCTAGATCACAGATATGTGCAGGGCACTGAGCAATAGAACTCAACAGGAGCATCCTATGCTAAGGCTAGAAAAAATGGTTATGGACTGCTCTGCAAAAAAAACAAAAACAAAACAAAAAAACACCCATCCCCTCACCCACAATGAGAATCCAATGAAATGAAAAACCAAAACCCTAGCATGCAAGAATGTTTCAATTTAGTTTAAAATGTTTAAAAAAGGTTTAGCAAAAATGGTTGCTAAGGGTCTGTCAGTTTTCTGAAAGGGACTTCCCCCACTGTAAGCTTCTTAGAAGAGTCAGCTGTGGCATCATGTTCTGAATACACTATATAGTGTACTTGGAGTAATTGACTGTTGAGCTGAACAGTTGATAGAATTTCTGCTTGTGAGGGCCTCTTTGCTAGGCTAGAAGTTTGAGGACCCAAGTTTAGATACTGCTCTAGCTCCACTGCTTTCATTGGTTGGCCAGCATTGATGGGATTATACTATATATTTAGCTTAGGGCCCTTAATGGCATTTTTAATGTTGCTCTCAGCACAGCATAGATGGGGGAATGCTCACTGTTACCATTTTGAGCTTGTCTATATACCATAGTTCTTTGTGCTCCCCATCTGTCTACATTCACCTGTTATCTTGTCTAGATAATAGGCTTAGTAGGGCCTAGCACAAAAGGAGCACCAGCCCTCATCTAGGAGCCATAGACACAAGCACAATATAAATAAGTCTGGGTTAAACCAATGTAAAGCCCTTTAGGAACACTTAAACCAGTTTAAGTGGATTCAGTACTGCTTTGTATAAACACAAAGTCTAACTGCTGCAGAACAATCACATGTTTATTGGTCCCACAAAGCCAGAGGGCACCCCATAATTCACCAGTTCAGCATTCTGCCAAGGCCTATACATTTTTCTCTCTAGAAAACCTGTTGAGAAGAGTATTTTAAGCTAAGCTTTAAAGTTACTCATCTTCATGTTTCATCCAGTTTTAGAGCTCCTTCCCCCCTCCCCCACATCCAATTATGCTCTTTTCAGGGCAAGGATGCTTGGTTGGGGTCAACTGCTTGCATTGAATCGATCATTCTAGCAAGTGTCACAGCAGATTCTGATCCAATCTTAAATCAGACAGTTCTCAATGTAGGGAACAGGTCATGGTATAATTCATTGGCGACAGACAGATGTGGGATGGACCTGAGATTTGAACTCCTCACAAGTGACAGGAGTGTGTTGGGAGTGATATTTAGAGTTTCCTATTTGGAAGAAAAGTTTGAAGAGCATTCACTAATACCAATTGCCATTGCCCATCACAGTCAACTGCTTAATACTCTTAGCAAGAGAAGGGTACACAGAGGTTTACTCTCATTTGACACCACTCAGCAGCACTATGCAAACAGACTTGTATGCCTTACAATCAAGGCCCTGTGTAAGGCACAATTTCATTGACTGCAAGAAAATGATGTTAGCCCAATACTGTCATCCTCTGCCCCCCCTAGCAAGGAGACAAGCAGGCATCCCTACTTCCACCTCCCCACAAGGCCCCAGCTACTTGTGGGGTATGGGGAGCAGGTGAGAGAAAGGAGTAGGCCAGTCATGGAGTTTGTTGGTCCAATCCTGGGGAAGAAAGGGGCTGCAGGCCCGGGGGTACCTCACCATACAGCAACTGTCCAGCAGCCCTGACAATGTGACTTGAGTTGCTGCCCCCACCCCTGGTCACACCCAGGAAGACACTGCTACAACAGCTGGCATGTAGCTAAGACCAGGAGCCATCCCCCCTGACCTTGATCCCTTCACAGCAACAAGGACCCTCCATGACACCTACTTATGTTACAATGGCAGTGGTACTTGCTATTGCGCTGACTAGTAACAATGGCACTCAGGCTCAGCTCCTGTGGTGTCTTTGGGTCTGATGGGTGCTGCTGTGCGGCACTATTCCCAGCCCACCCCCCAACCCCTGCTGGCTTGACAGCAGCTGCTGGGCTGGAGCTGAACATTGAGTGATCTAGGACTTGATCCCTTCCCCAAACCAGGTCAGACAAGTCAGAGCCATGAGACGAAACATCATTGCTCCACCCCTAGGATAGGGCTGACTGCTGTGCCCCCCCCCTCCCCCAAGCAGCCACAGCAGGGAGGTGGAAGCTGGGATGCTGGCTTCTACCACCTGCATTGGAAAACTGCAGAAGTTGGCAGCCATGTGAAATCTGAACTTTCACTCATGATACTGATTTTTAAATTTGATTTTTCAAGCCTTACAGTCCACCCAACTTTCTTCACCTCAGAAGGGTGACAGTACCCTGAAGTACCAGCTTGCAGAGAATCAATTGCATGGCAAAGTTTAGACTAAAGCCAACTTTGGTTTCTAAAGCCACTTTAATCTCTGTAAAAAGATTAAAGTACAGAGTAGTCTTACTGGTGTGCTCTCAGTTACTGCCGAGTCTCACTTCTCTAGGAAGAGTAGTTTTCAAAAAAATTGAAAGTAAATTCTACAAGTAAACAAGTTTATACAGTTTTACGCCTACTTGGAAGTTCAGCATTACTGCCAATACACTTTTTCCTGGCATTTAGAGGCAGCTTTTGCCACTTCAGATGTCCTGGTGTGTTTGTAGAGCTCCCAGTAACTTAGAAAGTTATGTATACACTCTAGCTGTAGAGTGACTTTACTTACTGCTCCATTGGGAGCCCTCCAGTTCTGCTATTGAGGATTAAGAGGGAAATTAAGATGTTATGAATCGCTTCAGACAACATGGGAACTGCTAGGCTGACAACTTACCTTCAAAAATTAAGTACTAATCAGGAGGCTGGCTGTCTGTCCTGCTCAAAGTGGCAATGTGAAGTTGTGATGCAAAGTATTTTAATATCAACTGCCAAACTGAAATTATGGTATTTTAAGGGACTGACCCATATAGAATGCTAGACTAAACAGGGTACCAAGTTTAGTTGCATATTCTAGAATGTTTCCATTCAAACTCCATCTACACCAGTCTGAAGTAACTGCCGAGTATTATGGCTCTGGTGCACAGGAAGGTAGCAAGCTATATGGAACAGTGAGTGTTAGAGATCTGTAGCACTGAGTTTTGAAGCTCAGATGGATCCTTCTTGCTTGGAAAAAAAATAGATGTGCTTCATCTTTCTAAGAACTGTCATTTACTGAGCACCCTGTGCATGGATACAGTCCTGCTACATTCTGATCAGGACATTAAGCCAGTATCCATTCTTTGAAGACTGCACTCATCATTGCTACTTGTGCCTGAACAGCTGGGTCCCTTATTCATAAACATGAACCAATAGCTTTAGAAAGCTATAGCTAAGCCATACAGAACCCATCTGAACTCGGATGTAGTCAGTGATTGGTGCACTGAAGCCTTTGGTCAGGTTTGGTATTTGATCAGTGCATTACTGCCATTGCTACAAGCAGGCCAGGAGAGCATGAAGAGGGTATAAGTGTGGCTTTATTGTCTTGATCAAAATTCCTGTGCTCCATTTATTGTTCATGGCAAGTAGAGCCACCTGTTACTTGTTTGGGTTACATCAGATTTGCTTTGCAGTTTCTACAGAATGATTGGTGGAGCTGTCATGGTGTACAAAATTTTAAACAAGGGTATAGATGATCTTGACAGCCCCTCCCAACTGTGCTGTCCTCCTTAGTCTGTTTCTCCCCTTGCTTGGGCCACAGCCTAATGGGAATACAATTCACTTGGAACAAGCACCCGTCTATGCCCAAGACTGAAGTGACAGCTTCTAGAAGCTTCACCCTTTTGCACCTTAAAAGGTTCTCTTGTCTCTGGGGATACCTGTGAGACAATTCAATAATCCTTGTTTTTAGTTCCACTTTAAACATCTGAATTTAAACTTAAGCCAAACTTGAGAAGACTTCTGGCTTAGCAGAGGAAGTGACTAGCTTAGATCTCTTGAAAGCAAGGCCCTCATGTTAGACAGCCTGCTGTCAACTTTTTGCTGCTTCCCTGATCTCTTATCAGCTCCCTGTGTTTCCAGACCTGTGTCCATTGATCCAGCACTACTATCCCTATTTCCAAGGGAATTACAAAAGCCTTTTTTCAGTAGGCTAAACAAGCTTGCTCATGCTGCCTTTCACAAGCCATCTGGTTGATCGAATCTAGTTTGTGAAGCCTCAAGCCAGGAGGTGGCCAACCTGTGGCTCCAGATCCACATATAGTTCAGAAGTCGATATGCAGGTCCTTGTATAGGCACCATCTCTGGGGCTGGAGCTACAGGCACCAACTTTCCAATGTGCTGGGGGTGCTCACTGCTCAACCCCTGGCTCTGCTACAGGCCCTACCCCCCTTCTCATGAGCCTGATGTTCCTTCCCTCCCTCCCCCAAGAGCCTCCTGCACACCATGCAACAGCTGATTGGGAAGTGTGGGGAGGGAGCAGGGAGATGCTGATCAGCAGGGCTGCCGATGTATTACTGTGGCTCTTTGGCAATGTACATTGGTAAATTCTGGCTCCTTCTCAGGCTGGCCACCCTGCCTTAAGCAGTTCAAGGGTCTCTGCTGACCTGCCCATAGTCTATGAGTGATGCTCCGTTATATCCTGTGATGTTGGGTAAGTATGGGCTAGTTTGTTTTATTACAAGGGAGTGTTGTGGAATTAATGCATAGGACCAAGTTCTATTTACTGGCTCTGCTACAGACTTCTTGTACAACACTGGGCAATTTACCCCAATTTTCTTTTCCAGTTGTGGTTTCACAAATTTACTGAGTTTGTCCCATGGCAAGACATCCTCATATGGAAGGAGCTGCATCTGATGAAGTGAGCTGTAGCTCACGAAAGCTTATGCTCTAATAAATTTGTTGGTCTAAGGTGCCACAAGTACTCCTTTTCTTTTTGTGAATACAGACTAACACAGCTGCTACTCTGAAACATGCTTCAACAGGTTCTCATACATGTGCTGTAGTGTATATTATGGAAGCCTCCTATGGGACATTCTTCCAATAGGTTTGAGAGATTTTACAAAGGCTACTCCAAGCTAAATTTGATAGTGCCTTTAGAAATTAACATTGGATTTTGGTTATTTGTGTTTTTTAAAATCAGTGGCAGATGATTGTGTGAAGGTGCAGCTTCTTAAACTACCTTCACTTTAGTGAATCATGCATTCAAAGAGACTTTCATCACCAATCATGAGTCTACTCAAAGCTATGGAGAGCTTCAGAACCAAAGCTTTGTTAAAGCACTTCAAACAGCAAAGTGCCCCTCTACCCCAGGAAGACCAAAACCCAAAGAACAGTGTAGTATCTCTCCCACTGGATATGTCTACAGTACAAAGCTTTTAGCAACATGGCTGTGCTGCTTAAAAAGTCAGGCAGTGTAGCTGCTGTTTGCCAGGGTGTTTCATCAGTAGGAGTGTGCTCCTGATAATGTGCCATTCACGTTGGCGCTTATCAAAATGTTGTCTTTTGGGGTGGGGAAAGAAGAAAGGGAGGGGAGGTTTACCACCTCTTAAAGACAAGAATGGTGTTGTTCAATTGCCGGTGTAGAGAGTCTCAAAGACAGGTAGGTTTTTTGTATTCAAAAATGCAGGAAAGTTGTTGAGGGTATTGTCGAGAGCATGTCCATTTGGAGAATAGTTTTGCAAATTTGCTCTAGTTTAGGCCTGGTCGAGGCTTAGTTTTGCTCGTCTAGCATGTGTGGTGGGGGGGGGAGAGAAGGAGGGAGTGCACATACTAGTGAAGAGCTGCTGCCGCCACACCCCCCCCCCCCCAACTATGTTGGGAAGAGCCCTGATGGAGACTCAGTTATACTAGCACAAGCACTCTTGCTGGTATAAGCTTTTGTTGCTTGGGGAACTGGTATAATCTACACCACTAGAAGCCAGCATAAACTGCATCTGTGCAAGGAGAGAGTGCCAGTTCAGCTATAGTGGCAAATCCTTAGGGATTCTCTTCCTCTCCAGAATATTGCAGCCTGTGCTCCATGTTTGTCAGCCAGTTACTTAAATCAGATGAATTGGTGTTAGTTTAGTCAAAGCAAAGGTAAGCACTGTATGAACTGGTCCTTTTACTGACGTAAACTTGTTACACCTAATCTGAACTGGTTTAAGTTTACCACTATGTAAGACTGGTAAAACAAGTCAGTGGTAGTAGGTTCCAGGAACCTACTACTTTTAGAGAACTAGAGCATACAAGACAGTTTGCTGTATGTTTATAGGAGAAATGGAAGAACTATCAATTGTTATTCTAAAGCAGCTTCCTGAAAAAACTGTGTCTGCAAGTCTTGTTCTACAAGACAACTACTGGCCTGGATAAGCAAGTTAGTTTCAGAATAGCTATGCAGGCCAAAAAACAGATTTACATTGGGCAATTGGACTACTATTTATCCAGTCTAGATAACGTTTCTAGTCTGATAGTTGTGAAAAGTTGAATACCAATTTTGTTTTATACCAAAATGCGTAGACCCTCCTAGTGAGGAATTAGAGCTAATAGTGTTACTATCTCGTAGGAGAGCATATTCACATTTCTTGCACTACTGGCTCCAGCCAGCCATTCTTGGAGACCATCTGAGAACTCCTGTCAGTCACTAAACCAGTCAGCAGCATTCCTTTCTAGTGGCTTAATCATTGCTAGGGAAACTAGGTACTCAACAAGAAAGAGGCCTTTGCCTTATTCATGACTTCATGTTCTCCCTCCTCCCAAAAGCACAGGTTGATCCAACAGCCTTGGAGGCTAAATCTAAAAAAAAAAAAAAAACCATATTGAAATGTGTATAATCCAGATATCTACATTCTCAGTCTCCCAGTGCTCCCTCAAAAAACTAAACCCCATAGCTCAAATCTACTAGCCAGGCAAGGAGCAAAGCTGTGACTTTACCAGTTCCGATTTCAGAAAAGCCAGATGAGCTTTATAGCTAAAAACTGGTGGATAGTTCCCCAAGAAGAGTCGGAAGTTACCTAGGAAGTTGTGTTCCTCCAAATCCACTCAGTATAGACCATTCTGTAGTAATGGTCATTAGAGGAAATAAGTACTTATTTAAAGTGCAACTTATTAGAAATTCCTCTGTAATTGTCAAGAGGCAGCATGAGATGATACCATTGACACTATGGTCTTTTGTTTCCAGTCCTCGGGGACAGGAACATGCATCTCTACATCAAATTAAAAGATGCCCTAGAGATGCTCACATAAGAGTGTTAAGTGAAAGTTATTTTGAGAGGTTAAGTTACTTGATAATCAACTGAATGGATGCGCAAGCCGAGACAGGGCAGTGCCCAAAAAAACATTCCATATCAGTTACCTTTACAGTAGTCTGCTGTCTAACAGGTGTAGTGCACACTGATGTTTGATGAGTCTGCCTTGTACTACTGTGAGGAGGCTGGTTGCCCTTAGAACAGGGGTTCTCACCCAGAGGTATGCACACCCTTGGGGGTAGCAGAAGTCTTCCAGGTGGTACATCAACTCATGTAGGTATTTGTCTAGTCTTAGAGCACAAGGCTACTTAAAAAAACACTAGTGAAATCAGTACAAACTAAAATTTCATATAATCACTTTGTTGATTCTGCTCCACACAATATTTATATTAAGTTGATTCTATGATAAAAATGAAAAAGCAATTTCAGTAATAGTGTGCTGCAACACTCATTTTTGTAAGCAACTAGTTTAAGTGAGGTGAAACTTGGGGTATGCAAGACAGACTTCTGAAAGGGGTACAGTAATCTGGAATGGTTGAGAGCCTCAGCCCTAGAATATGAGGGGGCTTGAAAAGTTCATCTTCAGGGCAAGGAATAAGCATTCTCCTGGGGAAGCCATCAGCTCCAGCCAGCCTAAGCTTTCAACTGGGACCGGTGTAAGTAATGCATTGCTGTTGTCTTAAGGTCTGAAAAGAGTCCCAGTGATTTTGTTGCTTGCAGTGTTGCCAAGCTGCAGAGTTACCACTTTGTCAGTTTTCCACTCCAAGCAGAGGAAGTGTGGAGAAACTGAAAATACTGCCAAGAACAGCCCAAAAATGGAGGGCAGAGTCACAGAGACATTGATGACAATAGCTAGGAAGCTCTGAGATTGAAAGTGGAACAGTGCTTGTCCCTTCTGCAGAGTGTGGAAAAGGTAGCCTTGGGCATTACAAGTAGAGATGCTCATACAAGGGTTAGAGGCAGAGCAGTTTGAACCCTTACCTCCTCCCCTTGCCAGCCAACAGAAAGAGGGAAGGCAGTTGCTTCCCAACTATATCTTCAGTGGTGGCAAAGATCATTTAAGCCATCTGACTATGAATCTTCTGGTAAATTTTAAGTTCTAGGTGAGTGGCTAGGATGCACAAAATAGTGAGCGAGCAAGTGTTAAACAGCAGAAGAAAAAAAGGACCATCACAATGTATGGGGTAGATGGAACAGTACAAGTGTTCTCTTTGATGCCTCCATGTGAGTAAGAGGATGGACAGAGTTAAGAGGAAACTAATGTAATAGACACTACCTATTTAATCAGTGCTCTGTTAGGTCTTTTAAAAAGAGATGTTGGAAGCAGTTGTACAAGTATTCATCCTGGCTGATGTGGCCAGGACAGTATAGCAAACACCTCTGCTCTTGTAGAGGAATACCATGGGATCTTTGACCCAGCAGATGTCCTGGTAGAGTAATTGGGAATTATGCCAGGTTAGTTGAAGTTAGTATTTCAGTAAGTGATCCAACAAAACCTCACAAGCAAATGCTTGCAGTCAAGGCTTATACTGAAACTCTTCCACTCCAGGACTAGTGTAGGGAAATGTCCTTGTTTTCCCTCTCATAAGTTGAGCTAGACATTCAGAGGATGGTGTCCATTTCAAGAGATTTCTACTACTCACCAGTCATGACATTCTGCATGAAGGAAAGTAGTTTAAGAGAAATTAAAGTGGAAAGTATGTATGGATTTTGTGAATAAAAAAAAAGCTAAGTAGACACCCATGGTCCTGAAGCATTCTTTCAGCTTGCAGTGACTGAATTTCCCACTACTCCATCCTAGAAGTGGCAAAATACCCAGAGGCCTGGTCACCTCCCATGAGAAGTCTATTTACAATACTTCTCAAGAGAATAGCATAACTTTTGCTGCTAACTGGGCAGCTGAGAAATTTCTCAGGAATTCAATACTTCAACTTGATGGGTTAACTGAAGTGCCTTTTTCTATTCTGACTTGTGCTGTCAGAAGTAAAGTCCATCATGGGTTCAATATATACCACCAATGCAAATTGTGACTTTTGGTGAATAAGAATTACATCTGAAGTTCAAATGCTCATTTGACACTGGATATCAGAACTAGACTTTATGGTAGCTGTTCAGTCAAAAGGACAATCTTGACCACCACACATTGTTACAGCAGAATTCAGCCATGTTAGGTGGTTAGTGTGACCTAAACCAGACATGGTTTAGAGATGAAGCAAATTTAGTGATTGAACTAATTAACTGGTTGCTTATTAAAAAAACCAAGCAGCTAGTCTGACCGATGCATTTAGAGGTTTTGGGCAGGATGCGATATCCATTATGACCAATCCAGTTTTGATTGCATTAAGTGGAGAGCCCAATAAAAGAAATTAACTGAATGGAGGAGATCCACGTGACATGATTTGATGTAGTAAGGGATGCAGTTAATTGGCAGCCCAGAATGGCATGTCACAGTTAAGCATTAGGTACAGCCTTGCTTATTCTGTTATGACTCAGACATTAGAGATCTCTGGCCAGGCAAATATTCCTTGACCGTATTGAGTCACTATGCATATAGAGTACTTTTAAACTGATAAGCTACCTTGAGAACATTGTCCAGAGGTCCACAGAGCAAAACACTTCTTGCTGGCATGTTAAGGAAATGCCTTCTGTTCATCTGCAAGTACCCTTCAGGCATCATTTACAACAGTTAGACTTAGTTTCCCTTATGGAACAAGTTATGCCATTACAATTACACATGTAACTAAAGTCAAAAGATGGAGATTTCTTTTGGAGCTCCTGAGTTTACATTTAAGTCAGTTAACAGCTACTGTTTGGATGCTGAAGTGCTCCTTAAACTCAAACAACAAGCAAAGTGTGTACACTGTCATGGTTACCACAAAAAAAAAAAAAAAAAAAACTACCTCACTAAGCTTTTCTTCAAACACTTCAGTATTTAGTACCATCCTTGAGGAACTCACTATGCTTGTACAGCACCTCAGATGGTGCCTATGCATTCAGATGCATCTGTATAGTAGCAGTAACAGATGGCACCTTCCTGACAGATGTATGAGAAACTAACTAAAAGTCTCCCAAGTTACAGGAAGTGTTGATGGCATTTTAAGTGGACTGTGTGTTTCTGTAGAATTTAGTGTCCTTTTGCCAATTAGGACTTCAAAGATGGACCTCTTGATGAGCAGGAGCACAAAAATATGAATCAAGCATGTTTTGAGAAAGTTGATAATTTGAGAAGCTTCACCAAATTGGGTTTAAGATTTGGTGTTTCATAGACTACCTCCCCTCTCAAATATTGCTACCCACCTGTAGTGTTCCCTTTAGCGTGCTCTTCTCCCCTCCACCCCACCCTCCATTGGTAGCTGGCAGCTCCAGTCCCAAAAAGAAATAGGCTGGCTGCTCCTTGTTTCCATGCTCTTTGGAAATTAGACACCTGAAAGTGAGCAGCTAGCACCATGTGACCAGTCAGCTCCTCATAGGTCAAGAAGTGATCAGTGGACTTATTTTGGGAGAAGGTTAAAACTAATTACTGCAATTTTCATTTAGTCTAGAGCCTCAGTTTCCTATCAGCTTTTGAAATGCTGATAGCAAGACATGCTGCCGGAGTGCTTTGTTTTACAGAGGGTACTACATCCTTCAGGGTTCCACCAACCAGGTTTCAGAAGCCAATACTCAGAAAAGATGCAGAAATGCAGCCATTGTAACTTATGATTCAGCCACACTGTCTTAGGTCAATTTAGTGGCCAGTTTCTTGTGGACATTTAAAGGAATGTCATCTTAGCCAATGTGGATGAGCTGATACTTCTGTGGGTGGAAGGGACAAGTTTTCATTATGGCTACAACATTACTTTAAGATGTTATTTCTCAGTACATTATATCCTGAAAAGGTCATGGAGTCCAGTAGTTAGAGGACTGGATGGGAGCCAGGACTAGGATTTTCACTTTTGAGAACTACTTTGTCTCAGTCTGTCTGTACATCATGGGTAAGGCATGCTAAAGACTAGTTTTCATTCATCTGATGAAGTGATCTGTAGCTCATGAAAGCTTATGCTCATAAATGTTAGACTAAGGTGCCACAAGTACTCCTTTTCTTTTTTGCCAATACAGACTAACACGGCTGCTACTCTGAAACCTAGTTTTCAAGGATCCCAAGAGAATTACTTGCAAGTTCCTTGAGGCAGGGTGTCTTATCTAGTACTCAAGACATTTAACTTTAATTTCCTGCTTTACTAGGAAGAGACTTTATTCACTATTCTGTTTTGATAGTTATTTGCCATATACCAAATATCAAGTACTGATGTTTGTGTACAAAGTTAGACACATAGCAGTTCCATCTAATATCAATATACAAATAGTATTCATAAAATTACATTTAGACTTTCCTGTACAAACATTAAACTTAATGGGGGAAGGGGGTGGGACAGGGGACTGAGGAAAAGGCACGCATGACAATAGTGATAGAAAATCAACTTACACTGGGGGGAGCTACAGGACAATGGCTTAGCTTCCAGGCTCCAGTCAGAAGCTGCAAGGCTTCTTTGCCAGGCTAGGAGACTAGAGATCAAGAGGACAAAGCAGTCAAAAAGCCATCTCAGGAGGACACAGATGGCATAGGTTGTTGAGAGAGAGACACCCGACTTTAGACTGGGGAGGGCAAACTATGGCCTGCAGTCCAGATCTGGCCCCTCAGAGCTTTGGATCTGCCTCATGTGATTGCCCCCACCACCACCATGGTGCCACAGGCCTCCTGCTGCTCTTAGAAGTAGCCAGTGCCATGTCTGGGATTGGGGGGGGGAGAAGAGAACCAGAGGGCTTAGTGCATTGCCCTTGCCTCCAGGCACTTCCCCTGCAGCTCCCATTGGCCAGGAATGGGAAACCATGGCCAGTGGGAGCTTTAGGGGAGGTACTTGGAGGCATGGAGCCCTGTGCCCCCTCCTCCCCCAGGGGCTGCGCAGGGACATGGTGCTGGCCACTTTCTAGAGCAGTGCTGCTGCTGCCACCCTCAAGCTGCTTTAGGTAAGTGGCAACAGGCTGGAGCCTGAACCCCTCCTGCACCCCCCCCAACTCCCTGCCCTGAGCTTCCTCCTGCAGTCTGCATCCCAACCTCCTGAGCCCCCTGCTGCACCCCCTCCCACACTCCCCTGCCCTGGCCCTGCATACAATTTCCCCACCCAGATGTGGCCCTCAGCCCAAAAAGTTTGTCCAACCCCGCTTTAGGCCATTGGCCTATCAGGCGACCATCAAGGAGATGGTAAGCAGATAGAGTAGCCCTGCCTACAGGCTGACTTAAGATCCACTTTTTCCAAAATGCTTTGCTTCTAAATACTATGCTTTAAGAAGTCTGTTTCATTACTACTGTCATTACACCACTGTCACAGGGGGACTACAATCCTAGGTCCTGGACACAAGTCAGACCTGCCAAGATAAAAATCATTGATGCACAGGAGACTGCAGCTGCAGCCTGGTGTGGAAATCAGGTGACTGCATATGAGAGACTTCAGTGCGAGGCCCCAGGGGGATGTACTTTAAGAAACCAGAAGAGAATCAGAGGTGCAGTTAACCCTGTAACTGACATCCAGGATTTGAAGTTCACAGAATTGAGGACACAGCACCTGTGATTAGTCTCAAAGTTGAGAAAGAAACAAAACTATACTATGGCTCAATTATACCTTCTGCTGCCCTCCAAATACAGCGTGGGTGGGGGGGTCAACATTAGCTGTGCACAAAAGTCTAAGTTATTTTAGAGTCAAATAAACTGCACCATAGAGCAAGTTGTGAAAACTGTGGATTAAGGATAAGATTATGTCTGAGGTCATGAATTGTGTCTTTAGACCTCCATGACATTTTCTGTGCCCAGCCACTGTGGGCAGTAGGTGCTGGGAACTGCCCCAGCTTCTGCTTGGGCTTTAATCACTCCCCCCAAAAAAGTCAGCTGTGCCCCCTCCTCCCATTATTTTTAGTAAAGGTCAGATCATTGGCTTGTGAGCCTTTGGTTATTGCCTGCAACTTTTACTTAAGAAAATCATGTCCATAATCCATAAGGTTAAGTGTAAAAGTGAAAGCTTGAATGAAGCATTTGGCAGTTTTAGGGACATTAAATCCAAAATGAGCCTAAAGATTCAAGTCCAATAAGAGTGTTTGCAATCCAAAAGGGACAGGGGAGAAAAAAAAAACCAACTGGAGATACTGTAAACATTGCAACATTGAACCTGGAAGTGAAACTGACTAGCCAGATTTCAGAGTAGCAGCCGTGTTAGTCTAAGGTGCCACAAGTATTCCTTTCCTTTTTGCAAATACAGACTAACAAATTTGAGCATAAGCTTTTGTGAGCTACAGCTCACTTCATGATGCATCCGATGAAGTGAGCTGTAGCTCACGAAAGCTTATGCTTAAATAAATTTGTTAGTCTAAGATGCCACAAGTATTCCTTTCCTTTTTGACTAGACAGACTTGTCCAACCCCAAAAAACTAAATTACACAAAACTGAGTTAGACAGGGACATTTGCTGGTTTACAGGATAATGTAAATTGGTGTCCGTACATTTCCTCCTGGCCTTGTGTTTTCCCCTACTGCCATTGCTCCCTCCCTTTGGTGTCCATAGAAGCAGTACTTGTCTCGGGCTGTTGCACAGCCTGAGATTACAGCATCATGTGTGGGCTCAACATGTTTAATCACCTGAAACTCCCTCCCTGTGAAAGCAAATGCTCTAAGTCAGCCTTGCCTGATATCCAAAATATGTACAACTGCTATCCTTAGGTTTTTAATACCAATAAAAGCTACTCCTTTTGAATAAAGCCACCATATAAGAATTTCTTCAGCAAGGGGATGTCCATCAGATAAGCACAACTTTTACAGGGGGTTTTCAAACAAGATTTCAAAGGTCTTTGAGTCAATGAGATGGAATATGCCAGAGGCAAAAAGAGAGTACTTCTACACTGCAGTAAGAGACCCATTGCCCAGGTCAGCTGACAGACTTCCAGGGATAAACATTGCAGTGTAGAGGTTTGGACTTGGTCTGGAGCCCAGACTGAGACCCCACGGGGGGGGAGGGGGGAGAGAAAGAAGAATCTTACAAGAGTGAGGGAGAGTCCTTGCAATTTTAGGATGGGTACACAGAATGAGCAATTTTAGCAAGGCCACACACACACAGATATTAGATAAGGGTTGCCATACCCCATCCCCACCCATGCCTCCTCCTACGAGGAACACTCAATGAGAAGCCTAGCCCCAGCTGCTTGGAAGAAAAAGGTGCTGGGATTCCACCCCACTCCTCTAATGTTATTCCTAACCCTCAATAGCTCCTTCTCCTGGATAACCTCTAATGAGAGGAAGTCCTAAATACTCCTGCTGTGAGAAGGAGTTATCTTCCCCATTCTCCAGATCCTTGAACTAGTGGGGAAGCTAATTTAAAATAAGTCCCCATCCCTATCCTTGTTCCCCAAAATAAACTGCTAGGAAGTTTTAGGTTCAGTGTTCTTGCTCAGTACATTGCCATGCCACCAGGTGGTGGCATTTCTCTTCCTCATGCAGAATGCTTAAAGAGATCAGGTACCAGTGGAATCTTCCATTCACCATGCACCCAATACCTGCTTTTTGCTTCAATGGGTATTCTACAAAACCCCTCACCCTAGTACCTGAGGTGACTCAGCTTCCCACAAGTCTTACAAGATGCGGAAGGGAAAAAAAAAAAAGTGTTTCTTGAATGCATTTCTGGATCTTAGGAGACCAAGCAGTGAGTCAAGTTTACTGCTAATGGTGTTCTCTATGCAGGAAGATTTACCAGCATAACTCCCATATGGGCACTTATTTTAGTGCCAGAGTGGCCTTTTTTGGTTCAGCTTAAGCCCCTTCCCCAGAGACAAAGAAGTCATACTGGAATAATTATGCAGGTAAAGCTATATTGGTTTAAATTCACACCTTAGCTTATTCTAGTATCATTTGCCCAGATGGACAAGCCCTAAGGAAGGCTGAAATCAGGCCAAACACTAAAATGACTAAGACTGAGCCCCTATCCATCCTTAAGTCTGGATTAGAGTTGTCCTCAGAGCATCACTAGAGTCTTGCCTATACCAGTTGGTATTACTACCATGGAAAATAGGATATCCCTTTCTAGATTAGGCAAGGCTGCAGGAGTGCACTAGGTTTTAACCCTCATGTCTGTTTAGGTAGGGTTAGACAATAGAGTGTTCACCACCACCTGCCATGTCAACACTAGTTTCTTCACTAGAAGAGATTAACTGGTAACAGTGGGAAAGTTTTGAGTTGAAGGCGGATGCTACAGAGAATTAAAGTTGCTGAGATGTTTAACAGGTGTTTATCTATTGCCAAGGAATTGGATTACTTTCCAGTTTACCCTCTAGATTTCCAACACTGTATAGTACCTTAAGAGTGGAAGTATGACAGAAGAAATTTCTATTCAACTTTATGCTACAAAGGAGGCCCTAGAGGGTCCTAAAACTGTGCTGGCCTGCCTACTAATGACATGCATGAGTTGTCTACCTCTATCTTAAAGACTAGAATCCAACTAAGTAAGTGAAACCTGACTGAGGAGAGAGAGGGAGGGAGAGAGAAGTGATTCTTTCTATTCATGACTCAGGCCCTTGAGTTAAGCGAGCTATTGTTAGCAAAGGCATATCCAATGAGTCTTCAAGGGAAGAGATGGCTGCAAATACATATCTGAGTATTCCAAGAAAGCCTCAAAGATGCATTACAAAACACGCTGAGGTTTCTAATGGTAAGAAACTAGAAGTAGAAGAGACATCAAGATGATCTGATAGTTTCCAAAGCAAATAAGGTGCTCGGATCCACAGTGATGAGCATGATGCACCTAGACAGAAGTGAGGGCACTGACTCCTCCTCTTCACATCACCTTGAAGTTACTCACTGTTCTCCCCTCCCTCTAACCCTTCTTAATTACAGGAGGAAGGAGTTTGTTTGGGAAACGAGTGTATAATTAAGCAGTAGTGGCTCTCTTCCTTTGGTGTCTTACTCTACAGACTAGTAGAATGAGAGGTAGATACCACACCCTGATATTAAGTGGTCTACCCTTGCTGCATTATGTGTATATTCTAGAGAAGTCCTGCTCTGGGTCACTTGAACCAGGGGAGTTACTGCAGTATGAAGCCACAGAGGAAGACTAGGACACTCTTTATTCCAGAAGAGTAATCTTGTATCCTTCAAGGGATCTGGAGGCCAGCTATACAAAACTGAACCTGCAGCTGCACCAGAAGAGTTACTATGTTGACAGTTAAGGTTATTTGTCCTACTTTATTTTTCCTGAATGTTTTCAGATTTGGAGCAAGCCAAGGCAACTTAATGTGAAATGGTCCAGTGACACAAGATTAACAGATCAGAACAAGGACAATTGTAACTTCTTACTGAAGAGACATCTTTAGCTTCAGAGTCATTTACTTTGTATACGAGTTTAATTCTATGCAGCTTTACTAATCTCACCCCACTAGCTCAGGTGCAGTAGAAGTGTGCTCCAATGCAAGACAGTGGCAAAAAGTCTAAACCAAGCATTCAGTTTAGCTAAATGAGACAATGATTGAGACCCAGCCATAACAGAAGGCAACTTGTTCTTAGATAATGAGCAGCTACCCATTTCTTCATATTTGATTTTTTCCTTACAAGTCAAACTCTAAAAACAGTACTAAGATCTTATTTATTAACTGTGTCTAAGAACTTGTAGACTATTAATAAGAATGGAAATATTGTTATCTGGTTCCCTTCAAAGCCAAATAAACCAACCTGTCTAAAGCCTAGTACACAAGTATAAAATGGACTGCTTTAAAATCATAAGCTATTCTGTAACAGAACCTTCATTAAACATTTCCTGCTATACAACAGACTACCAGGAATGCTATTTTAATTAGCCAATTTAAACCTCAGTGTTGGTCAGTTCAGTTTCTTACTGCTTATATTTACTGGCCCAAATTAGCCCCGCCTCAAGTTTATTCACTCAAGTCTGGTACCACAAGGAATTTGTGATGTTTTCCTAGTGGAACATGGCCACCATTTGTCAGTAATGTTAAAAAAGAAAACCCCCAAAAAACATGCCCATCTCAAATCAGAAGATGAATATTTCAGCTATTAGTATTCATACCAAATTAAGTATGGGTCATATAACCCAAATCTTAGAGAAAGCCAGAAGTGTAGCTGCATAAAATGTATTAGTCACTCCAAAGTAACACACTTTTGCATGGAGACTTGTGGATGCTCCAAGACCACTGGGCTGACTAAGCTCTGGTTCAAACACATTTGCAAGAAGGATTTGAAAACTTTCAAGCAGCAATACCATAATGGGCAGATGCCACTAACAGGCTACATGGAGGGCTGCACTCCATCAGGCAGTCTAAGAGGCTGAAGACAGGTAGTGTGTACACACAAAGTGAAGTACTAGTAGCGTGCCAGTCTCATCTTCTGGCCCTGTGGCTCCATTATCTGTGGTGAGGCCCGTTACTTGAAAATTGGACTATTTAGCTACTCAAAATGCTGCACTGAAACAGTAACGCAACTGCTTTGATCCCTACATCATTGTCTTTGAGGCAAACTGTTGTCATAAAGAGTTAATTGATGTAAAAACATCCCTTATAAAAAAATGTACAGGCAAAAGACTTATTTACCATCCCCAAATAGTTTGTAGGAGGGATTTTTGTAATTTTGTATAAGATTTACTTTAATCTTGTCTCACCAAAAGCTGCATTTATGAAGTTGATTACACTGAGTATAGAGCTAGTGCTCTCTAAGAAAAGTTTCCCCAGTGACAAAACCCAAGGTTATGAGATTAGCTATAAACTGACATTTCTGTAGCCTTGACAAAGTCTTGCTTTCCTTACCATCACTGCAAGTATGCATTAGGAAAAGCACCGTTTGAGAAACAGCTTGTCTCTTGCATGGAACTTTTCATTCCTGGCTGTAGAAGCAATAGAGCAGTCTCACAGGAACACTAAGCCTACAGCAACAATGACATCACTGAGGCAGATCTGTGCTAAGCCGAAAATGTAGCAGCAAAGTGAACCTTAAGAGCCGCTTGCTCAAGAAAGGAGCACAAGATCAGCAAGGATGTCTGAATTAGGGAACATCAGGGAAGAAAATCCAACATGTGACAAAAACACGCTGTCTGTTTCTTAGAAAGATATTGGTTCCTGTGCTTGTATGTTGTCTTGACTAGGTTTTCTTAGCCAGAGGTTAGAAATGTAGTTCCTCTATGCTTCCAATAAGCCATGCTTCCAACGGTTTAAAGATGCCCTATTCCAGCATTTAGCTGCAAGAAATAGTATTTTATCAACTGTGTCAGTTTTAACTATGCAATTACCAGAACCAGACAGAGACAAGGTCTTTAAGTTGACCAAGCTAATTGAAAATGGTTAGTGAGCCCTATTCTCTAAAGAGGGAAAAAATTAAGTTTAGCCTTGACAGAGGCGGGTGACTAAGATCATTGTTTTAGAAGATCACAGATAGAAAGCAAGCACTAACAAAACAGTTGACAGTAGTGATTGCCAATATATTGTTGTGTTGGAATAGAAGTCAGAATGTTTTTACAAGTAGCATATTCTTCATATGTGAAATGCCTGTTCCTCATGAAGTTTTGCCTTTGGACAGCTAGATTAGGGCAGTTTTTAACTGTAAAGCCAGCGCCTGAAGACTAACATCACCACTGAAATGCATGCTAGGTTGTCTATTGTGCACAGCCATTAATGCTCTATGGCTTCTGCCAGTCATGCCAATTCAGAGTCTTGTACCTGAACTGCAACTGCTCCAGTGTTTGTCTGCACCATGCTTTCCTTGGTACAGAATACTGAACTTTGGCTGCATAATGAAAGCAAGCTTTTTAGGGAGAGGTGGAAGAGTGTTACTTTCTGCCAGTCACAGCCCAGAGATTTTTGACACTAGGAAAGAATTCTACCACTGGTAATGGGACCCAGTGATAAACACCAAGTTTGGGCAAAAAAGCCAGAGCTAGACCAGAGTCTATACTGTAGGTTAGAGAGTAAAGATATGTCTGTTCTACAGAAACTATGCCAGCATAGACTGTCTATATTACGGCAGCATAGCTATCTATGCTGACTGAAAGGGGGTTTTTCCAGTTGGTGTAAAAACACCATCCTTGAGCAAAAGTAGTTAGGTTAGTGGAGGCATCATCATCTGTGTCTACCCTGGAGGTAGGATCACCATAGCTCTATCAGCCTGGGGTATGATGGGGGGGTGGGGAGGAGGGTGGAGAATATAACCAGCATAGCTATGTTGGACTTTAAAATTAAGTGTAGACTAGTTCTGTTTTCCTCTACAAAAACCTGCACCTTTTAGCAGATTTCAAAATATAGTTCAAAGAAAAGGAGTACTTGAGGCACCTTAGAGACTAACAAATTTATTAGAGCATAAGCTTTCGTGAGCTACAGCTCACTTCATCGGATGCATCTGATGAAGTGAGCTGTAGCTCACAAAAGCTTATGCTCTAATAAATTTGTTAGTCTCTAAGGTGCCACAAGTACTCCTTTTCTTTTTGCGAATACAGACTAACACGGCTGCTACTCTGAAACCTGTCAAAATAGTTTAAATTAAACTGGTGCACTTTTGTATAGATTGGGCTTTCTGACTATAGGCTAAATTTTCTTGGCATCCTGCTACGCAGCAATCCACCACCATTCTAGAGGATCAGTAGTTCCCCCCCCGCCCCCCATGCATCTTAGTAGTATGGTGACACCCTATCCTTATTCCTTAATCTTTAGTTTTAGGCTAGGCTTTGTCTGCTACCTAATCAAAATAATTTGCGTCTATCAGAACCACCTCCAACAGCAGTTAAGTAGGCAGTCTTGTGTACACCACACATAATTGCATTTTATAGTGTCTTACCTTTGGACAGGTAAAGTTTCACAGCATGACAGTAAGAACATTTGCAAATATTCTGCAACAACTGTTAATTTTCTAGGAAGAGGCAAAGATAGTCTAATACAAGTTAGAAACTGAAGCTATGAGCTCTCCCCAAAGAAGTTTTGCCCATAAATTTGTTCCTGACAGGTAAGTCACATGAGATGTCCACACAGAAGATGTAATCTTCAGCATAAAACTTGTAATAAAAATTGCTACGGAAGTTCAGAGTCCAATAGCACTTTTGTCCTTGGACATTTGAGTATGGTCCAAAGGCAAATAGGCATTGAGCTACAGAACCCACTTTGACTTACCAAAGAAAAAAAAACCCAAAAAACTCAGCTATGGCAAATCTAGTTAGATTTTTATTTCAGAGCTGTTCCAGTGTGACCAATTACATTCGAGTGTGTGTTTTAAGCCCTGCTTCACAATATCTAGTGTTCTGCCTTAAGCATCTTTGTAGATTAGTACGCTAGAAGGAACAATTTGTTATATTGTACTTTAAGAGCAACAAGCGTTTCTTGATCATCCTAATTGATTACAGTTTCTGAAGATCTTCATATATTAGATTCTGCAGTTGCTGTAGATTACTTGTTGACAAAGCAAAAGATCGCATGGCTTTACAACTTAATCCAATCTTGTACCTATCTGCACTAGAAATCTGGAATGGCATTAGACTATAACAGTGCATGTGGAAGAGAAGTTTGGGATTACATTTTAAGTGCCTAAGCATTATACTTTATTACTTTGCATTCTGAACTTTATCCACCAAATCTAGACAAAGTATTATTAGTTTGTTGATAGCAAGTCATGTGTTTAGTCAGCTGCTGAAGTCACAAGGGAAAGACAGAATATGCGTTCTTCCTATGAGGGCATGACAGAACTACTGATTTAAATGGTGAATACACAGTAGTCTACCTACTTCAACCAAACTTCACTCCAACAGATTATAAACAAGAGTTAGTACACTCCAGACAGCCATGCTTAAAGTGCAGAGGCCAAGCTGAAATGTAAAGTATTTAATCAAATACTAGCTTTCTTGGCTGTAAACAAGAGTTCTATGTTAAGTATCGGGGGTAGCCGTGTTAGTCTGTATCCACAAAAACACCAAGACTCCTAGTTCTAAAAACTTACTCAGTCATAACCTGACAAATGAATTCAGATATTCTACTAGAATGGGCTGGGTTATGTTTCTTTATCAGGTAAGATTTTGACTTGCCATTTGCATAGCACAGAAGAGGAGTTAGTGTTTGGTAGCAGTTCACTACTAGACATGTTATTGCAGTAGAGTTGTTAGTGACACGAAAAAAACTGATATTTTAGTCTTACTTAAGTCTTTAACCCTTATAACTCTTGTACAAAAGTAAACTTCCTTCTTGTTTGGGAGCAATTTGTGACACCTTGTGTTTTCAGTTTACATGTTTGCACACACAGTCCCTTATGTTATAGCAGCTTTGTTCCCCCAGGAAAAGTTTTCAAAAAGTTACGCAAGGGAGAAAGTTAAACATGCTGGCCTTTGTTTGACTCAAGTTTTTACGTCCTACCAAGGCACTTTGTCTTAAAGAGTTTGAGACGTGTGTGCGCACACACCCCCACCTCTCCAACTAGCTTAGAGCTAAAAAGCTAGTAACACCTCAGTATGATCAGAGCTTGTTTTAAGATACAGCTAAACCAATACATTAGGCTAGTAGTTAGTTATGAATAACTACCCAAGTCCCTCATTAACTTAGCTTCTATATATTTAAAAAAAGTTAAACATTGCATCATGCTTAATTTACCCCCATAAGATACTATTACAGCCTACAGCACTTTAGCATCTAGTTTAATTCTTTCCATCATTGACTCAGTCCTTACACATGCAAAGGAGTTACTTGCACAATAACTGCCAGCCTATTCAGCTGGCTGTGTTGTCCTGTTAATTATAACAAGGGCAGTCTGCTAGTAAGAATGTCCACTGAGTAATATTCCAAGCAAATTATAGCATTTCTTTATGAAAATAAAGATCACATATTCTTAGCCTCTAGCTGTCCCCTTTCTCTCTCCAGAGTCTTGGCAGGAATCTGACCACAAGATATGGTAGCTATTTGTGACCAAAGAGGTAAAAAAGGAAAGAACACACCTTTCCTATCATAAATTTCATCCTCAATCCTAATTGAGCTCACTGATTTTCATGTAGACCACAATACATATGAATACAGACAGCTAGAAAGGCTGGAGAGATAGCCTCTTCCCCAAAAAAGAAGAGCTAAACTTAGCTACAGCTTCCACATTGATCAGGAAAGGTTTGTATCCAAAACATCAGTTTTCTTATTAGTGATTCTGAAGCATTAAGAAAGCTTCATTGTTATACAGGAGGACTGAGGGAAAAAAGAAAGAAATTCCTAAGCCCGTCTCAGTCCTTATACACACACCACTTCTGTCAGCCCCACAACGCCGAGCTCAATGAGTTCTCAATCACGCAAATCCCACTATCAGGAAAGAGCCCCTTCCTCTAGCACAGCATGAGACACAAAGGAATGAGCTTCCGAGTCCATCAGCTCCCACCCATTTAGTCCCCGCAGCTGGGAAGAGAAAGCCCCCCTCACAGGCCCGCTCCCCCTCCTACTCCAACAAGGGAGGAGCCCCGCTGCCACCGCCTCCCAGAGCCCCTACTCTCGCTTTAGCCCTAGATACTGGGACCTACTGCCTCTCCCTTCTCAGAGAGGGTAGGGTGGAGCCGGCTGCCTTCCCCGAGGCTCAGAAGACCGGGGGGGGGGGGGAGAAAAGAAGAGAGCAGCTGCCCCCCTCCCCGATTCGGGAAAGCGAGCTCCGCTACCTCCTTCGCTCGCAGCGCCGGGCCTACGTTCCCGGCGCCAGCAACACACTGCCCCCAACACAAACCCCGGCGAGAGGTCGCTGCCTCCCCGCCAGCCCCTCCCAAGAGGCCCCCCCGCACAAAGCCCCACTGGGAGCGAGGGGGGAAGCCGACAGTAGGCCACGATCCTAGGCCCCGCCAACTCACCGCACTCAATATCCTCACGACACCTGCTCCAAGCCTCGCTTCCCCCTCTGCTCCCTTCGGCTCCGCTTTAATGGGGCCAACAGCCTCTCCGCTTTCACTTCCGCCTCTCCCTGGCCAGCTTCCGGTCACGGGACCATCCAGCGCTGCGACGTCAGCACGCTCGGGATAGGCCGTGGGGCAGTCGCCTCCTGGACCCGCGTCACATGTCCAAGCACGGTCGTCTTGGCGTCACCTGGGTGGCCATCTTGGATTCCAGGCCCTTGAGCGGAGCGTCGGAGTCAGCCCCGCCCTCGCCGTGTCACGTGCACATCCTGGGGCCTGGGCCCTCGGCGGGTGGCACGTGGGTTCCCGCGGTGCCCAGGAGCAGCCCGCCCGAGGGCACGTTCCTGGCCCAGTGACCCGCACGGCTCAGCCTGCTGTGGCAGCCCTGCCCGGCACGGGGTTCCTCGTCCGTTTTAGGGCGGTGGGGGGGTTTGGCCCTCCGGGAAGAGAAACCACTGCAACTTTTGCAAGGGCCTGGGGGAAACTGAGCGCACAGCTAGAGGGGTGCAGTCACACCACCATCCGATGAAGTGAGCTGTAGCTCACGAAAGCTTATGCTCTAATAAATTTGTTAGTCTCTAAGGTGCCACAAGTACTCCTTTTCTTTTTGCGAATATAGACTAACACGGCTGCTACTCTGAAACATAGCTATAGTGGTATCCCTGCTCACGTGGCTGCACCCCGAAATGTGTCTGCCCAGGGGGAGTTACACTGCGTAACTAGGGCAGTACCAGTGCACTGGTGAATTTCCCCATGTAACCAAGCTTTTAGTCATTGTGGTTAAGGGCACACTAGAAATATCATGGTTTAGGCTCCTATTACCCCCCACCCTGTCCCGATTTTTTACCCTTGCTGTCTGGTCATCCTACCTGGATAGATGAGTGACCAGGCAGATAAGTGGGATAGAAAAGATGGATAAGGACAGATACGATGGATAAAATAGATAAATCCACACTGTTAATTAGCTAATGTTTATACAGTTCTTTGAAAGTCTCACGTATGCATCAGCAATACAGTTATATTCTGCGATAATACACTGCATGCCCCTCATTCTATCACTTGCTCTTTTTGCTCCCTTTTTACCCCTTCCATTCCACCCAAGCCACATGACCATCTCTCATCATTATGCTTATCTCCCACCCTCCTCAGCTCTGGGTTTTCCTCCACTGGGGCCCCCAACTACTGAAACTCCTCCAAGCCTGCATGCAACCACATTCAGTCCCCTCAAATCTCCCTTTTTTCAAAAGGTCTATAAATCCTAGTTCTCCCTTCAGGGAAGTGTGAACAAGTTGGGTAATTGAGAATTATCCCCCTCAAAATCTCATCCAAACAAAAATCATACAACTAACAAGATATGTGCAAAATGTCACTGTGATCACTTGCTTTTCATTACATCCCATCTCTCATCATTTGTATGTAGTTCTCTATATAGGCTCAGATCTAGGTTTATGTGAGAATGGGATCTCAGAGCCTGATTTAGCCCACTGCAGTTTATGCAAGTCTTAATGTTGACTGCAATAGGAGCTGGATCAGCTTTTTAGAGCAGAGGATGGGGAGTCAAGACACTAGGTTCTATCCCTAACGTGTGAAATTGTGCAAGATCTTCACCTCCTCTGTGCCTCAATTTCTCCATCTATTGAATGGTATTAATTATACTGACCCTTCACACAGGGGGATTGTGTTGTTTAATTTATTAATGCTCATAAACTGCGTTGAGATTATTGGATGGAAAGTGCTGGACAATGTGTTGTTTATTATGATGATGCTTCATTGAACAAAACAAGAAAGACTTCGGAAAAAGCTCAAGGACAGAAAGCATGAAGGTGCATCATTGCTTTGGCCGTGGTACTCGTATCATCCTCTCTGTGCAGCCGAATTACCAGAGAGTCCAGACATGCAGTAGCTACAACATTAAACTGGGGCACAGCATTCAACTTCTCCACCTGTATGTTTCCTGAAAAAAGACCATAAAATGCTGGGTGTGCAAAGAACAGACATTACTGACAGGCTATAAGGTGCTGCTCTGTCCAGTTCTAAAGGTTCCTTTTTTTTTGTACAGTACTCAGAGGAACCAGATTCAGTGTCTGAAAATTCTGCCTTCTGTGGAGCACAAGGGTTCTGGCAAAAGTGCAACACGTTTATTTTAAATGGGATTTTTTCTTATGCATCGTTAGTTAGAGAAAACCTAACACAAGGCTGGGATGTTGCTTTATTTCTTCCTTTGCACGATCAGCAGCTGTGCCATGCAATATTCTCATATCGTATTTTGCTAATCCCTGCAGGTAATGCTGTCTCTCATCAGACTAACATGGCCCAATCCTGCTCCCATTGAAGTGAATGGGAATTTTGTCATTGAGCAAGATATGGAGCTGTATATGTAAGGGCCACAGCTTGTTGCAAACATCATAGTTAAATTGAAAGATAGAAAAATCAAAGAAGATGCAACTATGAAGTCAGATGCAGGTATGGATTGAAGCCTCATGATTATTCTATGTGCATCATATTGACACACTTATCAATGAAAATGAAAACAAGTGTAGGCTAAAATAAAAAGTGCAATGCAGTGGAAATCCTGATAAGGTGACTGGCCAGCACAAATAGTTTTCATAGCCTATTAGGAAGTCAGTGTTTCTTGACAGACCAGTTTGGTTGAACAAAATCAAAACCTTAAAAAGTGAATCATTTTGAAACCAAATTTCAGTTGTTTCCAGGTAAAAATGTTACTGGGGAAATCAGTGGTCTCACAGGGGTTAGTGGATTTGTGTCCCTTTTAATAATTGCCTGACATCTGGTTGTCAATTTCACACATCAACACACTCCATACACTAATCCCTCCACATTAGGAAATAAGAATTCCCCCACCTTTGTCCTGTTCCTCATGTGACAAACAATCCAACCTGCCTACTCCAACTAAATATAATAGTACGTGAGATCCCTTATTATGCCTCCTTCCATGCCTTTTGTTTCAGTATGGCTTCTCCTTTGTCATGCTATACAAGATAGTTCATTCTCTCCATTTTAGCAATGCAAATAAGAGTAAATGTATCAATACAATCCAATTTATGTAAACCAGACAATGTGCTATTTTTTCTTGGAGGACTGCATGTGTGATGGAATGCACCCTGTATTCACACCCTGCACACTAATCTTTGTACAAAATATGCCTTGTAAAGTATAATTTGAAAACTGATAACTTGTTGGTCAATAATATGGCAAAATGTATGTAACAACATTACATATAAAGTTATGAACATAAGATGAAATCACGACTGAAGTATGTTTACCAGACAAGTCTGGGAAGTATGTACACCTGTTTCTCAAAGACAAAGGACAAGTTTGTCTAGTCGGATGTTGTCACAGCTTATGGGCCGTCACCTATCAAGTGGCCATTCTTTGGCATTGAAGGGGGATAAGGCAAGAGACAAACAGATCTGCAGCTTAGCAAACAGAGGTGAACAACAACTGCATGACACCTCTTCTCCCACCAGACTCCATATCTCCTTGCTCTCAGCTGAAAAAAATTTTATCTAGGGGTCACGCTCAGGAAAATGCATTTCAAAGGGTGACTGAACTATAAAAGTGAGGGGCAAAAACACCCTGAGTTATCTCTCCCTGTCCATTTCTCTTTTTGCTACTAAGAAGACAAAAGAAACAACTGTTGGATCTTGGGAATAGATCCAGACCTAAAATTTGGTCATCAGTGCTACTGAAAAACTTGTGGTAAGAATTCCACCCTGACTCAAGTCTAGTTTGTTAAGTTTAGTAATAGGAAGTATTTTATCTTTACTTTTCTTGTAACTGTTTCTGACCTCAAAGCCTCATTACTTGTACTCACTTAAAATCTTATCTTCTTTTGTTAAATAAACTTATTTTATTCTTTAATCAAAACAATTCCAGTGTTGTGAACTGTGTAGGTAAGTTCATTTAAAAGAGCAAGTTGTATCTTGATCCCTGTAGAGGGGCAAGAGACAGAATATATATGCTCTGTCCACCGCAAGTCTGGACAGTGCAGAACATATGTTTTTTGGGGAAAATCCAGGACTGGGAACGTGTTGGGGTCATCCTGCAGGTGGTAACCAAGACTGGTGAAAGCCAGAGTGTGACGAGCCATGTATTGACAGGCTGCACTATAGATAGACACTCAGGGTATTACCTGCATGCTGGCAGGCTGTTTATGAGCTACCCAGGTGGGATCTACTGCAGTAAAGCATTGTGAGGCACCACAGGTTACAGGGCAGATGGTGACAGCCTCCCACTGGTCTGGATTGCACCCTGGAATGTCATAGCATATTAGAACATATTCAATGTTTTAATAGAAGAATCAGCAGAAAAGTCCATCTAAATCTAATCTTATCTCAATATAATGGACCAGTTCCTGTTGTATCTTGAATTCCAATTCATGACATGGTATTGGACCTTCAGTTGGTGCTTTTGGCTGTAAATCTCTTAAATTCTCAATGGTGCCTGCATTTATAATGCACTTCTCATTATAATATTCACTTTACAAATACTAAATAATTATTGTTTGTATACATTGTTTATTAACTTTAAAATAGATCTCTACAAAAAACTACAACTAGATACTCAGGCAATGCTAGATAGCATGAAGCTACAGTTTAGGGGCATTCCACAGTTAAGATCTGGCCTTAAACAGGGAGTGCAGGTTAAGGGTCCAATTCTGGACCCTAGTTCTATAACACAGTCTGAATCTACAAAATTCTGAGGATTACAAAGATGTTGGCCGACAGTTAGCCCATGTCTGGGCACATGCTAAATATTTTATCCAAAGACTGGACTAATTCTGCTCATTTTCATTTTTTTTCCTCCAGAACACACTAATCCACCTTCCTTCAGATGGCTGCAATCCTTTGCTTCAATACATCACTGAATAGCTTCTCAAGAACTTCCCTGGATGTTTAGCCTAACCCACCGAGAAGGAGGAGACAAGCTTGTGGATTGTGAATATTAGGAATATTCAGCACCAGCTATAAAAAGATTTAACTCTTCTCAATGAAACCACACTCCTCTCCTCCAAATTCCTCCCTCACGACTCACTTCTCTTGACTAGCTTTCCAGTGCTAATCTCAATTCCACCACCTCTACCCTCTGACTGACTTCCTCAAACTAACATTATAATATTTTAACTTTCTAAAAAAAAAAAAAAAAAGGAGGAACCAACAAGATATGAACACAAGATCTCTTATGTTTGTAACTCTGGAGTCGTCTAGTTTTCTCCCGATGCAATCCTTTATTTGTCATCCTTTGATTCATTTTGGCTAATGGAAGCTGTGACCTCACTAGCATATTTCTTAAAAATCTTCCAGTGTTGCGTTACCACTTATGCAATTCCACTGGTGGAACCTACTGTAGGTTCATCACCTGCCTTTTCACCACCGTATTGTCTAATCCCTGCTTGCTGTATGAATGCAGAGCTAGTGGTCTGCACTAGTGCTTTCAGTGTGGCTACCATCAATGGATCTACACTGGGCTACAACAATGGCAGATTTAAGTGAAATGCCTGTGGACATAAGGTTTTAGGGTCTGGGCTAGTGTGGTGTTCAGTACTTATTGCAAGGTATACAGTGCCCTCAATTCCAATTGACTTCTATAGCAGTGAGAGTTCTGAGTACCTCATAGGGGCTCCTTACAACCCTGTACACCTCAGTTCCTGTCTTCCTGATTTGTCCGTAAAAGTCATGACCATCTATCCTGCTGTATGGATACTAATAATAACAGAATATCCTCCCTTCCAATGCTTGTTACATTTCTCATTGCGACCTTTATTGCTTGTGTCATATGTTCTGTTAATACACGTATCCTTTATTCATGGAAGCTCTCTGGACTTGTTCACAGTATCTGACCACTTGTCATAAGTATATACTGTTCTTAAATCCCTCACTCACTTAATATTTTTTCATCCTAACCCTTAATGTTTCCCTATCAGAAATGAATTACTGCTGGGTGATGGTTACTCTGGAGAGTATCTACTCCAAAATCTACTTGTAAATTTGGCACATCAGACATTCTCAGTTTAGTTTCTTCTTCTAGGAAATGTCCTAACAGTAAGAACTTAAAGAAGTGAGTTTTGGGGATATTAAATTGTTCTCCAATAACATTACATTGACAAAATTTGAATCCTAAAATCTTTCCACTGTCTAAAAAAATTTCCCTGGAAAATTTGAGAAAATTGTATTATATTATTAATAATGTATAATGCTTGAGCACTTGACACCAAATATTGACAGCGGTTCTAATCACCTTATCTCATGTCAGATCTTTTATTCATGTTTCTGTTAATGTAATGAGAGCGTGATAGGGTGAGGAAGCGATTATTAGCTGATAGAAAGGGGAAAGAGCATACTTTCCTAAGGGGAGCTGCTGGCTGCTCAGTGTATCAAAATCAGGCCACTTATTCAGGACCCTAAATATGGACTTAGAAACATAAATTTAGGCTCCTTCTTTTGAAGATCTTGCCTGTCAACTCTACATTTCTCTGAGCAAACCAAATACCCAAACATTTATACTTACCTGACATTCATCTCAGTAGAAGTCTCTCCAAAGGTTTTTAAGACACATTTACATAGAAGAGTCACAACTGACTGGAGTAAATGATTTTTAGGAGTATGTGTAGTATCTAAAAGAGAGCATTTAACATGTAAGAGTCTATCATCAGCATATAGTGAAATTATGAGGTTTAGGTTTCAGAGTAGCAGCCGTGTTAGTCTGTATTCCCAAAAAGAAAAGGAGTACTTGTGGCACCTTAGAGACTAACAAATTTATTAGAGCATAAGCTTTCGTGAGCTACAGCTCACTTCATCGGATGCATTTGGTGGAAAAAACAGAGGAGAGATTTATATACACACACACAGAGAACATGAAACAATGGGTTTATCATACACACTGTAAGGAGAGTGATCACTTAAGATAAGCCATCACCAACAGCAGGGGGGGGAAGGAGGAAAACCTTTCATGGTGACAAGCAGGTAGGCTAATTCCAGCAGTTAACAAGAATATCAGAGGAACAGTGGGGGGTGGGGTGGGAGGGAGAAATACCATGGGGAAATAAGCAACCACACACCACACAACAGAACCACTAACCCAGGAACCTATCCTTGCAACAAAGCCCGTTGCCAACTCTGTCCACATATCTATTCAGGGGATACCATCATAGGGCCTAATCACATCAGCCACACTATCAGAGGCTCATTCACCTGCGCATCTACCAATGTGATATATGCCATCATGTGCCAGCAATGCCCCTCTGCCATGTACATTGGCCAAACTGGACAGTCTCTACGTAAAAGAATGAATGGACACAAATCAGACGTCAAGAATTATAACATTCAAAAACCAGTTGGAGAACACTTCAATCTCTCTGGTCACTCGATCACAGACCTAAGAGTGGCTATCCTTCAACAAAAAAGCTTCAAAAACAGACTCCAACGAGAGACTGCTGAATTGGAATTAATTTGCAAACTGGATACAATTAACTTAGGCTTGAATAGAGACTGGGAATGGATGAGTCATTACACAAAGTAAAACTATTTCCCCGTGGTATTTCTCCCTCCCACCCCACCCCCCACTGTTCCTCTGATATTCTTGTTAACTGCTGGAATTAGCCTACCTGCTTGTCACCATGAAAGGTTTTCCTCCTTCCCCCCCCTGCTGTTGGTGATGGCTTATCTTAAGTGATCACTCTCCTTACAGTGTGTATGATAAACCCATTGTTTCATGTTCTCTGTATGTGTGTATATAAATCTCTCCTCTGTTTTTTCCACCAAATGCATCCGATGAAGTGAGCTGTAGCTCACGAAAGCTTATGCTCTAATAAATTTGTTAGTCTCTAAGGTGCCACAAGTACGCCTTTTCTTTTTATGAGGTTTAGATTTCCCAGTGCAACACATTCTGTGATGATTTCATGTCTTACACTCTCTTGTGTGCCAGAGGTTTTAGTAATACAGCAAATTAGGGTGAAAGAATTACATCCTTCCTTTACACCCCATGCTGAATATTGGATAATTAATCTTTACAAGTGCCTAGGAGCTACTTTACAAATGGGGAAACAGAGTCACAGAGAGGTGAAGTAACTTGCCTGAGGTCACACAGTGAGTCAGTGGCAAAGTCAGAATTAGAACCTTGGAGTTCCTAGGCCACATCTATCTAAATATAGACACTTTGAAAAACTTGTATATGAATACAGGAAGTCATCCAGATAAGTACACAGGGAGGTATTTGATTTGGTGTATTTGTAGAGATTATTACCAAATGTGTATGCAATAAACATGTAAGTAGGAGATGCTTTTATAAACATAGTAAAAGGCATTCTTTTTCAGTAAAGTGTTTGCTATTGCCACAGGTAACCTATGTAGTAGATTCTGCCTGTTATTGTTATATAGCACTGTAAGCAGACATGATATTTACAAGGTAGGGGTGTACATATTTGTTCAAATTCTACATGATGGGGGCCAGATAAATAGATAGATAACACAGAGATAATGTACCAAGTCCTTGCCCCAAATAACTTACAGTCCAACAGCTCAAATGGGTATAAGACAGCCCAAGGTAATATGGTCAGATAGTACATACTGGAAAATAAGAAAAGCATGTGGCCATTGTAACTGGAATGCTTTGTGTGATGGGTGGATTGTGTCATGTTGCTATTGCACCCAAAATGTTTTGTGTGGCAGGTGGAATAGTCGCATCACCACTCTTAATTGGAATGTTTCCTGAACCAGGTGGATTGTGTCATGTTACTGTTATACCCAGAATGCTTCATGTGACAGGTGCATTGTGCTATGTGACCACTGTAAATTGAATCTTTCATGGGACAGGTCTATTTGTCATGTTGCTATTCCTTTATAACAGTATTGATTTTGTCATGTGAGATCACAGTCTCAGTGCTGAAAGGCATCCTTTCAGAGACTACTAGCTGAAAAAAACTACCTTGGAGATTCCCAGAGGTTCACTATATGGAACAAACTCTATCCTTAGATACACACATGCAAGTCCTGTTGAAGTCAGTGGGAATTGCTAGCAAATCTGAAGGCACAATTTAACCTCCCATACTTAAAATACCTTCCCGACAGGTTCAGCAAGGAGAGAGAGGCTGCAATTACATGCCATTGGCCAAGCATACGTGCCCAATACCTATCTGCCATTGCTATACTGCAGTGTTTCTCAACCTTTTCAGGTTGTTGACCACTTATACAAAGTCAAAAATGTTCACAACTCTCTCACATTTGCTATAAAAGTCAGAACAAATAAGGAGTCAGTGGTAATAGTGATAAGCTTGTGTCATTTATTCGTGTGTGTGTTTCGAAAGGTTGAAAGAGATTACTTGGTCTTGAAGGTAACTCAGTATTGAAGATAACTCAAGAGTGTGCGGGGACTGTGGGGGTGTGGATGAGATTTTCTTTGCTTTAGTTTGTAATACATTTTTCAGTGCCTTATTGCTCCCTGATTGCCTTTTCTATCCCCCCTTGAGGTCATGACCAACTGCTTCAGAAACACTGATCTACCAAGTTGAAGTGATGCTCTTTGAAAAGCTGCTGACTTATTAAAAATATCTGTTAAAGGTAATCTGTAAAACTTCAGTTACTACATGTCAAAACTGTAGTTTATGGTTCCAAATTGCTGACAAAATCAATAAAATACATTGAGAATTATACTTCTTTGTTCTCCCTGTTTGCTTGGGTGGAAAGATATTCCCTGGGATTTTCTTCTTGTTTTCCTTTCCTTTCCTGCTGTCAATCCAAGAGCAATTAGGCTCTGAAAAGTGCCACATCCAGCCCACATCAGCCCAAAGGACAGCCCAAAGAATGCAGAATATGGGGAACATGCCACATGGGAGCCTCTTCTGTGGAGTCCTGCCTATTGTCACATTGTTGCAAACAATGGGATTATTTTAACAGCCCTTCTGCTACCTTGGATCAGTCCATTGACCAATACCAAATGCTTCACAAAAGGACAACACAAACTTCATGAAATACATCTGTTATCAATGTGGCAGTGGTATAGGTGAGTTGTCCATGATGATCTCCACACCTGGAAAGAAAAAAGAAGAAGACCTTTTTCTGGCACCCAGTTTTGATTTTCACAGCCAATCAACAGTTTCTATGATCAGGAAATGGTATACGACGCTCTGCCAGTGCCAGACAACACTGAAGGGTGGCTTGTGTACACAGAGAGTTAACACTCTCCTGTTTGATAGTCTCTATGGAATCCTTATCAGACATTTGGCATGACTCAGCCAAGTCTCCCCCAGGAGAAGGTTTCAGAGTAGCAGCCGTGCTAGTCTGTATTCGCAAAAAAAAAAGGAGTACTTGTGGCACCTTAGAGACTGAGAAGGGTTACTGCAGATCACGAAGGACAAACATATTGATAGGACCATGAAGAGGTTTTCTTGGCAAATAGCCAGGCTCACTCCAGAGGTTTTAACTGTATACCTTCATAGGAACTAGGTCTCCCTTTCCTAGCGAAAAATAAATAATTTGAATGGTACTAATCAAATCCACTGTTTGTTGCTTCCAAATAACGAACAACACACTACTTAATAATCTGGCATGAATTTCACATTATCTCAGTCAGACTTAAAACAGTACAGCCACAATTTTCCTTAATGAGACCCAAAGCAAGTCAATAACTGTAAGGGAGTTAACTACACCCTCTCTTTCCTGCTGTAAAGAAACCCACAACTTTCCATGCAGTCCAGAGTAGGTTTTGCAAGCTTGAGCATCCCTTACAACATTCTGGTTAGGATCAGTCCTTGCCAACAACTATAGCCTACTGTAATGCATTAACAGCACAGGTTTGCCACTCTCTTTATATCAGGGGTTCTCAAACTGGGGATTGGGACCCCTCAGGCGGTCGCGAGGTTATTACATGGGGGGTCACGTGCTGTCAGCCTCCACTCCAAATCTTGCTTTGCCTCCAGTATTTATAATGGTGTTAAATATATAAAAAAGTGTTTTTAATTTATCAGGGGGAGTTGCACTCAGAGGCTTGCTGTGTGAAAGTGGTCACCCGTACAAAACTTTGAAAATCACTGCTTTATATGCATATGCTGTGTTCCAAGGTAAATACAACAACAACCTCTTATCCTTCAACAAATATAAAACTATGACAGATGAGAGTTGTTCTCTCAAGGAAAAAGATTCCATTAGAAAATAGAAACTCACATATTCCACAGAAAAACAGAATCGTGTAGCAATTGTTCCACAGGCTTTACTAACAAGGAAGGGTTGCATTTCTGGGACTGCACCAGCTGTGAACTGTGATCTGGCATCCTAATTTGCAGGATGTTAAAGGATCAGAAAATAACCAGTTTGAGCCATCAAGCAAAATAAACACAGCAATGTTTGTCGCACCACATTCTTATATTAATTGTCATGTTATACAGGAGTTTGTCTTGTCAAGCAGGGAAAAGTGGCAACCATCGTTACTTCTCCCCTTGATAGAGGCATTTTTGCTCTGCCCTTTCTCTAAGGAACAAGGGCCCAAATCCTCAAAATATATTTGGCCATCTAACTTGATAGATTTCAGTGGAAGTTAGGAGCCTAATATCTCTGAGGATCTGAGCCAAAATCTTTCCCTTGCAAGGCTGTAACACAACAACGTTGAATCTAACCTGAAATCCCATTGATTTTGCCAAACATCCTGAAAGTCTGGCTGTTCTGAAGACCTGTGAAATCAGTACTGCTCTGCAAACTTCAGAATGGTGTACTTGGACCCAAAATTTGAACCATTTAATGAGCAAGGAATGTGTATTTAGGAAGTAAATAGTTCCCCTGCCCAGCCCAATTTCCTGCTCCTGTTTTGCATGTGTAGTGGGAAGTTGTGTATGTTTAGAGCCAGATTGTCTATGTGTATATACATATTATAATTTATGCGTGAATGCACTGAAAACTGGTAATTCACATACTACTTGTTTAGAACAAAATACATGCAGTTCACCTCAACTTTTCAAAAGCACAATAGTAATTAGTGTTTGCAGTGTTGTTGTAGCCAGTTGGCCACAGGATATGAGAAAGACGAAGTAGGTGAGGTAACACTATTTTTTTGGACCAACTTTTGTTGGTGGAAAGGACAAGCTTTCAAGCTTCACAGAGCTCTTCTTCTGGTCTGGGGAGGGTAAGTAACTACGAGCCAGAGTGTCTAAGCTAACTACAAATTGGGACACATTGTTAAGCATAAAAAGTTCAAACATGCTGTAGAAAACCACTTAAAAATGAAGTGGGCAATTGAGAGTTAGATTGTATTGAGATTTGTAAACCATAAGGATGAGAGGAGCGAAAGGCGGAGAATCAATCTTATCAGACTAAGGGCTGGTCTACACTGAAAACTTACATCCCCCTGGTGTAGACAGCGCTAAGTCGACAGAAAAATTATTCCATCAGCCTACCTACTGACTCTTGGGAAGGTGGATTACTTACGCCAATGGGAGCACCCCTCCCTTCGGCACAGGTAGTGTCTACACTGAAGCACTACAGTGCTGCAGCAATGCAACTATGTGACTGTAGCGGTTTAAGTGTGACTTTTGTTGGCTTTAAAAGACTTTAGTTTTCATTTCTAATTACAGAAGGCTTAGAACAGCTTACCCTTCAGCACCAGACCTGAAGAAGAGCTCTGTGTAGCTCAAAAGCTTGTTTCTTTCACCAACAGAAGTTGGTCCAATAAAAGGACTTGGTGGTGATGGGGGACCTCAAGTACCCAGACATCTGTTGGGAAAATAATACAGCAGGGCACAGATGGTCCAACAAGCCTATGTGCCAACTTTTCGTTTTCCCAGGGGGTGCTCCACCCCCTCCCCCAGGACCCTGTACTTGCTCCACCAAATCCTGCACCTGCTCCACCCCAGAAGTCCCACCCTCATTCCACCTCTTCTCACTTCCGCTCCACCCCCTCCCCAAGGCCCCTGTCTGCTCAATGCCCTCTGCCCTCCCTCAAACTCCTTCCCAAGCCACCGATCAGCTGTTTGGCAGTGTCGCTGAAGGGCTGTTTGGCAGTGCCCCCGATTAGCTGATCAGACGTGCTGCCAAACAGCTGTGGATAGTAGGTTCTGAACATCCACTATTTTTTTTTCATGGGTGCTCCAGCCTCGGAGCACTCATGGAGTTGGCGCCTATGCCAACAAGTTCTTGAAATGTATTGGAGACCATTTTTTATGTCAGAAGGTAGAGAAAGCGACTAGGGGAGAGGCTTTTCTAGATTTGATTTTGACAAATAGGGAGTAACTGGTTGAGAATTTGAAAGTGCAAGGCAGCTTAGGTGAAAGTGATCATGAAATGGTAGAGTTAATAATTCTAAGAAATAGTAGAAGGGAAAACAGCACAATAAAGCTAATAGATTTCAAGAAGGCAGACTTTAGCAAACTCAGGGAGTTGGTAGGTAAGATCCCATGGGAAGCAAGTCTAAAGGGAAAAACAGTTCAAGAGAATTGTCAGTTTTTCAAAGAGACATTATTAAGGGCACAAGAGCAACTATCCCACTGTGTAGGAAAGAAAGGAAGTATGGCCTGGCTTAACCAGGAAATCTTCAATTATCTGAAACTCAAAAAAGAGTCCTACAAAAAGTGCAAACTAGGTCAAATTATAAAGGATAAATATAAACAAATAACACAGCATGTAGGGACAAAATTAGAAAAGCCAAGCACAAAACTAGATTAAACAAGCCAGAGACATAAAGGGTAACAAGAAAACATTCTACAACTACATTAGAAGCAAGAGGAAAATCAAGGACAGGGTAGGCCCATTACTCAATGAGGCGGGGAAACAAATGTGGAAATGTCAGAAGTACTAAATGACTTTTTTGTTTAGTTTTTCAACAAAAAGTTTACTAGCAATTGGACGTCTAACATAGTGAATGTGAGTGGAAATGAGGTAGAATCAGAGGCTAAAATAGGGAAAGAACTAGTTAAAAATTACTTACATAAGTTAGATGTCTTTGTCACCAGGGCCTGATGAAATACATCCTAAAATACTCAAGGAGCAGACTGAGGAGATATCTGAGCCATTAGTGATTATTTTCGAAAAATCATGGAAGACAGGAGAGATTCAGAGGACTGGAAAAGGGGAAATATAGTGACAATCTATAAAAAGGGAAATAAGGACAACCCTGGGAATTACAGACCAGTCATCTTAACTTCAGTACCTGAAAAGATAATGGAGCAAATAATTAACCAATCAATTTGAAAACATCTAGAAGATAACAAGGTGATAAGTTTCAGAGTAGCAGCCGTGTTAGTCTGTATTCGCAAAAAGAAAAGGAGTACTTGTGGCACCTTAGCGACTAACAAATTTATTAGAGCATAAGCTTTCGTGAGCTACAGCTCACTTCATCGGATGCATTTGGTGGAAAATTTTTCCACCAAATGCATCCGATGAAGTGAGCTGTAGCTCACGAAAGCTTATGCTCTAATAAATTTGTTAGTCTCTAAGGTGCCTCAAGGTGATAAGTAACAGTCACCATGGATTTGTCAAGAACAAATCACATCAAACCAACTTAATAGCTTTCTTTGACAGGATAACAAGCCTTGTGGACGAGGGGGGGGGAAGCAGTAGATGTGGTATATCTTGACTTTAGTAAGGCTTTTGATACTGTCTCACATGACCTTCTCATAAACAAACGAGGGAAATGCAACCTAGATGGAGCTACTATAAGATGGGTGTTTAACTGGAAAACCGTTCCCAGAGAGTAGTTATCAGTGGTTCACAATCATGCTGGAAGGGCACAACGAGTGGGGTCCCACAGGGATCAGTTCTGGATCCGGTTCTGTTCAATATCTGCATCAATGATTTAGATAATGGCAAAAAGAGTACACTTATAAAGTTTGCAGACGATACCAAGCTAGGAGGGGTTACAAGTGGTTTGGAGTACAGGATTAAAATTCAAAACGATCTGGACAAACTGGAGAAATGGTCAGAAGTAAATAGGATGACATTCAATAAGGACAAATGAAAAATACTCCACTTAGGAAGGAACAATCAGTTGCACACATACACACATAGGAAAGAGTACTGCGGAAAGGGATTCTGGGGGTCACATTGGATCACAAGCTAAATATGAGTCATCAGTGTAACACTGATGAAAAAAACTGAACATCATTCTGGGATGTATTAGCAGGAGTGTAGTAAGCAAGACATGAGAAGTAATTCTTCCACTCTACCCTGCGCTGATTAGGCTTCAACTGGAATATTGTATCTAGTTCTGGGCACCACATTTCAGGAAAGATGTGGAAAACTGGAGAAAGAGCAACAAAGAGAAGAGCAACAAAAATGAGTTAAGGTCTAGAAAACATGACCTATGAGGGAAGATTGAAAAAAATGGGTTTCTTTAGTCTGGAGAAGAGAAGACTAAGGGGGGACATAACGGTTTTCAAGTACATAAAAGGTTGTTACAAGGAGGAGGGAGAAAAATTTTTCTTCTTAATAGGACAAGAAGCATTGGGCTTAAATTGCAGCAAGGGTAGTTTAAGTTGGACATTAGGAAAATCTTCCTAACCGTTAAGGTAGTAATCACTGGAATAAATTGACTAGGGAGGTTTTGAAATCTCCATCACTGGAGATTTTTAAGAGTAGGTTAGACAAACACCTGCCAGGGATGGTCTAATAATTAGTCCTGCCACATGTGCAGGGGACTGGACTAGATGACATCTCAAGTCCCTTCCAGTCCTAAGATTCTATGAAGATATTACCACACCCACCTTGTCCATCTTCAGCACCTGATATTTATAGATCTGACAAAAAGAGGATAAGATTGAAGCCAGATATTAGAAGTGAACCATAATTAATAATTTCTCTTTTTTGCATGAATTTATAAAAGCGAAGGACTAAATAGCAGTGGACTGGCCTGGTACTGAGCAAACTTTCAGCACAATCCTGATGTGCATCACCTCTGATTATTCCACTCCTAGACCCCAGCTTAGCCAATGCACCTGAGGCAGACCTGCAGCACTCCCTGCTATGCCAGTCTTGCATTCAGTTCTGTGGATGCCCCTCAACCCTGACCTGCAGCCCTTCAGCTAGCCCAGTCCAGGGCTACCCATGTAGTGATTTAGCAATGCATTCCTGACACATTTTCACTTGCAGCTTGAGTGAGGATTTGAGCTTCTGAGGAGCCCAAACCGAAACTTGTCTCTGAACTCAGATCACAGGAACTGGCTATAAAGCCAGCCCCAGCCTGGAGTGCAGAGGTTCTCAGGCTGGGCTCATCACAGAGATGACTTTGCCGGGCCAACTTGGACCCAGAGTTTGAGTTTGGTCCCCTGGCAAATTGGAGCCTGGCCTCCAGTGGAGATGGGGCTGGTGCCCTGGCCCTCAGGGCTAGATATTCCACAGGAGCAGGGGTTAGTCACGGCTTAGCATAGCTGGGGGAGGGGGGGAGTGTGAAGCACCATGGGCAGCCCAAGTGTCCTTGCCTAGGGCAGGGGAACCAGCCTGGGGCCACTGAATTCCTGGCAGGGAGGGGGCCCAAGAGGCTGGCATATGCCAGGGTCCATTATCTGGTGTCACAGCTTCTCTCTGCCCTCCTGGGCTAGGGGCTGAGCCAGGCAGCAGCTGCCGGCCTGACTGCAAGGGAGTCCTGCTGCCGCTGGTGGTGGCGCTCCGCAACTAGCAGCCCTACAGCCCAGGGGGCAGAGGCACATGGCAGAGAGATCTGTGAGTGACACATGTGGACCCCATGGGCAGGGGACATGGGTCTGTGCTGGGCAGGCTGAGCACTCGGGAGCCAGGCATGCTCTGAGTCTTGTGTGTTTTGGGCAAGGCTCTGCAGCTGGGCCAGAGAGGGTTGGAAATGTGGGTGGGCCCAAAGTATGGTGAAAGGGCAATGACCTATCTGTGGATGTGGGGGAGATCGAACAACTCCTGCAGGAGGTGGTGCATCTTGGTGGAAAGTGGGGAGGAGAAGGGGTGGACCTGGGGAAGGGACATGTTCTGGGTGGCATTACTGTTTCTGGAAACGGCTGGGAAGCGTCTGTCCCAGGGTAAATCCCTGCTCTGTTCCCGGGGCAAGTCTGGGGACATGCAGACTGACACCCTGGCCAGGCTGCACCCTGCACATTGTGGTTAAGCGGATGTTGCCCTTTTCTCCCACCCCCAAACTCATGGTCAGGACTCACTCAGGAGCTAGTTGTAGGATCCGTTCAGTCCCAGAAGTTGGACAGACTCTCCTTCCTGTCTTTGCTCCACATCTTCCCCTCCAGCCATACTCCAGAGCAGGGCAGGGACATCTGCTAAGGGGGGAGTCTGGCACTCGGACGGGACCAGAGCCCTGGGGTAAGTCTACACTGTAGCTGGAAGTGTGCTTCTGCTTCCCCGTGGGAATAAACAGACACACTAGCTCTGCTCCAGCTAGTGCTATAAAAACAGCAGTGCAGTATAGCCTGGAGTAGCCCAGATGGCAGCTTGGGCAACCTCCTCCTGAGTACAAACCCACTCAGACCCCCTGGTAGGTAGTCAGGTGGCTACCTCGAACTGCTGCCTATGCTACTCTCAGGCAGGCTAGCTCAGGGATGTGTCTGTCTCCCTAAGCTTGAGAAGCACACTCCCAGGTGCAGTGTAGACATGCACTTGGGTATGTTTGCATTTGAGCTGCAAGGGTGTGATCCCCAGCTTGTGTAGACATACCCATGCTACTTCTGCTCAAGCTGGTGCCTAAAATCAGAATTGTAGCCACGGAAGCATGTACCTAGTGTCCTTGCTGGGCATGCATTCAGGGTGGCTAGCCACAGGCACTGCCAGGGCCACATTCTATTTTTAGTGAGCTAGCAGGAGTATCTCTCTGACATACCCTCTGGCTAGGATATAGGTGGCTATGCCCCTGCTCTGCATCTCTCTCTGCTTCAGTTTCCCCTTCTGTAAAATGGAATGTGATATGACAGTGATTGTTTGCAGAGTATTTTCAGGTGTGAAAGCGCCAGTAATAATCACAGCCTCCTTCCTGCAGCTAGGCTATTCACACTACAAAAGAATGAGGTGGCCAAAGATTTGACCCCCACACACCTGACATTCCTCTTCCCCTCTCAGACCCCTCAACACACACATAGTAGCAGTCTGACACACACACAGAGCCCATGAGCCCCTACACCTTTCCCCTCCAAATCTGAGTGAGTGGTGTTGCAACCTAGTGCACAGTCTTGCCACACTACTCTGGTTTGGCCCAGCCAAAAAGTGGTCCCACCATGCTCCCTTCTTCACCCCTCAGCTCTGCAGCCTGTTGTAGTCCCCTGACACAATCAGAACTCTATTCGGTCCCCTCTACCCAGAAAAAATAAACTTTGGCCTGATTCTACAGTTGGATCCCTCCTAGCTTTAACTGAAGTGGGGCTCCTTGCATGCACAATGCTATGCAGATCAAATTGCAGGATTGGTGCCAATGTTTTAACTGTATTATATACATAATCATAGAATATTAGGGTTGGAAGAGACCTCAGGAGGTCATTTAGTCAAATCCCCTGCTCAAAGCAGGACCAACACCAATTAAATCATCCCAGCCAGGGCTTTGTCAAGCCGGGCCTTAAAAACTTCTAAAGATGGAGATTCCATCACCTCCCCAGGTAACCCATTCCAGTGCTTCACCACCCTCCTAATGCTTCCAACAGCAACATCCCAGGCAATTTCAGAGTAGCAGCCGTGTTAGTCTGTATTCGCAAAAAGAAAAGGAGTACTTGTGGCACCTTAGAGACTAACAAATTTATTAGAGCATAAGCTTTCGTGAGCTACAGCTCACTTCATCGGATGCATCCGATGAAGTGAGCTGTAGCTCACGAAAGCTTATGCTCTAATAAATTTGTTAGTCTCTAAGGTGCCACAAGTACTCCTTTTCTTTTTGCATCCCAGGCAATGTCTGTCTAGAGCTCTTTCCACTGCATAAATAGCAGTTCCCTGAGCTCTAGTCTATACAGTGAGTTAAAAGGATATTGTCAACATAAAACCCACGCTTCTTGCTGTAAGTTTTTACCTACCATTGTTAAATGGTAAAATATTGTTTGTGCCTAATACTGTGCCAGAAAAAGATTACAGAAAAATAATTTTTCCCCCCTTCAGTTTGGATCTTTCACATAGCAACAGGGGAGGGAAAAACATTTTTAAACACTCCAGGAAAATGTGCTTTTAAAGCTACAAAAATTGTCAGGGAGACTCGGGGATAGGTACCTGAATCAACTTTACCTTTTTTGTTTTGTTTTGAAACTGACTACAGCTCAAGTTGATGATGTCCCTTTAACAATATCCTTGTGTGATTTCAGCGTGAATTTTCAGGATACAGAAGAAAGCACTGTAAATGAAATCCTCAACAATCACACTCCACGCCTGCCACTCCTGTGCATTTCTCATGAAAATCAGTGACTAAGCCAAACCAAAAACCTACATGATGTTTTGATTGGCTAAGACTTGACAACTGGATTTGCTGACTGGCTGAAAACTAGGGCTGTGAAAATATTGAAACTCAGAGACTGTGGTTTTCAGCAGCTTTTCAAAGGTCTTGTCTTCCTGTTGATTTTCAGTAAGTTACCAAACAAACTTTGCCATTGGTTGACCAAGTCTTACCTACATTCTCATTGGTGGATATTTCAAAACCTCAGAAGGCCTTAATATGGGCTAGAAGCAAGGAGGTGTTTATTGCTAACTGCTACTGACAGATCCCAAAGGCTGCTTTGCAATATAACACTGTACATACAGTAAACTAAAGTCTAAAGCAGACTACATTATTAGCTCAGAGAGCAACACACTTATTGGCATTGCCAACATCACAGAGTAAAAAATATTTCAAAGTGCCATTCACAAGTAGCAAACCAATAGCAACACTCCCAATGACTACTTAGGTGTAGGATTGGGTCCAGTTTTAAAATGTTGATCACCACTGATCCAGTATACTGTGCTACTATTTATTGTGTCCTCCTTACCTAGACTGTTGAAAGAACAAAACATTATGCAATGAGCCACAGGTATTTCTTGTGTAACTTCACTGCAGTCAGTGGGCTTACACAAGGGACAAATTTGGTCCTGTATGTTTAATATTTGTGGATTTTAACACAGTCCTCCAGTTTCTGAGTCATCTCTCCTAAAAGGGTAAAGGGCACAGTTACACTGGAGGTACAGTACGATTTTGGTTCTTTAATATTCTGGATGGGGTAGTACTTAGTCCAATTTCATCACCAGCAGGATTATTTGTCGCCAACAGGAATAAAATGAGACTCATGATCATGCTAAGTCCATCAATTCATTTTTTTCTCAGTATATCACAGCACCTGTGCCCCAGCACCCAGGATTATTGATCACATGCCACAATCTAAGAAATTTTATCACTTAGATGGGAGATTTCCAAGGATAGCCCAGGAGCACTGTGAAGTAATATGGATAACACAGCAGGTGGTGCTCTTCCATCTTGGTAAGGAACTGATGCCCCAGCCTGGTGTGAGGGACCACTGTGTTGCTAGATTGGTCATCATCTATGCAAATATGATATGAAAGAGAAGCCAGGCCACTTATTCTCTAAACTCTCTCTCTCTCTCAGGGGCTTTGGGAGGATCAATGAGCTAATGCTTGTACTGACTTTTGAAGCTTAAAAATGTCAAGTCTTATGATGGTCACTAAGCTCTCATGTCATTTTGCACCAAAATATGGGTGTTAACTATAGAGAAGCTACATGAATATATAGGAACTGCCATGCCCAATCACACCCATGGCCCATCTAATCCAGTAACCTGTCTCTGACAGTGGGTAGCATCAGTCTTCAGAGGAAGTTGCAAGAAATCCCACCATAGGCAGATGAAGGGTTTCTGACCCCCACAAGGTCTCATCCTAATCCCTTACAGTCTGACTGAAATCCTGAAAGAGGAGGCTTTATCTGCCTGCTGCTACTTTGTTAGCATTAACTGTTATAACGCTGGGTATCCAAGGGTCTAATCCTGGCTGTCACTCACTTCCTGCATCACCTTGGGCAAGTCGCTGCATCTCTTCAAAACAGATTCTGTAAAATAAGGGATCCTACCTACTGCAGAAGAGCACTGTGAGAATTTGTTTGTGCAGCTGTAAAATGTTACTGATCTAGAAGTGCTAAGGAGTATCTGTATTATTATGCATCCTAATCATTTTCCATCTCAGGTAATTACTATGGGCTGATCAAAATTCCCTCTGCAGTTTCATCTGGATACAGGATTCTTCTTCACTTCCTGTCCAATACCTTTGTAGCACTCTTGTGTGACTGTTAAACAAGTGCCTTATTCTACCCTAGGGTTGCCTTTATTTCAATAGCACGTGGACCTATTGGATCTTCTGTGCTGTAGTCAAGTATAGTTACTGCAAAGCAGTTTGAGACCCTTGGCTAAAAGGTGTCAGAGAAGGGCAGAGTATTAGCATCATCACTACATTGTCATCAGCGTTGGGGTTTTTGGACAAGACACTTCTTATGCGTTGCATTGTTTTTACAAAATCCAACTCCTATTTTGAATGAAACAAAAGTTTAAAAACAATGAACTGACATCATTCCAGGACAGGTGGAAAATCCAGAATGATCCAGGCTACGCACACACCTGGAGATGAGAAGGACAGAGTGCTCAATATTCAGCATTTAAAGTGTAGTGATGCCTTGCCACTGGGCATTTCTCTGGCCAAAGAAAGGCCAGTCAGGGGCTCAAAGGGGATTAGGATGTGACATCCAAAATGAGACAGCGTCTTGACCCCGATTCTGATATGTGGACTCTGAAGTTGTTTGCTAAACTCTGGCACTCTTCTGGCTGCATGCAGAATTTATAATTCTGGCCACAGGCCACTTGTAGTACACAGGCTTCTGAAAGGCTCCCTAGTGACAGCAGGGTACAGCTGCTGTCTCTAGTCCATGAATAAAATTAGAATTTTTGCTATGGTAACATGAAGGAGATTTATTCTCAGGGATTAATCCTGCTTCCATTCAAGTCCCTTGGGGGGAGACTTGGGTCCTAGGGTCACTCAGAAGTACAGCCAAAACCCCCTTATTAATCTAACATCACTCAGAGAGAGGGCAGCACTGACGATGCAGGTCTGAGCTTGGCCTTTCTGTAATGCTTTGTCACCAGCCCTCTGATTTTCAAAGCACTTTTAACAAGCAACTAACCTCCCACTCAGTGCATATTATCAGCATATCTGCTGGGACTCTTTTCTTTGCTCCTTGGCTTTATTTAATAAATTTTAACCCAAAACAGATGATTTTAAGGTGACTCCCATAGTACAAGAAAGGAGGAGGAGGAAGCAGGGCAGTGTCTGGTCAGGGATAGTAAGGCTGAGAAATCTGCAATTATGCAAACATGCTCTAGCAAGGAAAACTTATCTGATGCACTATTTGGCAAGTGACCTCTAATGTTTTTTATTTTTAAAAAAACAGCCTCTCCCTTCCTGTGCAAGTGCAGTATTTAAACTACTTACAGACACAGTGAGTAAACCCCATTCTCTGATGCCCTGCATCTTGTGTATTAATTTACATATGTGCAAGAGGTTTCAATGCCAGAAGAGTGTCATTTTAAGTCCATGCTGCAAAGGTGTAAATGACTACACAAAGTGCAGGGCAATAGTGAATTGGGCCAACAGGGCCAAACTGATCCTTGATGCAAGAACTCTGACAACAACACAGTCACACTAAGAATGAATTAGGTCCATATCGGCAGGATTTAATCTTTTTAATTTGCACCAGAGGCAGCATTAATACTAATATTAAAGAGTGACTTAGGGATTTAAATTAGAGATGGGCCAAAGGCCTGGATCCGAACAATGGAGTCCGATCCGAGTAGCACCTTGAAGCTATAGTACGTAACATCTGATTCTGAACACACCAGACTTTGGGGTAGTTCAAATTTGGATTCAGAATTTGAATCTCCAAATTCAGTAGAGTAGATCTGGGGTTTGGATTGTGCCCATTCAAGAGAGATCACTTTGGCTCTGGATCCAAAGATTAAAGATGGGGTTTTTTTGGGCCCATCCATCTCTAGTATACACAGAAATGTTCATTTGCTTTTGTAGCAGTGAAGGTCCTATGCTGGAAGGATGAATCGTTCCTTGGAAGCCAGGTGGGATAGTGACTGGAGCTGGCGTCACTGAAGCCACAGTAAAGAGCGGATTTATTTCAGTTGAAATGGAGGCAAAAAACAGAGATTCGGGCTGCGGGCCAGAGAGGTGAAATGAGAATCTTGAGCAGATTAATTTTCAGAGGAAAATAAACTGCATGCATATAATATCATCATAAATCAGCCGCAACTCCCTAGAACATCAGCCAGGCTGACAGGCCTTAAATTAGACCCAACAGCAACTTTGTTTTGTATCCCATACATCACATTTCTGCGCCCCATGATCCTCCTACTCTGTTCTCACTTTCCCAAAGCAGGAAGGATGTTCCCATTTACAAAATTACTGCTCTTGGATGGCTCTGGAAAACAGGGGCATGGTAAGCAAAACTCATCTGAATTGTTTAGGGAACCTGGTGTATTTCCTTATCTTGCCTGCTCCCCAGAGCACAAGAGGGGAGCCTGAGACTGCACATGAGACCAAACCAAATTATGTCACGTTTTTGTTGCTGGTATTGTCCAGAAACGTTACGAGACACAGTGACAAAGGTGCTGCATGTCTGAGGCACATTGGCTGGGCTGGGTGAGGGAAGCTGGCCAATCCTATACTTGTTCTGGTGTTCAATGTATTCAGTATCCAAGGCTGTCAATCTTACAAGTTTCAACAGCATTAATATCAAAGTAAAGTAAAAATATTGAGGTAGCATGTTTGGTAAGAAAAAACATTGTTAAGGGATCAAAAGCATGGAGGGGGCGGAGAATTAAAAATGGCTCACCCTCCTATTCTGTACTAGAAAGGGCCTCACCTGGAATCCTGAATCTGATCTAATCTCCCCCAAACTTTGGGAGAGTTGCCTCCAGATCTAAACGTTTCAGTTTAGGACTATCTTTAGCTAACACCCTTCTCATATTTTGCAGTCTCAGCTCAGAGAAATTAGGATTTATTATTTGTATTATGGTAGCATGTAGGGGCACCACTGTGTTAGTGCTGTACCAACAGAACAAAAAGATGATTGTTGCTCCAAAGAAATTGCAGTCTAAGGCCCCAATCCTGCAATCACAGTAAAAAAATGCTAGTCTCTTGCCATTACCTATTTTAGGTGCTTATTATATAAGGTGCCAGTCACCCCAGTGCACTGTCATCTGTTAAAGCAGTAAAAATTTTACTGTTAGAACTTCTCTTTGCCTGGGTTAGGTTAGCTGTGATTACTAAGTCTTTGACTGTGTTGGATCTTTCAAACTTCAGCTTTATTTCACCATTGATTAAGTTATTGGCTTCTTTTTTAAGCACTAGCACTAGGCGATTTTTCTCCCTTTAAAGAACATCATATTTTGATTCAGTTTAAACTTTCCTTTGGTATTCTCTTTCTCCTGGATAAACAAAATGTCACATGCCAAACAAACAAGGCAATTCTCAACAGGTACAGCTCATAAATTCAGAATGGAAGACACAATGAAACAAGCACCAGAACCCCAAGTAAAGAGCATCATAATCATATCCACACCCAACAACTAAAACCCCTACTCAGAGCCAATGTTCCCTATAATTTTTGATTTATAATTTAATTTTTTTGTGTGCACAAAAAATTTCTTCTGTGCAAATTGTTGTGCTTCTGTGCAAATTTTTGTGCGTGCTGTGTTTCGCCGTGCGTGCGGGGTTTAGGATCTGTGTGCCTGCACACAGCTTAGAGGGAACAGTGCTCAGAGCCCTCAAAAAACACCTTCCAGACTACTCTCCATTCCCTGCCCTCCCTGATAGCCACAGAACACAACACCCAATTTCCTGCACCAGCCCCAAAACACATCTTCATTGACTCCTGGAAAACATAACAGCCCATTTCCCCGCTTCAGCCCTAAAACACAATGCTTACGGCTTCATGGCTGATTTAGGGTCAAATCTCTGTGGACGGTTTCCTGCCAAAATCTGGCAAAGGCCCTTGAGTTGTCTCAGCTCTCCAGCTGGGCTCATCAGTCTGTGATTAGGTACTCTATTTTAGCTTTTTGTCAACTTTCACAATATTATTACAAGGCCTGCATTATTTGGTGCTTTTCATAAAGCCCCAGCTCCTGGAATCCTGTCATTACATGAGAATCTCAGCTCTCTTTTCCTTGTCCTTCCAAGTTTCTAGCTCCCATGATTACAGAGCAAAGAGCTTGAAAACATGACCCAATGGCATCCAAAATAGCTCAGAAACCGGAAAACAAAAAGATATTTTAAAAATCTCATTATTTTTAAGCCAATCTTATTTTGGGGCCCAACTAATTAATTTGCAGCTCCGGGTTAGTGATATTGACATCAGTGTTGCCAGTTCCTATGATTTTAGCATACTTCTTATGATGTTTGGTGGTTTTCTTAAAGCCCCAGCTCTTGGAGTCATGATGATGAGAGGCACATCTTTCAATTTTTAAAAAGTCTCTAGCCCTCATGGTTGAAAAGCTTGACCCCAGTGCACCCTAAAGGTGGCTCAGAAACTAGACGGTAAATCGGGAAATACCCACATGTATTGTTTGAATGAACTCTCATGATACTGGCGCCTGTTCTGTGGTTTCTCAGGGTTGGCACCACTGGAAGCGTCATGGCCAGGCTCTGCCCAGATCTGTCCAGGTTCCCGGAGGAAGCTGGGAGCGGTGAAGAACAGACTCAGTATCCACCCCCTGCACAATATATGGACAATCTCTGCTCTCTGCAGTGAGGTCTGAGCTCTCACTAACGTAGGGTTCTGATCCTACAGGAAAACTGGCCATGCTCCGCGCTGCCTTTGGTCACAGCGTTTTTAGTTAGGCATCGGCGTAGCCCCCTTGGTCGCGAAGCCCGACGGGGTCCGGGCTGTCGTGCGCGCCGCCATCTTGTGCCCTGGTCCATGAGTGGGCGCCGCCATCTTGTCCCTCCCTCGGCCTGGGAGCCGCCATCTTGTGCCCTCCCCGATGGATGGGCGCCCCCGCCGCTGACTGCGCGCGTCCGTCCGGTTTCATCCGCTGCCTGGCCGGCCATGGAGGGCCTCGCCTGCCGCCTGCTTCTCTGCCTGGGCTGCGCCCTGGCGGCCCCCGAGCTGCTCAATGAGGAGGTGAAGCGGACGGTGGATCTCAGCACCCACCTGGCCAAGGTGACGGCCGAGCTGAGCCTGGCTAACCCGGTGGGGGGCTCCGGGGGCGCCAGCTCCTTCCTGCTGGCGCTGGACCCCGGCCTGGAGAGCCACCTGGCCTACCTCGGGGTGCAGGTGAGTGCGCGCCCCCGCCCCCGCCCCCGCGCGCCATGGCTGCGCCTCGCCCGCTCCTCCGCGGGGGCCCCCTCCCCCCAGCGACCCTCGGCCTGGCCCGTGCCGCGGCGCGGCCTCTGCGCTGCGCGCGCCGGTGCCCCTGCGGCCCCCTCGTGCGTGAGCGGTTCGGGGCTGGCTCGCTCACGGCCGGCTTGGAAACCTCCGGGGCGGGCAAGCGGCCTCGCGGGGCGTCCTGCCAAGCCTGGGCAGCGCCCGGCCAGCCCCCGCCGCGCGCTTCTTTCTTTCCCCTCTGGTGGCCGCGGATTTTTCTCCGGCTTTTGACTCTGAGCGGACGGTGCAGCGGCAGCCGCTTCCCTGCCGGGCAGATACTGACACGTAAGCAAAAATGCCGCCGGCGTTGCAATGCAACCCCTAACCACACCGTGGGGGCGACGGAGAAATCCGAGGGGTGTCTTAGGAGAAACCTCCACGGGAGTGTTCCCTGAGGCGGAATGCTAGCTGCTGCAGGCCACCTGCATGAGATCCCTCCAGCTTCTTTCAGAGGAGCAGCCGGGTTAGGCTGTATTCGCAAAAAGAACAGGAGGACTTGTGGCACCTTAGAGACTAACCCATTTATTAGAGCAGAAGCTTTCGTGAGCGACACCAAATGCATCCGATGAAGTGGGCTGTCGCTCAGGAAAGCTTCTGCTCTAATAAAATGTGTTAGTCTCTAAGGTGCCACAAGTCCTCCTTTTCATCCAGCTACTTAAACCTGATTATTTCTCTGCACTTTCTGGATGCCTTTAGTAGTAGGGACCCCGCCTGCTCTTAGAGCGTAGATTTAAGTTTTTATTTTTGGCGTGGGCAGAGGGTGGTTTTGTTATGCCCGGGGTAGGTTGGTTAGTGATTTGACAGTTAACATTCATATCCTTGCCGTTCTTTGGATTCAGCTTGGTGTGGCTTTAAGTTTAGAAGGAGATCCATTTAAATGGGAGAGTGAAAGATATAAATACAAGCTGGGCCCTGAGTCTGAATGGGCAACTGTCAGATGGCTGCCTAGCCCTTTCATCCACTTATAATTTTCTTCAAGCACTTGAACCACTTACAGTATTTAGTGGTGAGTGATTCTGAAAAGCAGCTGTTAGTTCAAGGAGCTGGGAGCTAGGATTTTGGGGCTTTGATTCCAGCTCTGTGACTGACTTACTGTATCACCCCCTGCAAAGTCACTTCACCACTCTGCCTCATTTTCCCCTACCATAAAGGATAAATAATACTGCCCTACCTCAGAGCTTGTAATGTAAGTCTTAAGCCTTTGAAATTTCCTGGTGTATATTATAAAAGGGCAAAGCATTAGAGTAATAGCCTAATGCTTTAAAAATACAGTTGGGATTTAAAGTAATAGTAGAGATTATCAGTAGAACTCCACTGAAACACAAAAGGATCAAGTTCTGCTTTGATCTAAATTTTGCTTTCAGGTTCTTGAGTTGTACACACTTGGACAGTGACTGCTTCTGTGAGTAGAGCTTAACACACTTTAGGCACCACTGCAGTACTAGAATAAATCATTATCCTATGCCAGCATAAATCTGGATCAACTTCAGAAGGGTTACTCCAGGCTAACGCTGTGTAACAGAGCAGACTTTGGTCCACATTGTGTTAATGTACTGAAACAAAGGCTTTTGCATGCATATTCTGTGTGCTGCTTTTGATAGCACTCAAGTAGCTTGGTGGTAGGATACAGAGACTTTCACTTCTAGGTCCCCTGTTCAAAGCCAGCTCAGTTTGGTAATAACTGAGGGTTTTCACCACCAGATGTCTATAAAGTTCTATCATGCTGCTGGTGCTCTACAAATAATTAGGCTACTAAAAGGCTGTTGTTATGACTGTGAAACAAGGAGGCTGGGTAACCTTGCTTAGAGTGTCTCAAAAGGGAATGAGATATGGAGAATGATGCTAATCTGTGTGTCTCATTTACCACATCTAAATGTGGTCTTTCCAGAGCAGTCTGGATACATGTTGGAGCAGGACCCAGAGATGCATGGGGGAAGTTTTTGTCTTGCAGGCTGTGTTTGTCCTATGGATGCTCAGAAGACTTGAGTCTCCAATTCTAGGGCTATCAATCCAGCACTCTTTTCCTCAAGAGGTTTGAGAGAGTAGCTGTGCAGGTGCTGCTTTCTGATGACAATAGAATGAGACTGTTGTGCCAGTCTTTGCTTTTTCACTTGGTGGCCACTCCCCTAGGAGCTCCAGTGAGAGAAGCTCTGTAAAAGGACCTGCTGGAGGAAGAGCGTCAGCCATTGACAGACTCCATTCCATGCCTTTGACAGCTTGGGAATTGGCCTAGGACGCTGGAAGAAGCTTCAAAAAGTTCAACAGGAGCCTCCAGTTTCTATTCTTGGATACAGACCACAATTTGTTGAGTTGGCCAGTATTAATGACTGTGAAGCTAATAGATATTGGGTTTATAAACAATTTTTTTGTTAACTAGTATGCGTTGTGTGCCCTCCAATAAGAAATGAATAGGAATTGTGTAGTATTTGACTTGATAAATTCAGCTGCTTCACCTGGGAAGCCTAAATGGTGACACGGTGATCAGGCTGTAATGTTTTGTTTTGGAACAGGTGAAAGGTGAGGAAGAAGAGGAGAACACCCTGGAGGTGCGGGAGACTAAGGTGAAAGGTAAAAGGTGAGTCTTGCCCTGTAATGCCAAATAACAGGGAGCAGTTCTGTTAGGGACCAGTATTTGTAACTTACCCATTCAAATTGGACCTCCCCAGTCGAGTAATAGCAGAATCAAGAGAGATGTTAGTCTAAGGAGCAAGTCCAGGACTTAAATATTTCATCACGCAGCCCCTACAACAATCTTGATGGTGGTTAGGTGTCCTTTATTCTTTCAGAGGCCCATCTTATGTTTCACACCACAGCCTGTAGCACAATTTGAGAATACAGGTAACAGTGTAGGACCTGATTCCCAGGTCAGCAAAAGTAGATGCCCTCAGTTTCCTGGGGAAATGGAGAAGTCTGTCTGGCAGCTTCTCCCCATAGAGATTGCTCTCTCTTTATAAGTCCCTCTATTAGGGATGCAGTACAGGTGTCTTCCGCAGCTCCCCTGTGCCATGTAGGGAACTCCCCCTGTGTCCTAGTATCTTATGAAACCCTCCTGTCAGAACATCTGGTGCCACCTCCCTGTATTAGGGGAACTGGGATGGAGATACATTAGAACCACAAGGGCCCCTTAAGGGTCTATACTGCCCCTCACATACAGTTACAAATTTGGTTTGGCTCTGTTTATGCTGCAATACTGAACCATATTTTTGCTGCAGGATAAGCTGTTAGATTCTGCAGCTTAAAATGGACCTGTAGCCCCTAACCCAGAGAGAGAGCCCTCTTTCTAGCCAGAGGCTCCACATTTACCACACTTGGGGAGTATCCCATATTTGCAGCGTGCTTGAGGGAGCAGAAATTTGTAATGCAAGGCTCTTTCAGAAGCTGTGCATGTTAGCTATTAAATAAGGTGAGCTTTTTAAACTGGTTCGGCACTAGTTGCTGGTGATCTCAAGAGGTTTGTAGCCATGGAGTGAAACACTGAATTATCAAGGCAGAACAGTGTCCACTTCGTAGCTATGACTGGCTGAAGGTGTCCCAGCTAATTCAGGTGGAAGGCTGCATCACCAGGGAATTAGAGACTGCTCCCTTCCTGCAGCTGCCAAGGTCCATCTATTGGGGCTGTTAGCTACTCTCCTTCCACTGTCTGGGCAGCAGTTCTTGTTAGGTGGGGTGAATCTGCTGTGGAGGTATCTGTATCTTTGAAGGCTGCAAGAGAACTCTGCTGTGGATTAGGTGAAAAGTTGTTTTCTCTAGTCCCCCACCTCCAAAATTCACTGTCCGCAGGATACCCCTGCTGGGTCCTGGCCATAGACATCCTTATTCAGCTTCAGCCCAATGGGAGAACAACTAGTGCTGACTTGAGAGGTAACAGACTATTAGGAACAGAAACTTAGTATGTTTTTCCTGTCAGATCATTCCCCATGCTCCATTTTAGATTATTCTCTCCACCTAAAGAATAATGGAAAATCCACAGTGAAGTGCAGCTGTAGAGAAATGGTGAAAGGAACGCACCAGTATCTCTACCCCAAAAACATCACACAGGTGGTATGTTAGCTTGATTCCCTTTGAATATCCATTCAGGCCTGTGCCAAATGATATCCAATTATAGACTGCCCCATCACCATTTATATGTAAATGTACCCATACAGTGGAACAGAAATCTCCTCCTGAAGAACAAGCACCAGGCTACTGGCAGAAATCTACTTTGGGCCCGATCCTGCAAGGCTCTTTTACAGCACTCCCAGTTTTGAAGGAGGGAGTCCTTTAAGAGCAAATAGAAAACTTCCAGGTTCCCCTCTGCACCAGTGTGTGTTGCAGGGGCTTAAGAGTGCGTGTCAGGCCAGTGGAGATCTTGGTGTTTATAGCTTTCCTGCTCTCCCTTTCAGTGGCAAATTCTTCACCGTGAAGTTGCCATCTCCTCTGGCGCCAGGTGCCAAGATCCGTTTATCCATCGAAACAGTTTTCACACATGTCCTGCAGCCGTACCCCACGCACATCACACAGGCAGAGAAACAGTTTGTGGTCTTTGAAGGGAATCATTATTTCTACTCGCCATACCCAACGAAGAGCCAAACTACACGTGTGAAACTGGCCTCCAGGAATGTAGAGAACTACACCAAGCTGGGCAATCCCACCCGATCAGAGGACATGATTGAATATGGGCCTTTCAAAGACATCCCACCATATAGCCAGGTAAATTCTTGTGGCTAGTGAAACCCTGGCTGAAAGGTTCTTGAAAATAAATTGTAGCCTGTTGTTGTCCTGCAAAGTGCACCACATAAATAGGTCAATTATGGCTCAAGACATTGAATGGGATATAGAGGCACATGCCTCTAAGTCACATACTAGGATGGTGGCAAGTGTCTGAAAACAGGTGTCATATGTGAATTGAGTTGGTATTTCTCAGTTCAGTTCCTAATGGGTAAGTGTCAGTATTACAAAACCACCACAGTTGGCATTAATTGCCTCTGAACTTCACCTCTCTGCTGAGACTGCTAGTGAGAAACCCTTGGAGAGAGGGGTCTCTCTCCAGGGAGAGCTTGACCTGCAGCTGCCTTTGCTATACCTGCTCTGAGTACACAGAGAGGACTTGAGGGTGTCAATTCAGCAACACTAAATTCACTCCAAAAATTAAAAGGAAACAGTGGTAGTAACATGCTGAGCGGCAAATACCTGCTACTCTGAGTGTATGATATTTAAGGAAGTTCATGGGATAGTATGGAGAAGAGACTCTGTTGATATATAACCTAGTTACTTTGTACATATTATCCTTAATATGCAGTATGAGCATTCTCGCTGCAAGATTGAGTTTGATTTAGCACCACTTAAGTGTTAAGCCAAGCACCTGAACATCTGGCTGTTTTTCCTGTCAAGTTTCATCCATGCCTCACCAGTTGTTCCAGTGGGATTTATGTCAGGAACTCCGTTACTTTCATGATGGTATAGGTGTGGGCTCAAAGGAATGGCATCTTGGAACATAAGGGTCAGATGGTTTTGTTTATCTAGGGGTGCTAATAGCAGGAGATATGCCCCATCCAAGTTGTCTGTTGTTACTGGTCTGTATGAGATCCTGATTCCCTCCAGTCCAAAGCATTCATCAGTTAACTCAGTGAATCCTGCTACCTGCAGTCAGTTGTATTAATGGCAGGGGACATCTCAGTATCTAGGGGCTTCCTATCAGCTCATGCTAACTTCTCTTGTTATGAGCAGTCACTTATGAAACCTAGCATATCCATTCAGCTGCTTCAACTTGATCAGTTAAAACAGCCAGAACGGATGCTGAAATTTTGCTAAAGCGCTTTAATTGATATCTCCAAAGTGTCAAAGCTGAGCTTCAGCTTAGGTGTGTTAGTTTTGAGCTGTGTGCATTTTACACCCTGTATTGTGTGACCAGCTGTTATAAATCAAAAAAGTGGGGGGGGGGTCCAGGGATGGCCATTGCTAATGGCAGTCTCTATAATGGAATGATTCACTCTGGGATTTGATGGAGGGGGAATCCTTTTTTTCCCCCCTCCCTCTGGGTTTATTACTTCCTTGTCTGGGATTTATATCTTGTTTTCTTTCCTTCTCAGGACATCCTTAAGGTACACTATGAAAATAACAACCCATTCCTGACCATCACCAGTATGATACGGGTAATTGAAGTGTCTCACTGGGGAAATATTGCTGTAGAAGAGACTGTTGACTTAAAGCACACAGGAGCTGTGCTCAGAGGGCCTTTCTCCAGATATGACTACCAAAGGCAGCCAGACAGTGGAATATCTTCTGTCAAATCTTTTAAGGTTTGCATTTTGTGCCCTTCTTTACCACCTTCCTATAGAAAATCCTATTGTCCTTTCTTTTGTCTCTTATTTGGCAACAACGCAGAAGGGATAAGGGGGAAACATAAAAATCTTTCAGATATTTACAAGATGTCATTACCAAAGAGGAATTACTCAAGGTAGTACAGGAAGGTATAACTGGAGGGGCCGGGGAGGTGTCACACGCTTTGTTGCTTCTGTAGGCTTATTGCATAAACCAAGTGCTCCGTGCATGCTACATTGTCCCCACAAGCTGCCTTTGTGCTACCTGTCAGAGATCCAGTTGAATGCCCCTTCTTGGGCACACACCGGACTGCTGTGAAGGGATCCAAATTCTGAATCCCTGTGTGCTTTAAGCCTCCAAAGTCTGAACAGTCCATTCACTGCCTCTAGCTCGGGGTCTCTAGGCACACTTTTGGGGTGCCAATCTTCTCTCTAGTATCCCTCCTGAGAGCTGTAACCCTGCAGTCCAACTACCCAGCCCCTGGGACTAATGCTGGCCCCCCTGCCCCCAGACTCCCCTGTAGCTTAAACAATCCAGAACTCCAGCCATGTTCTGGATTAGCTTTTCAGGGACACACAATAAGTGTGTCACATAACACATACACAGACTGCACAGAATTGTAAAATACCATTGCTCTTTACTTGATAGCACAAGAAATACACAGATGTATACAAAAATAATAAACATTACATGCACTTTCTTGCCTCAGTTTCCTCACCACTCTGGAGCATTCTTTGGGCTGGGCTCAAGGTCTTGTAGGGGTGTCCAGGGTCCTCTACTGCAGCTTATGGCATGATTTCTGAACCATGGAGCCCCTCTCCAGGGCCTGTCAGCTTGCTTTCTCTGACCTTGGTTGATCCCACTGCTAAAGCGGCCCATCCCTCCTTCACTTTGAGTCCTTCTAAACTCCTGCTTTGTCACCTCTGCTCTCTCTTTGTGTTGTATAGGAATTTTCTACTCTCCAAACACCTTGTTGAGGGGTTAAAGAAAACTAGTTTTCCTAACCTTAGCCAACCCATTGTCCTTCAGATGTTTCCACCTGAATAGGCAGCAACTGAAGTGACCAGCCATTGTCTGGAGATGTGTTTTCAGGCCTGTCAGTAATGGCAGATTCCACATTTACATAGAAACAACAAGGAGTCCGGTAGCACCTTAAAGACTAAGATTTAGTTGAGTGTAAGCTTTCGTGGGTAAAAACCTCACTTCTTCAGATGCATAAATATATGTATTTATGTCTGCATCTGTAACTTTCACTCCATGCACCTGAAGAAGTAAGGTTTTTACCCACGAAAGGTTATGGTCAAATAAATCTGTTAGTCTTTAAGATGCCACTGGACTCCTTGTTGTTTTTGTGGATACAGACTAACAAGGCTACCCCCGATACATTTACATAGAGGCATTCAGTGGCAGAGCAATTTTTATAGTAACAACTTCATATCATCATCAACCAGAACTCAAATTGTACAGACAGATTCCCCAAATCATCACACCACCCTCCCACCTCCTTCTATTTCAGGGACTCCCCATAACCTCCCTCTTAAAAGGGGCTCTCTGTTGCTTCCTCCCGATGGCAGGGAGTCCACCATCCTCCTCCTTCCATACTATTATCCCCATTAATGACAGATTTCAGAGTAGCAGCCGTGTTAGTCTGTATTCGCAAAAAGAAAAGGAGTACTTGTGGCACCTTAGAGACTAACAAATTTATTTGACATAAGCTTTCGTGAGCTACATGCATCCGATGAAGTGAGGAAAGCTTATGCTCAAATAAATTTGTTAGTCTCTAAGGTGCCACAAGTACTCCTTTTCATTATCCCCATTGTTATGCTGGAAGGTGTTAATGGCTGCCATCAACAAGTTCTTTGATTTGTAGACAATTACAGAGCTGGTTGAAGCTGCTTGCTCTGCTGATCAGATGCTAGGAGCTCTGCTCCCATTTCCCCTTCCGGTTTTCTGATTCTTCACTAGAATCTGTGGGGTTCTGCCCATTGATGCCTAGAATATTCCCTGAAATTTTGGAATTGATTGCATGCATTGTTCAAAAAGTGTCAAGTGACATCAAGACAGACAGAGAAATGTTATTGAGTTGAGTATATGAATTCACAAGCTCAGCCTACTAGGAGCAATGGGATGGAATGAAATGGGAATTTAGGCTGATCAGATAGGATGTGAAATAGAATCCTGAAGGAAGTGGTAGAGCAGCACATCCAGGACATTGTGGTAGGCATGACCCTCATTGCTTAGGAAACTGGACTGGATAAAGTACACTGACTGTTCTGTAGGGAACAATGTTACGTTGACTTCAAGGCCATAGACTGGATGATCCAATAGGGTTTCATCATCTATAACTTTTCTGAATATGGGCAATAGCTTTTGCTGAGCACATTGTGGCCAATCACTTACATTAATGCTATTTTGCCACATGCTGCTGCCAAGCAGTTATTTTGTTGGTTCTTGTGAAAAGTGGTGCTATTCCTGACTGAAGCTGAACCAAGTGTCATCAGTGGCTGCTTTGCCTATTCTAGTGGAAATTCTCTTTCTCTAGCAAATGCACTGAGTGCTGCTTCTCTCCCCCATGCAGACCATTCTTCCTGCTGCGGCTCAGGATGTATATTACCGAGATGAAATTGGAAATATCTCTACCAGCCACCTTCTCATCCTGGATGACTCTGTGGAGATGGAGATCCGCCCCCGCTTCCCGCTCTTTGGGGGTTGGAAGACCCATTACATCATTGGCTACAACCTGCCTAGCTATGAATATCTCTATAACCTTGGTGGGTGTCATAGGATTGAGGTAGTAAAAGGCCAGACTTACTGTGTTGAAAATCTGACATTTGTACAGTATGGGGCCCTTGTAACCTTTTAGCATTTATTGCTAGCTGTTACTTCTGTAACTTACATGCCAGTCTCCTGCTTGCATGTGCCTCTTCCTGTATCCTTAGACCTTTTGTTAAAAACTGCCATTTTCAGGGGAACCAAATGAGCCTCTGCTGAGGAGTGCATACAGCCCCTGTTCTTCAGCATGCTGAGACACTGGGAAACCTTTCCATGGAAGCCTGTTTTGTTAAACTATCTGGAATTTTTTCTGTCCTTTCTGCCTTCTTTCAGGTGACCAATATGCCCTGAAAATGAGGTTCATTGACCATGTGTTTGATGAGCAAGTTACAGACTCTCTGACTGTAAAGATAATCCTGCCAGAAGGTGCCAAGTAAGTGACACTGCTCTTGTGCTGTTACTGCTGAAAATGCTTCACCTGTGCATTAATGGCCAAGTCTCCTGTCTGCTCTTGGGGATGGAGCACCATGAAAACACAACGGCTGACATGAACACAGAAGACAGCTTGGAACACAATCTGTCACACATTATAAATTGCTTTTTAAACTGAGTGAACTTGTTTTCAATTTGCAATTGAGTAGTGTGCATTGGGCCACAACAGGCCAATCAAAAAGCCATCCCATCTCAGACATGTTAGAATCATGTGGGAGTGTCTGTTTATTCCTGCAGGAATATTCACGTGGACAGCCCATATGAAATTAACCGAGCCACTGACGAGCTCCACTACACCTACTTGGACACATTTGGACGCCCGGTTATTGTGGCACACAAGAACAACCTAGTAGAGCAGCATATCCAGGACATTGTGGTAGGCTTGACCCCTTTTGTTTGAATAACTTAAATGAGAAGCTATGCCTCCTCCACACTCACCTTTGTAGTCATAACAATATCTGGTCTGGGGCTGAGGAGTTCCTGAAAAATGACATCCAAATTGCATGGCTTTGCTTTTCTGTTGTTATGTGAAGTTCTCTCTGCTGGAAGATGTGAGCATCTGTAATGCAGACACTGGGTTGCAGCCCTTAAGGAAAGCCAGTGTAGCCAATGCACAGCCCAGCTGGGGAAACTTGTTGCTCAAGAGATATAGAAAACCAGCAGTGTGACTAGGTTCTTGACTACAGAGTTTACATTATCTGAGCTGGATCCATTCTGTGTGCCATAACTATTCTTTCTTGGTTTTTAGGAACATTTAGTTGCTTGAAGTTTCTCCTTTGACTAATGGCAAGTCATTGATTAAATTCTCTGAATCCTATTTGCAGGTGCACTACACCTTCAACAAGATCCTGATGCTGCAGGAGCCACTGTTGGTGGTTGGAGCCTTTTACATCTTGTTCTTCACAGTGATCTTCTATGTGAGACTCGACTTCTCCATCACCAAGGTACTATATGGCAAGTTGCAGCCTTGTGACTGAGGGGGAAGTTTTATTCCCCTAATGGTTGGAAATTACCTGTAGAAATAGTTCCCCTCACTAAATGTTCTTTTCATTGGAATATTCCTATTTAGGTACTTAAATGGTGCCTTATCACCATAGCACCTAAAGACCTATTGGTTTTGTCTTGGTATGTGATGGATACTCCATCTTTAGCTTTCATGTAAAATATTCCAGCCCTGGGACAGCAAGCCCATCTGAATCTAATTGGTTTGTGACTGTCCTATGGGAGTCCCTTCCTCCATGTTTTCCCTTGGTTTTTATTAACCCAGAGCTAGGCTGGCTGATTAGAGGCAGCCAGAGGCTTCTATGTTTGGACCAAGCTAACTTTGGCATTCTTTTGACAACTGTTAGTGTTAAATTGTAAAGTGCAAGATCTGAGATGTGTTTGCATAGCACATGTGGCTAGAAAGGCATTGACTCAGTTTAAGTTTTTTGTATGTGCTTGTCTATGTACCGTACCGCCCCTTATAGGATCCAGCTGCTGAAGCTAGGATGAAGGTGGCCTGCATAACAGAGCAAGTTCTCACCTTGGTGAACAAGAGACTGGGCCTGTACCGCCACTTTGATGAAGCAGTGAATAAGTACAAGCAGTCACGGGACATCTCCACTCTAAACAGTGGCAAGAAGACCTTGGAGACAGAGCATAAGGCCCTGACCAATGAAGTAGCCTCTCTGCAGTCCAAGCTGAAGACAGAAGGCTCTGACATGTGTGATAAGGTAAGAGCTCTCTCCTGTCTTAGCTGTGCTCTGTTGCTGGCCTTATAAGCTACTCTGCCTCCATTCTAGATGTCTTTTGATGCTTAGCTTAACTGCTGCCTCCTGTTCTCTCTTTCATGCACTCCAAAATTATTTGCTTCTTGTCAGACAGATGTAGGGGATGGAGTTAATTGTTTGTTTGTTTTTTTCCCCCTCTGCTGTAGTTTTACTCTTGCTTTTATTGCTCTATAAAATGTGTGGAGGTGAAAAATTGCTTGCCACTAGCATTCACTGTCTCCGAAAGATCCCCTAGACCAGCTGCATGGGCACATTATTGGGAGCAGGATTGTACGTTACAACTGCATTATCTTATCATTACACTCCTAGTAATGGCAAATGGAATGAAAACTTGGATCTTCTAAGTTGAAACAGCAACAGATTGTATATTATTGAACTATCCAGGCCAGTAACACAAGTTATTTTGGGGGTCCTGGGCTATTTCTGGGTTTGTTGCCAGAATCCACCTGGGAAGCTGTTGCTTCATATTACATGGCTTCTTTGGGATAACAAGAGAACAGCACCTTCAGGTGTTCAGCTACTCCAGTTTTGTCTTGGCTGACCATGTCTGGGACTCTGATTTTTGCATAGAAGGTGCCTCATCACATTGCTTCACTTGTATCATGGTAAAACGAAACCACAAGAGTTGAATACATTTACTTGTTAATCTTTTATTTTTGTGCAAGTGTGAATTTCACATTGGTGAAAGATGTTGCCTTCACAGTCCAGTAGACTGAATTTCTTTCTCTGCAACAACATGGCAGCACAGCACACCCCATGCGCGCACACTACCATTCCCAAACTTTATGCCTCAACTCTGACCAGAAGCAGCCACCCACCCTGAGGTGTGGGGAGTTCAGTTTTTGTGCTGTGGGTACTGATCCCACTGTGAACTTCATTGAGATCCACCAAACTCATTTCACACTGGCAACCACAATTATCAGAAAACAACTACTTTTGGCCACCATGGTCCTGAGTTGGATTTGTACTGGTGACCTAGATTTGAAAGTCTTTAACTTATCATTAAACATTAGTGAAAGTAAGAATTACACCTATCTCAATGCTAGTATCTGGCTTCTGAGGTTCCGTTTAAAAACCTCCTCTCTCCATTTAGCCCCGAGAGGAACCTTCCAAATGCCATGTTCACTTGTAGCCATGCCAGTGGGAGAGGCTGTTCTATATCCTGTGCTGTGTCTTCTGTGGTCCCAGCTTTTCTGCTTAGCCATGTCATAGGCCTGTTTGCGTTCAGTCCTCTTTAATATTCCTTTATTCTGAACTCCCACAAGGTGAGCGAGATTCAGAAGCTCGACAGCCAAGTCAAGGAGCTGGTTCTGAAATCGTCTGTTGAGGCAGAGCGGTTGGTGGCCGGCAAGCTTAAGAAGGATACGTACATTGAGAATGAGAAGCTGCATTCCAACAAGCGCCAGGAGCTGGTCACCAAAATTGACAACATCCTCGATGCACTATAACTTCAGAGTTAAAGTGGTGGGAGTGGGGAGAAACGCGAGTTGAGATTAAAGGCTGTTGAGTGGACATGCTCTGAGCCAAACCAATGATGCTCTTTGGTCAGTAGTATTGGGGAAGGAAGAAAATTTGAAATGGAAAATGCCTGCAAATAATTTTTTTTGGCTTAGTCTTTTTTAGGGCTTGTTTGCCAATCAGAATCTGCTGTGGAAGGGACTATGGTATAACAAGATTTTGATTTGGTTGTAACAGGGTTCCTTCCACACAGGCAAGGCAAGACCAGGTTATAAAACAGTCTCCATTCTGTATTCTGCTGTGTAAGAGGGCCCTTATTGTCCCTGTGCAGCTAGCCAGACAGCCTGGGGGGAGATGTGCTCATGGCAGATCTGAATATTGGGGCCAGTGAGAATAAAGGCATCTTTGTTCTTCTGAAGGCTTTAAAATAAATCCACTCCTCCTTGAATTTATACTTTTATATTTTGGGGAATAAGGAACCCGAGCAAAGGAGTTTTGTACTGTTTTTTGTCACAAAAAGTGAGGTTTTTGAGCTGGCAATGTCCTGAGTCTGTTTAAAATAAAGCAGTGGCTGCAGCCCAGTGCAGTTGAGAGGGTTTCATCTCCTGAAAGCCTGTTTTTTCCTGGTATGTTTTTTTTTTTAACTCTGTAGACAATACCCAATTGAAATAAACAAGGGAGGATGGATATTTAGCGCTTTCTCTATTTCTGAAGGACCTTGCTGGCTCCTACAGTAACTTATGGGACTGCCCAGCTAATATACAGATTGGAGGTTTTTTCTCATACACCTTTTTCTTGTGCCCCATGCCTCAGGGCATTATGGTGACTCAATTAGGCAGGCTCAAGAGGAAGAGCCGTTGTCTGGAGGAGCAGTTAACGGGCAGAAGAGATCAATAAGACTGGGACTTTTCAGCCTGGAAAATAAATGACTAAGGGGGATATGATTGAAGTCTATAAAATCATGACAGGTGTGGAGAAAATAAGTAAGGAAGTGTTGTTTACTCCTTCTCATAACACAAGAACTAGGGGTCACCAAATGAACACACAGTCAGCCTCTTGGCCTTCACAACATCCTCTGGCAAAGTTTAAAAAAAGAGCTAGATAAGTTCATGGAGGATAGATCCATCAATAGCTATTAGCCAGGATGGGCAGGGATGATGTCCCTAGCCTCTTGTTTGCCAGAGGCTGGGAGTGGGCTGCAGGGGATGGATCACTTGGTGAGTGCCCATTCTGTTCATTCCCTTTAGGGCATATGACATTGGCTACTGTCGGAAGACAGGAGATTGGGCTAGATGGACCTTAGGTCTGACCCAGTATGGCTGTTCTTAAATTAACAGCGGCGACTGGCAGGGAGTAAATTGAGCTCTGCTCTGGGGGAAAGAAGGTGCCCTTGGGGCAGCCCCTCTTCTTTCCCCCAATGGCCAACAGGGGACGAAACTCAGCCCTAGCCATGTTCCAGATCCTACCTTGGCCCCCTTAAACTGTTCTGCTTCCCCTGCCACCCCGTCAGGCTTGGCTCACTGTTGCAAGGGGCGGGCTATGGGCCGTCTTGCCTGCCAAAGCGCTCTGCAGCAGCTTCTCTTCACAGGGGAACAGTTTGAACCTCAACTAACCTGCACCAGAGTGTCAAGGTTCTGAGTTCCTTGGTTTTACTGTCACTACCCCCATTCCTGGGGTAGGTTGAGTAGGCATGACTCAGTTTGCCCACCAGAGGGCATTGCTGTTACAACACTTCAGGCCCACAGTGCAGGGCTCTGGGTTGCAGGGGGCTGAGTGCCCATGGAAGGATGGGCTGGGAGGTTGGGGTGAGAACGGATGGGGCAGCCCCACGCACCCTGGTTCAGTTCTACTCTTGTGGTGCCATTGTTTTGGTTCAAACACTAACTCAGCTTGCCTACGCCCCCAAACCAGACTGCAGGCGGGCCATGCAGGGGGCCCTGGCCCACCCACAGCTCAATCCAGGCTCTCCAACCTGCCCAGAATCAACATTGGGCCTGTTTCAGCCAGAACAATGAGCCCAGGGAGGCTAGCTGCCTGGCTCATTAATACTAGCACACAAAGACAGGTTCCTGCCCTCCAGAGCCTCCCTCCAGGTTTCAGAGTAGCAGCCGTGTTAGTCTGTATTCACAAAAAGAAAAGGAGTGCTTGTGGCACCTTAGAGACTAACAAATTTATTTGAGCATAAGCTTTCGTGAGCTACAGCTCACTTCATCAGTTCCTTTCCATGTCAACTGCCTCACCTAGCACAGCACCCAGACTGTCTTTGTAAAGTTAGATCTGATAAAAGCATGTTGGTTCCTGTCAGCCTTTAGATTCCCTCACCAGTCACATATTTTCCCTTAAGAAAGGAAGAGGGGGAGGGGGAAGAGTGAGAGAGAGAATTGCCTTAAACATACTCTCTCTCCCCACACAGGCTTGCTTCTGTAGATAGAAAACATGTTCTGTGCACCTTACACGTACCCCAGCTCCTGTCCCACTTTCTAGGTCTCTCCCTTCTGCAGGCATTGCTCATGAGTTGCACCCTAAGACCCTATTGGATGCACATTTTCCTTTGTTCCAGACAACAAGCCAACAGTGGAAGCCATGCAAGGGTGGGCTGCAGACAATTTGCCTGCCAGTACCACACCAAAGTGCTCAAGGCTGGTGCCACACTGTCTGCACACACATACTGAAAGCCCCAGAAGGCAAAGAGTTCTATTCATTTACAATATTGAGTGACTGGATATGTGTTTCTGTGCAGTCATTTGTTCACTTATTACAGTCAGGGGAATAGAAACCATGCTACATGTTTATAAAGCAACAGGACTGACAAATGCCCCTTTCCTTTCTAGGCCAACCCATCACTGGCCATTGCAGATCAGTTATGATTCATCGTAGAAATCACAGAACTGTAGGACTGGAAGGGACCTTGATAGGTCATTTAGTCTAGTCCCCTGCACTGAGGCATGACTATATGTAGACCTTCCCTGATAGGTGTTTGTCTAGCCTGTTCTTAAAAACTTCCAGTGACAGAGATTCCACAACCTCCCCAGGTAATTTGTTCCACTGCTTAACTACCCCTTACAGTTAGGAAGTTTTTCCTAATGTCTAACCTAAATCTCCCTTGCTGCAAATTAAGGATGCTGCAATAATCCTTTCAGGTCTTGTATTCTGAATTGTTCCTGTAGGCCCTCTTTCCTGTATGGGGGCTCAGTGCAGTTCGCACTGGAGCCTTTCACTGTTCCTCTGTAGATCTCCCACGTGGAGAGCTAGACAGCATTGTGTAAAGGGAAAACGTCTGTCCCTCCAGAGTCAGCACCTGCTGCTACAAAAGCTGGGTCTTTGCCCTCCACACTGCTCCCTGTTCTCCTGAGGTGACCAAGAAGGAATCCAAATCCAAGTTTAACAGTGATAAATACTTAAAGGTATTTGAAGATGTAATCCTAGATCATACTGAAATTAGCTTTTAAACAGGTCCCTTTTAGGGAGGGAAGGAGTGAATGAGTGACAGCAACTGGGGTAAAAGAGCTATGTCCAGTTTGAATTTTTTGATTAAGAGATTATAAGGCCAGAAGGGACGACTGTGATGATCTGTGACCTTTCCCCCCCATCGAATGCAAGGGAGCAATCAACTGCTGATGGATCTTCAAGGTGTCTGCCCCAGAAGCCCAGAGTACATTATATCCTTACAGGAGTTCTGGTGTGGTCTCCAGCTGTGTGCTGCAATTCCATCAGTACTCCCAAGCTAAGTAGGTGAAGGGTGGGTCAGTCAGTACATGGATGGGAGAGTTCTAAAGAAAACCCTGTGGGTAAGGATGGTCTTGACTCAGCTGGCATTCAGTACCAACTCAGAAGCAAGAAAGGTGGGACATAAAACTAAGGTTCGAGTCAATAAAGATGCTGTGGCATTGCAGGTTTCAGAGTAGCAGCCGTGTTAGTCTGTATTCGCAAAAAGAAAAGGAGTACTTGTGGCACCTTAGAGATTAACAAATTTATTAGAGCATAAGCTTTCGTGAGCTCACGAAAGCTTATGCTCTAATAAATTTGTTAGTCTCTAAGGTGCCACAAGTACTCCTTTTCTTTTTGCGAATACAGACTAACACGGCTGCTACTCTGAAACTGTAAGGAGAGTGATCACTTAAGATGAGCCATCACCAGCAGCGGGGGGGAGGGAGGGGGAAAGGAGGAAAACCTTTCATGGTGACAAGCAAGGTAGGCTATTTCCAGCAGTTAACAAGAATATCTGAGGAACAGTGGGGGGTGGGGTGGGGTGGGGGGGAGAAAACATGGGGAAATAGTTTTACTTTGTGTAATGACTCATCCATTCCCAGTCTCTATTCAAGCCTAAGTTAATTGTATTCCATTTGCAAATTAATTCCAATTCAGCAGTCTCTCGTTGAAGTCTGTTTTTTGAAGCTTTTTTGTTGAAGGATAGCCACTCTTAGGTCTGTAATCGAGTGACTACATTACACAAAGTAAAACTATTTCCCCATGTTATTTCTCCCTCCCACCCAACCCCCCACTGTTCCTCAGATATTCTTGTTAACTGCTGGAAATAGCCTACCTTGCTTGTCACCATGAAAGGTTTTCCTCCTTTCCCCCCCCCCCGCCCGCTGCTGGTGATGGCTTAAGTGATCACTCTCCTTACTGGGTGTATGATAAACCCATTGTTTCATGTTCTCTGTGTGTGTATATCAATCTCCCCTCTGTTTTTTCCACCAAATGCATCCGATGAAGTGAGCTGTAGCTCACGAAAGCTTATGCTCTAATAAATTTGTTCGTCTCTAAGGTGCCACAAGTACTCCTTTTCTTTTTGTGGCATTACAGTAAGTGCCCCAGTGACCTAGTCCATTCAGCCTATCTAGAATTCCTTGGCCGCTGTAGTTGAGAGATTTTTCTGCACTTCTGGTCCTAAAATGTTGTAGAGTGCTGTTAAATAGCTGTGGTGTTCCAGCCTACAGGTGGCTATAGCAAACCCTACACATTCCTTACCTACTTTACAGACATATGGTGAAGCTTAATTTTTTTTTTAATAAAATACTTTGAGATCCTCAGAAGGGGTCTGAGAAAGGCAGAGGGTTAGTATTGGCATAGAAAGTGTATTATTCACCCCTCTACCTTCTCTAAAATCCCTCCCCTTCTGCTGTCTTGGAAGCAGGTGATATTGCAACTGTGGACCAAGGGAAGGCTGCCTTAGGCCAGGGGCTTTCTGCTGAGGAGGGGAGACATTCTCTGACATACACCTTTCTCCGAAATGTGCCCTAACATATCCCAGCCTCCTGCAGGTGGAAGGGACAGAGAGAGCATTCAGAAGGAGAGCTGGGCTGCTCATTTGAAACTGGGCAAGAGCTTCTGGATTTCGAATGAGACGAGGGAACTCTGTGTCCTTTTCTCTTTCTCCCCTCTGTAGGCCTCCAGAGGCTATGCTCTCCTCTGTCTTTTTGTCCTCTTTGTTCTCCCTCAGGGATTTCTCCTAACTGCACCAGGAACAGAAGGTGTGGTGCTAGGGCTTCCTGGTTCTGATGGGTTTCAGAGTGGTAGCCGTGTTAGTCTGTATCAGCAAAAAGAACGAGGAGTCCTTGTGGCACCTCAGAGACTAAAAAAATTTGAGCATAAGCTTTTGTGGGCTAAAACCCACTTCATCGGATGCATGCAGTGGAAAATACAATAGGAACACACACACACACACACACACACACACAAGAAAAAAAAATGGGTGTTGTCTTACCCACTATAACGAGAGCGATCAGTTAAGATGAGCTGCTCTCAGGCGGAGAAAAGAACCCGTTTTTAGTGATAATCCTGATTTTTTTCTCCTGCCAAGAGCAGCTCACCTTAACTGATCACTCTAGTTACAGTGGATACGGTAACACCCATTTTTCATGTTCTCTGTGTATATATCTATATCTTCCTACTGCATTTTCCACTGCATGCATCCAATGAAGTGGGTTTTAGCCCACGAAAACTTATGCTCAAATAAATTTGTTAGTCTCTAAGGTGCCATAAGTACTCCTTGTTCTTTTGCTAGTTCTGATAGCTCCTCCACCCTATCAATGCCTGAAGGGTTATAATTTACTTCAGCCAGCTGGCTTCTCAAGGTGCTAATTAGACAACATATAGCTATTGCCCTCATAAATGGGCAGAGGGGGGCTGTAGGGCAGTGTGAAAGAGGCCAGCCCTGCAGCACTACCTTCTATCCAGAACCCACACCCAGCCCCATTGCACCTCACTTCGAAGTCCTTGTTCATCATCTCTGTAATTACAGTATATTCACATCTTATGAAGCCTAAGCTCACAAATAACCCTGCCTTGTGTTGCCGTAGCCTGTGGGTATCCCAAACTGGGACTGTATCCAAAAACCCTGGACATACAGACTGCACAGCAGCCTGCTCATGGATTGTCAGATCTCTTCTCTGGAGCTTGACCCCAACCTGCACAGAGGGGAGATGCAGTCCCTGTGCTATCTGAGGCTTCCTTGGCTCAGTATAAACAGGGCATTGGCAAGGGATCTGAATCACTTTTGCATCGTTTCTCCAGTCTCTGTTGTTTATAACCCCTGGAGAGCCTGTCCCTAGCTTTCTCCACAGTTCTCTCTTTTCCTCTTAGCAGGCAGGTTGGTTTATGAGCATCCTCTCTTGAGGTTTTCTGTGGCATTCACCATCAGGGCATGTTAACACTAATGGGCCCAGCCATCTGCTGTTCCAGCCCTAGGACTCCACACACATTAACAAACCTCAGTCCTGACCAGCAGCACCCCTGCCCTGCCAGCTGTTATTCCAGTCCTCACCTTCCCACATGGCTCTGCCAGTGCATCTCAGCCCTGACCTACAGCCCCTCACCAGCTATTCCAGTCCTGGGACCCAACACAACAGCCCCTATTCTCAGATTCCTTGATTTTGATCAGGGCTCCACTCACTTACCCAGTGCCAATGACAGGAGTGCTCTTCAGGCTGCATGGCAAACAGTGGAGTGCAAAGCACTGCCTCTCCTAGACAGGTAAAGGGAGGGGGAAATAGACTCACAGCTCAGTCCCTCCTCATAGCCAGAGTCCTGGAGTGTGGGAAGGTGAGGACAGGCTGCTAGCTTAGGCCACGTTCTAGGCCCATCTATCAGAAGGATCTGCAGCACCACCTCCCCTCCCAGTCAGTTCAACCTCCAGGCAAGGGTGTGAAATACAGCAGCCTGCCCTGAGTTGGACCTCCTGCCATGCTGCCATCTGCAACACAGAGAGAGAGAGTGTATGTGGTTGTGGTGGTGGTGGTGAAATGTATTTCGGGCCCCTAGGAGAGGCCAGCTAACATGGAGCTTGGTGTCAAAAAGAAAGGTGCCCATGAGAAGCCCCTGCCCTTACCCACACAGTTTGCTAGGCTCTGTCTGAGAAATAGGAGAGCCCTTATGTTCCAGCCAGGACCTGAGAATGCAGAATTCCCCAGGGGAAGGAAAACAATATTTCAGACTCAAACAAGCGCCTGTTTCCATCACAATACAAGCTGGATACCTCATAAATAGAGTGTGATGGCCCCTTACTGATTTGTCTGTGCAAAAAATGACACAATAATACCTTGATCTTTACAAAAATTCTTCACAATCCCTGGATGGCAGGTAGTTCTCCTCCTCTTGCAGAGAGGGGACAGACACAGGGTGGGGGAGCTGGGTTTGTAACCCAGGAGGTACCTGGCTCCCAGGCCAGTACAAAAACCTTGAGTTCACATTATCTCATCTCACAAGGACTGACTTCTTTCCTATACCTGCCCTCCCCCTCTAATCCCTGCTCCCATACAAGCTCCTGGCCTCAATGAGTCAAGTTTAGGTGCTATTATTAGGAGCCTCTGTTGAAAAATTCCATACTGGATTGTTACAGACAGTAAAAGGCAGTTGAAAAAAATTACTAGTACAGAATTCTATATCCAACACTCCCAGACAACCAGGGTTTGAAGGAAAGCAGGGTGATAGGGCATATTCTTTGCCAGGGTTCAGGACACATTGGTTACCAGATTTTGAGTGGCACTAGGTAGCAGAGTGAAAGGGACTGGATTGGAGGGGCATCCAATGCCACTATGTGGGATCTGAACTCTCCTCTGTAATACAATGCAGGCAGGTCCTGAGATGGAGAAAGCTGCCCCCCTCAGGCACAGGGTTTGTAATGCTGCCCCCTGGACATGTTGCCCTGTCGCTTGGGCTTCTGGCAGATCCGCTTCGTGCTGCCTCTGCATTGACTAGCTTGTCTGGCTACCCCTAAAGGGACTCCATGGCCCCCTGACTTTGTGCTGGGCTTTTCCCCCCAGCTGTCTTAGATCCTTCTCAGGAGGGAACTGTTTCTGTAGATTGGACATTGAGAGCTCCACAAGATCAAAGCCACGCAGAAGGGACAGTGCATGCTGTGTCTTTCCCTCTCCAACCCAAGGGGTTACTGTTCAGTACTTGAGACCGCTGAGCAGCGCTCAGATTCTGCTCGTTAATGGAGGGCTTGGCTGCAAACAGGCAGCTGTAAATAGGAGCAGAACGGCAGGAAGCCATGCAAGGCGGAGGCTGCAGAGTATCAAGCTGATTGCAGGGTGGTGGCAGTAACTAACAGTCCCCTGGGGGGAGCCGACCCATTTCCACAGGCTGGTGATTAAAGCGACTACAGCAGGACCCTTTTTTCCTTCCTACCACCCAAATCACTCCCCAGTCAGGATGTAAGCAAATGCCAGTGCACTTTACAAACTAAGTCACATCACCAACCCAAAATGCAGCCACCTGCAGAGTGGAGCACAGCACATTAGTGGGGAGAGGGGAAATCTTTGGCTAGGCAGGTCACAGAAATCCCAGCTCCTAAGAAAAGTGCTCTTGCGTCATCTGAGGCCCATATAGAGCAGAAAAGAACCTTTATAGCTCCATCTGGTGCTCCTGGCCCCAGCTCTGGGGAGGAATCAGACTGACTCACTGCTAATGCAAGTACTGCTATTGACATAAGATAGTTCAGGTATAAGTTCAGGTATAAAATAGACCATAGACAAATATTGATCCATATCCTCACAGAGTGGGTCTCATCCAGAGGAGTGACCCTTTGGCTTTATATCCAGGCTCAAGATAGACAGAGCTGGATACACTAGACCTGTGACTCTCAAAGTTCAGGGAGGCTATCACAAGCAAGAGGCAGGGTCTTGAATGATCCTCAAAGCTCAATCCCGTCTGCTAAGCCCCAAAGAAAAGCAGTGGCTGGGCGCCTTAGACCTTTGACAGTAGTCCATGGCTATAAAGACTTCACAATACATCAGAGACTCTTTACAAAACAGAGCCCAGTACAGCTCTTGGCTTCCACCAAATCTATTTGTAAGAATTGGCCAAAAATGAGGAGAGGAAAACAAACCTACCCAGAGTTCAGGATCCTCACCAGCTGGAAGACAGAGATGCAGCAAACAGCCTCCAGCTGCAAAATGGCTCCTTTAGGGTTGCAGCTGTCTGTCACTGCCAAATTTAAAGGTCCAGCCACAGAAAGGAATGCCGAGGTGAGGAGGGAATTGTATAAGAAGAGAGCCCTGGCCTGGGAGAAGGGTAGTAAAGACTGGGTAGGCGCCAAAGGAAACTGAGCTTGCAGAAGGACTATATACATCACTATCTCTCAGAGTTGGAAAAGCCCTGGCCTCAGTGTGGGAAAGTTCCCAAAACTGTATTCTCCAAGGCTTCTCCCCCTTGAAATAATTTAAGCAACTGAGTTTCCACCATTTCCCTTAGCCATGGAGTCCAGCAGGTCTCAGCAGTAGGAACTTTTCCCTGATAGCTCTGACATTTCCCTTTGATCAGTTTGATCCCATTCTCCTAATTTCCCAGCTCAGCAATTCCTTTCCCCCTAGGAGTTCACATGCCCCCGCTGTAGGTGCCATTTAAAGCTGACTAGCCTCGTTTTCATCTTTGCCTTCTTGAACAAGTACTTCTGATTGTCCCTCTTATTGGTCAGAATATACTATGTGCCCCAGGTGATGCCGCTGGTCACCCCACTGTACCGTCCCCGGTGGTACTTCCCATTGAGGTTGGCTGCTAGACAGGAGTCAAACCACCAGCTGGCCCCATAATATGCACTGCAGTTGCCTATGCGGGTAGTTGTTGTTGCTGTCCCAGGTGATGAAACACTTGTGGTCGTGGTTGTAGCTGCGACTGTAGCTCAGGGTGTTGCTGGCCTTGCTTTGGCATTCCCAGGCCATCAGCTGGTACTTGTTGGCCTCGCTGGGCGCCCTGAACTTGTGGTAGGTGGCATGGCACTGGATGCCGCACCAGTCCTCCAGCTCCACACACAGGGCATGCATCTAGCCAGGACTCACCCTGCAGGCTACCAAATCCCAGCCTGTACTCTTGCCAGGTGCGGGTAAAGTCCAGGGAGCCATCCTGCCGGCACTGGAACACAGTCCAGCCATCTCCATCGGTCACCATGTCGCAGGACGCCTGCAATGGGAGGGGATGGCAGGTTATGCAGCAGCAGCAGGAGTCTAACACCTTCCTATCGCAGGCAGAGAGGGAAGCACTTCCTCTGGGATCGTTATCCCTCCACAGAAGCCCCAGGACACAGTGAGATCCCCTTCAAACTAAGGCTGGCAGGAGGCAGCTCACTTCCGTGAGTGCTGCTCCTAACCTAGGTTCATTCTCTCCACAGAGCAGGCTGCATCCCCAAACTCCCTCCCTCAGGAACAGACCTCGCGGCTGCCTCAGTGCTGCTCCCAGTCTGGGAAGCTCAGCACTCTGGAGGGCAAAGCTGCCAGGTGTCCCAGCGCAGGCCTCGTGTAATGAAATGCGATTGAACACGAAGTGTGAGATACCACAAAGATAGAGCAGAGACTGCAGGATTCCAGCTCAGGACAAACGACCAAATGCTCCCACAAGAAGAGATGGGGCGGTATGGAGAATCTCTGTGCACAGGATCCATGCTGTGCCCTGTGAGCCTGGTGCTTTTGGGCACCTGGCACAGCCTGGGTGCGTGGCACTATCGCAATAATCCAGTAAGACCCAGTCCAGCCCAGCAGCTGGTGCTCTTACCTCGAAAGGATGCTGGAGTGGGATGGGTTGGATGGTGTAGATCCCACTGCCCCGGGTCCTTTGCTTGTGGATCTCAGCACAGTCCCGAGGGAATGTCTGCTCTGACTTCTTAGAGGATTCCAGTAGGAGCAGCCAACATAGAGACCAATAACTCACAAGGCCTGGCAGTGAAAAGGCTAAAGCATCTGATGCATTACATTTTTGGCAAAGCCCTTCTATGTTTTTACGGGGATCCTGTGAGGAACTGGGGGTGGGGGAGGTCTGGAAACATGGCTCATTCATGTCTCTCTTCAGCCATGGTGCCAGGGAGCAGAAGGGGACACAGAGCCCCCAGAGCCAGCATGGAGGCACAGTTGGAGCCACTCTGCAGGCGCTGGGGGCAGACACACATGACTGAATGATGTGGGAGTAACACCACAAGGGGAACCTTAGGGAGATTTCCTCCCGGCAGCCCCTCCCCCTTAGTGAGTTCTGCAGCAAATGGTGATGAGGCCCACAGGGCTCTGCAAATATTAACTAATTTACCCTCACACACCCTGAGATGCACAAAAATATTATCACCCCCACTTTATAAATGGGAAACTGGCACGGAGAGGGGAAGTGACTTGTCTAAGGTTGCAAAGGGAGGCAGTGTCAAAACTGAGAGTGGAACCCACAAGTTCCTGGTTTCAGTTCTGTGCTCAGATCACCAGACCTGGCCTCTGCTCTGCTCAGTTCAGACTGAAGCCATAGGGGGCAGTTTCTGGGTTTAAGTGCTCCCAGATCTCACATGTGCTATGAGAAGGTCACTCACTCCACTCAACACAAGGTGGAGGGACAAAGTGGCTGGCCCTATATTTACCCAGAGGTGTTGGTGACTCCTCAGCCTTGCATTCTCTTCCTAATCTGCAAAAGCAGCAGCAATTGGACTCATCAACTTTACTGTAAAACCCCACTGTTCATACCCCTCGGTTCTTTCTCCCCTCCCCTCTCTCCTGGCTTGTGAAAGCTCCTAAGTTCCTTCCTGGCCACTTTAGTGACTGAGCTATTCCAGTCCTAGGAGCAAGCACAGCGCTGTTGATGCACCTCACTTCTGAACTGCAGCCTTCACTATTCTGGTCCTGGGACCTCCCACTGCTCTGCCAATACACCTTGATTCCAGTCCACAGTATCCCCAGCTCTTCCAGCTCATGGCCAGCTCCTTCAGAGACACTAAGAGTTGGGCCACACAGGTTTTGTACTGTGGACAAATGGGGACTAGGACAAGCCTCTCCAAACTCAGTTTAATTTATAGCCTGAATTAGTATTTGCCCTGGTGTCACTACACCCATTGATTCTCCTCTCACCCTGACTGGACTGGGTGCATGGAGTATCCAGGAAAGGAGATTGTCTTCTATGTCCAGACTAAAGTCTCCATGAACTGCTAGGCCTATTGGTTTAGCAATGGGGGTTGAAATATCTTCTGGGGGATAAAAGGGAAGGTTTACATAGCAACATCTCTGGCTGTATCTCTCCACCTTGCCCTGGAAAAAAAGGTTACAGTAATGCTAATTAATATGATACACTTTATCCCAAAGGACCGTATACACACAGGAATAATTTAATCCATCACTGAAATGCAGCCACCTCTGGAGTGTAATGAGACAGCTGATTAACAGCACACAGGAACACTGCACAGTGGTTTAGGACAGGAAGCAGAGGATGTTATAGCTAACTGGTATTATGGGGGGTAGTTTAGGTAGGCAGTGTAGTTCCCAGAGTCTCTGTGGGGCTTACTTTGCACATCATCTCCTTACCTTGGGCTCCCACCTGCCCCATCCCTTTCAGTGCCAACTGTGGCTGTTCCTTTGTCTCCAGCATCTTGCGGTGTCTGCTTGCTGAAATCAAGAGCCACTGAGTGAGGGCCGAGAAGGGAGAAATCCCTCAACATCAGCAAAAGGGGACCGAAGCTCCAGCTGAGCTGCACGGGCTGAGGGAATGTGTCCAAGTGCAGCTCAGCGGCTGGCTGGGCTTTGACCAACCATCGGCAAAGTTGGTTTGTGACAGTTTTTCCCCATTAAAGCAAATGGTGTGCTAGCGCAGGGGTCTGCATGGGCAGTTGCTGGGGAAGCAGCAGCAGCTGTACTCTTTCCAGCTGGGTACCCTGATGTGGATGGACCTCTGCAATGTGGAACTAGAGTTCACTCTCTGACCATGATCCATGCCCCCGTTGGCCTCCCCTGGGGCTGCCAATGAATGCCAATTGGGATGGTGGTTTGGGGGGTATGGACTCCTGCCCATTACTGGACTGCGACACACACCCCCAATTCGCTTCACATGAAGCATTAAGGGCCAGATTTTCAAGAACTCCACTCCCATTTAGGCACCAAATGAAGTGACCAGATTTTCAGAAGTGCTCAGCATCAATCTAGTCCCATTATTTGCAAAGGGGCAGATGAAGTGGGAGGTGGTGGTTGGGGGAAACCTCCATTGTGCTCAATGGAGATGGGGTGATGAGCACTTCTAAAAATCTGGCTACATGTGTGTTGTGAGCTCCTTCAAGCAGGACAGAGAGGCCTAGGTTGTCATAAGCCCAGCCTTGCTGTACTACTTAGTTCTCCCTAGGAGCTGAGGATTTGTGCTTAACTTCAAGGGTTAAACACTACTCCAGTGAGTTGCCTCGTGTCATTATCACTCTGGACCTGAACTGGAACCTATCCATGCCTGTGACCTAGAGCTGAAAAGCTCCATATTTTATCCCCTGATCTCCATACCATCCAGCTCCCCCTGATCTCTGATAGTTTCCCACTGCTTCCCAGCTCACAGCCTTATCCTGCTTTTGTGAAAAACTTGCTGTCCAAGGACAATGCTTGCCATTTAAAGCCAGCCGTTAGTTGAAATCTTCTGAGAATTTGGCATAGTATAAGTACCTAGTAAGAGGTTCATTTTCCATACCTAAGAGCAGATGTAACCAAACTATACACAAGGGCTGGTCACACTTAACTAACTTAATATGGGCAAATGGCAACTACTCATCTTTAGTGAAAAGGTGCAGGCTGCAGAGATGACATACATCCCAGCTTGCTGTGTTCCAGTTGGAGCTGAAGGAAATGGACAGCGTTCGTTGTATGAAGAACCTGACATCTTTTAGTGGTTCATATTTTTGATTTGTGCATTTTAAGCATGTGTCACAGGAAAAGCTATCCCCGGCACCAAACCAGTCTGATGACTTAGAGTCATCATTTACATGAGGAATGAAGAGGTGTCTGTGTAACATACATAGAGAGCGATTGCAAATCTGTGTCTAGAGAGAGACAGACACATCTGCCTCCACAAAGAATCTGAGAAATGACTCATGGTGGAAAAGCCCTAGTAGGTCCCAGGGGCTAATGCAGAATCCTCTGTGGTACATTTTTCAGGCTCCCACAAGCAGTCTAGTTTGAAATGTCCCCAGGGATGGAGCTTCCACCACTTCCCTTGCAAGACCATTCTACAACCTAGTAGATTTTGTCAGTAGGTCATTTCCCCCATATTTAACTGACATTTTCCTTTGCTGAGTTGCAGCCCATTTCCTGCTAGGTATAACTTTGTGGCCCATCCTAAACAATTCCTCTTCATCCTCAAGTTTCACGCCTTCAAATACCAGCTGTTAGTTATGTTCCACCTCCGGCCCTGGTTGTCACTTAGCCAAACCAGTCATATTCAGCTCATTTAATCTTTCTTCACAAGTGACCCTGTCCAGCCCCAGAATCCTTCCTGGAACCCTTTAAAACTCCTCTCTGACACATTTAAGCTTCTTGAAAATGTATTTGTGACCAGCACTGGCAGTAGGTGCCATGCATTTCCAGAAACCTGGCTGACAAGAGACTACTTCTATTCTAAATGCTTTCTTCTGGGTTTACCAGCATTTGCTCAGAACAATTCCTGAAGTAAAAGTCTAGTTCCTCCTGGGCAGCTAGTTCATTGCTCATAGCACCATCTTGCCTTTATCCTCTCCCCCTCTATCCCTCTCTCTGTCTCTTCTTTGCTCTGGGTTAATAAAAAGTGAGGATGTCTGCTGAGAAGGGCTGTGTGGAGGACTGAGCTGAGGAAATGCAGAACAGCGGGGAGATCGTGCTAGGGGCTTAGAGAGAGAGAGAATTGTTCCCTTTACATAATCAGAAAACCTGGTAGCTATAAATGTCAGTAGTGAAACTCTCAGACATTTGTCTTCATGAAGGCATCTGACCACGTGGAATTCTTCCAGGGACATGAAGTGATGGGATGTCAGGACATCAAAGGCAAGAGGAGTGCAAAATGTCATGCAAAAAAAAAAAAATTAAAAAAAAGAGTGGGAAGGGGGAGTGAAGGGAAAAATTAAGATGGAGAAAGAAAGACAGGCCAAAAGTGAACATAGATAATAGGAGAGGGTCAGTAGGTCTGCCTGGCCCAGTGCCTCCTGATCAGACTGCCTGTGGATGCTAAAGGAGCCTGAAGTCCCAATAGCATCTGCTCTGATTGTACTCCTGTTGTTCAGAGACTAATACTGGCTTTACCTTGGGAGGAGGAATAGATACCAGATGTGCACAAACCAGATTCAATTAATGTCAGGTTTCTCAGAGGGACCAGCTGTAAAATGCCTTGGGATGTTTTTCTGGAAGGATTAACATCAGAAGCATAGACTGACAGCATGTGACCAGACGCCAGCCATTCTGGGGCTCTCATTCGTGATTTCTGGAGTGTTGACCCAGGACCCTCACCATTAGGGAGATTTCTTTGTGGGATGCTGTGTTTGGGTAAAATGTTCTCTGTGGCAGATTGTGCTTTGCACAGCATTGATTTAAGGTGCAGTGCTGGGTTAGTGCCTGTATGTGTGAAAGCGACCAGTGGCCAGAGGTAGGAGATTTTCAGAATGAGACCAGACCATGGGGCCCTGTCATAAGATAGTAGATAGAGCTCTGTGTTACTCTTGAGTGACCCTCTCTGTCCAACACTCAGGATGCCATTCATGGTCTCTAGAAGAAGCTGTGTCCAAACATGGAGGGAGGATCTCTGTGGTTGGATTATTTCTGCATATTTGCTGCAAAACTCTTTGTTGTATTAAAAACCCTCAATACTGCTCTTGCTACAATGCAACTGTCTGAAATCCAGCCACCCTCCTATAGTTGGGCTTCATGCATGTAGGGCCAAAATGTTACGTGCTGCTGACACGTTTGGGTTTGATGTCAATATTCCTGCCTCCTTGGGCCATAGCCACACTTTCTTCCCTTTTCTGGCCCCTACATATCCCTTTTGTGAAGGCACCCTTGGCAGCTGAGCAACATGTTGGGATACCACAAGGACCACTCATCACCAACCAAACTATTTCTGAGTGGAGGGCTGGAAAGGGGGCCTCATGCCCTGTTCAGCTGCAGTGACAAGTCCTTGGAGATGCTTTGGGGAGAGATGGACCAAAGCAGCAGGAATCAATTATCCAGCCCTTTTGTTTCCCTGATCTTCGGTGGGTTTGGAGAAATGGGACTCGGATTTGAATCACCCGATTGGGGTTTTGCAAAACCCAAACCAAACCAAACCAATGAGGTTTTGTAGAATCAGACCCAAAAGTGCCCGTATCTTTGCTCTCCCAGCACTGGCTGAATGGAACAGAAGCTCAGTCATACCACTAGTTGTTATTTGCACAATAGCAGCTAGCTAATGGGGAAGTGGAGAGCCAGAATGCACTCACCTTGGATAGACATCTTTGGGACAGAATCGCTGTAGGACAGCTTGCAGCTAGACAGAATCCCCAGTAGCAGGACCACCAAGGAATCGAGTCTCTCCTCCAGGCAGCTCAGGTTGAGCCTGCTCTCCTTCTGCAGCCTTGAGACCATGGACGCCATGCTGGCTTCCACCAAGTTAAGCCAGTCCATCAGGTTCCTAGCCCTGGATGAGCTTGGTTTGCTTCTGGACCTGTCTGAACTCTGTCTGCTGCTCCCCTGGGACATCCTGTACTTCTTCTGGGGCTGGCTGCTCATCAAGCACAAGGTAGAGGAGCCTACAGCTCCCCAGTCCATCACTTCTGGGGAAGAAGGAGGATGGCCACCAGAGATTGCAAGAATGAGGGGTCTTCTTTCCTTTGGCTGCACTCGGGGCTGCCTAAGCTCAGTCTGCCTGGCTCTAGAAACAGCAGCAGGAGGAAGCCCAGCTGTTTGCACTTGCTAGAGGGGAAAGAGATTTCCATCCTGCTGCTGCCTCCAGAAACACACAACCTGCAGACGGGGGTGGGAGCTGCAACAGGACTCCCTCTGTCTCTGCTTCTCTGCACACAAACTGTTGTGGGGTGGGAATTCCACTTACAGGCTGGTCAAAGAAATTGCATGAAGAGTCTGAGAGGAGTTGGGAGGCATCCATCAGGGGAATTGCAGAGTGGCAGAAGGAAAGGGTGTGGGATAGGAAAGGCTTAGATAAAGGAGCACTTGAGACCCTCCAGCAGATTAGCATCTCACAGGAAATTAGAGCCAAGCCCCAGTGGGCTGCCATGATTAGAGTTTCTCTCGTGCAGACTTTGCTACCAGAAGGGCTTGACTCAAAAGGACTGTAATTTGCCTCAGTGGTAAAGAAAAACACAGAAAGCATCCAAATGCAAGAGCTACTGCCGAAGTGCGAGGAGAGGTGATCTCTCAGTGAACTCTGGCCCCAGCCTCAGCACAGACACCCACGCCATCAGGAGCAAGGCCTCCATCCCACCGGCCGTGCAGCCACCACTCCCACTCCATCCCATGTGGAGCAAAGCCGCCTTTCCCATGTCAGCGGCTGCTTCAGTCCTTTGCAGTGAATGGGCTGCTGCTTCTGTGCCAGCCGCTGCTTCTGCCTAGTGCAGATCAGGGATACCCCCATGCCAGCCGCTGCTCCCATACCTTGCAGAGAGCAGCTGCCATTCCCATGCCTACCACGGCAATGACTGTGGCTTCTGCGCACATGCCCAAACTTGCCCTTTATCCTACATGCCCAAAGCAACCTCCTTCCCCCCCTTCTTCCCCCACTGCTAGCCCCAAGCTGAATGTGGTCACCTCCATGCCTAGGTCATGCCACAGTGTGGGGGGATGGACTAGGTGACCTCTTGAGGTCCCTTCCCACCCAACATTGCTATGATTTTATGTCCCCATCATCCTTGGGCCAAGAGCATCTCCAGCAATGGCTGGTGTCTGGCAGGCTCAGGGCTGGGAGGCTGACATCAGGAGCCATCTTCATCCAGCTCTGAAACCAGTCTCAGATCAAAAGACTGCAAACTCTTTGGGGACAGGAACTCTCTTTTCACTACATATCTGAACAGCACCCAACCCAGTGGGCCCTGGAGATCTCACTCAGTCAAAGAAATAACAACTCAAACATGGTCACCAGAATTGGGAGTGGGGGAGCCCCCCACCACACTGCTGTGCATACTGGCCACATCATGGGGGGTGGGGACAGCCCCAGCTGTGCTACCAAGTGCACTGGGCAGAACAAGAGATGAAGAAGTCAGAGCCTTTGCCTCCCAGCAAGATGACAAAGCCCTAGTCTTGCTGAACCTGTCTTGGGGCAGCTTTTGTGTTTGCTCAGGGTCCCCACACCCCCACAAGAAATGGGCCCAAGCACGAGTTCATTCATTGGAGAGATGCCCCTGAGTGGTTCTCTCATGTTTTGTTTTAACAGTGACTTACTGTAAGAGCTGCTACAGCCTTTAATCTGGAAGCAGCCTCTTATCAGTGAGTGAGGGAAGGTGAGGCCCATCCTAAGTCAGAGCAGCCAGGCACGCTGCTGCCACCCCCAGCAGCTCTTCATGCCCTTCTCCTTCTCACTAAGCCTGAGCCAGGAGGAGCATAAACCTTCTCTCAAGGCCCACGTGCACCTCACCAGAGAGCAGGCAAATTTGTCACGTTAACGCTTCCGGGCATAGTCTGTGAGGTTCTAACACTAGCCTTCCATCTGAGACTGACTGGGAGCATGGGCTGGGGGTCTGGAGGCTCAGGTTCTGTTTCTAGCTCTGGGAGGAAGTGCAGGTTAGTGGCTAGAGCATTTGATTCCCAGTTCAGTCACTGGGTGACTTGGGCAAGTTGCTTCCTCTCTCTGTGGCTGTATCCCCACCTGTGATGTGGTGATTATGACACTTTCCTCACACCTGGGGGAGGATACATTCTGAGACCATCTTGAATTGCATGATCACCTACTATCTTTCCCACAGGACCGCTGCCTCATTCAGTCCACAGGGTGGACCATGCTCTGGGGTTGAGTGAAGGAGGCTGTTGTCTGTAGGACCCCTGCCTTATTTATTGCAAAAGTTGGAAGGTGTGGAGTGAACAAGACAGGGTATAGCAGGAAGAGATGGAAGAGTCTTGTGGATAAGGCAGTTGAATGCCATCCTGGAAAACTGAATTCTATCCTTGCCTCTGCCACAGCATTCCTATGTGATACTGAGCAAGTCACTTAAACCAAACTTTTCACAGGTGGCCACTAATTTTGGTGTGCCTCGTTTTTAGAGTGCCTGACTATATCCTGTGTTTAGATCTGCAGAAGTGCTGAGCAGCCAATGGGAGCTGTGCTTTGAACATATAAAGGGCTATCTAATACTAAGTTCTCTGAAAAATCAAGTCACAAATTAGACACCCAAATTCTGCAACTTTAATGCCTTTTTTGGGAAATCCTTCTAATGCCTTTTTTGGGAAATATCTATATAGATATACGGATCACATCCCTTATCCCTATAATGCAGCCACCTCTGGTACAGAATATTTAGGAGCAAGTGTTAGAAAGATTGGCTGTCCCGAGATCATTGGCAACATTCCAGATCTGGTCAGCCCTGATACCAGCATAACCTTCTCTCTCCCTCTCCTGTAAGATGCTCATGATGGCTGTGCAGAGCCCTAGTGCCTTTGTGGTTTGAGACTAGCCAGTTCCTCCCACTGAGTTCCCTTTCCAGTCATGAATTGTAAAGAACAGTTGTATGGCACCATCTAGTGGCCGGAAAATGACTGATTTGTAAATGCATTGGGTGGTGGATAATTCTTAGGTTCCTGCTCCAGGACTAAGGGGATCCTTGTATGTAATGTGAATACAGTGAGAGAAATTTTAGTAACATTAATTAGTGCTGCTCTTAACCCAAAGCAAGCAAATGTATCCATAGCGGCAACATGGAGAGCAGCTCCATTTTCCAACTTCACAGAGCCGATGGCTTTTAGAAGCGAAGCTGGTACATGGCATAACAGTGCTAGCTGTTAGAAGATAGGGGAGCAATATTCCCCATGACACCTTTTACAGAACTGGTGAGACATTCTAACTTTTGTCACATAATATTTCATACTTGTAGAGCCATTTCATCCCAAACTTCACTTGATGCACACACTATGCACAGGGATCACTAACCCAATCCATGCAGCCACCTCTAGGGTCAAACACAGCAGCTGTTTACCACCACACAGGAACATTAGGACAACAGTTCTGAAGAGGAAATAAAAACCACTCTTTCTCTCTAGAAATTGCCAGGGAAGTCAGGTTGGTCAGCTCAGGCAGGAATTACTGAAACTGGAGTTTGGCCAGGGTAGCAGGATTACTAAAATACATTCTTAGGAAATGTGCCACAGGATCTTTAATGACCACAAATGGTTAGGGCCTCAGTAATAACAACTCTGAGAGATGGCAACCCCTCCTCCCCCCCAGTGCACTGCTAGTGACTCAGACCCCCACCTCCTGAAACCTCAGGATCACTTACTGCAGCACCTGCAGTAAGGGTTCCCTGGTGGTCTCTCCAGACCTATCAGCTCAGCTCGTCAGACCTGACAGGTTCCCAATACAAGGCAGAATGGCTGGGAAGGGAGAGGGTGGGGGAAGTTTCAGTGAGTATTTTAGAAAGTCCTGCCAGTGCCACCTCATCCTGTCACTCACTCTGACCTTCCTCCAACCGACTGGATTTAAGAGATGCATCTGCTGAAGGAGATGCCCTTGTCCAGGGACACAGGACAGGGTGCACGCACCAGATCCCTGGGGCAGGCTGCAGGCTGGGTTTGCTCATCCCTCATGTGCATGCAGATGATCCAGCGGTAACCCAGAGACCTTCCCCAGTTCAGCCAGGTGATTCCGATGAAGGCACAGGGCATTGTTCAGTTACTTTTGCCCCATTGCATTTACAGCAGATTTAGGTCTCTTCCTCACCAAGTCAGTTCCTCTCCTCTTTCAAAGGTAACCAGGAACTCCCCTGAGAGAGCCCCCACCCAGACTAAAAAGGAGTTCAATAGCAAATACAAACTAGCTCCCAGTCTGCAGAAAGCCCCAACACGGAGCAAACTCTCTGTCCCTAAACTCAGCCTCTAGGCAGAGGCCCTCAGCTCTGACAGGTTCTCCTGCCATTCAGACTTAGTGCTGGTTGTATTTTAGACTCCGTTTGATGGGCGTTGGGGTCTGGGGTAGGCCCCTAGCTTTCTCTGCTTCCCATCCCCCTCCCTTCCTCGCTGATCCCGAGATAGAAGGAGCTTTTCTACCCATACTGCCATTCTGCAGCTTCCATGTCCTAAGGGCCAGCCTTGTGATGTGTAGGGCCCCAGCTGCTGAAGTTGTGAGGGAAAGGAAGAATTGGCCATGGATTGCCTCCCAATCTGATTCCACCCAGAGAAGAAACAAGCCAGCCAGTGGGCTGTGAGCTTGCGGAGAACCCCAATAAATTATTTGTGTTCCTCGGGCTTCAGGCTAAACCAGCATGCACTGACACAGTGTGAAGGCCTCTACTTGTTAGCAGATCCCTCTGGCTGCTCAGTGGATTGAGGACTAGGCACTTGCAGGGCTCTAGCCCCAGCCACAGGAGTAGGCACAGAGCACCCACTGATGTGAATGGGACTCAGCATATGGGCAGGACAATAGACCCTTCCAGGTCCGGCCCAGGTGCAAGGAATGGGAATGAACCCTAACGGCTTTGCAGCCCCAGGATGTTCAGTCTAATTCGTTGGCTGAGGTGGGATGGTGGTTCTGAGACTGCACCATTCCAGAGCAATCAGACATTCCTAGCAGGGCAGTCCTGTTCCACTGCCCTAACTTGCCCCTTCAGTTTCAAATGGATACTGGATTCTTCCTTGCTTTTCCCACAATGCTCGTTCCACCCCAGAAGGGTTGCATTGTGGGGTGGGGTCACATGACCCACATATTTTAGGCTACGTCTAGGCGTGGAGGTGGGGGGGTAATTCTCAGCTCTCATAGACACACCCAGTGAGAGCTAGCGCATTAAAAACAATAGTGTAGCTGGAGGTAGCAGAAGCAGTGGTGGTACAGGCTAGGTACCCCAATTACATACCCATGGGGTGTGTGTGGGTTTGTACTCAGAGTGGCTAGCCCAAGCCTCCGCTCATTGTTGCCAGTGCTAGCGCGAGTATGTCTATGCGAACTGGGAATCACATCCTGAGCTCATCGTGTGGCCATAGCCTGTGTTTGTAAGATGCTTCCCAATGGAAGATGCTACAGAAACATGCAGTATTACTGGCTAACATTGCCTTCCCAATAACACTAGTACTCTTTGCAGCAAGTGCCCATTAACACAGAATGAACATTGAATTCCTGCCTGGACCCTACTTGTCTACACTCTGTTATGGTGGATCCTTGCATGCTCCAAGGACTGGATCAGGGGCACTTTCTCACCTGGGGCCAGAGGGATGTGGTGTGTACCTCCTGGTAAACTCTGGAGTCACTCTGTGATGCATACCATGGCCTACTGTGCTAAAGGGTGGGCTCACACCTCCTCTTTCTCCCAAACGCTTGAAATGCATCCAAGCTGGGAGTCAGATGGCGCAATACAGCCAGTTTTACCACTAGGGGGCAACACAATTGATCTGACTCAAGAAGCTAATGACTACAACAGGTTGGGAACATCTTACCCCATTCCGGACAGGGCATCCTTTGGCCAAGCTCCTCCCGACATTCAACCCCCACTGTCCACCCACTTTCGGCCGCTTGGGGGACCCATTGCTTTTTCTCTGCACACACAGGAGGAAAACAAGAGTGACTAATGGGCATTGACAGGGGCATCATTTTTTTCCCATCCAATTTGTCTTCAAGGCTGACACCAGAGAAAACCCCAAATTGCAGCTTGTGCCCTGCACAGTTTTACCACAGTATCCTGAAAAAGCATCTGGTGAGCTGATAGCAGAGGGGGGCTCCAGGCTGGAGCCCCTGCCGGAAGCCTAGGACTGGCAGCGGTTGGGGACCCAATGCTTCTGCTAGGACGTCAGACAGGAAACTTCCTGGAGGCTCTGAGAGTTCCCTGGGCTCCAGCCACTGTCTCTGTAGAGAGAGGCAGGCACACAACCCCCCTGCCTGGGGCATCAATAGCCCATATGGCTCTGGGCCTTTCAGGCAGTGACATTCTTCACAGCATGGGTGCCATTTTGTATTAGGCCCTCAGCAGCAGGAGACATTGTGGTCACTCAAAGGCACTTGCGATGCTTTGAAACCTAAATGTCCCTTCCCCTGAGTGTATAGGAATCGGCCTGTACAAAGAGGCCTTTGAGTTTGGGTGAACTGTCATCCATGCGTTGTGATATTCCAGGCCTTGCCTAGAATCACAGGCCAGGCCAGCTGCGGAGCTGTTAGAGCCCATGGAGAATGGACACCTTAAAGGGACCTTTGAGGAAACAGATCTCATTAGAAAATGCCATTTCCCTAAGAGACCATCTGGCCCCACTGCTCCCCTAGCTCATTGACCAATACAGCAAAGCACTAGTCAATGGGAGGTAACTGCACGTAATGTGCTCTGCAAGAGGTCTGTACCGCCCTGGCTTCAGAGCACTGAATGAGGGCACTGAATCATCCATGCAGCAGAGCTCTGTCAGATGGTGCTGCATTACTCCCATTGCATCCCATCGCAGCCCCTAGCGGGGCTGCGGCTACATCATCCATGCAGCAGAGGCAGGATGAAGAAACAACAGACAAAAGAACAACCCATGAATAGCATTTGCTTTCCTGTAACACGTTTCAACTGCAGCGAACCCCAGGGCTTTCCAAAGCAATGAAGAAGGTGGCAGAAGAGCAGTGCCCATGGTGGCCATTCCAGGAGTCATTCTGCACTCTGTATTAGCTCTCACCCAGCCAGGGACATCACAGCCACTCCACTGAGAGAGGGGTTGCTGGCCAGAACATCTGGGCTATTCCCTGCCTGTTCTCTATTCCTTGGGGTGGCTGACTGAAGACATCCCTCTTTAATGTCTTACCTAGAGGGCATCACTTTTAACCATGCAGCACCCTACAGTGGTGCCCTGTAGTGTTAATGTTGGGCAGGAGCTGGGACCTGAATCTGTATAATGACCTGTCTTCCTGATCCACCTCCACTCCTCCTGGATTGGAGAATGTCATTTCATGGGGAAAGTCTTGAGCTCAGTCCCCCTGCAACACTGATCCAATTGAGACATGGGGACAGAGCTGTCACCACCTCAAACACAGCACAGCACCGAGGGGAACATTTCCCTCGGAGTGGAAGAATTTACCAGTTGGGGAGTGTGGGGTGGTAATCCACTGGGATCAGGAGGAAACTCAGTGGCAGGTTGTTGGGCTCAGGATCAGCCTGTGGCTGTGTTTCCATACGGAGAATGGAGCCATGGCATCACCGTACTGGAAGAGGTGAGTGATCATATTGTATCTCTGAGAAGGGCTGATGCCAGGTGCTTAGGGGAAAGATATGACCCCCCCACTCCCCCGTCCTCTCACACACATCAAGTCCCTAAATGTACATTCCTATTCCACAAGGGGAAAATGACACTCTTTCCATTCACCTCCCAAGCCAGCAATCAGCTGCCCTGCAGCATGAGGGGCCGGGAGGACTCCAGTCTGGTTCATTGTCTAGGGAGTGACTGAGATTCCTGTAATAATGGACCGGTTTAGCCCATGGAATGACGGGAATCAGTGAGTGTTCAGGAGGGTAAATTTCATTGCAGAAGGCAGAGCCAGCCCTTCTTGGAGATTCATACCCTCTAGGGGCAGAGCGGTAGCCCAGAGCAAGAAAGCTCTCTTCTTTCTCTTCAAGGTCAGTGGGAAATTAGGATCATTACACCTTCCTCACCTTTAACCACGTCCCTAGAGTGCTTTTTTTTCAGGACTACATTTCCCAGCATGCACCTGCCCAACCAGGGTTCTAACCCTGCAGGGCAGTTGAGAATGACAGTGCTTTGCTAAACAGAACTTGGTACACTGCAGAGTCTAAGGCTGGGGAGTTCATGTGTGACCCCATATTCTATTTGGTGAACACCAACATCCTCTTTTCCAAATTCCACTGTGTCCAATTTGATCGATCCCCTGTCCCTCAACTGTTGGCCTCTGTACCCTAAGTGAGATCAACAAAGGGCTCTCAGCTGAGTGAAGCGCATGGCTTGAGCAGTGGAGAGACTCCCATGCTCCTTATCTGATAGAGCTGCCATCTCTAGAGCATGGAATGGAGATCCTCGCTCTGGCATACTGTGTTCAGTGCAGCATCAGACTGGAGAGAGACTAACAAATTGGAGGGTTGGAGGACATGATTTATGAGAAAAGATGGAAAGTGCTAACTCTATATAGCTTGAGGTAGGGGCATGATAACAGCCCAAGCATAACTGGAGAGTGCAGACCAAGGAAGGAGGGGAATTATTTAGAAGGGTGTAAGAGGATGAAGCTAAGGAAGGGGAAATTGAGGCTGAGCATCAGGGAAAGCACGCTGACAAAGCCTATCATCCTGTGGAAGATGCTCTGCAATGGAGGAAACTCCATTGCTGGGGACATTTAGAACTAGACTGGAAAATCTCGGTTCATTTTAAAAGGAGCTGAAAGGGCACAGATGAGCAGAACCAAAGGACTAATCACTGACCAGATGGATGCTTAAACAGGTAAATTGCAGCATAGAGCAGAGAAATTTCACTGCATCTCCTCCTCATAACCCATATCATCACTATCACCACTTCTCCTCCACCACAGAGAGAAGCCCAATGGAAAGTGCTACACGCGTTAGCACTAACAAAATGCGTGCACTCTGTGAACAGAGTAGATCCCCTCAGATATGTACACAGTGGCTTACAAAAACCTTCACCGTGCAGTGTAATAAAAAAACACCTTAGTGTATCTCAGGACATACCCGCCTCCTCCCTAACAGACTAAGTGCATCACCATAGAAAGAAAGTCCTCATCTCAAACTGCGGCTAGTTTAGAGAAGGCAAGGTCAAAGGAATAAGCCTTGAATTTGAGCAGAAGGTGGAGCTAGTGCTGATCCTTAGTTCCTGGGGGACTTCATTACACAGTCTTGGACTAGTCCCCAAGAAAGCTCTGTCTCCTGTACAGATGAACTTTATTTATTCTAATTGTGGAAAGTTCCATTGTGCCAGAGGAGAGAAGTTATGGACCATGGTCTTCAATGTGGAGCTTCAGTCCATCTTTTAGATACCTTGAAGGTAAGGCTTCATGGGTATGGAACAAATTTCAGGTCAAATCAGGTGCGAATCAAGGGAGAATGGGCTGTAGCAGACCTACTGCTCATACCTAGGGATGGGAAACTATTAGTAACAAACAATTTAGCCAATGAATATAGCTTTGCTTTCTGTTTGCAAATTATTTGCAAATGGACTTTGATTTTTTTAATTCCTAATTGCTCAACAAATAGACAAACAGATGCACCATGTAAGAATTCAGATAGTCAGAAAGGGATTTCAATCTATGTGTTGTTCAGCACATTGCCTTTTGACAGTCTTTGGATTATTCACTATGAGCTGTGACCAGTCCTGTTTCTGCTCCCTGATTGGACGACTCTACTTTACAAACAGGTGGCAAGCAGTTCCTTCACAAGTAAGGAATACCCTTGTTTGCATGTGAATCCAGGTATTCACGGAAAGAACAGCCATTCCCCAGCATTTGTTTGAAGAAACACAGATTGGGATGGATCTGTGTGACTAGCAAACAAAGAGGGGAATGAAGGCAGCTGAACTGAAAAGTAATTCAGAATTCCTGAAAATATTTGCCCATCCCCCAGTGTTCGCCCACCTTTCCTCTTAGCTCTTGAGAAGAAAACAAGCAAATGTCTAAGAGCCTGAACTACAACACTCAGCCCCGCCAGGGCCTGGTTTGTCTGTAGAAACCACACTCCTTACATTTGTGTATCTCCTCGGGCTTAAATGCACAACACTGATTATCTCCCCATAAAAGAGCTGGCCAAAATTTTTTTTACACAAGATTAATTGACCAGCTGTAAAGACTGAGTGGAAAGCAGGAAAATATTTTTTGACCATTTTCACAGATGTGTTTCATAAAAAAAGTCAAAATTTTTCCAAACTGCTCTAATTATATATGTAGAATTATAATAATAGATCATTGTACTTTTCATCAATAGATCTCACAGTGCTTTACAAAAGAGGCATCATTATCCTCATTTTACAGATGGGGAAACTGAGGCACAGAGTGGTGAAGTGACTTGACCATGGTTACCCAGCAGGTCAGTGGCAAAACTAGAACTAGACCCAAGTCATCTGAGTCCCAGTCCTGAGTGTTATCCACTAGGACACACTGTCTCTCCATAACACATGCCAGGCCCCCATGGGTTTCTGTAGATACTGATACACAACTTCTCTGCATCAAAACACCTACTTGTGTGACTCTTAACAATTCCGCCCTTAGAATATGTTTAACTCCCTGTGCATACATACTTGCATGTAAACCTAACTGCAGATTCAGTATTTAATGCTTTGAAACCAAGTAATTAGGTCTCTGAAACCTAGGCTGGACAGGTCACTTGTTAGCTATGCGTGGTGCACCATTGTTATATTGCACTCAGACATTAAGATGACGGACACCAGTATAACCCCCCTAAGGCATGTTTACAGCATCCTGTATGCACATGGGCTAAGCCAGTGCTCATGGGAGCAGCTGTTTTTCTTGTTTAATATAAGTGTTCTGTTATGGAATCTAAGCAGGTGCTTGGCGATTCCTAAATACAACACCCTTTAAAGCATTTGGTAGGGAACATTCCTGCACTGGCCATGGGAGAAGAACTCAAGGGGCCTCAAGTCTTTTCTATCTCCAGTGTCTGTAGTTCGAAGACCTCACGAGGGCCCTGGTTTGAGTCTCGCATGCCATACTACAAGCAGACGGACTACACCAAGCTGCTGTAGTGTCCAGGTGTCAGTTGGTATGTGTAATCATCTCCTTCACCCCTTTTCCCTGCCACATCTATGGATGCTGCCTGTACAAAATCTCACAGGTCCCCTGTGCAGTACATTGGCATAGCTAGAATCAAGTCCATGAAACTTTTCAACAGACACTGAAAATCAGCAATACAGTGTACTGTACAGGAATAAACGTGATCAGCCATAGCGTCTTGGGTGATCTATCAGTAGATAGGGAGGGTTGCTTGTAAACAGGCTGGTCAGACAGCAATCACTAGCTTTATTATCTGAATGTCACCCGAAGCCTTTTCTTCTAGAGAGACAGCTGTGATCCCAAAGATCTTAGTGGGGCACCCAACTGGAGCCAATGCCAGGAACTTGCCAGGAGCTCAAGGATAGCACCAAAATTAAAAGGAGACTATGGCAGTCCCCTCACCTTTACCAGGAGAGAGGATTGTGATTTTGGGAACAAAGCACAGAGCTGGGACTTAGGAGCTGTCTGGTCAGCATCCTGCTCTGCCACTGACTTCCTCCCTGACATTGGGCAGGTCATTTAATCTCTCTGTGCCTCGGTTTCCCAAGTGTAAAGAGCAGGTTAAAATATTTCCTCTCTCTCGCCATTTGTCTTGTCTATTTAGGTTGTTAGCACTTTGGGGAAGGGGCTGTCTGTGTGTGTTTACAGTAGCCTGCACTATGGAGCCCAGATCTCAGCTCTGGGGGTTATTGGAGTACAAATCAATAATAATAGCAAGCAGGTGCAGGAGACTATAGGAAAGGCTAGCCTTTGGGTTTTAGGGAGGGCAGCAAGTTGATTCTTTGAACTCCCCCAAACTGAAAGACTCATTCCAAATGAGGGGCACACTTTCCCCTGCCCTCTGAACAATGGATGGACTTATTCCCCCTTCCCGGTCACCACAGTGATGACATCTTGCTCCAGCTATGCAATTTCACCTTCATTTGCACCTAATAAATGCAGTGAGACACAGCAACCACTAGATGCCCCCCTAAGGCAGTCTTTGGAGTAAAGAACAAACTGGAGCTGAGGGCCAAGTTCCCACCACCCCAGGGAGTTTACCTGGTAAAGGAAGGCGCCTGACTAAGTTGTTCCTGATTCACAGAAGCACTAGATACACTAGGGGTGACTGAGCCAGCCCAGGGAGGTGCCTGTCAGAGAACTGACCTTGGCTGGAGCCAAACAAACCTGGTTACCTTGTCTCCCCAATATTATTATTTGTTATTTTCATTTCATGGTATCATTGCTGCCTTTGCTCAACCTTAGTCTGGTTGGTACGACTGCCACAATCTGCCTCGCGTGCATGAAGCCAGACAGAAGACGAGACATGAGGCAGAAGCACAGAGAGCGAGGGTGTAAAAAAGTGTAAAAAGGGTTGAGTGTAGCCAGAGGGAAGTAATAATAATTCCTAGCTGCTATATAGCACACTTTTTATCCATAGATCTTACTGCCCTTTACAAAGGCGGTCAACTACATTATCCCCATTTTACAGATGGGGAAACTGAGGTACAGAGCAGAGACATGACTTGCCCACGGTCACCCAGCAGGGCCAGTTAAACCTAGGTTTCCTGAGTCCCAATCCAGTGCTCACTCTGCTAGGTCACAGGTGCATTAGGTGCAAGGGCAAAGGGAGTCCTGCAAGGAGGAACCTACCAACAGCAGAGCAAAGGAGGAAACAGACTGAGGTTTAGGTTCTGTTTTAGTTAATAAGGCAGGGCTTTAACTGGGAGCAGACCCAGTGTGTGATGTGTGAGGAACAGGGGGTGGGATGCCACCATTTTACAGAGAGATGAGCCTGAAAAGTGAACAGGATTGTGAGATGACTAAACCCTGTGCAGAAGCTGGGAAGGCACTTCAGCAACCTGATGGGATAAACTAAACCCTGGGGTTGTGAGCAAGATGCAGGCTGACTTCATCTCCCAGTATGTGGGGGAGGGAGGGAAGGAGGGAGATCCTTGAATCCCGTCCCTTCAGGAGGGCATAGACAGGGAGCAGTTCTTGATGAGGTTGGGAGCAACTCAGAGAGGGTGTGGATGGTTGGAAGGGGAAGAGGTGTGAAGGAGTCATAATCTAGGCCTAAAGTGAGGCCAGTAAGGGGCGGGGGGAATTGAAAATGCCCCAAATGCATAATAAAGGGGAGGAAGCCTAGGGTGAAATGAATAGATGTCACACAGTGGAAGCAGACAGTTCAGTAAGCAGGTGCTCAAGGCCTAGCATTCTTAAACTGAGATGCCATGAATAAGACCAGGCCAACATGTGACAGATAAGGGGGTACAAAGGAGTCCTATATATTGAAGGGAGAAACAGAAAGAGTGTAAAAGATCCCTGACTAAGGTGGAGAATGGGGAAGGAGATTGACATAGAGAAGATATGGCAGGTTACCATACATACCATGTTATTCCCCCCCCGCCCCTCCCACTGTTCCTCAGACGTTCTTGTCAACAGCTGGAAATAGCCCACCTTGATTATCACTACAAAAGGTTTTCTTCCCCCCCCCCCTTGCTGGTAATAGCTCATCTTAAGTGATCACTCTCCTTACAGTGTGTATGATAACACCCATCGTTTCATGTTCTCTGTGTATATAAATCATCTCCCCACTGTATTTTCCACTGAATGCATCCAATGAAGTGAGCTGTAGCTCACGAAAGCTTATGCTCAAATAAATTTTAGTCGCTACGGTGCCACAAGTACTCCTTTTCTTCATACATACACTGGAGTCACACAGATGGCAAGGGAGAATTTATGAACTGCAAGGACTGCACACTGGCCCCAGAGTAACCCAACTAAACTGCTTGCCTCATTGTTTATAAAGGCCTTGTCTCAGCTTGGGAATAGCCCCCCTGATACAGCAATCGATGTAGCTGCTGGCTGGTTAGCTTCAGTGCTAACCCTTAAAAGTATGTCTACACTGCAAAGAAAACCCCTGGCAATGAGTCTCAGTGCCTGGGTCGATTGACTCAGACTCGCAGGTTCAGGCACTGGGGCTAAAAATAGCAGCATAGATGTTCGGGCTTGGGCTGCAGCCTGGGGTCTGAGACCCTCTGCGGGTTTGAGAACCCAGGTTCCAGTGCAAACCTAAATGTCTACACTGTTATCTTTAGCTTTGCAGCCCAAGTCAATTGACCTGGGCTCTGAGACTCAGTACACAGGGGCAAGCTGGGGCTTGCAGTGATTGAGTTAATCAAGGTTCAACCCTAAATCCCAATTAGCTCTGGTGGTGCAAACCCCTGCTTGCTTTTGTCTACACATAGAGGTCAGCATCAGGAAAATGGTCAGCTGCTCCACTTGCTGGCCACTAACTACTGAATCAGGCCTACTCCCAAAAGGAGACAAGGATAAGGAGGGAAGGGGAGAGAGAGAGAGAGAGCTGCTCCTGCAACTGGACTGAAGTTCACTGAAAAGGAAGGAAGGAGAAAACTCTGGAGGAAAACTATGCAGTCAAGAAATGAGAACTGAAGAATGAGCAGTTGCTATGGGGTCTGTTCCAGAACCCTATAGGCAACGGACAAAGAAACAGGGAAAATTTTAATGGATGCTTTTAAAATAGCATTTCTGGAAGCCGACTGGACAACGAGATAAAGGGAGAACAGGAAGATGACACATTGATCCAGGTGTCTGCTGGTAGGGAAGATGCAGGAGGGACTGATAGTAATAACTTCCCATTTCTATAGCACCTTTCATCCTGAAAGTGTGAAGTGCTTTATTACACACCAGGACCCTCGGGTACATGGCTGAAACTTCCACTGCTTTCAAGAGGAAAACATTACACCAACCACTGAAATGCAGCCATCTCTGGAGTGGGATGCAGCTGGGTGACTGACCGGGGAACACCTGGCTACTTTGTATTTGCAAAGTGTCAGCAGGGATTCCCGCACAGGGTGATCACACCAACATGCCAGGTAATCAATGTTTCTAACATTAGCACTTGGACAGAGTTATGGACAAGCCAGGCCACCCCCCTACCTGGGGATCCTGGAGGTGCCTTTACGATCTGCCAGCTAAACATCAGGAGGCAGGTTGAAATGTGCACAACAAGGCTGCCCCAGGGCAGAGTGCGGGCTCCCCTCCCACTCCTCTGATGGCTGTGCAATGCTGCAGGGGCAAAGGAGCAGCAGGACCGTACAACTCAGCACACAGTGGGGGAAGCAGCAACTCAGCCCTAAGATCTGTTTGATTCTCGTCAGCCCTTCGTTTCCTCCTGTGACATTTGTTCATTCGCTTGTTGACAATTCAGACATTAATTTCCCCCAGTTGGTGTCCTGGACAAGTTCATTTTTATCACAGTTCCGTTAGTGCCAGGTTGAGCCGGCTGGAGCCTCGGAGGGCCCCTGCACAGGCTCTCGGCAGTGGCCTTACAGCCTCTGCTGGCACCAGCAGCCTCCGTTATCCCCCCCGCCCTCCCTCAGGCAGGCCTGAGCTCCTTACCACATCAGGATACAGAACGGTGCATGAATTCCGGCCTCACTTATTTCAGAGCTCTGGTCAACCGCAAGCACCGTGTGTTTCACAAACGCATCACTACAGTGTGGGGAGGGCTGGGGTCTGGGCACTGGCACTTAACGGATGCTAAGAGGCAGTAACTACCAGAGAGGATTCAAACAAACGTCCCCCCGCCTTGTCAGACTGGGCCAGCACAGGGACTCTGACACAATCCTAGCCAGGCCTTTCCAGGCCAGCAGCCCCTGGGGCTGAACTGCCAGAAAGTGTGTGGTGTATTGAATTTTCCCAGTTCTCAGGATGGGTTGCAGCACTTTGGATCTCAGTTTGATGATGGGCTATATGTAACCTGGTAAAATCAGTCCAAATCTGTGCTCATGTAACTACAGGTGTTATTTTGCATCAGTTTAATGAAACTGGTGCACCTTTGTGTATGGACATTTTCTAGTGATTTAAACCTGACTTATAGCAGTTTGGTGGTTCAGTAAATGTGCAGGTGCAAACTAAACCAATATAATTAGTTTTAAACTGATATGAGAGAGTCCATGAACAAAAGCTGCACAAGTTTCACTACACTGATTGAAGTTAAACCAGTGCAACTTGTGCATGTAGATAAACCCTCGGCTGCAGCCTGCCAGTTAGGGGGCATGTGCTATTAGCTGTGTACTGCTTTCTAACAGGTGGCTTTGTAAACAGGGAAGTGAATTTATCCAGCTTGTGAAATGGTTCCCCCTCTGGTGCCCTGACTGACTGTGTGTTCATATCCTCACCATACCTGGTACAGTAGCCATAGAATTGTTGGCTCTTTCACTGTGTTTGGTATAGTTTTTCCACACTGGGTACTGTAGCCCTGTTACAACTGGCTGTATCACCATGCTGGAACAACCTACCCTTTGTATTTAGAGGCAATGCTTCATCTACAGGCCAGATAAATGGCATTTGGGTGGCATTTTGTGTGTGATGAGAGCGCCATCCAGTGGCTGGTTACCCATATGTATCCCACTGAATCCTTTTGAAAATCTGGTGATCACTTGCCATCCAGAATATGATAAGCCAGATGATTCCTGCAGAGTGACTGCAATGCTGTAGGGCCAGCAGCAGATTCATAAGATGTGACGTGCGAGAGGAAATGTCTGCAGAGCAAACACCACGGCACAGTAAGGTGGAACATGCTGCCACATGGCCTGGGCATGGTCCCAGAGGCGGTCTGCTGCCCTATGCATCCTCGCCATGAGAGGACGCTGAAGTAACGCATGCTGTACCACTGTCCCATGGATGGCCAAAGCTGCTGGAAATTGTTTCAGAGCACCAGGCACAGCCAGGGCAATACTGAAGAGCCAAGTGTTTCATGAGCATAGCAGCACTGGCTCCTTGGTCTGTCCTAGTACAGCAGAAGGGGGACAGGAGGAACCAAGCTGCTGAATTTGAATCATGGAAGGACACTACTGTGAAATCATGGCAGAGGGGCTTGGGTGCCTCTCATCTAGCTGCTCACAACCTAGGGTTGTTCCTGCATATCCCCCATGCGCCCGCCAGGCAGGGATTTCCATTCTGTTACAGCACAGTTACGCTCTGTAAGGCACTTCTGTGAAAAGGGGAGTGTGAACTCCCTGTCACGCTCTTCCACTGGGCCAGCCCCCTCATCCCAGCAAAGGCAATGAGGTGGTGGTGGTGGGGTGGATAAATAAGTGCAGTATCTGCTCAAATGATCTGACCAGACCTAATGGACTCAGTTTACTGGCCAAAAGACAGTTTTTCTGTTGATGCTGCAAACAACCCTCCAACCTCCCTCAGGATCTACAACTCCTGCTGAGACCTTTCTGCCTCCAACACCATGGCTGCTAAGAAAGATTCTGCAACTGGAACCAAGCAGGCCATTTGCTCAGGGAAGCTGAATGGGCCCCAGCTCACTTTCCTGCAGCTGCAGCCGGTCCAGCAGCGCTAATGGGCATAGGAGCTTGTTTGCAGCAAGCAGTAAAGTCAGCCGATTATTACGTGTCTTATGGCAGTGCCCAGAGACCCCAGTGAGGGTCAGGGCTCCATTGCCCTGGACACGGCTCACACACATAGTAAGACAAGCTTCAGAGTAGCAGCCGTGTTAGTCTGTATTCGCAAAAAGAAAAGGAGTACTTGTGGCACCTTAGAGACTAACAAATTTATTTGAGCATAAGCTTTCGTGAGCTACAGCTCACTTCATCAGATGCATTTGGTGGAAAATACAGTGGGAAGATTTATATACACACACAGAGAACGTGAAACAATGGGTTTTATCATACACACTGTAAGGTGAGCCATCACCAGCAGCGGGGGGGAGGGGGGGGGAGGAGGAAAACCTTTCATGGTGACAAGCAAGGTAGGCTATTTCCAGCAGTTAACAAGAACATCTGAGGAACAGTAGGGGGTGGGGTGGGGGGAAGAAATAACACGGGGAAATAGTTTTACTTTGTGTAATGACTCATCCATTCCCAGTCTCTATTCAAGCCTAAGTTAATTGTAGCCAGTTTGCAAATTAATTCCAATTCAGCAGTCTCTCGTTGGAGTCTGTTTTTGAAGTTTTTTGGTTGAACGATAGCCACCCTCAGGTCTGTAATCGAGTGACCGGAGAGATTGAAGTGTTCTCCAACTGGTTTTTGAATGTTATAATTCTTGACGTCTGATTTGTGTCCATTTATTCTTTTAAAAAGAGACTGTCCAGTTTGACCAATGTACATTGCAGAGGGGCATTGCTGGCACATGATGGCATATATCACATTGGTAGATGCGCATGTGAAAGATCCTCTGATAGTGTGGCTGATGTGATTAGGCCCTATGATGGTGTCCCCTGAATAGATATGTGGACACAGTTGGCAATGGGCTTTGTTGCAAGGATAGGTTCCTGGGTTAGTGGATCTGTTGTGTGGTGTGTGGTTGCTGGTGAGTATTTGCTTCAGGTTGGGGGGCTGTCTGTAAGCAAGGACTGGCCTGTCTCCCAAGATCTGTGAGAGTGAAGGGTCGTCCTTCAGGATAGGTTGTAGATCCTTGATTATGCATTGGAGAGGTTTTAGTTGGGGGCTGAGGTGATGGCTAGTGGCGTTCTGTTATTTTCTTTGTTGGGCCTGTCCTGTAGTAGGTAATTTCTGGGTTCTCTTCTGGCTCTGTCAATCTGTTTCTTCACTTCAGCAGGTGAGTATTGTAGTTATAAGAATGCATGATAGAGATCTTGTAGGTATTTGTCTCTGTCTGAGGGGTTGGAGCAAATGCAGTTATATTGTAGAGCTTGGCTGTAGACAATGGATCATGTGGTATGATCTGGATGAAAGCTAGAGGCATGTAGGTAGGAATAGCGGTCAGTAGGTTTCCGATATAGGGTGGTGTTTATGTGACCATTGCGTATTAGCACCGTAGTGTCCAGGAAGTGGATCTCTTGAGTGGACTGGTCCAGGCTGAGGTTGATGGCGGGATGGAAATTGTTGAAATCATGGTGGAATTCCTCAAGGGCTTCTTTTCCATGGGTCCAGATGATGACGATGTCATCAATGTAGCACAAGTAGAGTAGGGGCATTAGGGGACGAGAGCTGAGGAAGCGTTGTTCTAAGTCAGCCATAAAAATGTTGGCATACTGTGGGGCCATGCGGGTACCCATCACAGTGCCACTGATTTTAAGGTATACATTGTCCCCAAATGTGAAATAGTTATGGGTGAGGACAAAGTCACAAAGTTCAGCCACCAGGTTAGCCGTGACATTATCGGGGATACTGTTCCTGACGGCTTGTAGTCCATCTTTGTGTGGACTGTTGGTATAGAGGCTTCTACATCCATAGTGGCTAGGATGGTGTTTTTAGGAAGATCACCAATGGATTGTAGTTTCCTCAGGAAGTCAGTGGTGTCTCGAAGATAGCTGGGAGTGCTGGTAGTGTAGGGCCTGAGGAGGGAGTCTACATAGCCAGACAATCCTGCTGTCAGGGTGCCAAGGCCTGAGATGATGGGGCGTCCAGGATTTCCAGGTTTATGGATCTTGGGTAGCAGATAGAATACCCCAGGTCGGGGTTCTAGGGGTGTGTCTGTGCGGATTTGTTCTTGTGCTTTTTCAGGGAGTTTCTTGAGCAAATGCTGTAGTTTCTTTTGGTAACTCTCAGTGGGATCAGAGGGTAATGGCTTGTAGAAAGTGGTGTTGGAGAGCTGCCTAGTAGCCTCTTGTTCATATTCCGACCTATTCATGATGACGACAGCACCTCCTTTGTCAGCCTTTTTGATTATGGTGTCAGAGTAGTTTCTAAGGCTGTAGATGGCATTGTGTTCTGCACGGCTGAGGTTATGGGACAAGTGATGCTGCTTTTCCACAATTTCAGCCCGTGCACATTGGCAGAAGCACTCTATGTAGAAGTCCAGTCTGCTGTTTCGACCTTCAGAAGGAGTCCACCCAGAATCCTTCTTTTTGTAGTGTTGGTAGGAAGGTCTCTGTGGGTTAATATGTTGGTCAGAGGTGCGTTGGAAATATTCCTTGAGTCGGGGATGTCGAAAATAGGATTCTAGGTCACCACAGAACTGTATCATGTTTGTGGGGGTGGAAGGGCAAAAGGAGAAGCCCCGAGATAGGACAGGGGCCTACATTACATTACACAAAGTAAAACTATTTCCCCATGTTATTTCTCCCCCCCACCCCACCCCACCCCCCACTGTTCCTCAGATGTTCTTGTTAACTGCTGGAAATGGCCTACCTTGCTTGTCACCATGAAAGGTTTTCCTCCTTTCCGCCCCCTGCTGCTGGTGATGGCTCATCTTAAGTGATCACTCTCCTTACAGTGTGTATGATAAAACCCATTGTTTCACGTTCTCGGTGTGTGTATATAAATCTCCCCACTGTATTTTCCACCAAATGCATCCGATGAAGTGAGCTGTAGCTCACGAAAGCTTATGCTCAAATAAATTTGTTAGTCTCTAAGGTGCCACAAGTACTCCTTTTCGTTTTACACATAGTAAGAGGTTCTCCTAGTTACAGTCCAAATAGACAAGGGGTGGGATGAAGGGAATATTACATCCACTTTAACCAGGGGGATCAGAGGCACCTATGGAATATGTGACTGGCCCAAGGACATGCAGGAAACCTATAGCAGAGCCAGCTCTCCGCCTTAACCACAAGCCCATCCTTCCTCCCTTCCTCAGTGCAACGCACAAGGCCAATGCCACGTGTTGAGTCAGAAAAGGCCATGTTTACATAATTGCTCTTCCTTTAACAGCAGACACGGCTACTGGCTGCACCCAGGCCCTGACACGGAGTCGCCCGGGCAGACCAGCTTATAAAACGAAGCACAGACTTGGACTTCCCTTGTGGCCGTGGCTGTGATTGATGGGCTGCAGGCTGCATTGCCAAGCAATAATACCTGCTGAGAGGGATCCAGGGGTCCCAGTGTGCACAGCAATATCAGGAGGTGGAGGGGACAGCAGAGGTCGCTGAGAGATGGTTCTGCTCCTGGGACACGTTCTGTCTGTCGTCTGGGCAGCTTCTTCTCTTTGAGGTACTGTTATCTCTCTGTGATTGGGGGTGTGGGGTCTTCATCAGCCTAATCCTGCCAAGTATCATCCTTCCCTGGAACCTGGAAAAAACAATAAAAGCCCTTAATCACCTAATCTCCCTGGTTTGGGAGGAGTGGCCCCTGCTTTGATATCGTCCCTGTCTCAGCTCATCCATGGGGGAAGGGAGGGAGCTGTCATACTCATTGTCAGGTCCTGACAACCTCAGCGAGCATCTGGAGTAGTCTGTCACCACCCTCCCTGTGCATACAAAGGACTCCTCCAGGTCCACGGTGATGCATAGCCTTCTGGGCCCTGCTACTGCACACCAGCGGACTCCCTTTCCACCCTGTTCCCTAGATGAGTCCACCAGTGCCTGGGCTAGTGTCTGGCCTCCACCTCTGCAGCAGCAACAAACTGAGTGTGAGAGGAAAGGCCCACAGGAAGGCTGAGCCCAGCAGAAAGAGATACCTGAATGTCAGAGTCCAGATCCTGCTGTGCCACCCAGTTACTGGGAACTCCTTAGATCCAGACTCTGATGGGTTTATAGCTGAGCTCCACTGATTATGTCTGGATGGCACAGGAATCTATGGGCACTGAATAAACCTCCAAAATCCCAGCTCAGCCCACCAGGGCTGGGTGTAAAACCTGGGCTAATTTTCTGGGTTGTAGTTCCAGCATTCAGGTCCGGAACATGGAGGGGACATCCCCAGGACATTACAGAGCTTTACTTCCAGGGCTAGATTAACCTTTTGTGGGCCCGGCACCAAACATATTTGTGGGCCCCTATGGGGGCAATAGAGTGGGGAGGTCAGTCCCCAGAGCAAGGGGCCGACCAGGGGCATAGTATGGCAGGGGTGACCCCACTTCGCCCAGCCCAGTGCGAGGGCACTGTTTACAAACTGGCAGTTGTCAGATGCACAGTGGCATGTCCAGCCCTGTGCTGCCAACATGCCCCTTCCTGTCGGGGGCTAGCCCATGCCACGCCACGCATCCCCCCCACCCAACACCCCCCCGACTCCCTATGCCAGATTCCCCTCCCCACAGACCTCCCACAAATGCATAGCGCCCTGCATACCACCACCCCTGCCCACAGCCCCACCACAACTGCCCAGCACCCTCCACAAAACCCCCACTCCCTAGTGCCCCAACACACACATCTTCTCCATCCCCTCACAGCCCAGCACACACCAAGCCTCCCAGAGACCCACTCCCTGCCTCCTGGCTGCACTGCTGGGAGATGACTGTCTGCCGGGCTGAGCTGGCAGAACAGCCAGGGCTGGTCCCGGAGCCGAGAATCGCTCTGGCCCCTCAGGAGGCACGATCACCAGGCGGGCTCCCTCAGGACCCACTTTACTAGAAGGGCCCAGCCAAGCCCCCCACACTGTCTCCCTACGCTCAACTGGCTGAGACTGGCCAGGCTTCTACACCCTAGTCCCAGGTGACTCAGCTCCAGGGAGACAGGTGAAGCCCCACAAGTGGTGGGAAGCAGAGACTGCCCGGAGCCAGAGGTGCACTGGGGTCCAGCCAGGGGGAGAGAGGAGCAGGGGGGTGGGGCAAGGGGGAGGGGAGGAGAGGAGCCCTTGGCTGGCTGGCGGGCAGGCCGAGAGGAGCAAGTGGTGGCCAGGGGGAGCCAGCGGGGTCTCAGGGCACAGTGCAAGAAGAGCAGGCCTGGGCCCCTTCTGAGCATGGGCCCAGCTCCATGGAGCCATGGCACCATTGTAAACCCGGCACGTTGTACTTCTCTGCAGTTTGGAGATGGAGCATGTCACTCCCTAGGCAGCGCTGCCAGGTTCTGGGTGCATTTCTGCGGTGGGGGATTCACTGAGTCCCATACAGGTGAAGAGATTTCTTCCCAGCTATCTGCTGTGGTCAATGCCTGAGGTCTGATTGCCATTATTTTAGCACTAAGCACCATAGAAAAGCACCTGGCCACAGAGTTTGGCATGTCTTCTCTCTCTCAGAGGAATTCACCCTGCAGTGCAGTCCCTTTGCACAGGTTGTGCCAATATAGAGGGGCCAGAAGCAACCCCAACCCAGGCAATACGCTGTATCCAGCATTTGCCTTCCCTGTACAGAAGCCAGGGATGGGAGAAGCATGACCCTGCACCTGGCTATTCCATGGATACAAGAGGAACCAAGAGCCCAACTGACCCAGCAATCCCGGAATCAGGGAGGCACAAGCATCTCTCTTCCATCCCTGTGCCAGCCGTACTGCCCACACAGGGGTGAATGAACCCGTCTCCCCCACCCGTCGCTGGTTTGCTCTCACTGTCTGCATCTCTCTCCAGTGCAATCCAACGTCCGCCTGCATACAGTCTCTAATCTGGGTCTCCCTTCCGCTCTCGAATAGGAGATTTATATCTCGAGTGGAAAGACCTCAGTGCTTCCTCTATTGTCCTCACGAGTGAAGGCAGCACCCAGCCCAGCAGCCTAATTTACAGCCCCGCCTGCAGGCAGAAATCACGCCAGCTGGACTCGAGCCCAGCCACGAGGCAGCAGAGCAGCGGCAGCTTAAGCGCCATGTGAACCTGGTGCCTTGCTACCCTCTTTCAGAGTTGTAAGAGAGCCTCCCTCCTCCAGCACCTCTTCAGAGTTGGGAGGCCAGGGGATGACACTCCCAACACAAAAGCAGCACTTGTGCCATCTGGGACCCTTGTGGGGCTGCACCATGCACACCCACAGCAGGTACAGCATGCACAGGGCGGGGCAGACTTACTCCATGGCAGCATGTCTCAGCCCTTCCCTGGGGCGAGAGGGGAGTTCAGTCTCCATGGCTCATGCAGCCTTTGGTGCCTCTGCTCAGGCTCCCACTGAGCGGCCATTAATGCTGGCTGGGGTGATACCTGATTTGCCACAAAAAGCTGGTGAATGGCTGAAGCCTGTCAGCTTGTGTCATCAGTGCTGGGCTTGATATGAAAGTCTTGGCAGCCACAGGGATGGGCACTCTCACAAGGGGAGGAGAGTTAGGGCACCTGCACAAGTAGCCTTGGGGCTGGGGATCTGCAGGGCATCCTCAGTGGACAGAGGCCCTTGGCTCTGGATTCACTTCCCCCACTGGTCTGACACAACCCAAGTTCCGTGAATTTCAGGCCATGGTGTAAGGCTCACATACTTCTGTTTGAGGGTGGGCAAACTGCTGCTGTGACCATTTACCCCCCTTATACTTATCCAGTCCCTACAACCATATTCTCTGACTGCCTCACACCTTGAATGTATTTATCCTCACATCACGCATCATTCCAATGTATCGGTGGAGACCTGAACCACAGAGCCACTAAATGATGCCCAAGATCACCCAGGAAGTCCACAGTGGACCTGGAAATCCAACCCAAGTCTCCCAAGTCCTGGGGGCATGCCTTAGCTACTGGACCAGGCTTCCTCTCCCACAGGGGGACATGGGGAGATCTTTTGCTGACCTGTGCCAGGCTGTTATTTAACGATGGGATGTTTGTTTGAATTGTTGCTTTTATGCCCACAGATGATGATGCCACCAAATGGCCATCAGTTGGGAATGACTTTTGGTCACTATCAGCTGGGCCTGCTTTTGCCTGCAGCATCAGATCCCTGGGTTGGAAGAGACAAGTACCTTATTCCATTACCAATCCAATGGGCAAAACAGCCAGTCCACCACATAAGAAGCAGTCACAGCTCATTGTTGAAGAGGTGCTAGTGGCTCCCAAGAGCAACACGGACCCATAGGAATCTGAAGCTTGGCAGCTTGGATCCAAATGTTCAGACTCTTCTCCCGATCTATTTGGGCTGAAAATCTGCCAAGATTGGGCTTTGTAGTGAGATTTTCAGCTCTTCCCGATGCTGTCCGGGCCCATATAACTAGAGTGTCTCTTCTTCAGCACCAAGAGTGGAAATACTTTCCACACTGCTGGCAGCCACTTGACTCCATGTGAAACTCTGCATGAAGGGATGTCCTTGCATGTAAGTGGAAGGGAAACGTTGTCCTGGCGTGACATCTGCTTGTGCACCTCAGTGCCATCGCAGCAGGAGGATGCTGCCCCCCTATAGGGCACCATACAGGATGACACCTATTCCCCATTAATTTTTCTTCCCTTCTCTTCTCTATTGCTTCATCCAAGCCAAAGCCTCAGTGGATCCAAGAGCAGGCCGCCCTGGAGCAGAGAGGAGAGAAGCAGGTGGATCAGAGAGACCGGAGTTTGACTCCGCCTGGTGCCTCCAGTGCAGAGAGCATCACAGCAGCAAATGCCCAGAGGTTTTAACATGCAGGTGTGACAGATGCAGAGAGGGAGTGAGGATTGGGGGCTTCAATAATGCTACCCTGAGCCAGGGGAAGGAGTTACTGACCCTTCAGCTCCAGGTAGACTGCTGCTCTCCCCCTTCCCCCACCCCAAAAGAAAAAGCCTGCTGGATAGTCTGTAGGCTGTAACAAACAGGAAACTCAGCCAGGACCCAGCCCTTCCCAGCGGGGAAAGGAAAGAGACAAGCTTTGTTTCAGAAAGGTCCTCAGTGAGGACACGCTGGCACCCTGCGCAGGGACATAGGGGGTCTGGTTATGAGCACAGAGCATCACTGAGCTCCCAGGTCTTAATCTACCCTATTGCAGACACCTGGATGGCTGTACAAAGGTGATAAAATCCCCTTGTTTTCCTGTCCCCTCTGCGCAGTCCCATATTACACCCCATCCCACCTCGCAGGGTCCTGGAGCCCAGGCTTGAGCCTGAACCCGAGCATCTGCACCACAATTAAACAGCCCCTTAGCCTGAGCCCTGCAAGCCCAAGTTAGCTGGCATGGGCCAGCGACGGGCTTTTAATGCTGTATAGACATACCTTCTGTGTAGGGTGACCCGGTGTCCAGTTTTCAACAGGAACATCTGGTTGACAAGGGACCCTGGTGGCTCCGGTTAGCACCACCAATCGGGCCGTTAAAGGTCTGGTTGGCAGTGCTGTGGAGCTAAGGCAGGCTAGTCCCTACCTGTCCTGGCTGGCACTGCACTGCGCCCCGGAAATGGCCAGCATGTCCGGCTCCTAGGTGGAGGGGCCACTGGGCTCCGCATACTGCCCCCGCCCTGAGCACCGGCTCCGCTTTCCCACTGGCCGGTTCCTGGCCAGTGGGAGCTGGGGGGGGGGGGCAATGCCTGCAGGCGAGAGTGGCACATGGAGCCTCCTTCTCTCTCCCCTCCCCCCACCTAGGGCCTGGACCTGCTGGCTGCTTCCAGGGCATGTGCAGTGCATTGCCAGTACAGGCAGGCAGCCTGCCTTAGCCCCCACCCCGACCCTGCTGCACCCCTGACTGGGAGCTGCCTGAGGTAAGCCCACACCCCAACCCCGAGCTCCAACCCCTGCCCCAGCCCTGAGCGCTCCCCTAAACCCGGAGCCCACTCCTGCACCCCAAGCCCCTCATCCCTGGCCCTACCCCAGAGCCCACAGCCCCCCTGCACCCCACCCCCTTCCCCAGCCCAGAGCCCCCTCCGGCACCCTGAACCCCTCATCCCTGGCCCCACCCCAGAGCCCTCACCCCCTCCTGCATCCCAACCCCTTGCCTCAACCCACAGCCCCCTCCCTCACTCTGAATCCCTCAGCCCCACCCCCAGCCTGGAGCCCCCTCCTGCACCCCAAACCCTTCATCTCTGGCCCCACTCCAGAGCCAGCACCCCCAGCCCAGAGTCCTCACTCCCTTCCACACCCCAAACCCCTGCCTCAACCCACAGGCCCCTCCTACATTCCTCATCCCCAGCCCCACTCCAGAGCCCACACCCTCAGGTGGAGCCCTCCCTACTCCCCCCAACTCCCTGCCCCAGCCCGGAGCTGCCTCCCTCACTCTGAACCCCTCATTTCTGGCCCCACTTTGGAGCCTGCACCCCCAGTTAGAGCACTCACCCCATTCTGCACCCCAACCCCAGCCCAGTGAAAGTGAGTGAGGGTAGGGGAGAACAAGCCACCGAGGGAGGGGGAATGCAGTGAGTGGGGGCGGGGCCTTGGGGAAGGGGCAGGGCCTCGGGGAAGGGGCGGGGCAAGGGTGTTTGGTTTTGTGAGACTAGAAAGTTGGTAACCCTACCTCTGTGGCCTAGTGGCCAGCACTCCCCCTGGGTTTCTGGACCTGGGAGGGCTATGCAGAGAGAAAGCCAGCTCCCAGGGGAAGGAGCTTGATAGGCTAGCAGGGATGAAAGTGCTGTGGGGGCAGCGGAGTGGGGAAAGAAAGTCAGATTAAGGCAATCTGAAGCCATGTGCACACTACAACACAGAGCCCTTGTGGGTCCACTGCCACTTCGTGATCCTGCCTGTCCTGTGGCTCCATTCCCCTCTCGAAATAGAGACTGCCTGCCCCCCCCCACACACAGAGGCCCTTGTCTCTCCCCCCAGTAGCATCAGGGGGAACAGTACTTACCCCAGCAGAGGGAGTATATCCATGTGCATGGGCCAGGCTCACTGCCCTTCTCTCCTCCTGCCACAACCAGTGTCCCCCCATTATACTGGGAGTTGCAAGGCCCCCAGAGCAGTAGGTCTCAGAGTAACACCCTGTCGATATGAACAGGGTAGTTCACCCCTCTCAGCTATTGTTTAAGGCTCTCTGCAGACACAGGCAGAGGTATGCCCCAGCACTGGTTACACTTCATTCACATTTCCATACATTTCTTTGCAACTATGAGGGCTACAAACTTTAACAAAAACAAACAAACAGCTCCCTGAAATTCTGCTGTAATCCCCAGACTCCAGGAGCTGGGGCCCTAGACAAAGGCCTATAGGGCCTATGCTTAATCATCTTCTTCCTTCTCAGGCTAATGAAGGCTGGCAATGTTGCAGAAACAGCATGCACAGCCCCAGGGAAGTACTTCTTTGTTGCTCAACAAACAACCCTCTGGTCAATTAAGGAGCAACATAATGGCCTGAAAAAAAGACTGCCATCCAATCAGGTGGTTGTGACGTGGGACTTTTCGGGGTAGGAAGATAGGGAAAAGGAGGGATCCTTAGGACTGAATGAGGTGAGAGAGATACCCTCCCCTCAAAAAAATATAGCAGATTGCTGTCTCTCTTTCACTGGGCCTGAGTAACCAAGCACCAGTGGTCATGGTATAGCCACTGCTATAGATTCAGGAACATGTGGGGAGCAGTGAGAGACATGTTGCCAACTCTCACAATTGTATTGCTAGTCTCATGATATTTGGTGTGTCTCTTAAAGTTCCAGCTCCTGGAGTCATGTGAATACATGAAAATCTCAGCTTTCATGTAAAAAAAAAAAATCACAAGTTTCTAGCCCTCATGGCTGCTGAGAAAAATCTGAAAATGTGACCTCCTAAATGTTAAAAAAACAGAAGACAAATGTAAAGACGTCAATATTATTTTGAAAAAAAATCTCATGATTTTTAAGGCAATCTCATGCTACTTTGGGACCTGACTTGTGATTTTTGAACACTTGCATTGGCGATAGGTATGCTTAACCCTCCCCATGTGGCAGCAAAGAGCAGGATCTCACCAGGTCTTTCTGTTTGGTGGGGCATACATTAAAGCCAACATCCAAATGCCTGTCTGCAGACACACAGCAGAGTTGCTGTAGCATTGGATCCAAGGACGAGGATTCTTTGGGAGAGATGCTAGAGCATTAGTAGTTATTTATTAATTATTAATTTATTATTTATTATTATTATTATTATTTTATTATTAAACATTTATAGCAGCATCCAATATTAATGTAGTAGAGGCTTTGCACACACTGAAGAACTTCACAGTCTAAAGACAGACAAATAGACAGAGATTAGGGGAAAGGGAACAACAATCAAGTGTTTATATACAAATGAATAAATGATGCACTGTCGGAAGTGGGTCTTTGAAGGACAGAGTTGTTCAGCTCACTAGCACATGCACCACTCTGTACCTCAAGGAGGCACAATTGGTTAATTTATTACAGCTTTCAGAGTAGCAGCCATGTTAGTCTGTATTCGCAAAAAGAAAAGGAGTACTTGTGGCATCTTAGAGACTAACAAATTTATTTGAGCATAAGCTTTCGTGAGCTGCAGCTCACTTCATCAGATGCATAAATTTGTTAATCTCTAAGGTGCCACAGGTATTCATTTTCTTTTTATTACAGCTGTTATTCTTTCACCTTGTTCACCAGGCTCATACGCAGACAGCTTTTGCTCTGTCTGCACAGAGGGAAGGCAGCAAATAGCTGGCAGGCCATTAGCCCCACGCAGAAGGTGCACTATTATTATTTATATTATTCTAGCACCTCAGTCATGGATCCCAGTCAATGGACCCCAATTGTGCTAGGTGCTCTACAAACACAGAATGACCAATCACTCAATAGCCATATAAAGTAACCAGTGTTAGAACCAAGAACAAGCTGGGTGTTTGCCTGGTCAGAAAAGGTTACCGATATATTTATATTGGTAGCAGGGCATTTTTACTTGTGTGTGTCTGTGCAGGGGTTGCCCCATTTTAAGAGGGCAATTTAAATAGTAAACTTGGTTTTGCCATGTATGTTTTATATATTTCCTGTAAGGTTTATCACTTTCCCCCATGTTAAGGCAGGCTCTATCCCACGTGACACCACCTCCTAGCTGAGAGGCTGCTTGTTCTCTGGGGAAAAAAAAAAAAAAAAAGATAGCATGGCCAAGATGTTCCAAAATATGCATTTAAAGTTAGGTTCCCAAGTCCATCTTAAGGTGCCTACATAAGTGGCCTGATTTTTCAAAAGCACTGAAGACTGAGCAGCTCTTGTTGGCTTCCCAGACTAAATTCTCCTTGCAACTAACCACCAAAAGTCAGCATTCAGGAGAAATGGTGTCACGCTGGATGAGAGGCCAAGCCATAAAATTCAGATGGGCAGCCAGCTCTGCAGATGTGAGGTTCAAGTGGGAGCCTGTTGCTAATGAGACAGTGAGGCTCACATGCTGCCTGCTCTCCCCTATGACCTTACCAGTGAAATAACACAACACTCAATGCAAGACAAGCTGAACATTGAGAACAGGAGTGATGCTCACCTGAAGGATAACCTGGCCCATAGCACAATGTTGCCTGCAAATGAGGTCCCAAAAGCAACATCCACCATGAACAAGGTGGAGGAAGACTGTGGGATCACCCAGGAGATGCTGGAAAGGCTCCCTAGGGATCTCATGTTGGGCAGATGTTTCCTAATTCTCCATGTAGACGCTGCTGGTTTCCCACATCCAATGCAACCTGGAGCAGTCTTCATTCCCTTGACACATGGTTCTTCTGGCTTCAGGTATGGATGCTCTTTAAAACATTTTGAGGGAGTCAAGCTGAGGGCTAAAAGAAAGCTACAAAATTCAATACGAAGACCCTTCTCCTTTTCTTGCACATCAAGCATGAGAAACCCCACAAGACCCCCAGATCAGGCACAAATCCTGCCCGATACCCAAGACACACCACTAATCCCCTCAGCATGGTTGTAGAGCTGGCTGGAGGAGAAAAGATAATGGCGCCCATGTATATTCCACCTGAGAACTCCAACTCCCTAACTTCAAAGCCCCACCAGAGCAGGACAGATGGACATGGACCATCTGTGATGCTGGGTTTAAAACAGGAACATTGGCAGGCCAGGAAGAAGGGACGGAGAGAGAGCACCTGAGGGTTTTAGGACAGCATAGGAGCCTTGCTCAAACACAACCGTCTTGGATAAGTAGCAAAAATAGCCAGGGGTATCATAGTGAGACATGGTGGTCCTCAGACTCACGATTCCTCTATATCGTTGAGAGCCCTGGCACATGGCAGAGATTACTAGTTCTTGGGTAGGAGGGAAGAGGCTGTTCTTTCCTGAGCCTTACATCAAGCCCCTCCTAGATCTTTGTATCAAACTGACAGCTGACTGTGCTAGTGAAGATTCTGGGGTATGTGAGGGCATCTCCGCTGACCTCATCTGAGTGACTCCCAGCTACATCAGAGGTGAGCTGGGCCTGTTGTGTGTGAAATGGCAGCTCACCCTTAGGGAATGGTGGTGATGCTGCAGGTTAAGAGCAATGGCTTGGCCAATACATGTGTGTGGACAAATGCCGAACAGATGGCTAGGCCTGTGTGTCACGGGCTGAGGAGGGGCTGAGCAGAGAACCCCCCCCGCAACCCATGTCACCTGCAGCTTGGTTCCCTCAGAGATGAGAAGCTGTGCCGTGCCTTGCCGATGGTGGGGAGATACCAAAGCGACGGGGACGATCAGAGAACAAAGCAGCCTATGCAAAACCTGCTTTCAGGCTGGCTACAATTGCAGGCTTCAGTTGTGCTTCGGTGGTGGTTGTCTTTGATGCGACTCAAGTAGCCTTTCTTCCTGCCCGATGCCTCTGGCACTCATGGCCTACAGTGTGTTTGAGGCAAAGAATGTATCCTGTCACCACGGCTGCTTCCCTTTATTTGAAGTGTCTCACTGAGCTATCTTCCCCTGACATGCTTCTTTCAGTGAGAATTATTTCCCCCTGCTTCTATCTGTCAGTGGCCCCCCCTTGTCCTCCTCCCCCGGGCCTCCATGCTCCCCGTATGTCCGAGCAGGTGTGAAGACAGGCTGGCCCTTTGTGTAGAAGCTCTTTCCTCCCCCCTCTGGACTTCCTCCAGTGCTGTCACTTTTTTTCTCTCTCTGCTCCGTCTTGTTTTTCAACAGAGTGCAGGGCTCGCTTCTCCTGTCACCTGGGCTGAGGCTGTGCAGCCGCACGCCTGCTCTAATCTCGCCTTCCACAAAGGGCATCCCTGTCACTCATGGGAATTAGAGACATACCTGGATCTAGGGCTCGGCCGATAACACAGCCAAGCTGGCCGCAGCCAGGGGGATCCTGCTGATAGCACCAGCAGGAGCCTGGCGCGCTCTGCTTTAACTTCGCACCAACTCTCCAGCCTCAGAGAAAACTCTTGCTTTGCACAAACCTGCTTGTGGGATATTAACGCCAGGAGGCAGCTGCAGGAGAACAGCCGGGCTTGGCTGAAGGTTACTCTCCCATTCTCCCAGGCCCTGCAGCAGCATGAGGGGCCAGGAGCACAAATGAGAAGGGCTGTGGGATTTTCAGCACAAAGAACCAGGAGGACGGGCGACCATGCCCTTCACTCCTAGAGCAAAAAGAAAAGCAGTACTTGTGGCACCTTAGAGACTAACAAATTTATTAGAGCATAAGCTTTCGTGAGCTACAGCTCACTTCATCGGATGCATGAAGTGAGCTGTAGCTCACGAAAGCTTATGCTCTAATAAATTTGTTAGTCTCTAAGGTGCCACAAGTACTGCTTTTCTTTTTGCGAATACAGACTAACACGGCTGCTACTCTGACTCCTAGAGCAGCAATTCAAATCTGGCCTGGATGGTAGTGACTCATCACCGCCCTTCTGCTGGCTGTTCAGTGACCCTGGCAGGTGAATCTCATCACAGCAGCTCCCCTTGCAATTGGCACTAATCCTCCCTCCCACCTCCCCCCGCCGCCTCATTGGCGGCCTCAGCTGTGAAACTTAGGACTGGTTGGGCCAGCAAAGTTCAATTCTCCCTTAGCCCTGCAGGGGGTGCCCCCAAGCCAGCACTGGGTCAGCTGGGAAGTCTGCAGAATGAGGGCCACGTGGTAACCGTCCCTCAGGAACAGCCAGGATGCCAGTCTCCAGGGCTGTCAAACAAAATCAAAAACAGTCCCAGTGCTGCTGTTTTCCCTTTTCCCTCCCCTGATGTTTTCCCTTTTTCCTCCCCTGCTGTCACACTCCCCTCCCTCCAGCAGCAACTGCATCACGTGAAGGCCAGTGAGAATGTGTGGGAGGTGAGGGTCTCCCTTGCACACCTGGTGAGAACGGCCTCAGGCCCTGGCTCTCCACTCCACAACCCAGGCAGCATGCGCTCAGGTCCATGGAACTGAGGCAGGGTAAAGCCAATGTAACAGAGTGGAGAAAAAAAGAAAAGGAGGACTTGTGGCACCTTAGAGACTAACAAATTTATTTGAGCATAAGCTTTCGTGAGCTACAGCTCACTTCGTCGGATGCATTCGGTGGAAATGAGCTCACGAAAGCTTATGCTCAAATAAATTTGTTAGTCTCTAAGGTGCCACAAGTCCTCCTTTTCTTTTTGCGAATACAGACTAACACAGCTGCTACTCTGAAACCTGTTAGAGCGGAGAAACAGGCTCATATGCCCTAAGATGCCCCTATATCTGTGCCTCCTCCTGAGAGCACAGGAATCATTCTGCCAGGCAGGGGACTGATACCAGACTGGTCTACCCACTGCTCTGCCTGATCCCTGCCCGCATTAGGGTGCTCAGGGAAAAGGCTGGGATGCTTTCAGTGGACCCTCTTCCCTGTCAGAACCCTGGCTATTCCTCTAGCCATCTGCTTCGATCGGCCTGCATCCCTCAGCAGCTGGCCCATGGACCATAAGAGCACTGAAGATGCCAGCGAAGTGCCCAGGGGCATTTTGAGAACAGCCTTGTTCTCGGTGCTCCTTGGCATTTGTCTTCACCTCTGCTCCCAGGGAATTATTTGAAGGTGTTGATCTTACCTGACAAACTCTCCCAATGCCTCCTCTGTCAGCATTTTCTGTCTCACACTGGTCTGGGCTTGCCAGCAGCACCCAAGCAGTGTAGGAGGGAGAGGGCTCAGGGGATAGCGAAGCTTCCTTAGACAGGCACCTCCTTTGAGATTTGATTGACATGACACTTACATACTGCAGTGATAGGCACCTTATAAATGCCACATGGTTAGGCCAGACAGACACCAGTGGCCAGGCAATAGAGAGGACTTCACTAGAATGGGAGCGAATCAGACATTTTGGGCTGCATGCCACCACAGCACATGGCACAGATAGACTGTGTGTGAATATTACCATGGCTCAGACTCAAACGAGGGGTCTCACAGGAGCCTTCTGAGAGCAGATCCACTTGGGGAGCCTAAAGAAAGTTCTCAGCTAGGTCAAGAGCTAAGCTGGGATCATCTCTGCTGGAAAGGTTCAAGTAAAGCTTGTTGGCCATGAGTCCCAAAGTATTTAGCCATTCCTGGCAATTACAGAAACAGGTGTGGGATGGAGGACAGGAAATCCCACTGGAGAATATACCAGAAGGAATGTTCCTATGTTGGCTCAAGGGACAGTCTAGATAGGAACCTGACGAGGCCTAATGTCTATAGTTGCAAGAAAGCCAGATGAAGAGAAATCATACTTTAACATGCTCCCAGTCCTTCCAAAGGCTGATTTAACAAGGATTGTTTAGTAACCTCAAGAGCAGATTGATTAATGTCATTTTTTAAAAATGAATTCAAGGATAATAGCAATTATCTTTACTAGTGTGTGGGGTTGTTGGTTTTGTTTTGTTTTGTTCTTGGAAAATGCACATGGGATGCCACAAAATAAAACCACAAACCAGCTTGATAGTCCAAACAGTGCCCAAGAGTCAGTGTAACCAGCAAAAATATAAGCCAGGCTAAATTATACAACGAAGGGAAAAGAGGAAGAGGAAGAGCAAGAAGAAGAGAAAGTAGGAAAGAAAGAAGAGAGAAAGTAGAGGAAAGGGAGCACAAATACAGTGTTAACACATGATGGAACGGTCTCCTCCCTGTACAATTAAAGTGCCCATCACAACCGTCTCATCTGTAGGTGATTCTCTCCTATGAAGTTGTTCCGGTTGATATTATCATTGCTCATTACATATATCATAGAAACACCAGTGCTAGCGCTGTACAGACACATAGTAGGAGACAGTCCCTGCCATAAAGAGTTTCAAAGACAGACACAGCATGGGAAGGGAAACAAAAAAGCAACTGGCTGTACTGATGACTTGCACTTCAGTAGCAGAGCCGGGAATGGAACCTACATATCCTGAACCAGTGCCTTAGCCACTGACCCCTCTGCTGTCTAAAAGTTAAGAGGTATGCTCCCATGCAGCACAAAGAGAAAGCCAGTGTCACACTCCCTCAGGAGCAGGCATGCTATGGTGGTCTGAGCACAGGTCTAAGTTCAGGGTACTCATTGGGTTCAATCCTAGCTCTGACATTCACTTGCTATGGGACCCAGGGAAAATCACTTCTCACTGAAGCTCGGATTCTCCATTACCTTACTCCTTATGAGGTCATTTACAGCTTTGCAACGCGGGTGTCATGCTCTCATCAGTGCAAATGGAGAATTCTGGGTTCTCCTTGACATGCCTTTTTTAGTCTCTCCTAAGTGAAATGAGAACCCCCTAATCACCAAGTGGATTCACCAGGAGGAAAAGTGAACGAGCCCATTACTATTCCGACTGGGGGGGGGTACTGGTGTCTGATTTCAGTCGAGGGAGGGAAGGGGCACAATGATGCATGTGTATATAGGAGATAAAATGGGCTACGTACAATATATTTGTGAAGAGTTTTGTTGTATTTTTCTTCCAGCCAATTTACAACTAGGATAAAAAAATCCCTTCCCAGCCTGTGTCCGGGAACATGGACAATGGCTGGAGGATTTGTACATCAGCCTCGGGAACTGCAGCTAGTACACAAGTTCCAGGAGTCAAGACGGAGACCTATAAATCCTGTGGCAGGAGTCTCTTCAGAGCACTGTAGGGGCAGCCAGCAGCTGAGACACCTCTAGTCCCTCAACCCTGATCCAAGAAGGGGAATTCTCACGGCTTTGAGACTCCAGTTCATTGTGTGCGAGGACAGCAGGTGCCGGCTAACGGTGGTGATTCGCTCTCTCCTGGCATTAAGTAATACTCCAGAGCTATTGGATTCAGTGCCCAGAAAGTGCTTCCTGCCACCAGCCAAGACAATAGACAATAAAAGGGGTCAGCCCTCCACTCTGTGGTCTTGTGACCTTGGATGCTTTATAAAGAACATTTTTTTCCCTAGCATAGTTGTATCTGTGCCACTCAGAGAGGGAGATTTGCTGAGCTCTCTGGGCTTTTAAATCATTATTATAATAAAGTTTTATTTTAAAACAAACAACACTCATAGAAGGGGCTGGACTGACAGCTCTGAAGGCCCCTATTTATCTAGAAGCAGGCCCAACAGCCAGGCAAGCTTCCCCACACAGACTGTCCCCCTGCCAAAGTGCCACTAGACTGACCTAGAGAGACCACCATGCACCGCTTATGCCTGGAACGCCAAAAGTGCATTATGGGAAGTTTCTCTTCTGAACCTGCAGGGGCTGGGCTGGATGAGCGGTACCAAAATAGAGGGACCAGTGTTCTGCTCTGATGTGGCAGCATCTATGGCCAATGCCTCCACCAAGCTGGATGTGGTGCATGTGGTGCAACAAAATGTAAGCAAAGGAAAATGTTGAGAAGTAACAGGCCCATATTTGGAGACCTGAAGCAATTGGGTCAGATTCATCCTCCGGGTAACTCAACTGACTTGGGGGAACTACCCAGGAATGACTGTGGCCCATTCACCTTGATGGTTCCATATAGGACTGTCCCAACCATATGGCAGTCTTTGTGCCACAGACAATGATTAAAGTAGGGATCCTGGGGACACTTCACTTATTGACATCCCTGCTCACTATGTAGTTGTCAACAATGTAGGTCTCCGTAAAAGGCACTGGGACTTCTTTATGGTAAAGCAGGAGCTTTCAGGCAGGGCTCATGCCTTTTCTATGCTCTGTAAAGTGACCAGCAGTGTTAGCCCCTCTATAAATAATCCTGATGCAATATTAAGCCCAATTCTGCTAATATGGAAATCAATGGCAAAGCTCCCAGACTTAAATGGAAGCAGGATTTGGCTAATTGTGTAACATAGTATGGAACTACTGCATTTTACAGTATCAAATCATGGTACTGGATTGTATTGTACTCAATTCCCAGCATTGCGCAGTATTATCTGATATTGCATTGTACTGCATTGAATTACATCGCATTGCAGGATTGTATTGCACTTTATTGTATAGCAGCACATTGTACTCTATTGTATTGCTTTGTGCTGGACTGTAAGGCACTGTACCACACTCCACTGCTGGCCAGCCTGTCACTAATAGCTGCCTTAACATTGGACTATTGTAACTGCCTCACAGGGGAACTGTGCAGATGAATTAGTTAATCTGGGTAACAGATTTCTGTCAGCAAACAATTGACATCCCAGTTGCTAACTAAACTTCATTTTCTGCTGCCCCATTGCAACTCCACAGAAGTCAATTGGTTAAATTCAGCCCTGATGTAGGCAGGCTCAGTTCCAATTGACTTCAATGGAGGTTGAATCTTTTTCCAACAGGGTTGAATTTGGTCCAGTGTTGGTGGAATGTGGCCTGTCCCTGGAATGTTTCCCTCCCAGGTAGCACCACTTAACCCTATAAAAACAAGATACAACATGTTGCAATTTGTTTTTGTTGATTCCCATTTGTTCTCTTTGCTTTTCAAGGCTCCAGCCTGCAGATCCCTTTCTGCCTTTTTCTCTTTGCAGAGTCTGTTTTGCAGGCATCGGCCTTTCCTCTCCTGTGTCCCTCAGATCATTAACTAGCTGCACTCTTTCACTCTCTTTTTTTTTTTTTCTTTTGAATGTATCAGGCTACTGGAATCAAAGAGGCATTTCAGTGACTCAGGCGTTTCCCATTGCCCTATTCCAGCATCCTCTACTCTTAACGCTGAGAGCTTTTCATGTCCTATTTGGAACTGATAGGAAGCCCTTTCATTGTTTCACTACATGGATATTAACACTGATGAAGGAAATGCTCCATCTGATAACAGAACCGTTGAAAAGAGCACCGTTTCCAAACGACCAAACTCTGAGACAGTGGATTACTGCTGCCCGCACCAACTCAAACCTTCTTGCCTGGTCAGGCAAGGGCATAAGCAGGACCTATCTCTCTTGCAGCCAACACTGCTCTGGGATTTGTTTACCCCTGTCTTTGAGGTCCTTCCCTTTCCTTGAGAAATGTTCATTGATAATTTTTACTCTTCAGATGAGAACAGAACCCATCATGTTAAGTCTTGATGATCAAACAGAAAGGCCACAATGACTCAAAGGATCCATTGGCTTATGGAGGTCAATAACATCAGTGAATTTAAATCTAGGATGGATATGGATCTAGTTAACTGCAATAGTTGAGGAGTAATATCCCTGATGGGACATGAGGTTTTGTGGTTCAGATGACTGATTCATGGTTCTTCTCTGCCCAGATGTTTCCAAACTGCTAGTTATTTCTATTTAATACAATTTAGCATTTATATGGCTATTTTAGCACCTTCCATCCCAGAATCTCAAAGCATCTTGCAAGCTTTAATCAATCAATTCTCACAGCCCCTTCTATACAGTGGGTAAGTACCGTTACCCTCTTTTCACAGAAGGACAAACTGGAGCACAGAGACAGAAAGATATGTGTGCTGAAGATCACACAGCAAGTCATTAACAGAGCCAGGAAAAGAACCCAGGGGTCCTTGCTCTCAGTCTTGTACTCCCAGAGGAGATCACTGCCTCCAAAACTTCCAGCCAAACATTCAGCTTCCCTGGTCAACAGGAGATCTGTTCTGGTCCCAATCACGGCAGGAGAGTTTGCGAGCTATTCAGATACAACGTGCACAAGAGAAGCATGGAGCCTCCTTCCAGTCAAGTTTCCCTTTTCCATAATATTTAATCTAGCCCCTGTCAAAGGAAAGTTCAGTGTCTATATACTGGTCCTCTGGTTTTCATCTTCTCTCTCTGAGCTCCTTGAAGACAGAAGCCGTGCCCATTTTAAGAGGAGGATGTGATAATCTGGGTTCTGACACCCGAAGGGGAGAACAGAAGGTTTAAAACCCCCCAAACAGCAGTTGAACCAACTGATTACATTTTTGTAGTACAATAATACAGTTTGTATTGAGTAAGGGCTTTTATATGAAAGCTTGTAATGTTCTGAACTTGATGGTCATGATGCGATATGTATACAGACTGTGGTGATGAACCATCCATTGTCCAACCCAGGAAAAGACAATGCTAGATCATTAGAGTTCACGGGAAGACACTACAACATCCCAGCTATCAAGTCAAGAGGGAATTTTCCCATTCTGAATAAACCATGAGTAACTGCGGACAAAGTGGAGGGCAGAAAAAAAAAAAAAGGAAAAAGCCTTTTAGAAACAGGCTTGGGACTAAGACATTTTTATTCAGAACTTGAGGGATGGACTCAAGACAAGAGGCTGTATGTGAAAGCTGGTTCCCCCTATTCTAGGGTGTATTCTGGGAAACTGTTTGAAGGCAATAGGTAATTTGTATTAGAAAAGGGATTTTATCTAATATGGACGTGTGAAACCTGGCGTTTCTGTGTAGCTGGCATATGTTTGCTCTCACTATTTCATCTTTGAATCTGTGTTTTTTTCTAGTTAATAAACTTTTTGTTTGTTTTTCTCCCCAGCAGGCCTCTGATGTGCAAACTGTGTGGAGTGTGCGCACCAAAGTCAGCTGTTATCTGGGGCGCTGGTTCCAGGCCTTCAGGTGTGGCAAACCAGACAGGCATGGTCAAGTGGCTGGCACTTTGGAACTCAGAAAGGATGGAGTTGGGGAGGCTCGAGACTGGAGGGGCTTCTGCAAAGAGTAACTAGGCTGTTGGAAGCCAGGGGGAGCCCTTGTGCTCATGGGTATGCTACTGGTGTCAGGGAATTGAACCATAGCTGCACAGCAAAAAGATCCCCCAGAGTTACAGGGCAGGCGGTGACAGGACCCTTTACTGGTCTGGGTGGGGTCAACAATGTCATAGAGGGTAAATGCAGAGCTGCTAAAGGAAGGGACACCAGAGCCTGAACTCCCCTCTCATCTTTCAAGGCAGGAAAGTTTGCATGGCTCATGCTGTTTCTGTTCTGTGGGTAGCACTGTCAGCTAGTACCTTCCCCCAGTGGTAAAGTCACACAAAAAGTAAAAAAAAAATATCTTGTGAGTCTTAAGCAAAGCAAGTGTCCTCTCCCTTGTCAGTATCTGAGTCGTTCCCCTTGATAAGGCACAGCAAAGGGCTTGATCATCACAGGGGCGGGCAAGCATCAGCCTGCCTAATGTGTACGTCCTTTTACTGTCGTTGAGCACACAACTTGGGCATTTGATCACTCAAGAGGCCAGTGATGCCCTTAACCTGTAGATAGGAACACAGGACTTGCCCCACTGAATCAGATCCAATTGCCCTTCTAGTCCAATGTCCTGACTCCTACAGTGGCCAGTACCAAGTGCTTCAAAGGAATGTGTAAGAACCCTACTGTGGCTAGATGTGGGTTAATTTGCCCCCCATGTTAGCTCTCATCCCAGTCCCTATAGCTAGGGATTGGCTTAAACCCGGAAACAGGAGGTTTAATGTCCCCTCGAAGATGTTGCTATCATAAATACCTCACTAGTGCCCCCTGCTGCAGGCCCTACTCACCCACACGTACATACTTTCGAACATCCTCTTGTGTTCTGAAGTCAGGCCCCAACGTGCTCCCTACCATCGTTAATATTCATTGGCAGCCCTTTGCTCACACCATTTCTCTTTCCATAGCTCTCTGCTCTTCAAAGCAATGAGATGGGTTTTGATTGTTCAGGGTGTTTTGTTGTGTCCTAAAGGTCTCTCCAAAGCTGGCTGGCCTCTCAGTTTTCTGTCCATCCTGAAAGTCATTTCCTTTCGCTGTGGCCGCTCTAATCAATTAACTGCCTATAAATAGCCTTGCTGATTTCACTATGACATCCTCAGTGCATTGTCACTGCCAACTTCCTTCTCTACCTGGGGAGCTGTTTTTTTCCACAGATCAGAAAAAGCTCCGAGGGAGGTTAGGGGAGGGACAGCGAGAGGGTGGAATGGGCAGTTAGAGACCTGGTGTTCTGCTCAGTTTAATGGCTCCAATCTCCGGTGTTACTTTCCACTATGTGCCAGGCCCCTCCCTTTCTCATGAGGAAGCTGTGTGGAGTGCAAAACTACTGCTGCCCTAAATCATTCATCAGTCCTCTAAATATCTGGACCAAATACCCTAGCAGAGCAGAATGGTCCAGTCCTATGAAGTGCTGAGCACCTGGAATTGCCCAGGCAGGCCCCCTTATGAACAATGTTTTCCTGGCCTCAGAGCTGCACACAGGCAAAGCCTCACACAACACAGAATCCAACCTCTCCTCTCAGTAAGATGTTTTAGTTAGCATCCAGCAACCCTTGGGTGACCAGAGTTGGTGCACTCGGTAATTGGTGATAGGCCACTCTCACAAGATATGGAGGGACACTTTGTAATGGGACTGCCAAACCAGACCAGACCCATGGTGCATATAGTCCAGAATCCTCTCTGCAACAGTGGCCAGAACCAAATGCTTCCAAGGAAGATGCAAGAAACACCAGAGGAAGCAGGTATGAGATACCTTCCCTAGGGGGAAGATTCACATCCTTATCTCTAATGGCTCGAGATTGGCTTAAACCCTGAAACTTTAGGTTTTATATCCCTTCCAAATATTTTTTTTAGTGTTGACTATTAATTCCTAATATTCTTGTTATTCACATAGTTTTCCAATTCCTTGATAATGTTGGTAAATTCTTAGCCTCAAAGACATGCAGTGGCAATGTGTTCCACAGTTGCATTATGTGCTGTGTGAAAACCTATTTCCTTTGATCAGTTTTGAATGTGCCAGTTTTCCATTTCACTGAATAGCCCCTTGTTCTCGTTTTAGGAGACATGGAGACCACAAGCTCATGATCTACCTTCTCTATACTTTAAAATTGTAGTGTCTATGGCCATTGCCCTCTCCTTAAAATCCCGCCACAAAGACTATTCTTGGCCAATTCATAATGGCTAGCCGGCTAAGCAGAGAGGCAGATGGGGATACCTGAGACTTTCTTCATCTATTTACAATATCAGAAAAATGCATATATATGCCTATGAGCATTGCACACATTCTATTGTATCCCTCTCCCCTCATACTTCTTATGTCCTTGTTGTCTTAGACTGTAGTGTAAACTATTTGGGGCAGGGACTATATTTGATTGTGTCTCTAGAGCACCCAGCACAATGAGCTTCCCAAAGCTGATCTGGTCCTCTGGGCACTACTGCAGTATAAATATTAAATAATAATAATGCTTACCTGAACTTGAGCCAAATGTCTTGCTTCTCCAAAAGTGGAGTGGAAATCTCTCCCTGGCAGTCTTCTCAGGAGATTTATGATGCATGCTTCTTGCTCTTTGTCAGGCTAGAACTATCACAAGAACTGAGTGTCTTTACAATGCTTCAGCCCTTCCACTTCAAACTGGAAAAGAATTAAAAGAAAACATTAACAGACAGTTGCCAAACTTCAAAAGAGGCCTAGTTCGAGTTCTGAATGGAGATTTGTGAGGGTTTCTTAATAACATTTTACACTTCTATAGCTTCCATCAGTGTACGTCACAAGCAGTTAATTAAGCTTCACAGCAGCCTTTTCCCGCATGGGTGAAGGGAGGCACAGAGCTCTGAAGAGACTCACTCTGGTCACACAGATAGTCAGAGACAGGACGAGAACCTATATGACCTGGTTCCATGCTCTAACTGCCATACCACGCTCCCTTCTTTCTTAACTTAACACGAAGGGACAGGTTCAACCATCTCTAATGATTCTCCACCCTCAGAAAGTGCCCAAGGGACTGTGTGTTCGGTACATGAAGAAACAAACTTACTTTAAGCACCAAGTAACATTCCTGAGTACCTGAGCCACCAGCACCCTAGCACAAAGGAGAGAAAACTAGGAACCTTTTTGAGATTCATCCATTGCTAGTTCATAACCGAGCATGGGCATGGGAGAACCTGAGGGTGTTTGAGGATGAGGGTGAGCCCTGCAACACTTTGCTGGTGAGAACTTCCTTCCGGCTGTGATATATATCTACAGTGGGTCGGCCTTGTCTATAGAATAACCCCGTGCTCCTGCAGGGAGTCAGCATTTTTGGCAATTTTCATGGTTTGCCCCATGGATACGTGTAGCCAGGGCTAACCAGCTTTTGGTGCTTACTTGGGCACCATTATCCATTGGCTTTGAAGGACTATTTTTTCCTCCACCCAAAACCCAACCCAAACCAAACCCGTTTATTAATCATCGGAATTTACAGCCAAGGGAAACTACATGCAGGGGAGATGCTGCATTCAGCCAGCTGGGGCTCTCTTTTTTGCCATCATTTCTGTCTATCAACACACAAGAAATTAACATGGTAAAACATTGTCACTTTATACTGAATTTGTTATAAAGATCAACTGCTGCAGTCATTGCATTCCGAATCAAAATTAACAGGGGAGCTTGTTGTTTATTATCCTGGAAATGCAGGAAATAAAGTAGATACAAACCAGGGAAAAAACATAAAAATTCATAATTATCCATCAACATTCATTTAAAAATAAATAGGGTCTTTTCAAGGCTATTTCTCTATTACCAGATCTCCCAACTGTGTCATAAATTCATCTGTTTTGCCAGTTTATCCCCAAGAAGCAGTCACTTAACGTGTCAAGACATTGCTTCTCTAACCCTCGCCTGACTGTCATATTTGGCTGGTTTATATGTGGGTTGATGAAATCACCCAGTGTTACCATTTCATCAGACTGAGATGCCCCTTTGATCAGCTGCCGGGTGGATTTTCAGGACTACACTCTGGCCAGCCCTTGCAATTGATCAAATAGCACCACCAGCAACTACACAACACACAACAAAAACACTAACCCAGGAACCAATCACTGCAATAAACCCCATTGCCAACTCTGTCCACATATCTATTCAAGGGACAGCATCATAGGACCTAACCACATCAGCCACACCATTGGGGATCATTCACCTGCACATCTACCAATGTGATATATGCCATCATGTGCCAGCAATGCCCCTCTGCCATGTACATTGGCCAAACCGGACAGCCTCTTCACAAGAGAATAAATGGACACAAATCAGACATCAAGAATTGTCACATTCAAAAACCAGTAGGAGAATGCTTCAATCTCCCTGGACACTCAATGACAGACTTGAAAGTGGCAGTTCTTCAAACAAAAAAACTTCAAAAACAGACTCCAACAAGAAACTGCAGAACTGGAATTAATTTGCAAACTGGACACCATCAAATTAGGCCTAAATAAAGACTGGGAGTGGATGGGTCACTAAGAAAAGTAATTTTCCCTCTGCTGATACTCACACCTTGTCAACTGTTGGAAATGGGCCACCTAGATTGCATTGGCCTCATTAGCACTACAAAAGTAATTTTTCCTTCCTTGGTATTCACCCCTTCTTGTCAACTGTTGAGAACAGGCCACTTCCACCTTAACTGAATTGGCTCGTTAGCACTGACCCCCCACTTGGTAAGGCAACTCCCATCTTTTCATGTGCTATAATATATATTCTGCTTATTATATTTTTCACTCCATGTATCTGATGAAGTGGGTTTTAGCCCACAAAAGCTTATGCCCAAATAAATTTGTTAGTCTCTAAGGTTTCAGAGTAGCAGCCGTGTTAGTCTGTATTCGCAAAAAGAAAAGCAGTACTTGTGGCACGTTAGAGACTAACAAATTTATTAGAGCATAAGCTGAGCTGTAGCTCACGAAAGCTTATGCTCTAATAAATTTGTTAGTCTCTAAGGTGCCACAAGTACTGCTTTTCTTTTAGTCTCTAAGGTAACACAAGGACTCCTCGTTCTTTTTGCTGATACAGACTAACACGGCTACCACTCTGAAACAAATAGCTTCAGGAATTCAAGTGCAAGTCCTGGGAACTCTTCTGCTGGCAGCAGAATCTGTGGTTCTGACAGCTGGATTCCAACATGAGTGATAAAACATTGGGAATCACTGCAGGCGAATGGCCAGGGGTTCCATCCTGAATGCTCCCAAACCATTTCAGCACAGCATCTCTTCCACAATGAGACCGTGGCAGGATTCAGCCAGAGATTTCACCAGCTAAATGCTCTGACTGATCATTTTGCCAGAGCTAATCCCCAGAGGGATAAAATGAAGGTGAGGGATTCCTTCCCACTCCCAAGTTGTGTTATTGGTGAAGATCTGTCATGATTCTACTTCTGACCTCTGGGCATGTAGGGGTTTCCTGCCTCCTCCCTCTGGCCAGGCGATTACCGTCTGGTACTTAGAGAGTTTCCTTTTGCCCAGCTCCTTCCCATTGTTCGGGAGCCAGGCAACAACTAAGTGCCTCAAGGTCACTTCACACCAACTGTCTGGTGGGTAATAATCTCTCCTCAGAGTGGCTGGGCAGAGGCCGAGAAACATCTTGCTCTGATGTTTACAACTCCATGTTGGATCAGGGATCCTGGGAAACAGCTCATTGACTTTCCCAGGAGAGAGGCAGCCTGACCTCATGCTCAAAGCACTGGGAGTAAGGAAATCCTGAGCATTAACCCCCAACTCCGGTGCTGACTCCCTGTTTGGGCTCCAGAGAATCACTTAAACTTCCTGCAGGCCACAATCACCCCTGGGCAGTGGAAGCTGAGGTTTCTGACACCACAGCTTTATCTGGGCCTTGGTTCAGTTTCCCCCACTGTCACATGAAGAGGGGGAAACTCACCCACCTCAGCAAAGGGATGAGTGAGTTGAAAAGGTAAAGTGCTAAGTATGAACATATCCGAGTGGAAGGTGCCCCTCACTGTCCTGGGTTAGCTCCCCCAGGTCCCCATACGAACAAGCGAAGTGAGCCAAGCATTCATTGCTCCTTCTCCGCTGCTCATTCTGGTAATTATTTCCCTCTCAGCATCTGCTACAGCTGGGCTTCTCAATCTTCCTTCTGAGCCCCCCCCCCGCCCCCACCGCTATTAAAAACTCCATGGCACAACTACTCTTTTTCGGCATCTCCAGTAGATTAAAAGGTGGTATTAAAGCAATAGTTATACCATTAAACACACACACACACACATATATATAATATAAAAGGCAAATATAGGTAAAAAATTTAAAAAATGCATATTATTTTTGTTTTACTTACTCATGTGTGAATATTGCTGCTGGTGCTGACCCACAGGCTGGGTGGCTGGCTGAGGTGAGTCAGGGAGTGGAGGTGGCACTCCCTTCACAAGCCCCACTGCCCAGGGCTGAAGCCCAAGCCCGACCCCAAGCCCCACCCTGTCACCTGGGGCTGAAGTCTGGTTTATTTTGGCAGACCCCCTGGTTGAGAACTGCTGTGCTACAGGATCATGCTGCTACTCTAGTAGAACAACAACATGCCAATGCATGAGGGATCTGGCCCCAGAGAACAAGAGAAACTCAGGAGGGCTGGGCAGAGAGCGAGAAGGGAGGGAGCACCTCACCACACAGCTTGGTACTTGGAGTGGCCTGAAAGGTGCTGTCTTTAATCCAAGGGAGGATTAGCATGGGGCATTAGTGGGAGGAGAATGAAGTGGTGGAACAACTGTGGGGGGGTCCTGAAACCCCCCAACTCAGTAACCTGAACCCTAACATGCAGTGGGAATGCCCTCCTGTGGTGATTGCATGGGCTTCTCCACTCACCTTGTTTCCTGGTGGCATATTTAGCTGGATATTCCATTGCTAGCCTCATGAGCAGACAGCTGCACACACCCAAATGCTGCTCATGGAAAGTCTGAATTTCAGCAATGTTCCTCTCCTGAGGGCCTGAGAGGGAATCCAGAAAGTAAAGTCTCTTTTTCCAAAGCCTGCCTTTGAAAAACAACAAACGGCAGGCCCGGCACGGGAAGAGAGCTTTCCACTGCCCATGAAACACACTTAACATCTTGTCACAGGCAGCAGCTATGCGTCAACAAAAAGGATATTTAGAGTGCATGTGAAAGTGAGGGGCTGACAGTCCTGGCTAGAGATGAGCGAAGTACACACAGGTTCTATGTGAGGTTTCCACACATAGCTCTGCCAATGCACCTTATGCATGACCTGCATCACCCTCTGCTCTTCCAGTCCTGGCCTCTCCCCATACAGCTCTGCTAACGCACATTAAATTTGACCTGCAGCACCCCCTGCTATTTTAGTCCTGATCTCCCCACAACAGCTCTTGTCAATGTCCCTCAATCCTGACCCCAAATATCCCTCCCTGTTTCAGTGCTAGACTCCCATCATAGCTCTGCCAATGCACTCCGGCTCTGATTTACAGTCCTCCTGGCTATTAGAGTCCTGGTCATGCTGCAAATTCATAGACTCAGATTCCATGGCCAGAAGGGACCACTGTGATCATCTCATCGGACCTTCTGTATAGCACAGGCCGGGAAACTTCCCCAAAACAATTCGTAGAGCAGATTTTGTAGAAAAACAGCCAATCTTGATTTTAAAATTGCCAGTGCTGGAGAATCCACCACACCCCTTGGCAAATTCTTACAAAGGTTTGTAACACTGCTAAACATTTACATCTGATTTCCAGTCTGAATTTGTCTAGCTTCAGCTTCCAGCCATCAGACCACGTTATACCTTTCTCTGCTAGAATGAAGAGCCTTATAAAATATGTGTTCCCCATGGAGGTACTCTTAGATTGAGCTCCTTGAGAAGAAGATGCATACTCTAGTAGGGATAGGTAGGCAGTGTAGGCCAGGTTCAAGCATGCAGTACAGGAAAAAAGCTACTTAGCGTGGAAACAAGCACAGAGCAGTCCACTCCAGAATAAGATATTGTATTGTCTTGGAGGTTGCATTGAGTTGCATTACTTTGCTACTAGAGACATGGTCCTTTCATTGGGGCTGCACTATACTTAAGACCCACCCCCTAGCACAGACAGCATCAGGGGGAGGATACATTGTACAGTGGATATTTTGGTATGGACATAGACTGGTTAATCACCAGTTCAAATCCAGCCCGAGTGGTAGTGATTGACAGCCATGGCACTGGCATCTGTGAAATGAGTTGGGTGGGTCTCAAGTCCAATTCCAAGTGGGCAGGTGTCCAAGTCTCCGCACAATTGGCCCCCCTGCTGATCAGCTCAGCAGAGAGGCCCAGGATTTAATGGGTCATACAGACTGAAGTCCCCTCCGATGCCAGAGCTGGGGAGCCTGTAGGGCTGGGTGAGACAGACTGGTGGGAAGGGAGCAGGAAGGGAGGGAGATGTTTGCACTGCTACTGCCCATGCTGTGTGTGTCTTGTTGGGAGAGCATTTCACTCTCCAAAGCTGTCAGTGCAGCACCTTTCTCCAGCACGGAATTATCCTTTCATGCTCCCCACTCCAGACATTCAGACAAAACAAGCACCTCAGTCAGTGTCGCCAACTCTCACAATTTAATCTCAAGTCTTGTGATATTCGGTGTTTTTCTTAAAGTCCCAGCGCCTGGAGTCCTGTGATTATGTGAGAAGCTCAGCTTTCTTTCTTTTTTTAAAGTAGGTTTCTAGCCCTCATGGTTGCAGAGTAAAGCTTGAAAAAACAAACTCTAAGGCTCAGAAATCAGAAGGCAACAAAAAAATAACCCCCAATTATTATTTTTTAGATCTCATTATTTTTAAGCCAATCTCATAATTCTGGGGGCCCGACTCTGATTTTTGAATGCTTGACATTAGCAATACTGTTCTGTACGGGGATCATTTTTCTCCTGCCCCTAGAGAAAATGGAAATTTACCCCTGAATACAATCCTAGATGCACAAAATGGAAATAATAGCAATGGCAGACATGGGCAGGGCTGGGTCCATGTATCTGACTTCTGGAGGGGCCAATATAGATGTGATTGTTGGCTGCTTTCAGGAGGAGGCTGGCTGGCTGGAGATGCTGCTGGAAGGGACCCTTTGGTGGATGGCCAATGACAATCCAGCCCCACCAGTGAAACCAGAGGGTTCTCTCCACGTTCCCCAAGAAGCCTACAAACCACAGGGCTGTTGATCAGCCCACACGGGCCCTCCCTCTCCAGCCATGGCTAGCCTTAAACATGTTTCCATGCAGCTGGAGGGAAACCCCAGCTGCAGTCCTGAAAAATAACAAATAATAAAAGTGGCTGTGAGCAGCAGCGGGGCTGGCAGGAAACATTCCCAGTAGCACCTGCTTCCTGAGTGCGACGTTTATTTGATCCCCTGGCACCATCTGGGCCATGCCCCACTCTTTGTTTTCATTAGGAGTTTAGAAAAACAATTCAGCTTTGACTAATTGCTCTTTAAGGTTTTAGATTCACCCTGTCTCCTCTCCCCAACTTCCTCTCCCATCCAGTTACCCTCATTTGATGCCCTCTCCACCCTCTCTCTGTCTCTCCATTCCCATTTCCCCCCTTCCCATCCCTCTCCTTGCTCCCCCACTTCCTGTTCTGCAGGACGCACAAACTCCTCTATGCTTTCATTTCCCAAGAAGCCCCTTTTGCTTCCAAACCAGCCAGCGGAGAGGGACAGGGATGTAGGATCTCTGTGAAGCATGAGAGATTATCTGCGTGCTGTTCCAGGATGGCTCCTTCCCTGCCCCTGAAGGCAGCCGCAGTACAAATGCACCAGCCTGTTATTGTGTGTCACAACATGTCAGATGAGTCACGATCTGTCCCAGCACAACTGGAGTTATGGCTGTGAGTGGGTGGGGAGCAGTTGGAGGTCAATGTTAATTTACAGCCGAGTCTCTACACAGTTGGGGAATGCCCCAGGGGCATCTAGCTTTAGGAACAAACTGATATTACGACACAGTTCTGGAAAGGAAGCCGTTCACTCGTGATTCACAGCTGATTCCTGGGCCCATATCTTCTTCCCTGGAAAATAAGTGAGGAACTAGATGCCTTACTCAGCTGCCTGCAATCTTTGCAGCATCAGAGGGTTGGTGGCAATTGTTATTCCTCATTAGTCCTGTGATCCCCATAGCCTCACCTGATGGGTTTAGCAGGGTCGACTACCAAGACAAAGAACCAGAGGAATTCCGGCTGCCTGTTGACATTTATTGTGAAGACTTTGCAATGGCAGTATCCCTCCCTAATTACCACAGCATGTGGATCTGCAGACAATCCATTCTCATGTAATTAGCAGACCACATATGGCATTTTCCCCCTTGACCCCTCGAACTTCAGTGCAATAGTTTTAGCTTCTCTCCCCTCGCCCTTTTGCACATCAATAGCACTTCCTGTCTGAGATCTCAAAGCACCATTTAGCATTTCTACTCCCATCTTCCAGTCCAAAAGAGCCAGTGGCCCCATTTCCTTGCTCATTCCTAACAATCACTTCCTGCTCCATGATCCCTGTGATTATTTGGAGCACACGGACTACTGGGGAGCTGGGATTTCCTTTCCTGGAAACAGCTCTTCTGTTCTCTCATAGACACCTGTGTAACTAATTCTCGTTCTGTTTACGCTTATGATATGTGCGCACAGATCAACCAACATGAAAGCTCCGAGTACCTTCCCCAGTCCTGGAATCAGAGCCCTTTGCATACGGTAACCACAACAACGAATAACGTTACACCTTCTTCTGAGCACAGTGTCCCATTCTGATTCCAGTCTTGCCCTTGTGCTGTGTAGCAGCAGTTGGGGGCCTCGGGTGCCAGCTTTCCAATGGAATAGAAATCAGTGATGCAGGCTCTGGGTATATTCTCAGTGTAACTTGCTTTACTGGAAAGCAGTGCTGAATTGAGATGGTCAAACAGCATGCAGGGCAATGCCTTTTTCTAAGGATCTCAACCAAAACCAATGCCCAGTTCCCAGGAGACAACACTCTCAAAGACTAGACTCTAATCAAACCCCCTGCTGCTCACACAGCTCCCTTGTCCACAAACTGCCTCTACACAAAACCTTGCGCAACCCCAAATTAACAAAACATAGCATGTCTTGTCGTCCCAAGAGTCAAAACTTGCTCACACAGTAAGGAAAAGAACTTATATGACTATGTGCAATAGCAGGTGATGCCTGCCACAAAAACATCACCGCACTCCCTAGATTATAGGTATTATCCTGTCTGAAACAAGTTACCTGCGGGTGCATGCAGGAGCAGGGGCGTGCACATTGAGAAGGCTCGCCTGAAAGGGTGGATAGTGAAAGTCTCTCTCAGAGAGGCAGCTTACATTAGTGATGAAGTGAGAGGGTGCTAACTCAGAAAGCCTGAAGATGGAGTTTGACAACCTGAGCATTCAAGGGAATTTGGATGGGAGATGTAGGTATGGGGCTATCCCTACTTACTGCACGACAGACAGTCAGACTCAACAGACACCCTCTAGCCATAGATTTCCTCCCCTTTTTCAGACTCCATTGTCTGGGGGGGAAATGTTATAGACTTTAATAAATACAAATCAGTGACTGGATTCCTAGGTGCATGGAGGAGGTGCAAGTATCCATCCAAACCATCCAAGCAAACCAGTCCCACAAGGACAGCCTTGCCTGGGAAAGCATTAGCACAGATCACAAACAATAACTATTTAATAGGGGGCTGACCCATCCTTTGTGTCTATTTACCAAAGGTTTATTCAGGAAAAAGCACAAATGTCAGGACTGGTTTCAGAGTAGCAGCCGTGTTAGTCTGTATCCGCAAAAAGAAAAAGGAGTACTTGTGGCACCTTAGAGACTAACAAATTTATTTGAGCGTAAGCTTTCGTGAGCTACAGCTCACTTCATCGGATGCATGTCAGGACTGTGACTCTCCAAGTCAGACCCACTTTCAGCTTTCCTTTCTCCCACAAGGCTGGCATTGCCAGATCTGGTGATTTAGGGCATTCAGCACGTAAAGCAGAGCAAAACAAGTGTGAGCCCCTGGAATATAGCGGTCACATGAGTAACCAACAGCACTGGGCCTATGAAGAGCAGATTGTGCCAGACAAACTGGAGAGCAATTTTCAGTCTAATTACAAAGTTAGTGAGTGGCTGGGTACAGCCATTGAATTGGTTTGGAATTAGAAAAATTAGATCAAATAGACTTGACAATGACACCTTACAACAGAGTGACCACAACTTAGGGACGATAAGGAGAGAGTGATTATTATGAATGAAGCTGGAATGGAGTGCCCAATGGGGTTCCTCACAGGGCAGTGCAGGGGTTGTTTTAAATATCTTCATTCATGACCTGGAAGAGGAAGTCAATGGCACATTGACTAAACTGATAAAGGACATGAAGCAAGGGCGAGTTCTAGAAACCCAGGAAAAGGGGAGAGAGAGATGGCAGAAAGTAGCCAAATGAGATTGAACCTGGAGAAATGCAAGAGACTTCAGGTGACAGGGAAATAACCCAAAGCATAGATATCTAGTGGAAGGAAGGCATTTGGGAAGCACCAATGCCATGATATATCAGACTGCTAGACACCAAAAAGCATGGACTGAACAGAGATACTGGCTTTATGGCTTATTACAACATTCTGTAACTCTCTAACTCTCTTTTTGTCCTAGGCCTGCAGTGATGTTAACAGGTCACTCTACCTTGAATGGTCCCTTGCAATATATGCAAACTACTTATGCTAAACAATCTGTTGCACCTTGCGTTTTGCTGTGAGGCTGGGAGTTCCATTCCCAGCCCTGCAGAACAGCTCTATGTGGCTGGAAAGCTTGTCTCTCTTACCAACAGAAGTTGGTCCAATAAAAGGTATTACCTCATCCACCATGTTTGTGTAATATATCAGGGTGCAATAGAGGGCAGTAAAGTAGACAGGGGCTTAAAATGTAGTTGGGGTGGAGGAAGAAGCAAAAAATAGCCAGAGTGGAACAGGACTGGGGGGCTGGAAACAGGCTGTATTTTCAGGAGTGGTCTATATTATGGATGTGGGCGGAAGTGAGGAGATAGAGTGTATAGGGAGCTATATATATCAGGGACCTGACATCCATCCTTATATGTTACTGGCTTGGCCACCTACAAAATACTGCATGTGGTTTTGGGCACAACAATAGAAGAAAGACATTGACAAATTGGAGGAGAGAAATAGATGGTGAAGGCTTTGGAGGTGCTGGGCTACCAGGGAAGGTGCAAAGCAGTAAATATAGTATGTACAGCTTGAAGGAAAATGACTGAGAGGTGATTTGAAGGAAAATGACTGAGAGGTGATTTGAAGGAAAATGACTGAGAGGTGATTTGGTGGGGGTCTTCAAACATTTCAAGTAATGGAGAGGGGAAGGACCATTTACCATGGGCTGAGGAGGGAAATTGTGGGATGAAACTCAAAGGGAGATTTCGGCAGGGCATCAGACGTTGCCAAACTTTACACTGGAGTAGACTCTGGAACCGTCTCCCAGGGGAAGTCTCTGAAGTAGAGCTTGTAGGAAATTCTCTGAAGAAACACAGTTTCTCTGCCATGTGGACTGCCTGGGACCCAGGATCCCAGGCTTCTAGGGTCCATAGTTCTGGGGCAGCTCTGCCATGTGGCCTGCCCTGGACCAGGGACCCCAAGCTTCTGGGGTCTCCAGTCCTGAGCCAGTCTATATGACAGGGCTTCCCTGGAGCTGCGGACCCCAGGAGCCCTGGCAGCTGCTGAGTAAAACTGACATTCTTGTTAGTTTCACCTCTGCAAGAGAATGTCAGTTTTACTCAGCAGCTGTTGTTCCTGAGGAGCAAGTTTATTTCAAAACTTCTGGTTTGTAAGAAATTTTGGTTTCACTCTGATCCCAAACAAAACCAGATTCCAAAACTGATCATAAATCAGAAACCACAAATTTCAGCCAGCACTAGTGTGAAGCCCCATATCAGGAGTTATTCAAAAGCTGGTTTGACAAAGCACTGAGGAATGTTCTGCTGGGGAGAATCCGGTGGGGTGAGAGGGGAGTGGACAAGATGAGCTCACTGGGCTCTTTTGTCTCTAACATGTATGAATCACGCTATAGCTGTACTACTTATTACTTCATGGAGGTCAGCATGTAGTCACCATCCTAAATACACACAAGCCATCTGCCATTTCATTTAGCAGTAGGGTTTTGGCTGCATGTCTGTTCACCTCTGCATAATGAGCTTCCTGTTCACACCTAGCAATCAAGCTATACATGGGAAGGGATGTGCTCTACAGGAGAGGAATTAGTCCAATCGTTAGAGCTCAAAAGGACCAGGGTTTAGGAATTCTGGATTCTATTCCTGGCTCTGACCTTCTGAGAGACCTTGGGAAAGTCACTTCACTGCTCCTTTGCGTATCTCAGTTTCCCTAGTGGAGCTTTACCATCCCACCTGTGCTGAGGAGGCGACGCCACTGAATAAAACTTAGTTCCCATAAACTCCCTGCGGCCCCCCCCCCACACTTCCTTACTGGAAACCAGGTGGCTTTTTAAAGCTCCAGGACTGTACATATAATAGAGGGCTTTCTTATCAGGTGACCACCAATTCACCTGATGCACTCACAGGCTGAATAGCTCAGTTTCTGTCTCCACTCTTCTCCCCTTCAGCTGAACAACAGCTCTACTGACCGTCTGCGGAGCAATGAGGGTTTCTGCTCACAGTTTGGATCTTCACGCTTGAAAGGGAGCTGTATTTCTCTTCCTGAATGTACAGCCCTTTCCCCTTTGTTCTGCACAGTGAGTGAGTCGCTGCTCAGAGCTGCCAGCTCAGCAGAAAGACTCTGCAAAGCCAGAGTATTCCAGGCATGCCACAGGAAGAGTGACTTGGGTTTCCATGGTTTAGGAATGCTGCTGCAGCCTCGCTGGCTTTGGCTTCTCTGCAGCTTGCTTCCTGAAGCACTGATGCACACTTCCTGCCTCAGTTCCTGTCTCCCCCACGCACACCCATACTCCTTTCTGGAGCCAGGGCCTGGAGTTTACTGGAAACTCCAATTGCTCCCCAAAGTATCCATCCTTTCAGCCAAGGTTTCCATTTGGCAGTTGGCTTCCATAGCTTGGGTGGGGGCGGGGCAGGCTCTTGTTTCACACTCCTATTGTAGGGAAAGATTTGTTTTCTGCTTTAGATATACAAGGAGTGAACAAACCCCCCCCCCCCCACACACACACACCAGAGCACAGATCATCACGTCTCAAAGACAACAAAGAGAAACTGATCATAGATCAATGGAGGTGATTCAGAGGCAATTCCTTACAGTTTATACATGGCATGTGGGAATACATGGGAGAGGAACAAAGAGGCCAAATACTGCTATTGAGCAGTCAGCAGTGGAAATCATTTGCAGATACACCCCAAAACTGGTGGTTAATCCCCCATAGGATATACCAAACCAGCAACAAAAGTAAATTTCTGTTCCACCACACTGGCTAACAAGAAGTCAGAAAAGCAGTTTCCTTAGGTATTTCAGTCTTTGTATCACCACCAAAACACTAGACTTACAGATGAATGGTTCCTTAAAACCAGTTTCATCAAACAAAGAGTTCTGATCCCAAAGGACCAGCCACACACCCAGGTCATACATCACTCAGATCTTAACCAATAATCACGCTGTTGCCAATCCTTTAATATCTAAAATCTAAAGGTTTATTTATAAAAAAGAAAAAAGTGAGAGTTAAAATTGGTTAAAGAACCAAATACATACAATAATTGCAAAGTTCTTGGTTCAGGCTTGTAGCATTGATGGAATAAAGTGTTGTCTTAAGTCAAGGCTCTGGTTGCTTCCAAATCATTGGAAGGTCCTCAATTCCTTGGTGAGAATGTTCCCATTAATATAAGTCCATAGTCCAGAGGTTTGAGCAGGAAAGAGGCAAAAAGGAGGTGTTTCCAGGGCCTTTTAAAAGCTTCTGCCATGTGGAGGAAAACCCATTGTTTCAAACGAAGCCCTCAGCACTGCTAGTGGAAAATCACAGGTGACAAGACAGTGTTTGGAGTCACATAGGCCAGTCACATATCCATGCATGACTCCGCTTAGTGACGGCGGAAGCCGTTACCTATACCTCAGACAGCATGTTCATGGGAAAGTCCATTCTGAGTTAAATGTTCTTTTGATGGGCCACTCAATTTGAATAGTCCTTCCAAGATGAGCTGGCTAACTACCTTGTGGGTGCTACCCAGGTGCAAACGTTTTGAAATATAGGGATAGAGCCAACAGTCATGCATACACATAGCATAATCATATTCAGCAAATCGTGATCTTTCCATAGACACCTTACTTGACAACCTTTGTACAAGATTTGTTGGCATTATATAATGGTGATTGCAACAATGATCTACGTGGTCAGATTTTAATCAGATAACGTCACACCTTTCTTTCTCTTGTTGAGGCTTCTATCCAAGCCTTGATCAATTCACAGCATGACTGCTGAAACCACCCTCCCCAGTACTCATCCTGGACCCTAGTAACCCAGCCAAGACACAGTCACAAAGTTAGCTCTCTCGCCTGTCAATCGGACCATACCACTCTTTCCACGTATCCTTCCACTGGCTCCCACTTGCACACTGCATCCAATGTAAACGTCATGCTTTTCAAGCCTTGCAAAACTCCTAAGAGCTCAGACCTGGTCACTGATGTCAATTCCCCATCTGCACACTCTCTGCTCTGTGGGCGATGCCAGCCATGACCCCCTTTCTACTTCCTTCCACTCTTCACTTCTCTAGGCTGGTTTTCATGCTGCTCTGTGTGTGGAATGACATTCCTAATCCATGCTTGAAATGCAGGCTTGAAATGCAGGAGCTGCAAGCCCCCCTCTCTCTCTCTCTCTCTCTCTCTCACACACACACACACACACACACACACACACACACAGTCCTTTCCTCTCCACCCTGCCAACATACTTCAGCTTGACCTGGAGAAACCTCACTATCCAGGGCCTACTCAATCACTCTGATGAGCCTACCACCAAAGGAAGTATTTAGAATGGTGGGTACTCAGGTGTGGACAGGTAGCCACATAAAACTTGAATCCACTCCACCAACCTCAAACACCGCTGACACGATGGCCATTGGACAGTCATGACCTCGGGTCACTGCCCATTATGGCTACATTGGAATCAGCAACTTAAGAAACACAAAGTATCCCAATTCCTAACTGGAACAAAGGGAGAAATCAAATCAATTTCACTTAAACAAGATATCCGCTGGACAGGCAGAAATATCTTGCACCATGTGAGGCAACCACCAATGTTTCTAATCTCCCCAGAGACAATCCGTCAAAGCTGTTCCTGGTCAGACCCTGATAAAATCTGACCCTGATAAAATCCGAGATGTTTTTAACAGTAAGCTGGGGTGATTACAAAGCAGCCATCCCTCATCCGCTGGCTGGAAAAGCTTGACTTGGAGTTCTGTTTATAGCCATGTACTTTTAGATATATCGTTCAGGTCCCAGTGCAACCCAACAAGCTGTTTGTGGGCGATTCCAAACAGGGATCAATGCAACTCACTCAAGGCGTAGCCAAATTCCAGCCTCATAAAATAGCCCCAGATGAAATGCAAGAATGAAACAGGGTCCATTCTCCTCCCTCATGGAATGCAGTATCACTGAATTGCCTAGGTAGCAGAGGGCAGCTGCCTATGGCTAAGCTCAGGTGTCCTCTTTGGCTCTTGCCAACGGCCAGGCAACCTCTTTGATTTCTGAGGTTGCACATGTCAGCAAGGGCAGAATCCAACCCTCACTAACTCACAGGGAGAGGAAAGAAAATGCAAAGACAAAAACAGTAACACTTGAGATGTGGATTTTTGAAACCTTGGTTTCCCTTTTTGCATATGCACCTGGCAGGCACAGTTAATATCACTTAGTGTCCTGACATGTGGCAACAAGCAGTTAGGAAAATGGGTAAATAAATGAGCAGCACCTGTAAAAAGTATCATACATGGCGAGGCCAGGCATGACTCCTTCCCTGCTCCACTGAGTATAGGAATTTGCTACCCCTCAATAGATTTACACCAGCGTAATCTCGTTCACATTGGTGGAGTTATACTGGTGTCAATCAGGAGCAAGTGAGAGGAGATTTGGGCCCCTGATGTCATAGGGGCGACTCCATTATGGTCAATGGGAGTTTTGCTTAAGTAAGGATATCTGTATTTGCTCCAATGCGAGTGATGAGTGCAGTCTGGGTGAGCAAAGGACTTAATTCACAGTTAAACTAACTGTGAAGACATCATACTGGCTGTTCTTTGGGAGCAGCCAGCACTAAAAAAAAAAAAAAGAACACTTTTCTCCATCCTTAGAGTTCCAATTACAAGAAATTACAAGCCCGTGGCTTCATGCTTAAAGGAAAATTAAAAAACAAGTACAGTGACCACCAAAATAACCCAAACCCAGGATGTGCAATAAATAACGCAGGGACCAAAATGCCCTTTCAACTGATTTTTTAATCTCCTCTCCCCTCCGCTCATATTGTCGCCTTTATTGTTTTCTGATTTGGTGTCTGATTCTTATGAGTGTAACGGATGCTGACAGCGAAGTAATGGAGCGGTGGCAATTTCATCTATGCAGCCCTCACAGGATTTAATATGTCTGCAGAGACTGAAATAAGGGAAAGGTGACTACAGAGGAGTGGGTGTGCTGGAGAAAGAGTTGCCATATAATAAACTGCAAGAAATCCAGGGCGATAAACAGCCTGACATGCGAAGTGGGGCTCTGGGATTTTCAGCAGCAGGTTAGTAGCTTCCTTTGATATAAAGTCCTTACCTAACACTGTAGGTGTCTTCAACATGGCTTTGCATATTTAAAGATCAGATTCCAATTGGTGGGGATTGCGCGAACTGGGTGAAAGTCAATGGGAATGATGGGGCTTCCCAGTCTCTCCCCTTTCCAGTGCCTGGGCATAGCTTCAGCCAAAGAAAGGCCACTTGTTGCTGCACCCCCTGGCATGGGATAACCAGCCAGTCTCCACAAATCCCTATGTTCTGGCTGGACAGTCCAGCATCCCATCTGGCTCCCTGGCTGCTATTTAGAAGTGTTGTTCCCAATCCAGGGGACATTTGGGTGTTCCACAAATACCCCCTCATAGCCAAGACCCAGCTTATTTGGAAGAGTGACTAGTAAGACCCAAACTGATTGGCGCTGCATGAGGTTAGTCTTAGGCCTGAGCAATGGCACAAATTTCACCTTAAGGAGATGGTGCATTCCGGACGCACTGGATTCTCACTGTCTAGCTACACATTTGCCATTGTGAGCAATAATCAAATAATCAAACCAGCCGTGTTCATCAGCCTTCCACTTGTTGATTCCTTGGTCCCATTAGACCCTGCTGCCCCAAAGGTTTCCATTTAGATGGATCAGACCTGCAAGGCACATAGGAACAGACTGGATCCCTCTTGACACTAATGCAGGCAGTCCAATCACTTTCTTTGGCCCAGTTCCATGTTTGAGCTCCACCGTGGGATCATTCCAAACTTTCACAGCATCCTTGGCAGGCAAGAATGAGACAATCTTGGCAAGCTTGGGGTTACTGACTGAAGAACTGAAAGTATGGTCACAGATGTGGGCAACCCCAGAGTCCAAGCTGATGCAGCTCCCTCCTTGACCATGCTTCCTCCTGTCAGACATCACAGAGTTGGTTATCCCAAGCTGGAACAGTCTGGCTGTACACACCAGACCTGATATACCTCCACCCATGACAGCAGCCATAGCGCTGGGTCAATTCATCGTAGACCCCTCCAGCAAGTCTGAAGACTTCTGCTGTATTCTGCAGTGAAAAAAAAATGTTTAGGTATGAAATGCTGGGGCTACAAGAAGGCAAGGTGTATTTGGATCCATTCCCTTGTAGCCCCAGGTCTGCCCCATCATGGTAACTTCAACTCATTAAAGTTGCTTTGTCTTCCCAAACAAATTTTATATGGTCTTTTAAAAATGCCCCAAACCAATTTTGAACAGCGGTATGACAATAGTAGAGGTGAAAGATTCTTAAGAGAAACTCTTGATGGCAAAACATAAATGAAGAAGAACATGGAGTTATGTGCTGCAAATGGTGTCACGTAAGAGCTACATCATTCATTCTGAGCCTCCCACACTCATGCAAGAGAACATACTTCAAGGGAAAAGATTTCCAGAGGCCACAAACCATGTACTGTCTGTGTGTTCATGCCCTTTCGGCTGACAGCTGGACACATGACTGCGGCTGGTGTGATAGATGAGGACTGGAGTCTCTTTAATAGTATCTCACAGTGGTTTCCGTAAGTTAATGTAGATTGCACAACACTGCTACCAACTGCCATGCCGGATATATTTTGCAACCAAGGCTGCTGTGCCACATCTGTAGATGATATGCCAGAGCCTTCTAAGGAGGCCTTGAGGAAGTCTGAATTAAAAAAAAACAAAAAAAACCCAAACCTCTTTGAATAGCAGCTTGTTGGACAAGTGGCTTTGGATGATGTGAGCAAGCAGAAACAGATGTCTGATGTGAAGCAGCATAGCAGTTTTGATTACCACATCTCCACCAGAATGTCTGGAGGAAGGTCCACTTTGCCTACAAGCCCAAAGGTCCTGAGATACAACAGTATCTTATATGGTGACATGAGCTATCATGAGAGAACAAGCCCATGAGGATCATGTGATGGGGACAGCAGAGATGCAAGTAATGGCTTGCATTAAGCAAGCCTCAATGTTAACTATGCAACACATTGACAAAGTTTGTCTCTGAACCCCTTTGTGGATGATCTTCAGCTGGCTAATGCTAATGAACTGAATCCTTTAGCTCAAGTGGCTGGGGTCTGTGCTAGAGGGTACAGATTCTGTCTCTACTAATGTCCCAGCCAGGTGTTGTAACATCAATGAAAACTCAGGCCAGTGCATCAAGGGGCTGAGTTCCAATCTTCCTCCTTCTCCATCTGTCTTCTTAATGAAGTAGCAAAAACAGGAAAGGAAGGCTAAATGAAATGGGTTAAATTGGTTAGTGACATGTTGGCAAAAAAACAAAAACAAAAACCACATACAACCAAAAAACCAAGATGAAGTGGGATCTGCTTAACACCTTTGAAGGTCGCAAAATATTTTCTTAAACAAATGGTCCTAACAAAGTTGATTGATTTCATCCCCATGGCGACCAATGAGCAGAGACTCAGAGATGGTAAATTCATTTTAGAAACCCATAATGGTGACCCAATGGAACACAGAGACTTTCAATTTGTACCGAGCATCTCTTATTAAATCTCTAGACTCCTGAACAGTTTTAAAATACCTGCACAATCACAAATCTAAGTGGATATGATGCCAACAGGACCTCTAAATAAGACTCTGCAGGTCACAATAAACTCACTCCCTCTGAAGAAGTTTGGGCCTTGCAACATGCCCTGAAAGTCAACAGGCAGCTCTGTCCGATCAAGGCACCTAGGGAGAAAGATAACCCCAGAACATCTTACACCCAGCACCAAGTAAACAAATTGAGGGATCATTGGACTGAGTATTCCAGCTGTTCTCAACCGCCAAGTCAGGACACAAGGAGAAAAGCAGCCTCTAAGATACACAGAACCCAAACTACTAAGGGCCCTATAGGTCAAACCCACCCACTTGGAAATGAAGTGGAACACAATGCAGTCTCTGGAACAAAGGTGTGTGTGAGACACATCACTGAGTAAACAGGCAGCTGAATTCTGCACCAGCTGAAGTTTCTAAGTATCTTATCTCTCTCCCCGCACCAGTATGCAGAGACCGAAGTAGAACCATGTAGTTCCAAGATTTATAGCAATTAGTAAAAGGATCATAAGACCTTGGAAAACCATTGATAAAGACACTCCAATGGAATCTTAGCTTCCAGGGTGGATATACAAGGCTCAGAGCTGACCTCATTCTTCAAGAACAGGAGGAAGCTGGAGATACTGGGAACAGAAGGGCAACAGAGGGCCAAGTTCAAAAGAGCTCAGGGTCAGATTTTCTAGGGCTCAGCACTCAACATTGGGGCTAGATTTTCAAAAAGCCCTGAGCGCTTTTGAAAATCTGGACCTGCTTGTGGGTGCTAAGCCATGTTGAACATTCTGTCCACAGAAGGAAGGCATTTACTGTGCTAAGCTCCAGGGCAGCACCATCCAAAAGACAGAGGCAAGTTATAATGCAGAACAGTTGCACTGCCCTACAGGTACCCCAAATAGCATGACCTCAGGAACAATGTTCCCTCTAATTTTTTAAACCTATGTGCGGAATTAATTTTGTTATGTGCACCAACATGGAGGTAATGTGTAGCAGGGATGGGGCCAAGGGTTTTGGCGTATGGGAGGCAGCTCAGGGCTGGGGCAGAGGGTTAGGGTGCTGTGGGCGAGGACTCTGGGGGTTTGGGCTCTGGGGTGGGGCCAGGGATAAGGGGTTTGGGGTTCGGTGGGAGGGGGCTCAGGTTGAGGGCAGAGGGTTGGGGTGCAGGGGGTGAGGGCTCTGGCTGAGGGTACAGGCTCTAGGGTGGGACCAGGGATGAAAAGTTTGCGGTGCAGGCTGCCCTGGGGCTGAAATGGGGAGAGAGGACTCCCCCCGAGCCCTCTCCCTGACCACAGCAGCTTCGGGGCCTGGGCCGGAGGAGGGGCGTCTCTCCCCACTGCGCATCTGCACAGCCCTTCATAGCCTGCTGCATGGACGTGCAGCTTAGAGGAAACTTAGCTCAGGAATCAAACGCCAGGCCCTAATTATTCAGCACTGCTCTGGTGGTGAGTGGTTTGGTTTTTTAAAAATGAATGTAGTGGTGACTAAAAGTGCTAGAGCAACAGCTCTGGAAACCAAAGTCGCCTATCCACAGAGCACATAAAACATAATATACCACATAAGCAGGACCAACACTCTGGTTTGCAAAAATACTAGTAGGTAATGGAAACCACCACTAAGGGAGACAGGGAGCTCAGATGTCATGGCTCATTCAGTCTTTGCCCCTCTGCAGAAATTGCCTACAAGGGGGTAAGTCAGTGCCAAAATGTGATGTTGAGTCCTGCCCCCTAGGAAATGCACTGAGACAGACTCATTTCCCACCAGAGCATGGGCGGTGGGTGGATCCACCCTTTGGGGAGGTTAGTCCCAGCCCACCCCTGCCCCTTCTGCCCAAGGCCCCCATGGGCAGAGCTCCGAGACCCCCTCCCCATGGCCAGAGGAGACCCAAGGCCCCCGTGGCTGGAGGAGCGACTGAAGTGGTATGTGCTACTCAGCTTCCTGGGTGCATCAGTAATCTCCCTGAAGTCCAGGGAGATTAGTGATGAGCCCAGAAAGCTGAGTAGCAGATACCACCTCCTCAGCTGCTCCAGAACCTGCATGACGCATAATAAAAACTTCCTCTGGCAGAAGCCCAGCCTATGCAAACTGCCAAAACCCGCTACCCAGCATCCTGTGGCGGCAGCTGCTTCAGGGGAGGCCTAGCCTCCCCTGGCCTATTATGCCCACCGCTTATGCACCAGGCTACTAAGCAGTTGCAAATGACTTTTAAACACTACTGGCTTGGGGTGGAAATGGAACCAGTGGCTTATGGGTGATCATATTTCTGAACTCCCTGAGCTAGTCAGTCCCCTTCAGTGTAAATTTTACTATTCCCATAGAGAGAGATTTCCTAGCACTCTGCTGGCAGCTTTCCCACATGGGAAATAATGCTGATAGTAAGCAATTCTGACACTTCCAGAACTGTTCTTTAGTTCCTGAATCTGATGGGTGTTGGTAGTCCATCGCTGTTGATGATATTGTCGCAGTTCTTCTCTATGGCTATGCATATGACTCCAAAGTCCAAACCCTGATGCACAGAGTCAGCTGCACTGAGTACTGAGCACATGGGAAGTCTGCATCTATGATGTTTGATGATAAAGCTCTGTGGCGCCTTTCACATGCCGCCTGTAGATGATTTTGTCAATCCTGCTCAAACCTGTTACATGCTGATTTTGTCAGAGACCGCCAGTGAGTCCTGTTCTGGTGGGTACAGGATGGCTTAAAGCCTGACAGGTGCTAGCTAGCACAGTTTCTTCTCACTCTGGCACTGCAGCATCAGTGTTTCTCCTGGTGACCCAAGAATATTAAAGGATCCTTCAAAATCAATAAAATGTGGGTGAATTTTAGTGTCCTAAAGTGCTTGCTAGGCATTATGTAAATGATCCCTTTTCCCTAGCTCTGCCATTGCACCTCGGTCCTGCCCTGCAGCCCCCTTCCTATTCCAGGTCTTGCCTTCACTCTCAATCCTGACCTTCTGCAGTACCTGCTATTCCAACCTTAGACCTCTTCTGAACAGATTGCAAATCATGCTGAATTATACCGAGCTGCATGGCAGTCACTGAACAAGCATACATCAAGAGTGTTACCCACATCCATCTCGCTGCCGTGTACCTGGGCATCTTGCTTATTTTGGAAGATTCATAAACACCATGTTGAGGTAACTGCTGGACCCTGTTTAATAGGGGGCTGTCACTGCTTTCAGGGCATAAAATAGTCCTGAAATATAGCCAGGGGCTGACCCAACCTCACAAGAGCATAACACACACAGCACTGAGCAGTGAAGCAACCTCAGTGTGGTAATGGGGGCATTCCCACATTAGCTTATGTGAGAGGTTTCCTTGGAGCAGAATGTTAATATGTTCCTTAAATCCTGTGCTTTGAAGCCTCTTTTACTCGGCAGTCAGCAATAAGGTGGAGGGGAGACTTTAGCAACCAGGGAGCTAGCAAAAGCAGCTGTTGCTACAGTTGCCAAGGAGCACAGTATCCTCTGACAGTCTCAAATGACTTCCTAGACCTACCTGATTGCTGGATTATCTGCTTTTCATGAACTGCCACATCAGCAGCTGCCCTGCAATCCCTGCACTACTCACTTGACACAGTCTGGTTTATGCTTTGCAACTGGCAAAGTCAAGACCACAGTAATAGAGGTAAAGGATCAACCCCCTGTTGCAACTATTTTCCTTGCAGACATTGATTTTGAGTGGTGGAATTTGAGAACTTTTTTTTTCTTCTTTTTTTCCCCACAGACTGTCAGGTCTGGTTCATGAAGAATCAAGCAGCAAGTTAGGGAGTAATTTTATTTTAGTCTCCTGTTGTAGTTTCTGTAGCTGTCCCTCAATGCCTGGCCCTGGTGTACCCCTGCCCACCACTCACCAACACAGCTGGAAAACTGCAAAGCCTGAGCCTATAGGGACAGCACCTCCAAATATTTAGCTCACTAACTTTAGCTTTTCACTCAGTAGTCAAACTGCTTCCAGACACTAAGGTCAGCTTCCTAACTGCCCCGTTCTGTAGTTCTGTCTGGCCTCATTGCTCCCAGAATTCCTTGTTTTGTAGTCTTCACTATAAACTGATTCCTCCTTACTAATCACACACACATGTATGGGCAGAACTTTTTCTAGTCATAGTTTTTCAGAGAATGGCTTATCCTGTACCAAATCAAATACATGATCATCTTCACCTGCTGCTGTGAAGCTCAATTTATACTCTTGCTTCCTCTCTCTCATTTAAATCTCAGTCTCTGTATATCAATCACTAACCAAGTGCCACATTTACAGAAGTGGCCTCTAATTTCAGGTTTCTCTGCTTCTCAGTGCCTAGTGTTAGACAACTCAGTATCTCAAGCTGATGTTAGAAAGTGAGGCACCCAAAATTAGAAGCTACTTTTGCAAATGTGGCCAAAAATTAATTTTCACAAGTACTCCCCCCCTTGATTTTGGGAACCCAGTTTCAACCATCAAGACACCTGAACTGACTGTCTTCAGTGGGATGGATCTGTGTATGTGCAGCACCTCTGAAAAATGAGACCACTTCTCTTGGAGTTTACATACGGACATAGATCACTAACTTAAGGCAGACATGCTTGAAAACGTTGGCATAAGTAACCTGCCAAAGGTCACAGAGAGTCATGTTTAGAACGCAAGTTACTTTAGCCACAAGACCATCCTTCCTCAGTACAACTGTGCTAATTCCTACCAAACCAACAGCACAATCAACTCAGTGTCCAATACACTGTTCAGTCTGTAATAACACAGGAATCTATTATTATTTATTTATTTTACAGTTGGCCAAAGTGTGCTACCTGCTTCCCAGTGCAGACAAGAAGACACAGTGCCTTCTGCAAAGAGCATACAGTCTTAAAGTGAATATTTGTAAAGTTTAGCACAGGCATTAGGGTTTGCAGGATGGGGGCCTGAGCATGCATTCACAAATATGGTGACAATTTTAAAATAAAATAGAACAATAGAGAACACACTGGTCTGGAGTTTTTTCTCACACATGCAAAATCCATTTTACAGCTTGCATGCGGTAGCCCTGAAACAGCCCTTTGATGACATGCAGGCCACGACATGGAGGTGCTGGTTTTTGCCAGCAGGAAAGGGAGATTTTGTGGTCTACCTTAGTTAATGAAGAATTCATTTTACATATACATCCTTATGGTATTGCCAGGAGGCTATATTTTACAGCTGTGACACTGTACCTATTCAAGAAGGCAGCACTATCTAGCGATCACCCCCCCAGGCCTGGAAGCCTGCATTCCTGGGTTCTATTACCAGTCATCTGTGCTATAGAGTCCTCGTGTGACTTCGGGACAGTAGTGCAGGAAGTGCTCCGTGCCTCGGTTTCCCTGTCTGTAAAGCCACGATAATACCTCCTGCCTATCTCAGAGCTGCTTTGTGAGGCTTTATTAACATTTGCAAAACACTTTGGGATCCTTGGACAATAGATGCTGTGAGGTACAAATTGTCAAGGCTAAACATGGCATTTTCAAAAAGCCTGGGGAAACCTCCAAACTGTGTGTATAGTGTTCCATCATTCACACAGCACGATCATCACCCCACAGGTTGGTCTGTCGAGCTATCTACCCTCGGCCCCGCAACAATTGCTCTTTTCCCTCCTCTTCTTCCTCCCCAGGCAGTAGATAGGGCAAGACTAATAATTCAGATGACAGAACTAAGCTGATCCTGATTAGAAAAGCCTTACCCCCAAAGAGACCCGATTCAGGCTCTGTTCTGCCCTGTAATCCAATAGTCTCTCCTGGCCTCAGCAGCAAACTCAAAACCTGCCTCCAGGCAAAGACACTTTGTCTTGAAATAAGGGAAGTTAAATGTGTCTTAATGGGAACTTTGACACGCTTTGCTTTGATTTTACTAAAGTTACAAAAGTAGCTGTTAGAAAATATTTCAAACCTTCTCACCCCCCCACCCCGCCTCCCGTGAGGGACTCACTCCTGATGCATGTCAGCTTTCCAAAAGGAATCAATGATTGCAGAAATTAAAAGCCTGGGTGCCAAATCTCACTCAGCACTCCCTCCCTGAGGGCACAATCTGACTATTTAATTACAGTTTTATCGGGAAACTGGCATCCCACAATCTGAAACAGTCGTAGTCTGACAGGTGAAGAAACGCACCTGCCTTGGCTCTGAACACTCAGCTGACGAGCTGGCACTGGGGTGCCAGTATCATGATCTCACAGTACACTGACCAGTCCAGGAGCCCATGGGAATGGGAGAGAAGGGTGGGGGTAGGGGATGTCAAGTGAAGGTTTGACTACACCATTCCAGAACATCTTGTAAACCTTAAAGGGGCGGTTAACCCAGTGAAGAGACTCCTGGGTCCCGCTACCCCAGAATCATGGAGTCTGTCACCGGGCTGCACACAGAAGGTAACTGAAGACACTGGAAGCTGGAGGAGAGGGAGTGGGCAGCCCAGATTCTGTCTAGACAGAGGGTCCATAACTCCTATGAGATGGCCCTGCAAACCTTCAGTGAAAGAATGTTTCTGAGGCACAGGGGACACCAGAGAGGGAAATGAAGCCACTTTCCACAACAGAGATGGGCAGAAGAGGCCTGGCACAGCTAGTTCACTGTGTCTAGGGTGGGGATCATGTCAACAAACTGGAGTGTGGGTATGTGCCACTGCCTCTGCAAGATAGGGTTAGAACAATTCAACTGTGTACATAGGCCTTATACAGCTAGCAGCTAGTGGAGAGTTTCCTCTAGTTCAAGTAACAGGAGGTTTGTCCTTTTGGAGCAGGAGGATCTGAATTCTCACCTTGCTAGGGCTGTGAAGATCCCAGGAGGCCACAGATTTGTTGCATTAACTTTGTCACTTTCTTACCTGTTCAACACAGGCTTCACTTCATGTCAGGAATGTCATTTCAGCCTCAGAGAAGTTCCATGAATATGATGACCCTTCACCCTTGAGTCCTAAAGCAGCATTGCTATCGTCATGCAACGTCATGCAGTCTGGAGCAAGGAAGAAGCACACATTGCAGGACAGACCACAAAGACTGTCTGACACCAGAAATATACATATAGAGAGGTCTGGCCCTACAGAGACAATACCTGGGAATATACACATTATGCAGGTTACGCCAGATGGCAGGATGTTTGCTGCTCTAGAATATGCTGATTCCTAGCCATATAGGACTCCTTCCTCTGAACCACTATTCTTAGCCCAACACATCAGCACAGTGTTAGGAGAATTGTACTGAAGCAAGGACTGTCATTGGGTTAAGATGAGTTACAAAACCAAGGTCCATGTAAGGTGATCTGGATTCCATGGCATTTTTTGTAAGAGAAAGGGTCTTAGACCCAGTGTCCTGGCCAATCTCCACTTTGGGTAATTGTCCTCCCTGTCTAACTTCTGCCTTGTAACTTCAAGTGGACATGGGATTTGGCATCATTTCCTGTCCTCATGGCTGTATCGTGTTGCTGTCACACAGAGTGGCTGCCTTTCAGAGGTGGGTGAAATGACCCCTCTGTATTGTACAAGCTGTGAAGCACTATAGAATAAATGGGGCCACAGAAATATAATACTTCCATGCCCTGCCCTGGCTATTTTTGTTCTTTTCCTCATTTGGGGTTTCTGATCAAACAAGGGAACCCTGTATCTTGCTTCTATCTTTGGGCCATGGCAGGCCCCAGCCTCTTTGTCTGGGCATATACACGTACTTATGATTACATGACTAGCAGGCAGCATCTGAATTCTGGCCTGACTCTTCTTCCAAGGTCGTATACTCTTTAGGCTTTTCCATTATTATTTCCAACTCTGGTTTCTGTGATGGAATCTCTCATCTCCCCCAATCACAGCACAGAGGGATTCAATTTGAAAAAGGCAAGATAATGACATGAGCATGTTATTAATTTCCTGAAGTTGCATAAACTCAGCTCCATTTGGCTCTGAAACAGCAGCCAGTAACCTACCAGTTTTCACTGACATGATCAGTCTTGCACGGGGAACATGCTGTATGCTGCGTAAATCTCACTGCATGATTCATGAAACTGTTAGTGCAGTGTAATGACTGGATAGCACAAGTCAGTCCTCTATAAAAAGGCTGTTAATGATCAGTTGATACCTGGCATTCAATAATTGCATTAATGCACGTAAAGCGAGACTCTGCAGTCTCTATTTTATATTATCATCAGCTCACTACTAAATACTAAAGATGGGCCATGAGAAAAACACCTCTCAGCTCTGGGGTGTTCAAACTTCACCTCCCAATTTTGCAGCTGGGGCCCCTCTCTGACAAACTTATTTAGTAAATTGTAATAATTATCCAGATAAAATTCACCTCTGCAGCTGCAAACTCTGGGGAAGGGATTTCATAGTCTCTAGGGCCCTATTTCACCAAGCTTTAAGCATGTGAGTAGTCTCACTGGGCACAGTGCTTAATTACCTTGCTGAGTTGGGGCCTATAGTAACAGAGTCAAACAATGGTAGTTGGAATGAAGTATTCCTTCTACAGTCTGATTCCATCTAGCCTGTGACATTGTGGGGGTCAGGTACTACAGTGATTGACATGACAAGACAGGATGGATGGATAGAATAGGGACAGGAGGAGGGAATGAGGGTCTTTGCTAAATATGCATAGACAGGGACATCAAAGTAAATAAAATGTTTCTCTATCACCTTCCATTCTGCAAGATTCCAAAGCACTCTTGGGTGGAATGGTCAAAAGGAGTTTGTCTCCTAACTTCTATTTAGGCAACTAACTTCTGTTGAAATCAGTGGAAGTTAGGCACCTAAATAGAAGTTAGGAAGTGAACTCCTTTTGACCATTCCACCCTTTACAGACTTGATGTCGATCTGTTCATCCGCTGCTGAAATGCAGCCCACTCTAGGGTGGAACCTATCAGGTATTTAACAGTGCACAGCAATGCTACACAAGAGTTTAAGACAGGAAGCGAAGAAGAATCCTGGATCCAATATGCACTGCAGGGGGAATCATTTTAGGGAGGCAGAATGTAAATACCCAAACTGGAATAAATTAAACAGATAAACAATAAGGGTTCTGAAATTACAAGTGGAGTCTCTTGCACTCATCCACAAAGGCAGTGTTTACATGCTATTGTGGCTGGTGAAGCCCCATTCTTGCCCTGACACACATGGTATTACATTTGTAAGCTATTTTTTGTTGTTTTAAAGCAACGCTGCAATTTTAACCCAGAGTCTCAGATTGTCAAATAGTTTTTCTTTTCTTTTCTTTTCTTTTTTTTTTTAAATACAGCTGAACTAATTTGATGAAAGGAAAAAATAAAGCGTAAGCCAGACTAAACATACAGAGTTCCTACCTACAACCAGCATTCAGCTTCTCACTGCCAAAATCAACACGTGTCAATTTTTAACATGACAGGATTTTAAAGAGGAGGTTTAATTCCAGGACAAAGGGTGGCTGGAAAACATTAATAATGGGTCCTGTACAGGCTGGTATGACAAGCTCTTACAAAGGGTTTGGACTTTTATTTGGTGAAAAAATTATTTATGAACTTTGTCTATTAAGCTAAAACAACAGCATTTTCTAGCCTGTACACACCTTGTACTGGCCAGCGGGGTATATGTACCTGTGTGTGTACGAGTGTGCATGTCTTTGACTGTGTATAAATTCTATGAGGATAGATAGAGTGTGTGTCTTTGTGCATCTGTGGTGTGATGTGTGTGTGTAGATGTATTGATATTAATGTGGCTCTGTGTGTTGTGAATACTATATGTAAGTAAAAGCATGTTTGGGAGAGAGTTTGCCTCTGGGTGTGTAAGGGGTGATCTCTCTGTGTTTGCAAACATTTTTTTTTCCTCTCTCTCTCTGCAGGAATACTTATCTCTGCTTGTGTCTGTATCTGGGACTGCGTGGGTCTCTATGCAAGTCTGTGTGATGTGTGTGTATGAGCATGAATTTCTGTGTGGATATTCGTCTCTGTGCGAGTGTGTCATGTGAAGGTTTCTCTGCATGGCTGAAAATTGTACGTTTGGAACACATTGATAAATTAAAGAAAAACTGGTTATTTATTTAGGAATCTGGAGAACTGACCGGTTACTGAGAGTCAGGAGTAAAAGGTCAAGGACGAACTTTACCAAAGCTCATATTCCTGCCCATCCCATGCCACGCACCAGGCCATTTTACCTGATTTTATCTGGACAAGATGAGCAATGGGCTGGCTGGCCCAGCTCACTTGACAGGCCTGTCTTGTCTTGAGTCTGCCTTATCAGGGAGCATCAGTGTCAACCAGACTTCATAGAATTTATTGAGCCGAACTGACTTTTCCAGTGATGTGCCTGTCACATTGGAAATGGCAGTTTTGGGTTATAATGAAAAGCCACCTTTATCAGCCATGCAGAAACAGCGTATCGCTTCTGTGAACGGTGTGCACTTTTCATAACAAGGCATCCACGCATATTTAAAATAGGTCTGAAAGTGAATGAAAGACGCAGAAGCTAAAATGTCCCTGAAAAGTGTCTATTAAACTATACTGTAGGACCAAATATACTGAAATATGGAAACAAATCATATCCTAAGAGACGTTAACATTTGGCTGGTTGGCGTTATCTTTCAATGGCTTGGCATAATTCAGCACAGGGCCTGACTCTTCTCTCTCTTGAATTGGGGAGAGTCAGGAGTTAACATCAGAATAAGACCAGTTCTTCATTACCCTGCCCCTTGTGGAGTCACCTAGACACTGTAAAAATATGAGGGATCGTAGCCCTCTTAGAGATCAAGATGACACCCAACATGGGGGACAGATGATTTCACACCGGACAACTGAGGGATTCTTACACCTTCCTCTGAAGCACTGGCCACTGGCCGAGATAGGCTACTGGGCTAGATTGACATCATGTCTGATCCAGTGTGGCAATGCTTATGTCTCTCTCTCTGTAAATGACTGTGCTTTGCTAGGATATCTGAAGAGATGATTCACTTCGCTCAGCGTGAGGCAAATGAAAGTCACAAAGGGAAGACAAGTCAGCTAATGCCACCCACTTGCTGCTGTGCTTCCCCTCCTCCCACGCACCCCTTCTAGTGGCAGTGGCAGCATTTACAGGGGCATCACCCCATGACACAGGCTGAGAGGTCTCTAGGATTTTTCTATGGATTTGAAATAAGTACAGAGGGTCTTTTGAAAGTGTTAGAAGTTGGCTAAGCATCAAGTTGGTTATGCTTTTAGTGGGACTGTGACCCAATACGTTTCTTTTTTTTGTATTTCAAGTGCGTTTGTGTGCAAACTTGACACTGCTGTATAATGCAGGCAGGTGCTAAGCAAGCTTCATACACATACAGCTTTGCCAGCGTATCTCAGTCCTGATCTGCAGCACCGCCTGCTATTTCAGGCCTGGGTTCTCATACATGCAGCTTTGCCAATGCACCACATTTCTAACCTGCAGGCAGCCCCCTGCTACTCAGATATTCCAGCCCTGGGCTCCCGTGAACACAGAGCTTTGTCCATACACCTCCATCCAGACCCGCAGCAGCCCCTGCTATTCCAGTCCTGGTCTTCCCATTCAGCTCTGCCACAGCATTTCAATCCTGAATGGCAATACCTCCACTAACCTGGATCTGGGCTGCTTCTTGCCAGAGGCTGTTAAACATGAGGCCGGATTCTCTGTTGTGCTGACCCAGTCAGTGCAAATTGGAAAGGTCATGTTGCACCAGAGTAAATGACTCCACAAGGTGCAGGATAATGGTGAATGGGGCATATTGACTTCACCAAAGTTAACTCCTGATTAGCACCAGTGCAAAAGAGAGACGAATCAGGCCATGTGCACGTGTAAATTGTGAGGATTGGATCGGGGGTTAGGAGGTTAAAGAGTTACCTTATTTGTTACTTTTCTCACTGCCACAACACTCAACTTTATTTGGGTTTAGGGCTTTGTAGCGAGGGTCTTGGTTTCACTTGTTCACTTGCAAGTAAAAATTCTTTTCACCGTTACACATTAAAAGGACAAGATAAAAAACTAGTCAACCATTTTTTAAAAGGCCATCTTCTTTTTAACAATCCCACTTATTCCCTCTTCCTCTATTTCCCCCTTTAAACGTCTGTAGCAGGGTAGTCAATAGGCAGAACATGGGCCAAATGTGGACTGCTAGATTCTTTTTATTTACTTATTATTTTTGTATTATTTTCTGTGGAGTCTGGGCCTTGACTATACCTTGACCAGAAAATTTGATCTTGACAAAAAAAATAATCTACTATCCCTGGTCTATAGGAATAGAGGATGAGGGAATACATGGAATTGTTAAAAAGAAGGTAGCCTTTTAAAAAAAATGGTTGACCAGTTTTCTCCTGGTCCTTGTAATGTCTGTAATCGTGGAAAGAATTCTGGATTGCTAGTCTGAACAAGGCATGTGACTATATATATCTATATATCTATAGATATATATATATATATAGTATCATGGCTAAACTGCTCATGTTAAAGCCTAAGCCTCCCTATAGGTTTTAAAGCAACCAGTTTAGCAGATGTTCGCGGCAGCATGCCTATATCTTTAAAATATATTGGTTAACTCCTCAGCTAGACCAGGCCTCGGGCCCTGTCTTGGGCAGGCCTAGGCTATAACTCACTCTACTAAATCAAGTCATTCAACTGCATCCACATTGGTGTTAAGTGGGAGTTTCAGCTAATTCAGCTGAAGAAAGTACCATTTTCCTGGTCTAGACGAGGCAAAGGAGCGTGTTCTTCATTCAAAATGAGCTAACATGACTGAAAATACACCCTTTTTGTCTATTAAAACAGGGCCTTACCAGTCAGCTGCTCAGGCATCGGGGTTCGCTTGCCATTTGGTCAGAGTAGAGTGTCAACCAGTTGCTAGGGCTGCTGCCAAACAGAGAGCAAACAGAGAGAGAAAAGAGGTAGGTGGAAAATAGAATGAGGAGGAAGGTTATTCACTGGGGATGGGCTAATGGAAGGAACCTTACATCTCTCTCTCAAGAGTTGCTGAGGACACAGCCGTGGAGACAGTGATGTTGTCTGGTACCCTTCCTCGCCTTTCTGGTCAGAACATCTTTCAGGTCCAGGAGATAAATCCCCGCTGCCTCCCAGTGTTTGAGATGGTGACAGCCATGAGGACAATGCTGGTTGATGCTTCTGGCCATGCACAAGCAATTTGCCAAGTGCACCCAGGAAGGAAATGTCTCAAAGGAGGCAGCAAGCATGTCCCATCAAACCAAGAATCTGATGCTCACATCTGGGGACACTTCCTCTAATCTTAAGGGATTTTTAGTGTGTTACTATAACAATTCCATAGGCTCACAGGAGCCTGGGAATGCTCTAATCACCAGCTTTTTCAATTCAGACAAGCTCACTTCACATATTCCTTTGGTTCTGTTCTGTGCTTTCTTTGAATAATAATTTAATGTAACATGTTTATAGATGACAGCGATCTCTCTGCCACCTTCTACCCACTCCGGACAATTTACAGCTTCATCCAAAGGTAGGAATCAACACAACTAGAGGACCTGTGAGCCGGTAGATGCAAGTATTTTCAGGTTCAACATAGGACCACCTGTGAGAAGGGACCAGCCGTTTAACTTGAACTTTGGAGTCTCAGGCAGCATCTACCCTAAGTATTTCCCACACAATTGCCTATCATTGCTGTCTCTGGTTGTAGCAATGGTGGGAGTGACCGTGTGGATAATGCTGGCATCCACCACCATGTGATCTAGATCTTCTCTGAGCAGGGTTAGCTGACATGGTGTTAAAATGCCAGCTACCAAGAGATCTGTGTCTATACTAAGGCTCCCACCATTGCAGTCACCCATGGAGCTGAACTAGTGGGAAATGTTAGGAAAAATGGTTAGTGTAGACGCAGCCTTAGTTTTGGAATGGCCACGTCTAGTGTGTGCAATAGAGGAGATTTAGCCTTTTGGCAGGCAAAGCTCTTGACTCAACAGCTCAGAAAGTTATTTGATGTCAGTGTTCTGTGCCCATAACTTCTAAAAAGCACTTACCAATGCATTTTGTGAACCTGCTCCCTACCAGCCCTATGGTAACCAAACCAAAGTCATCTCTGCAGGCAGCTGCCTAGTGCATGAACTGGAAAACACTACCCCCAAACAATGAGAGCACCTTGTTCAAAGTCAATAGTTACTGCTTGTTCACTTTGAGGCAGTCATTTAAATCATTAGCTCCTGGTGGTTGCTAACAAACCCCATTCTCAGTAGCTATGTAATGGGTGAATGATTGCTGTCAGCACTCTGCTAACTCAACATTCCTCAGGACAAAGTCAGGGCTGCTCCTCCTGGGAGGTGGGGTAATAAGTGGGGAAGGTATAAACACAAGCAGACACAACCTAGGCTGATTTATTGGTCTTCAGCCAATGTATTGGTCAGTCTTGGTCTTTTTACATTTATGTAATTACAACTCAGTGAATGAGGGTGGGAGTGGGGGACAGAGCTCTCTGGTCAGGCAGAGGAAAGATGGGCACTGTACCAGCTGCTTAGGGCAGACAGGCACTGTTCCCGCTGCCCCACATATTCTGCCAACACATCACAAGCCTGATAAGCAGGTCCTCCCCTCCCCTGCTGTTTCAGTCCTAAGCCTGTGACATAGTTCTGCTGATGTCTCTCCAGCCTGATCCAGCAAGCCCTCCTTTTATACCAGTGCTAGAGCTCTTCTGAGCAGAGATTGGGAAGCACATACTCAATTCTGCCAAACTAGTTAGTGTGTTTGTGTTGTGGACACATGCACTAGGAGTAAGATTCATACCTCCCAAAACAGATTTCAAGTGTGATATCATCTACACACAAACCAAGTTCTCCACTATGGAGAGGCTAGTGCATTATCCTACTGCACCCCTTAGCTTCTTCTCGGTCTTCATGCTGGCTACAAGTGCTACCATCCCCAACTCAATGTTTGCCTACTAGGTTCATAGACATTGCAAAAACAGGCCTTTTAAATTAAGTCGTCCCTGCCCCCCCACCCACAAGAGAGGATAATTTTCCCACTCCCTGTTAGAAAAGGCATCTTAGGTGCTAAATTCATGCAATATTTGATCACAGCCAAAGAAATCAAGATTATTTACAGAATTCATTCATCTTTAAATGTAAGCCATGCTATTTTTCCTATTCTGAATGGTGAAATTACTATATTTCCCCATTTTCCTATTAGAATAGTAGATCATGTAAATAGGAGACCTTTCCATTGTAGGACTACTGTAACATCATCAATCTGAGACTGAATCTCAACTCAGCAGAACCCCAGGATGGAATTCTCTTGTTAAATATATATTGTTATTACTGTAAAATAGAGAACTTCCATTTACATTCAGTGGATCATATTCTGCTCCCAGTTATACTGGTATAAATCTGGAATGATGCTACTAAAATCAATGGAGTTACTTTAGATTTACCTGGGTAACTTAGAGCGGAATTGGGTTCAACTTGAGATCATTCAGAGTAGCATGACTGTGTGGTACCGTGGTGTGACTGCTTAAGAGTATCATGATGGTATGATGCGATAGGTAATAAATTGAAAGTCTCAGGGCTGCATGACATCATTGAGAGAGAATCTCAGGGCTCTATGAAATCATGGCAGGACTAATAGGACTTATCTTGTCTGCAAGTCTAGGTGACTTCAGACACACAGGTGAATTACAGAAAGAAGAAGTTCAGTATCTCATGTATACTAAATATGAATAACTAGCACTCGGAGGAGAAGTGGAACTGAAAGACTCTGCTTCCGTGGCTTATAGAGACTGTTTTCTGAGGCTTTTTAATAGTGAGGCTGATGCCTTTCATCATACACTACCATCCTCCAGCTGGGCCTCTTCCTGGGAACTATAAGTAAAGTGCCAGATGCCACAGAGAGACAGAGAAACAACTGAGGACTAACCTGTGGCATTTAGCCACAGTGCTGCATCCAGCACATCATGGAGCCATACCTTCCCACGCCCAGCAGTGAGCAGAATGCCTCTTGGAAGGCCTAGGTCACAGCGGATGCCAAGCAATTTGCTGCACTCTTTCGGAGATATAGTTCTCCCACTTGCACAGCCAGGCAGCTCAGCTGAGCAGCAGGAGGTGGAGTGGAGCCACTTGTCAAGTGCTGCCCCATGGTAGCCAGGTCTAATGGTCAGAGCAGAGATATAAGCCTGACTTAAGGTTGGGACTGGTCCGAGGGAGCCTGGAGAATCTGATATCTGACAAGGAACCTTCCTCCCAGTGTAACACTGTTGCAAAAACTGATCTGCAGCTCTAGTGGGGTTGGGGAAATACCTGGGCCTGAAGGTCATCTGACCCAGGCTCGGCTCAGCCATAGGCTGCTGCCACTCGTGCCTGAAGGCTGAGTCACTGCAGGCATTGTGGGAAGGGTAAGTCCGTGTAACTGGGTCCCGGCTGCTTGCCTGCATGGTGACTCAGCTCAGCTCTGTTGGAGAGGCACCTGTGTGAGCAGCCCGCCCTTGGCTGTGGGTTTGCCTCCCATCATGGTTCCACCTAATCCCTGCTGCCTTTTGGGTGTATTGCTCCTGGGCAAGAGCAGTGCACTAGCAGCCCCTAAACATCCCAGAGCTTTCCCCAACCAATAAATAAGCACCCTCTGTAATTAGTGTAAAAGCTTGAGTCCCAAGTGTCTGTTACCAAGCTGGTACCAGGCCATGATATACCACCACCAAAAACAAATCAACCAAAACTCTCCATGCTAGCTTGCAAAGGCATTAGCAGGAGTATGTGCGATAGACACTCAGGACCTGCGGTTCCCCCCAGATGAGAAACATCAGCTAATGCAGAATGTGGCTGCAGCCAGGCAGGGGCAGCAAGAACACAGAATGTGCATGCTCCATATCCTGCACTGGCTGCTAGAAACCCCCTAGGCAGGGACATTCAAAGAGCTAGGCTGGGCCCAACTACATCAGGGATCATCTCTTGCTCTCTGTCCTGGCACACAGCTAGCTTTCAGGCAGAATGCTTAAGCCAAATGTCTCAAGGGTGCTGGGCTCAGGGCATTCCCATTAGCAGACCTTTCCTTCTGGCAGCTATTAACTCTAGGAGTTTGCCAAAGCCCAAGACAAATTACAATGAGAAAATACTGTAAGACTTACTTATTGGTCCAGGCTTTCCCCTAAGTGTCAGCTCAAATTCCATTATGATCCACCCATTGTCAGCATCCTCATCATCTCTATCCTTTCCAATCGCGTCATGGAGCGGGGAGGCCTAGGGGTATTAGCTCCCTATACATGGGAAATGTTTTTCTGCCAACCTAAGCCTTACCTAGTTCATTCAGATACTATGGTGATGGGTACCACATCAGTGCTAGTAATCAGATAGATAGATATGCTTTAATACCCAGGCTCTAATGATAGAGTGAACTTTAACAAGAGAGGAGCTCTGATCCTCAGAGTATTTCATAGTTATTTTTGTTACCACTCTTCTTCTGGACTTATACAGCTCCAGGCCAAGCTTTGTGGTGCTTCACCACATGAGCATGAAACATAACTAAGAGTCACAAGGAGAGAAATTCATTCCCAAGCCACTAAAACCTGAGCAATAACAGTATTTTTAAGGCTCCTTCCTACAGCTTTGAACCCAAGGGTTCAAAAAAATCACGAGCCGATCCCCAAAATCATGGCAGTGGCTAAACAATCCCATGAGACTTTTTAAAAAAATACTAACTATGGTGTTCTCTTAGTTTGCCTCTCTCTTTTGGAGCTTTCAGGGTGCACGCAGATCAGATTCTCCAGCTTTTCTCTGCAACCACAAGTACTAGAAACTAATGCAGTTGTAAATGAGACCAGACGCTGGCCCTGTGGAGGCCCACACAAACAACTATTACTCCATTTCAGGCCAGAGAGATCTAAGAATTTCATTTCAAAAGGTAAGTGACACACTCAGAGCACAAAAGCAGTGACACAGCACAGTGGAGATATTGTAATGTTACCAGGCTGGTGTTCTGAGTCTGTGCTGAAAGCCTGCGGCCTGGCCTCCAATACGCTGCTGTCCACCTCCTCGTCATTCCCACCTTCTGTTGCCACTGCTGCTTCCAGGGCTGCCAGCCGCCCAGTGTCACTACTATCTCCTGAAGAGGATGGACACCCATAACAAGGGGGCTGGGAAGGGTGTGTGTGGGGGGGAAAGAAATAGAAAAACAATTCTTACTTCTCCTCTCTGACTGTTCTCCAACTGCTGTTGCTACCGTTGCTTTCCCCCACAGATATTCCCATATTTAAATATTCCAGAATAATCTCAAGAACAGCCCCTCCGAGTGCACAAAACATCATGGTTCTAGATAACAAACAGGCTTTTTGTACATCATGAGTGCACATGTACGTGTGCACACACACTCCTTCCCTCTTGGCCAGGCTCCCAGCAGTGACCTTGGAGGAGAGAAGAGCTGTAGTTCTTCATGTTGCAGAGAGAACATATTTGCCACCAAACTGTCTAAAGTCATAAAATAAAACCTGGGCAGACATTTCCAGGTGTCACCAAACCCCTCCCCCACATCTGCTTGATAACATGTGACTTTGTTTTACTTCTTTATGCCAGCCTGGGCAGGGTGGTTTAGATGCAGCGATTCAAATCTGTCAGCTTGGAAAATGGTGGTGTTTATATAATACAAGGCTTTTTAATAAATAAATAAATAAATAAATAAATACGTATTTAGCAGAAACCTGCAGTCTTCACGACAAAACCACCATGTAAATAAATAAATAGAACGTGGATACCAATTGTCGCAAAGGTAAACGCATAGTGAGCCATAAGCACTGGAAAAATGTGAAGTTGATCTTTAGCATATTATGAGAAGCGGTAGAGAGATCACCCTTGTGAAATAAAAAAAAACACATTTATTTACTCTGTGCCATTACTCTGCTCTGTTTGGTGATCAGAGACCCTCTGCAAAATTTCCTAGCTAATAGGAAGTTATAGAGAGAGTTCACTGAGAAAATCAGGCTTCAATACACCCAAGGACTTAAACCCATGATTAACTCTAGCTGCATATTTATATCTGGTTGACTTCAATGGGATTTCAGCACATGCTTAAAGTTAAGCATATGTTTAAGTGCTTTGCTGAATAGAGATGGACTTCTGAACTGGGGCATAGTTCTTAAGGCTCATTACTAACACATATTAATGGTTATATAGAACACTGTAGAAAAGGCTGTTGAAAAAGCTAACAGAATGTTTGGAACCATTAGGAAAGTGATAGGTAATAAGACAGAAAACATCATCATGCCACTACATAAATCCATGGTACACCCACACCCTGAATTCTGCATGCAGTTCTGGTCGCCCCATCTCAAAAAAGATGCATTAGAATTGAGAAAAGCACAGAGAAGGGCAACAAAAATGATTAGGGATATGGAACAGCTTCCATAGGAGGAGAGATTAAAACAATAGGGACTGTCCAGCTTGGAAAAGAGAGGACTAGGGGGAGATTTGGTTATAGAGGTCTATAAAGGTCTCTAAAATCAATTATAGAGGTCTATAAAATCAATAATGGTGTGGAAAAAGTGAATAAGGAAGTGTAAGTTACCCTTTCACATAGCACATGAACCAGGGGTCACCCAATGAAATGGACAGGCAGCAGGTTTAAAAACAAACATAAGGAAGTACTTCTTCTCACCATGCCATCAGCCTGTGGAACTCAGTGCCAGGGGATGTTGTGAAGGCCAAAAGTATAACTGGGTCTAAAAAAGAAAAGGAGTACTTGTGGCACCTTAGAGACTAACAAATTTATTAGAGCATAAGCTTTCGTGAGCTACAGCTCACTTCATTGACTTCACTGGGTCTAAAAAAAGAATCAGATAAGTTCATGGTGGAGAGGTCCATCGATGGCTTTTAGCCAAAATGGTCAGGGATGCAACCCCATGCTCTGGGTGTCCCTAAACCTCTGACTGCTAGATACTGCGACTGGACAACAGGCGATAGATGATTCAAACTGCCCGGTTCGGTTCACTTCCTCTGACACATCTGGCATCCAGCCACTTTTGGAAGACAGGATACTGGGTGAGACAGATCCTTGATCTGACCCAATATGGCCATCCTTATGTGCTTAAGGTCTCATCTCTTGTGAAACTGTGCATGTCTAGTGCTATGACTGTGAAAGGCAGCAGGATGGTGAGGATTTATCCCCTAATAAGGTTGATCTAATTTCTTCCTACTTTAGCTCATAATTAAGCCCAGCTTTTGCTTTTCCCCAGCAGAGTGAGTGAAGAGCTAGACAGGTCTGTTGCTCTTGGCCTTTCCTTGAATCCAGTTATCATGAAAGGTTTCAGAGTAGCAGCCGTGTTAGTCTGTATTCGCAAAAAAGAAAAGGAGTACTTGTGGCACCTTAGAGACTAACAAATTTATTAGAGCATAAGCTTTCGTGAGCTACAGCTCACTTCATCGGATGCATTATCATGAAGTGAACCAACCAAAAAAGAAGGGACAGGACACATCTACTTTTTATGTAAGATAAAGAAGAATCTTTATTTTAAACACTGATTAAATCCACTAGCTAGTACAATAAATAATAATAATATTATAGCCACTGGCTAGCCTGAATGAATCTGAGCGTGGGTCATTTTGAAAGCGAGAAGGCTAAATAATCCCAGCCACAGGAAATGGGTCTTACCTTTCCAATCCACGAGCTGGTCTCTTGGCTTTCTGACAAACCAGGAACACTCTTCATATCTCTCTGGCACATGATAGCTGTAGCAGAACAACCTTAAGTGCAGCTTTCTAGTCTAGTTGGCCATGAAATGGGTTCTCCTTTCCGGGCTTAACTTCTGAGTCCTACTGCACCATAAACAAACCAAGCGCTTTTGCTTAGGAAACTCGGATGCTTCTCCAATGCTGGCCAGAAGGTGGCGGCCTTCACCTGCAAATCTCAAAGAGCCCAATTAGCTGTTCAATATCACTAGAAATCATTGCTGTTGATAGAGATAAATGGGTAATACACTATCTATGTAACAATAGTTATTTTTTTTTTAAAAAAGAACTTTTCATCAACGGCTAATCATGTTTTTTTAGTGCTTTGCTTTGCATTTTCTGGGGAATAAAACCTCAGAGGAGCCCACTCTGGTGGAAAATGAAAGGGCATATAAAAATGAATGTACATGGATTCTAAATATTTCAGGTTGTATGACTTTGTGTTTGACCTTAGCAGAAGATGAACTAATCCTGCAATATAATAGACTTTCATAGAGATATGGAAAATGGCTGCTTTTTTATCTCAGTTGCCATGGGAACCATCAGAGAGAAGGCCTCGCTGAGATGCAATAGAAGGTTATTAAATGTGTGCTTGTGTATATTGGAAAAATACAGCTTTTTGTCATCCTGTGTCACTCATAGGTCTTTAATACCTAATGTTTAGGTTAATAAACTAACACAGGTCCATTTTTTGCAGGGAACAGCAGCGAATGTAGCTGTAAAAAAAAATTAGTACAAGTTGGACATTTGCAAAACTCTTTAATAGGGGCAGAAGTGTTGGGCTGGTTTTTCTGAGCTATTATTTCCCTCAAGTTTCCACCAAAGTTTGCATTCCTCCCTTAAGGGAAAGCGAAGGAATACAGGAATGGAGCCCACCTATTCAAAAATGAAGAGGTCCAGCACACCTCCCCTCCTCTTTGTCTTGTACTGGCATGGAAGCTGATGGGACTAGAAGGTGGTGTGTGTCTCACACATAGCTGCTTCAGCACAAGGCAGCCAAGGTGAATCATACTTTGTGCTGGGTTAAGACTTAAGACCCAAGGGGGAAAAAGCTTTAGAAATATTTCTCGGCTAGAAATGTTCCCCTTTTACATGTTTTTTAAAAACCCTAGGCAGCAAATTAAAGTAATATAGTCTGCAAAGAAGGAGAACAAGAGGCAAGGATTGATGGCTGAGAACAGCCAAGGAGAGCCAACACGTCTCTCCAGGTGAAGGGATAGTTCCCCTCTCCCCCGCACCTCCCTGGAAATTGGAGCTGGGGGCAGACCAGAGCCAACTCTCCCTGGGCTTTGGGGCCAGGGTGGTGGGGCGGGGCGACCCTTCCATGGGCACGTGGCAGCCCGGCTCTGGGGAGTCAATTCACTGTGCAGGAGGCATTTTCCTTAGGCAGATGTTCGCAAAAGCTCGGGCTGCTGGTGCCCGTGTCCCGGGCTGGAGATCAGCGCAGTCACAAGGCGCCGTACCCGGGGCAAGACCCCCATCTCCTGGGAAACGGTGCGGACCACAAGATACCCCTGCTCTGGGCTCCCCGCCGGAGCGGCCTGTCTGCGGGGTGAATGCTGCCTGCCTGAGCCCGGGACATTGCAGCCAGGCCCCCAATCGCGGCCGGGGGCAGCGGGGATTAGATCTGCTCCCGATCAGCCCCGGCGCCCGCCTAGCCTCCAGCTCGCACGGGAGCGCCAAGAGGAGCCCGGCCTACCTGCCCCCGTTCACACTTGCCCCGAACCGCCTCGCCCGGCCCCCCGAGGAGAGGAGGGAGTGAGGCAGGGCTCCCCACGCCTACCTGCCCCGGGGTCAGCCGGGTGCCTCTGCCCCAGCAGTCCGCGTGTCCCCGCGGCAGAGCCCAGGGCACGGGGCGCTCCGGAACGAATCCGAATCAATCTAAAAGCAACAAATCCGGAGCTAATCGCTTGGGGACGGGACAACCCAGCCCCGCGCGGGAGCCGCTGAGCGCAGCCGAGGGGTTGGTTGGGGAGTGTTGACCCAGCACTCGCCGATAAATGGCCGGGCGGCCGCGACCTGCTCCTCAGCCATTTAGCGCCCTAACCCGGAGCCGGTGTGCTGGGCTTTGCCGGGGAGTTAACCCCTTCGCTGCCTCGGGCCAGCGCGGGGCGCCCTGTGCTGGCAGCGCCTCGGAAAGCGAGGTGGCTTCCCGGAGCGGGGAAGCTGAGGCTGGAGGGTTTGGGGAAGAAAAGGGGCGAACCAATGAGTGCCAGATCCTAGCGGGGTCAATGTAATGCCGGACTGTCCTAAATCAGCAGCCCTCCAGCTGCCTGGCGCCAGCGACCCCAGGCCAGGGCACAAGGACCGCCCCGAGCCAGACTTCGGTTTCGGAGCTGGTCTGAAGGCAAGTGAGCAAAGCTTCTTATTTCTCCCAGGCAGGGGACCCCCAGCATGTCAGGACTGGAGGCAGCCCCTGCGCAGAGGCTGGGCACCTCCCAGTCACAAAAAGGGGGGACCAGATCACAACTAGGAAAGGAGTACTTATGCTCAAATAAATGTGTTAGTCTCTAAGGCGCCACAAGTCCTCCTTTTCTTTTTGCGAATACAGACTAACGTGGCTGCTACTCTGAAACAGATCACAACTGTTTGTCTTCATTTGGTTTCCCACCGAAAAACAACCTCTCCCACACCCACCTGTGTGTAGATATAAACGTAACGTAACGATCTCTCTCCCTATGATCACACACTTGGGCGGGGGGGGGGTCTGTGTGTGCCGTTAGATATATATTTATTCAGGCAAGTTTGCCATCTCCTAAGTGGTCCAACCAAATCTAAAGGAGTCGTTACAACGTGTGTGTTCCCCCCCCCCATATTCTTGTGCCATTTTTCTCGCCAGTGTCAGAGATGGTAGGAGCGCACTTTATTACACAACGAATATAACGGTGAATAAATGAGTGCTAACAAAATATGAGCTGTTAAAGATACCAGCCTCACGAATAGCCCATGCAATGCACACACACACACACACACACACTCATGTGTATATTTCTAGACAATCGCTAGCTGGGCACACACATGCAGGGCACACACACAAGCATGCATGCATGCTAAGTCAAGCAAAGAATACATAGATTTTGCCTATCTGCCGATCAAACGCGGAGATCTGCTCTGGTAAATGATGCATTAGATGCGGTGGCTGTATTTGTTGTGTGAGTTTTGAAAGGGTCCTGATAATCTGGAAGCGAGAGATAAGGAACACCATTTATTCAGCAGCACTTTGGAACCAATTTTCAACCCTGTTCAACCCCATTCTCCAGCAGCCTCCAGGAGCCCAGGAGATAAGGATTGGGCTATTCATTATCTTCACAAGGAACAAAGATTAGCTAGCAGAGATGAAAAATTACCCCTGGATAGTAATAAGGAGGAGAACCTCTAGAGTAGCTGAGCCTATATTCTCTCTGCTGCTACTACTACTGCTTTTAAATTCTCTCCCTCTCTTTTTTGTTAAATCGATATTGAAAAGGTTGGGTTATTTGTTAAACCTACTCACTGTCTATCATATTTTTCAATATGCAGAACGTGGTTGTTACAGTGGAAGAAAACGGTGAGGGTTTTTTTCCCCTTACCCTCAGACTTTAAAATGACATCTTTAGTATGAAACCTAAATGGTGCAGGCAGAATAAACCATCATTAGCCTATAATAAGCATTCAGCAAAATACATTTTTAAAACCTGTATTGAGTCATAGTGGAGTTTGGGGATTACTCCATACAGACATCTGACTAGCCGGGCAGATAGCAATGCAGTTGTCAAAGAATAGAAATTTATCCGAAACTCTGACCTTTCTACAAAATTAAAGCAAAAACACAACACACACACACAGTGCCTCTGGGTTCAAATCCCCATCTATATTAAAATGCAAGCGTAAGAACCCCACGGCTACTAACCCTTTGAATTACACAGGACCTTTCAGTTTAGGGGACTTTTTTTTTATTCGAATATCTGGATTTGCAATAGCACCTTGCTTTTGCCTTTAAAATATGAACACTTTCTAAAAATAATACAGCTTTCTTTTTTTTTTTACCCTGAATAAATCTGGTTCTGTATCTCATCTCCTAGGACGAAGGGTGATATAGGCGAGTAATTAAAACAGTTACTTTGGAAATGGGCTGCTGGGGGCTGATAAGAATTATCTGTAGCATATCAAGGACCTTCCCTCCCCCACCCCAGAATCATATCACAAAGACAGACAGAAAATGCCAGCAAAATAGGATTTTTAGTTGTTTTTGTTGCTCACATAGTTTTACATCCATTATTATAATTCTTCTCCGATGAAACTTTTCTGCTTCCTTCTTGAAACGCATTTCTCCCTCCCCTCCCCCCCCCACGGATTTTTTTTGCATTAGTGTGATCATTTAAATTGGAAAAGTGGGGTTCCCCTTGCCCCCCAAAAGGAATTTAAAATATTTGAAGTGTTGGTATTGTATCCCATCCTTTCCTAATCGAAGGGCAAATTCCTAATATTCACACTCTGCCTTTTGCCTGAAGAGCGGATATACAGTTTAGACACAGCCCTTGCTGTGTAATGTACCAAAGAAGTTATTTTGCTGGCTGTACTATGGAGGGTGGGGGGAGTGAGGGGGGACAAGGTGAAACTCTCTATAAACCAATAAGAAAATAAAGAGCAAAGGTGAAGATTTCAAGCCTTGCGCTGAGTCTAGTTGCTTGCAAACATTTTCAAACACATTAGTTCTGGCTGACTTGCCTAATGGGCTGGGATAGATGCATTTTAACATTTCTTTCTTTGCGCACAACGACTCGCTGGTTGGTATCTGCTTTTTAATTCCCACCTCCGGCCCCCTCCCCACACACAGAGCTGATATTACGTGCAGGTGCATAGTCCAGCAGATTAAAATTAGGGACAGAAAAATAAGAACGATTATAAAAGCCCAGCATGTTAAATGCAAGATTTACTCCCCTCACCAGGAAGGGAAAAGAATACAAACTGTTCTCCTTTCTTGAAAGAAATAGGAAATAAAGGAGCAAATAAAGAGAGACTGCAGCTATATGACCTTAAATCTGAATCCCATATTTCTTAGGAGACTGTAGTGTCTTTGTGTGTGTGTGTTGTTGGTATTAATATCAATTCATTTAAAAATATGAAAGTCAAGTCGCGTAGACTGTGACAGCGAACGCAACAAAAGGTGCAAGCAGCAGACAATGTGATGTGCTTGTACAGATATTGTAATGATGCAAATGAAGTTGAGGGGACGAGCTGCCTTATTATGTACATAAATACACACTAGCTCGCTGTGCCATCCGTGAATGCAGGAGAGGGAGAGGGAGAAGGGGAGGGAACGGGGGAAAAAGACCAGCTCGAAAATTGCTGCCAGTTTTAAACTGCCTACCCCTGGCAACCCCTCTGCTGGCCTGCTTATGCATTCACCAGCCATTTAGACACTTTCGTTCCTCTTTATTCAAATACATGAAGGCGAGCTAGGCAGAGGCGAAAGTGTGGTCACTATTAGCGAATCCAGATGTGCCTGCGCCGTTGTAAATGAGCCCAGGAAGAGAGAAAAAGACCATCAGCCCCCCCAGCAAAGAACACAGTGGAAGGAGCTCAAGAAGCACGAGAAGAAAAGTCACTGTAGGGAAAAGGTAAGGGTATTAAAAATAATAAACTCCTGACAAAGTGCCCTGAGAAACCGGGCTGGGGCTCTGCTTCCCCGAGCTGTAGATTAAAAACCTTTCATTTCGGCAGAGGGGGAAAATGCCAATTTAAATAGAGAGCTTTGGCTGCGGATGTGGGGAGCCTACTCCAACTCTTCCTCACCGGGGCTGTGATGAACTGGAGAAAGTGTAAACAGCGGGGCTCCCAGGGAGACAATGCGCTGGGAAAGGGAGAGATTGTCCTTGCAGCCAGGTGTTCTTAGCAAGGGGAGATGGAGCGTTGTTTATTACAGATTCTCCCCTAAACCGCCCCTATGCTATTGTCACTGGCTGCTTGGATGGAAATGCAGAATATTTTGGGTGCTGTTCCCAAGCCACTTCATGAGGGACCCGTGTATTTAAAGAGTGGCTACTGCCCAGTGACAGAGAACAGCTTGGCATGTCAAATAAAGAACTAGTGCTCGGTGTTTTAAATAAACCAGTCTTGTCTTTGCAGATGATTTAGGGCATTTCTTGGGGTAGTTCTTCCTCTTCCAGAACAAATCACAGAATTTGTTATTTCTATAAATGTGCTGATCTACTACATATCCGGTGGGGGAAAAATCGTTCGCGTTGCATGGTTGCCTTATAACACGGCTGGTTTCTTATTTGAACTAGATGCAAACAGGTAAAGCCATCCTTAGAAAATTTAATAATTTACAGACCAAATTTACTGACCAAATGAAGCGACGCTTCAAAGAAAATCTAGAGACATACAGCGCGGAAGAGTAAGCTCCTGTGAAATAATCTTGTTCTCATTCACACTGGAAATGAGTGTTTTTTATCTGTTTTCAAAAACATTTCACCCCTAGCGAATAGCAGGCTCAGAGATTAAAATAAACCAAGGAGGTTGGAAATTGGGAAAGAGCTGGTAGTTTTCTGTTTATAATGTAAACCTTGTGTCCCCAAATTATCTTGCAACTCAGGTATGAAAGGAGCGACCAAAGATTCAAACTGCTTTGCTGGTATATTTATATATTAGATGGATCTAGGTCTGAAACTGATTTCTGATGAACAGTGTTTTTTCATTCTTAAACTAGCAGCCACTTTAGAATTCCCAGATACTTTCTCTTCTAATAGACTGGCCCTATTACAGCTAAAGAATGAGAGCGTTTTAAACGCCACATCATCCTGCCAAACTATTCCTTTCGCAAAGAGGGAAGAACACGGATTATTGCGATGACCCAATAAACAAACTAAACCAAACCACCGTGAATTAATAGCAGTGAATCTCCCAGGATTAAGTATGTGTCTTTATGGCTTATCATTTAAAAAAAGAAAACAGCTCCACTTCGGAACGTTTATTTCTTTTCACCAATGGGGGGTGCAATGTTAAATTGACCCCCCCCCCCACACACACACGCTTGGCCCCGTCCTATCCCCCTTCTCTCATTGTTGTCAGATTTGTTAATAAAAAGATGCGAGGGTTTGTTCTCCCCTGGAAAGCCCCGCATCTCCGCCGGCCCTGGAGTCTGCTCCGTTTGCACCTGCCTAACCAGGGAGCCTTTGCAGCCCCAGTCCCGTGCAGCAGATTTACACAGCTTTGCATGTTTTAAAATTACCCAACTATAGACTTCAACCGCGTTTTTTTTCCCAAGGCAGCTCTTCCACCCCCACCCCACCCCCTTTATTCTCCTTTTGCTGTGGGGTACAGAGACTGGGAGAGAAAGCCACACTGGAGACTGAATGGCTTTGAGGCGATTTCAATAAGAATAGTTCGGGTGCAGGATTTGGAGCCAGGGTTGGCTTGTTTGGTTGGAGAGCGAGAAGCTGAAACAAGGGTAACATCTTTATTAATTTTTTTAACTCAAATTTGGCCATGTCCCAAGAAACTGGCAAGTAAAGCAGCTGCCCAAATACATAGTATCATTCCAATGATTAGTTATTATATATATATATATATATATATATATATATATATATATATATATCAATATATATAAAATCAGTTGTCGCAGACAGCTAATTGTACCAAAAACTAAATATCTGTGTCTGAAACTGACATCGGATTGTTCTCTTCCGGGGCCCGATCTTGCAGCGTTAACTCAGGCGATTTCTCCATGGAAGTGTTGTTGCCTGAGCAAGAACTGCAGGATCGGGCCCCAAATATCTGACACCTGAATTGACATCGAAATATGCGTCCAGAAAATCGAACCCTGCAACGAAATCTTTGGTATGAGAGTCCCATAGACCGTCTACCATTACAATAGAGGAAGCATTTATTAATTGCACGTATTAATTATTATTAGTACTATCCTCGTTATCGCTGCAGTTGCTGCATTTTGAGCACAAGTAGCTTTGGCAATTTCCAAAGCCGTGTGGTGGTGCTTGGGTTTGGGGCTGCCTGGCACTACCAGGTCTGGGGCAACAGACTCTGGGTTGGAGGATATACAGTATTAACCAATGTGGCTCAAGTAAGGGATGCCCTGCAGATCGTTGAGCCCAGCGCCCGGGATGAGGAGAAGTGGGGAGCCAGTGAGGTGACCAGGGAAGCCAGGATGGACTTTACCGGGATGGACAAATTGCAAACAAATTGCAGGGGAACAAAATGAATTTACAAGTTGTCAGGCGCGTCGAGAGGACAGGATCCAAACAAGCAAAAAAGTCAGGAGGGAAAACAAGAGCCACGAGGGGTGACCCAGTGGGAAGTGAAAACTCCCATGGAGAAAGGGGCAAAATATCCAATCTAAAATCACCTGGCTGGGAAAGTGGGGGGCAGATCTAGGCAAGGCTTTTACAGTAGTTAAAAAGAGTACTTGGTCGGTGATTTATTCCCTAAATCGGTCTGTTTTTATGCCGCTTAAATGGGGGCTTGCGGTTAAGAGGTAACTGTGTCATTTTATAACCTTCTTAGCCAGCATTAAAAATGTACTAGTCATGCAGGTCGTATTGTAAGAAAGAAAGCAGGAAAGAAAAAGATAGGAAGAGGAACACTGGGCAAAGTCTGGAGAGAAGGGCTGGAAAGTGACTGCTCGTATTTCTAACCAAAGACTCCATGTAGCGGCTAGGCTCTGAACAATGATTAGTATTTTAACTAACAGCAGAGGACATAATCATGACAGTAACAAACGCGGCGGTGCCTTGCTCTGCCTGGCAGACTCTCGGTTCCCCCTCCCCGGGGTGCGGAGCCGATCCCACAGGACCGACACCGCCCGGGCTGCTTGTGCGCGCGGGCAGGGTCCCCCACTTCCCCGGGCCACAGGGGGAAAGGCTCTGGAGGGCTCTGTACCTGCCGCAGCAGGCTGCGGGGCGGCTGGCTCGAGGGCTAACCCGGAAGAGTGTGTGTTTGTGTGTGTGTGTGTGTGTGTGTGCCTTTCTGACGCCAGTCATACGTGTTTCTATTTCTGTACCTGACATAGCCAGATTGCTGGAAGACTCGGGGTTGCAGCAGCCCCTGCGAGCAGCGAGGTGGCTGTGCGTTACATCCACAGGCCTGCTCCCCCCCCCCTCCAGCGCAGCCGGCTTCCTCTGCCTGCCCCCCCATACACAGACACATCCCACCCTGCACCCCATGCTGCTGGCACTGAGGATCTGGCTCCTGCTGCTGCTGCAGGGGACGGGCGTCGCCGGAGACCGCCAGCGGCCCTCTCAGCAGTGAGTACCTTGCATTGCGCTCCGCCAAGGTCTGCACGGAGACGCAAAGGCGCCCCCGAAGCCTGCGTGCCCTCCGACATGGCTCGTGCCGTGTGCAGCCCCTCTTATCTCAGACCCTGTAGGGGTTAATTAAGTGCGCCCCTCTCTCGCTCGCTCTTTCCTCCGTTTTTGATGGCTGCACCAATTAGTTGCACAGAGGAAAGGACGAGAAGAATAGGGCTACAAAGAGAGGAAAAACTTCTGCTGCCCCTGAGGTTTGCAGTCAGGGTGAGTGAAGTTTAAACAAAGAGGAAAGTCGATGCGGTTGCAATTCGAACAATGCATCTGAATGAGAGAGCGAGAAGGCGAGGCTAGGAATTTATGCTAAATCATAGTCTGTGCTGTGGTATGTTAGATGACATGTTAGTGTACGCCACTGTACCTAGCACTTCAACCCTGTGAAGCAGGATCGGGGCACAGAGATTGCAGCTCTGATGGCTGGGGCGGAGTTGGGGCAAGAGATTTCTTGTATTTACCTCGCGGCGGCGTGGTCTGGTGAGAAACCTTGCCCGTGAAGAGTTTACAGATTGCGATAATTATGATCCGTTGTAATATCTATATCAAAGGCGTAAAAGGAGGTAGGAGACGGTCAGAGTTCCCTCCTCACCTAATTAACAAGATAAATGATAGGAAAAGTCCAAAACTGCCAAAAAGAAAAATGTCACAAAGAGCAAGGTTGAATGTTCCCTGGTACCGAACCGCTCCCCATCAGCACAGGCAAGCCAGGGATTATCAGACAATTAGCTCCGCCACCACTTTCCTCCCCAAACTTTCAGTATCCAAATTCTGTCACAGCAGAGCATGGGGATTTGGTTATTTCCCTGTTGAACCTTTGCCCACTTCTTGTTGTTTTTAGAGTCTGGCATAAAGTCTCTTACATTAAGATTTCGTCAAATAAAACAGGGGCAAACCTTGAGGGCATGTAAATAAACAGTCTGCGTGTAGGTCTGGGCACATATGTTTTCTGCCTTCGAATATATTTGCGCTTTGATCACCGATACAGGTGTCTTGCTACATCAAATGGCCCCACTAACTGTTGCTAAAACATGTTCCATCCCCCCCTTAAGGAGATGACATCACTTGTCAATCAAATTAAAATAACCAGCTGTGCTTCCATATCTGGAAGAACTCGCTTTAAAAATTACAATAAAAAACTAAGGTTAGGAAAACTGTTGTGTAAAAAGAGATACAAAAAGTCCTGAGAGATAGCCAGTCTGAGGAGAAAACTTTATAACTCATAAGAGGCATTTCTGTTTTACCAGTTTTCGCTCTCACTAGATAAATCCAAATAGATCTGCATGACTATCTAATCTAATCTAATCTAATGTAATCTATCAGAAAACACAGATAGCTGATTTATCGGCTTGTCTGGAAAATATACAGAGAGACACTTGAAAATAAAAGGTGGGATTTGATGTTTGGAGTTCATCCTGACAATTCTTTCTTTTCTTTTCTCAGTTGCCATACCCTGTAGACTATGGTATGTGCAAAGAAGGAGGGCGATTTGTAATGCATTTGGCATACCTTGTGTTTGCGTATAACAGCCAATAAATCTAGCAATCTATTGGAAGAGGCGATGGAATAGAGATGGGGGAATGCAGGGCCCACGGAGTGACTTCAGGGACTGGAGCCGGCTGGCTGCAATCCTGCAGCTCACCGCCCGTTCAGGCAGATTCTCTCCAGAGAGGACTTTAATAAAATTGACAGAATAGTTGTTTAACCAGCCGTGTGAAACAGGCTGAATCTCAGCTCCAGAAAATTAGTTAAGCTTCTGCGCCGAAGGTCCTTGTGCGGGTTAGTTTATGTTCCGATGAGTGCATTAATTAAATAAACGTCCCCAGCATGCAGCCTTACTCCTTTGCCCCCACGGTGTTGCTGAAGTGGGGGCATTTAATAACAAACCCATCCTAACAAACAAGACCGAAGCACTGAACTGCCACGCGCTGAACAAGCAGTTGGTAAATCAGAGGCGCGGAGATCTCTGAACCTGGAGTTCTCAAAACGCGTTTGGAATCGAATTCATAACCATCTATTAAGCACGATTTCCACTCTCCCGCCCTGCCCTCAAGTAAGTATCCGTGGAGGTGGATCTGAAATACAGACAGGAGTTCTACGCTGTGTCGAGCGATTCCACTGGAAAGAATGAAACCGCCTAGGAACTCCTGTATCCCACGGGGAAGGGGTATTTTGTTTTTTAAAAGGGAGGACGATTTTATTTGCTGTTTATTGTCAGGAGTTTAAAGAGAAGAGCTGGAAAGCGCGATGGAGTGGTCATCCCAAGGCGGCGGGATGTAGTGCATAAGAGCAGTGGCCCTACAGCTGCTCGGAAGACATAATGAAACTTAATAATACATAGGGACACTCATTAATGATAAGAGCCCGCCGATGGGAGACCGTGACTTTTCAGGAAAACAAGAGGATAGGAAGACGTTGCCCAGGAGCCTGGGCGAGGGCAGTGAGAGTGTCAGAGATACCCCGAAACCATTGGTGGCAAAGGAAACCAGTGAAGGGTTTCTTTTAGCGCCACGATCCAGAGAGAGGCGGCGGCGGGGACGGACAGACAGGGCATGCGGTTGGATTTTGTATTTTCATTTCTGCGGAGGAAGCGGCACCCCACCCCCAGTGTCTCCCCAATGCCCCGCGGACGGGTTGGGTTTTTTTCCCTCCCGCTCCTTGCCGGCATGTGGATGTTGTAGGCAAGATCTGCAGAGGAAGCAGCGAGCTCCCCTGGCTGCAGGGAAGTGGCAAGAGCCGGCTGCAGGGTAATCTGACACGGGGGCTTCAGGGAGAGTTTCCTGGGCAGTTTTGGGGTCTGTCGCTCCATAAATCAAGCAGCCTGATTAATCTTTACAATTTGTCCTTTAAAACAAACACGAACGAATTATCAGCTCGTTAACTGCGATTTTATCACCTGCCTAAAACAAACAGCCCCCCCCAACGCCGCCTTGCTCACTGCAGCGGGGAAATAATTAAAAAGGTTGGTATTAATTAGTAAGAATGCATTCGGAGCGCATTAAGGCCGGTGTTAATACGATCGCATTAACAACCCAGCCATTGCGGCGAACTTGGGTTCTCCCCCACACTTTCGCAATCACGTTCTGCGGGGAGCTGCTGGATGATCTGTGATTTTTCAGTGTGAAATGTTTGTTCGGATCTGTTAAAACAGTCTCCCAGCAGCCCCCTCCCGGTTAATTTTGCAAACGGGGGCAGGAGAGCATTTATTTCTAGTAAACAAACACGGTGAGATTTGTCGTTCCCCCTCTGTTGTTTGCAGTTTGATTCTTGGAAGTAAAGATACCTGATCTGAAATCGCCTTATTTTCATTTAACAGATCGATTTGGGTGTGTGAAAAAATATAGATACATTTTAATTATTTTTTTAAAGAGGTTGTCACCTCTCTCCCTCCTTCACACCCCAGGCCTGGTACAGAGCCTGCGGTCTATACAGCCTGATATTGGAAGATCGTATCAGCTAAAGTGCCCTTACACCAGAATCCGAATAAATCATCCAGGAATTTCTACCGCTGCCGAGTTTATCTTTGAATTTATACTGTACTAAATCCTGTATAGGGGGCTGCAGTGGCAGCTTCTAATTCAGTCTGTATCTATGTTAGGGTACGTCTCCCCGCGCCCCGATTTCACCGGAGCGTGTGTGTGTGGGGACGCTGACAGACTTACTCGGACGATCCCTTCTCTCCTGTTTTATCCCTTTCACTGGCTGAAAAGAAACGGGAAGTGTGGGGGAGGGGGCTGGGCAAGAGGGGTTCGGGGTGTCCCACGCCTGGGGACCGCGGGTAGGCAAAGGGAAGCCCGGAAGGGGGGAGAATCCGAGGACATGGGAGGTGGTGGTGTGAAGACGGGGCTAGGCTCAGGATTCTGTGCCCGGGTTGTCGCACAGGATGCGGGCTTGGGGCGAGCTCCCGGCCGGCCTTGGCTCAGAGCCGGGGCACAGACATCAGTACCCCCGCTCCCCACCAGCAGAGCTGGGCTGGCTGAGCCCGCGGGGGGCTGCGCTCTGCTGCCCCGGCGAGCTCCGAGCAAGCCCGTCCCGGCCGACGCGGCCAGACCTCCTGTCTCCAACCCCCGACCCCTCCCGCGGCCGGGCCGGCCCAGCCGGCTGCAACTCCATCGCGGCTCCTTTCTGCGGCTCCCACCCCGCCGGGGGGCTGGGGAGTGCAGGGCTTCCCCGCTCCCGCAGGGGCCGGCGGCGGCCCATCCTCAGCCCGGCTCCCCCGACCCGGGTGCTCCCGGCCCTAAAGACCCCGAGCAGAGCCCGGGCCTGGAGCTTGCTGAGCTCCCACGGATCCCCACGGCCGCGCGGCGCCCACCTCCCGGTCTCCGCCTGCACACGCTGGGGCCGGGCCCGGGGCCCGGGGGATCCTGGCAGCGGAGCTAGCAGTGCAGGAGTCCGGCTCGCCTTAGTTTTCCAAGAGGGGCGAGGAAGCCCGGGCGGGGGGGGGGAAGGAATCCTAGCCCCCCCCCCCAGTCCCCGTAGCCCGCTGCCCCGCAGCCCGGCCCAGCCTCCAGCCAGCGGGGAGGCAGATGCCAAAAAGGGGGGGGGGCGGGGAGGCTGTTCAGTGTCTGGCCCCCGCTTGCCTTGAAAATCTGGACTTGTTTTGTCTGGGTGGGAAGGTGGCAGGGATGGAGGCAGGAGCAGAGGGGGCAGGGCAGGAATTGGGGGTGCCCGGGACCCCTAGTTCCCAGGGAGAACCCGCCCCGATTCGAGGAGAGGGGTTTGTCTTGTATTATTATTCTTATTAAAAAGTTCATTTCCTGGCGAATTTGGCAGCGGCGGGTGACGTCAGAGCCCCGGCGTCTCAGTGACTGGGGCCGCCTGGCTGGGGAGAAGCAGCCTCCTATTACCCAATTACTGACTGTCAATCCTCCGAGCCGGCCCCCCTCCCCTCTGCAGGGAGACCTTCCCCTGCCCACCCAGCCCTGCCCTGCGCTCCGTGTGGGGGGCGTTTGGGGGAGGTTATATAGCCTGGTCACCCCAACACACCCAGCCCTGCCCTACCCTCGTGTGTGGTGGGGTGTTTTTTTTGGGGGGGGCCGTTATAAAACCTGGTCACCATCACACACCATCGCTGCCCTACACTCTGTGTGTGATCATATAACCTGAGCACCTCCTAAAACACACTCCTGCCTTACATTGCCCACCACAAGACACCCTACATTGTGGGTGTTGTAGGATTATATAACTTGAACACCCTCCCAATCCTCCCCTAATCCCTCCATGGGGAATTATATAATTTGATCTAATCAAACAAATAATCCCCAGGGGGCGGATATCCCCGCAGGACAATACAACCTGATCACAACCCCCACCCCAACACACATACATCAATCTTGCCTTACAGTGGGGAGGATCTACGCTCCTTCTCTGTCAAGCATATTACACCCTGCTCACAACATCTCTCCTCTCTCCCCCAACACAGGCTTCTGGCCTGGTGCAGTGGGGGGACTCCCCAGCCCATGATATAAACCCGATCATAACTCTCCCCTGTCCCCCAAAGCACCCAAATCTCACCCTACAGTGTAGGAGAGGTGAGGAGATGTACACCACCCAGAATGATACAACCAGATCACACAGACACATACACCCCTCCTCTCCAAACCAGCCACCGTCTTCACCTCTTCCATTGTGACCTGAAATGAGTCGGTAGAAGGAATAATAAGTATGGAATTTACACATAAAGTAAGGAATGTGACAAGACTTGGGGCCAATCTCAAAAACATCTCCACAGGGTCCCCCGCACCCACCTTTCTTCCCCAGCATTGTCTTTATTTCTGAGGTGGACGGGAGAAAGAGGCATTTGTCTTGCTTTGATGCCACCATTGAAATCTATTCATGTCAACAATTATTTTCCTGCATCTAGGAGATAAGAGGATTTACAATAAAATGAAAACAGCCTTTAAAAAACCAACCAAAACCTATCAGTCAATTAGTTCTTTTTTAATATCAACATTTTTAGGGTTAGGTAGGGACCTGGCCCACACCATGTTAGTCCTAGTTGTATTTTCCTGACGCCCTGTTGTTCTTTGCCTCTTCTCCCTTCTTTCCCCCTCCTCTGGAGTCGCTTTTCGCAGTACAGAGGCAGTTAAAAGTGGGACCTTCAAACTGTGATAAATTAATTAGCTCCCAGCATAAAAAGCCTGTTGATTCGGACTCCACTTTTCATCCGCCCTATACCAGGCGGGTTGAAAGCCTCCGCTGCTTCAAACGGATAGAAATACGTCAAAAAACCAACCCAAAACAAAGAGAGGGCTTATAAAAAAGAGTTTTAAAAAGGTTCCTGATGAAATAGCACAGTCGGGCTCCGAGGGCCAGGACCGGCCCCCTGCGCTTCAGGCTGTTTATTGTCTAGTACAAACATACACTTACTTAAACAAGGGTGTTTTTTTCTCATTATCTGGGTGTTTCCTAGATTTGTAACGTTGTAATGTCGCTTTGGGCCTGACCATGCTTTCGGCGCGCAGCCCAAACTCACAGGCAAGTCAGCGAGCCCAGAGCCTGCAATACTCAGAGATTTCAGGGAAGGGTCCCAGGGAAGTCCGGGGGGGGGGGGGCTCTGCGCGAGAGACAAGTCGGCAGGATCGGGCCCGAAAATATACAACCAACGACAAGCTATAAAAAGAATGACTCAAATGGATTTTGGGGATCCTAATCCCTCTAGTTTACACGCCTACCCCAGGTGGGTTCCAAACAGGCTTGTGCGGGTTTATTTTCATTTTAATCTTATTTTATTTTGCTGATTCAGTTCCTTCGAACGCACAGGACGGTAACAATTCGGGACAAATCTGACATCTGCTAACGGCCCGAATCCGGGGTTTTCGAACATTTAAAGTCCTGCTTCGGGAAACCTAGAGTCCTGGTTAAATGAGAAACGAGCCCTGTATGAATGCAACTGGCTAAAATAACCTGCATTCGTTCTGAGCAAACAGCCAGAGTTCACTGGGACAAACGTATCACGCTTAAACGTTTAGGAAAGAAAACGAGCATGTTCTTATCAAATCTCTACCTATCAAATACCTTTTCTGTTTAGGAGCCGGTTCCACCGTCCTTACTCACACAGAAATCCCATTCACTTTAATAGGAGATTTTGTCTAAGGAGAGCCTGCACGATCCGATTCCGTCTTTACAGCGTGCTCCCGATTGAGGTGCACATTCCAATCAAATAAACAGATCAACATAATTTTGCCTTAATTTTTTTTTTTTACAGATTTGTGAGGCAATTAGCAACTCAGTTAAAACGGGTTTGTGAGCGTCTTCTAACAGGCTGCTGCCCGGGCATCTTTCCTGGGAGAGCCTCCTGACTCACTTAGGTTTCCCCCCTTTCACTCCTTTGGTGCATGTATTTCGATCCCCAAAACTGGTTGGAATAATTTGTTCATAACTTTATTCTGGAGCGTGGCGGGGTATTTAACATTAGCCGCAAACAAACACCAGCTCTGCAAGACAGGCGGACCTGGATGCTGCTGCGGGGAGGGGAGAGTGGAAGCGGGGATAGTGGGAGGTGGGCGGAGGGGAGGGGGGGTCTTTTCTGTCCTTGGCGGGTTCGGCTCTTTTAAGATGTTTGGAGTAAATTAGGGGAATGTGGATTTCTGGGGCCAATGGCAGCGCGAGGCTGGGCGCTAGGACGCTGATTGGCTGGGCGGAGGTTCTTAGCCCTGCGCGTCGCCCCTAGTTCATGTCTACTGAACTGAGTCCAGCTGGCGCCAGGGCTGACATAGGATGCTTTGGGGATGTTACAAAAAAGGCCAGAATAAGTGGAGCTTGCCATCTGAGTAAGAACCTCCATCCAATCCTCCTCTTCCTTCTCTCTCTCACTCACTCTCTTCTGCATTCACATCCTCCAAACAACCATCCATCACCACCCCCCTCCCACCCTCTAAACTTACAACCCCAGAAAGAAACTCTGCAAACATTTGGAATTAGATTCATTCCACTTGGAGGGACTTTGTGTAAGTATGTTGGGGGGGGGAAAGAAGAGCTGGGTTTATTCTGCAGGGAAATTGCTTCTGAGCTACTGCTGTTTCCCCCCCCCCCCCCACTTCTTCTCAACATTCCGTTCACTTTTCCTTTTCCTCTTTTGCTTTTGTGTCAGTTCGAGCTGGCAGAAGTAGGTGACATGAGACCTGCTGGCTTTACTTTTCCACCCCCCCACTCCCCACAAGGCAGCTGGAAAAACTCTTATTGACGTTTGTAGAAAAGAGGAAACCTTTTTTTAAAAAGCTCTTGAAAACAGATGCTGTTTATTTGGGGGGAGGGGAACCCAAGGTAAGAACTTGTGGGGGCGACGGAACACAAAGTGAGACTTTTTTTGGAGGGGGGCACAAAGAGGGACTTCTCCTACCCCTATTCATCTGCATGTTGGGAATTGCGGAATTAGATCAAACCAGATGGAAAATGCGGAGAGTGACGCGCCTCCCTTGAATAGCCATGTAAAGTACTAACCACTCCTTTCCTCTTACAGGTGGTGTCCCGGGCGTGTCGCAGGGAGCCTCTCGCCACAACTTTCCAGCTAAGAGAGGGACACGTTGGCTTCCCCCCGCGGCCTGAGACAAACACGAGCCACCTGCCGTTTGTATCATTCTGGTTTTAGAACCGACCCATCACCAATCCGTGCCGGTTGGGGGGTGGGCTGGGGGATACAGCGCCGGCATGGAAGTCGCCACCGACCAGCCTCGCTGGATGGCTCACCACGCCGTGCTGAACGGGCAGCACCCGGAGACGCACCATCCGGGACTGGCTCATAACTACATGGAACCGGCGCAGCTCCTACCTCCGGATGAAGTCGATGTCTTCTTCAATCACCTGGACTCCCAGGGCAACCCCTACTATGCCAACTCAGCCCATGCCAGGGCCAGGGTGTCCTACAGCCAAGCTCACGGTAAATCTGCACCGGTCTCCCCCTCCTCCCCCAAGTTTACTTTCTCCCCGGGTCCTCTGTGGGCTTGTGCCGGGCGGGCGGTGACTAGAGACCAGGCTTGTCTGGGGGCTGCTCCAGTATCACTGGAAAGGGAGAGCCGAGAAAAGAGGCTCGAAAGGGAAGCCCGGGTGGACTTTAACCCTAGACATAACCGATGGGGGGAAGAGAGGGAGGAAGGGGAAATAGACTTAGAGGGTGGGTGGGTGCGCGCATACAGACCAAAGAAACTTCCTAGTCCCGAGACACGGGCACTTCCCGGATATGAAATACAAACTAATTCAAATCACGGGTAGATCTTATTTTGGGGGGACCTGGGTATTAGTAGCAGCTGAGAAAGTGCTCCCCCAGCCTGCAGAGCCAGTGGGTTTTTTCTTTTTTGGGGGGGAGGGGCTGCTCCCCCCGACACTGTGCTTTGGTCGCTCCCCATGCTGTGGCTGCTGCTTTCTTTGCTGTTAAATCCAAGGGGCAAGTGGGTTGGGAGCCTTTCGGGACTTGCAGGGTGTTGCTGGCGCCTGGATAGGGAGAGGAGAGGCGGGCATGGGGAGCCTGCGTTGTCCCCCTGTCTCGTCAGGGCACGTCTGCTGTGAACCTTTCACCCCAGCCACAGCGCTGCTCCGTTGGCTTGGGGATGGTGGGTGTCCTTGTGTGGGCGCTGGATCTCCCTCCCCCGCGATCTGGCTCTGGGCTCGTCCCACGCAGAGAGCACCGGAGCTGAACCGAGAGCCGCCGCTGGACACGGCCCCGGCCCGCTCTGCGCCGGGCAGGGGTTCTGCCCGCGCCCCCCAGCGCTCTGCAGGGCCCGTCTCCCTCGCCGGGCTGGTCTGTGTGATAGTGAAAACTCCCCTCTCCCCACAGCCCGTCTGACTGGGAGTCAGATGTGCCGGCCTCACCTGATCCACAGCCCCGGGATCCCCTGGCTGGACAGCGGCAAAGCGGCGCTCTCGGCAGCCCATCACCACAACCCGTGGACGGTGAATCCCTTCACCAAAGGGCCCCTGCACCCTTCCGCCGCTGGAGCCCCCGGGGCCATCTCCGTGTACCCGGGCAGCAGCACCTCCAGCACGGCCTCGGTCTCCTCGCTCACCCCAGCCTCGCACTCCGGCTCCCACCTTTTCGGCTTCCCACCCACCCCTCCCAAGGAGGTGTCCCCGGACCCCAACTCCACCAGCGCAGCCTCGCCTTCCTCCTCCTCGGCGGGGGCCAGGCAGGAGGAAAAGGAGACCATCAAGTACCAAGTATCCTTGTCGGACGGGATGAAGATGGAGAGTGCCAGCCCGCTGAGGACCAGCTTAACCTCCATGGGGGCCCAGCCCTCCACCCACCACCCCATCCCCACCTACCCCTCCTATGTGCCGGCTGCTCATGAGTACAGCAGTAGCCTCTTCCACCCGGGCAGTTTCCTCGGCGGCCCAGCCTCCAGCTTCACCCCCAAGCAGAGGAGCAAAGCTAGATCCTGCTCAGGTAAGCCCTACCACTCCTTGATCTCTGCAGCGCCTGTACAGTGTTTGCTTGGGGGGCTGGTTGATGTCGCGGGGAGTAGCGGGCGGTTGTAGGTCAGGTTTGTGTATGTGTGTTTTTGAGGAAGGCAGGAATGTGTGTTACATGATTCTAGTTTGGAAAAAAAAAACCCAAGAGGACAGCTTTTTACGTGCACTCCGACGAGGAGGTTAGGATGGATTTACTTTGTTTGCACCGAGATACATCTTAATCTCATCCCCCGGGATTTTTTAAACACGCTGTTGTTGGGGCAGCTCTGAAAAATGGACCTAGCTTTTCTGCGATTAACTGTTGGTAGGGCAAGCAGTCTCCCTTAAAGGTCTAGTCACTGTGTCTCTGCTCTGCATCAATCTCATGGCAGGGCCTACGGGACACAGTAATCCCTACAAGAAAAAAAACTGGCAGACCTAAATTATGCAAATACTGGTTTATATGGCAAAATCTCACACACACAAAAAGAAAGACAGTAGCTGGTTCTAGTCACTGGAAATTCTGGGCCAGATCCTGCACTCTTTACTTCGGTGAAACTCCCATTGACTCCATGAGGGGAATTTACTTCTGTTTCCTTGCAATAAATTTGCACCTTCATTAATAAGAGAAAAGGCCAGTCGTGCGCTTTTAGCATTGAGCGTACATTCACAATTGAAGTTTCCAAGCCAGTTGCTTAAAACTGAAGAGGGCTTGATTTCTTTCAGATCACACAAGGAGCAAAAGTTCAATAGTTTACACACCAGTACTGAGGACCAAAGGCACCTAGTAAACGCCAACTTAAACCAACGCAATAAAAACTAGAAAACGCGATCGGACATGATTGTTCTCTTGCCTCAGACCCATCCCTGTTTGCTAAAAACGGATCGCAGAGCATTCCTCTCTTCACTCCAGTTTTCCCTAAAAGTGTCTTCTGAAACCAGCTCGTTCAGTGATGGCTCAAGTTTTGATCTCACTTTCAAGTGTCCCCAGCTGAATATCTAGACGAATTAAGAAAAGTGTATGTTGTTCTATTCACCTAAGTCATCTTCCCCGTTTGTCTTCCCAACGGTGGAACAAAATAAAAGTATATATTTGGGATAGCGTTTTAAAGCTACCTGTAAACAAAACTAAATATGTGCGCGCACACACACACACCTCTATTTGCTATTTTGAAAGCGGCCATTAATTAAGAAACATGATCTCTTTTAGGAATTTTGCAACAAAAAGATCAGACATTTTACAATATCAGCTCTATTTCAAATTGCTCTTTTAAGGGATTTGTCCCCCCAGTGTTTGAAATGCGGCTGCTGTGTTTTCTTTTTTTAAACCGTGAAAAGAAAATTAAAATAGAGTTGCGGCTCCCCTCACCCCCCCCCCCCGCCCCCGACTGCTTTTAGAAACAGCTCCAAGAGTCACTGCAGAGAAATGGATCCTTAATAGCCTTTTTTGGGTCCCTTAGTTGTCGAGGGTTTTATTAGATGGGGGAAGTGAGCGATCTTGATTTTTTTTTTTTGTTTTGTTTTGATGGGAGCCCCCGCGCATGGAACTGGGGAAAGTTCGTGACCACTCGCTGTTTTTGTAGGGAAACTAAGCCTCACGACACGATGACTCCTGCAGCTTCCTGCCCTAGGAGGGACAAAAGTTAGGAACGCAGAACTCCCCTCATTTTTCACTGCAGACTGTGTTGTTTAAAAGCCACCCACTCCCTAGCTGGAAGGAGACACAAGCCCTGCTGAACTCGACAAGGCCTGCTCTAGTTACTAGCAAAAATAATTCCCTCTGCAGTTAAATACTGTACAATTTGCATAAACTATGTTAAGAGAATTTCCTATATTAAGCAGACCAGCCCTCAAACCATCAGAGGCAGTGAACTTTAAGCAAATAGCTTTCTGAGGCCAAAGCAAAAAAACAACAAGAAGAAAGGCAGCAGATATCTAAGGGATTACATGTGGTATTCTAGTTGGAGATACAAGATGGGTGAGCTAATATCTTTAATTGGATTTTGGGTATTTTTAAATGCTAGTTGGGCCACTGTAGAATACAGTAAAAAGAAAAGGAGTACTTGTGGCACCTTAGAGACTAACACATTTATTTGAGTCTCTAAGGTGCCACAAGTACTCCTTTTCTTTTTGTGAATACAGACGAACATGGCTGCTACTCTGAAACCTGTAGAATACAGTGTTGCCACTCACCAAAAATTAAAGTATTAAAACAAATGAGGAAAGAGTAGGAGTCAGATAAACCTCTCCACCAAATCAAAATTTCCCACTTAAAAAGTAAAATACAGAAAAAAAGCTGTTTTTATAAGTTCCAGAGTGCCTGCTTAAATACAATTTTTTCAAGTGTTGCATTTCAACCAGTTTTGCTAAATTAAAATAAAAATAATTATTGAACCATTTAGATGCTGTATCCACTTCCAAGCTGCCCTGCTTTATTTTAGGATATTGCAGCACTTGCAGTAAAGTGTCTTTTGGCCCAGATACCCCTTTTCCTTCAAATTTTTTGCTTTGTGTTTGTGTGGCAGGATATATATAATCTAGCCATAGAGGTGCAATAGGTATGGCAGGGGAACGGTGCACATTACATAGAAGGGAGCTCTTGTTGTTACTGAAATGATACAAGTTCCATTTGACACAACAAGAGTGTCCCTCTTTCTCACCTTGCAGAGGGAGCAACTGTTTTTTGATCACAACATAGAGTGCTAGTTTGTATTAGAGACACTAAGGAGAGCCTTGCCACATGTACTGTAAATAATCAATGCTGTCTAATTATGCTTGAATAATGCACTGTTTTGACTTCTGGAAAATGCCTAAAGGACAATGCAAAAAGCTTTTGTGAATTTGTTTTTAAAGAAAGAAATCCGGTTTCTTCGTGTTTCCATTTAGAAGGCAGAGAGTGTGTGAACTGTGGAGCTACTGCCACCCCTCTCTGGAGAAGAGACGGCACTGGGCATTACCTGTGTAACGCCTGCGGGCTCTACCACAAAATGAACGGTCAAAATCGACCACTCATTAAACCTAAACGAAGACTGGTAGGTGTCTGTCTCTGCTGGGTTTGGGGATAAATTATACAAAGAGACCACACGCAGACCCACCCATGGTGTGTCTCATCTCCTGTGCTTCAGAACCTGCATGGATGCTAGATGTTATATTGTACATGAGACTCATGTCACTCAGAGGTCACGGCATAGCCTAAGGACAGATTGCAGGGACTCCACCCATAGCAGCTACATGCCAAGGTGTAGAATGTAAGTAGGCTAGCAATCTCAATTATATTCCTACACTCTGTTCCTGTTGGAAGATATGGGGCACAATATGTTGCTGTCTTTCTCCTTATGAACACACACTTTGATCCTTAGATGACAGCTTTCATTTGATTTCTCATTTATTTGGCCTCTTGGGGCAGTTCAGAAGTGAAAGGGTTACAAGCGTGACTGCACTCCAACATCTACTAAAAAAAAAAAAAATTCCAGCCCAAAAAAACAAAACAAAAAAAATCAAATGAGTCAAACCCACTGCTCCCTACTTAATAATTATTTGTATAAAGGACATGAAGTAATTTTCACTCTTCTATTCCATGACAATATTAATATTGGTTCCCTCCTCAGACAATCCCCTAATGTGTTTTTTTTAACCCTATTATTTTTCCATGGAGTCACCTATACTTTGTATTTTCATTTGAGTGATTAAAAAAAAATGTCCTTTCTAAGCTCCTGGTAGTAGTTTCCTATCCGGATATCTGTACGTTAAAGATAAGGAAACTTTGTGTATCTGTTTCCTGACTCTAAAAGCTTTAGAGAGTTTCTATAGGCAAGCCATGCCAGTCATGCTTGCTGTTTTGAAATTTCTAATACATTCTACTCCACAAATAGTGTGTAAAATGCTAAGAATAATAAATATATATATTTTGGAGTCATGTGATTTATAGTCCCTAAATCTCTTGGCCATTTTGGGGACATTTTACTGGCCTGGGAGGAGGGAAGGAGAGTTGGTTTTAATGATATAATACTGGGATGGGATAAAGAGGATTTCTGTAGTGAGCCAGAATTTCAACTATGCAAGCTTCTTAATGACTTGCTTTCCTTCTAAAGTGACTGACACATACAGAAAAATGTTAAGACAACAGTGTAACATTATCTGAAGTGCTTGCCAGACTGAATGGGACAGGCCACAGAGTTAAGCAGCAAAGTTTAGTATCAATAAGCCATTTCAAATATGCAAACATAGCTCTTCACCTTCTAGTGGGCTGGGAAATTGCCCTACTTAGCTCACTGAAAGGAGTTTTGGAGAGCTAGATTTTTTTCAGTTGTGTTTTTGTTAAATGTTACATATATAATTTCCCCCATGGTTCACTCCATTTGTTGGGACTGGAAGAAGACTGTCTTCATTTACGGGTTTATTAATATTAGTTTTTTTATTGCATGTCACAATGACATTGTCAAGGCTTGAAGGCCTAAAGTTAGTTGTGTTTTGGTTTGCTTACATGTGCATGCACTAGGGGGTACAAACTGCCTCAGCTCTGGCTTTTGGCTTTGTTCTTGCAGGCTAGCAGGGGGACTGAAATAAATAAATCTCCACGGCCTGATTCTAGTCTTACTTTACTGAATACTCCTCTGTCTTCAGTGGAGTTACTTCTGATTTACACCAGCATGTACTATAAATAAGAGCAAGATCAGGGCCATAATCTTCAGAGCAGGACCAATCTATGGTTTGATATTTAGCCAACTCTCCAGCAGAGCAGATGGGCAGAGGAAAATGCATTATGAGTTGCATAAAGCCCTGATCACAGAGAAAACCCAGTGTTCTAGGATGTTATGTTGTAGATTCTCCCAGAAGCTCAATGCCTTGAGAGGAGCATTGCTGGGGTGCAGAAAGGGATGGGCATAGCTTGTCCCTAGGATTTTTGTAGCCACTGTAAAAATCCTTAGGGAGCAGGGCCCCCAGAAAATTAGCACAATATAGGTGTTTTATAAATAAATATTTAAATATCAGAATTCGCTGGGTTGTACAAAATGGAATGTATTCTAAACATTTCCTAGAGCATCTTTGAACCTTCCTAATAAGGATGTCTCCCCAAAATACGGGGTGCATTTTGTCTATTCCTAACATCTTCTGAAATGCCACCCTTGTCCAAGGATGTGTTATTGTAGGGTCTCTCACTCAAGTGCCTATACTGAAATCAATTGGGACATTTGCATGCATTTACATTTTTCCTATCATGCTATTCTCATTTGGGGAGGCTGAAAGGTTCCCTCTGCCCCGCCATGGTTCAGCAGAGCAATCTGATTAAAAGCATCATATTTTAAGAGAGGATATTTTTGAGGCTTATCAGCCTAGAAAATGAATAGGGATAGAGGCAGTAGCAGGGGCAGCACAATGAGATTAGGTTTGCTAAATATTTAACAAAAGTTGGAGCTGGTTCTGTTTTCTCTTTCACTTGTAAATGGAAACTGAAATTTTAGTGATGGCTATGATAAATACTGCACCCATCTAAGTAATACGGCTGGTTTTCCTTGCTGGTCACCTTTACAGGGACACGATCAGTTTAAAAATCATATTCTAAAAGTCCTCCTTTCTTGTATTGCACTACAAACACTGTTGGTGCTTAACAAATTCATAATAAGAATATTTTAAAAATCAAAGTGATCTTGAATTTATGTGGAGCATTACAAGGGAAAGCTTTTAAAAACAAATGTATTTCCCCCACTCCCCTCTGCCCCTTATTAGTGCTGTTTAGGTTTTGCATTACTTGAGTCTTGGACAAGGAAAATAGACTAGTCAGCTTCATTGTCTGGTTTTCATGCAGTAGCCAAATGTTCCAATATTTGGGTGGCTGTTACAATGGGGGACCATTTAAATACAAACAAGCAAAACCCAAAGGGAAAAAAAAAATCAAATCAACATTTCTCTGACCTTTTTGTTTTGTAAACAGATTTGGGATTAGTTACAAATCCTACATATTGGACCTAAATTGACCTTTAAAACGGGCTTGTTCCAAGTATACACAATAATTTTCCCTCTCTTTTGGTTAGTCAGCAGCTAGGAGAGCAGGAACCTGTTGTGCCAACTGCCAGACAACCACCACCACCTTATGGCGACGTAATGCAAACGGAGACCCAGTCTGTAATGCCTGTGGACTTTACTATAAATTGCACAATGTGAGTATTTGCTTGTCTTGTGTGTCTCTGCTTGCTTAGCTGGGATTGATGCTTTAACTGGATGGCATGCACTGGCCTTTTATTGGTTTCAGGGTTTTTTATTTCTCCCTCCCAGGTTCCCTGGGGACTCAGAGCCATTCTTTGTTGGCATAGTGATGCTAAGTTCACTGACATTACAATGTATTAGCTTGGCTTCTAAAGCTTGGGCAAATCAGGCAAAATAGAGTTACAACACTAGTTTTAACTAAGCATGTTGTATGCGCTTTCTCTCTCCAGCAATGCAGAGGCCATTTGAAATGGATTCTGCGCAAAGGTTAATCCCAGGGGGATGTAACCTCTCTGTAGAATTGTCAAGTTTTTTGTTTGTTTGTTTTTAATAGTAAAGATTTTTTTTTTAAAAAAAGAATCAATTTGGAGCAGGAATCATTCAACACATTAGAACATTATTTAAAATGTAAGTAACTGAGGTTGAAGCTTTCCTAGGAAGAAACCACTCCCATTTTAGAAGGGAATTCAGGTCAGTGTGTGCTGCCTTGTTTGATCTCTTCTATTAGGAAATGAATGGGGGGCAAAGGGTAAGCATAAGGGAAGGATGGCCATCAGCTGCCAAAGTCAGTCCAACTTGTTTTTCATGTATGGGATTTGTGTGTGTGGCTTCATTAAGCAAATCAATATAAACAAGATCTGCAGAGAGAAACATCATTTTGTTTGGCCAGAAAAAGTTCTCTGTCCAGGAAAACACATGGAGTCTGTCCAAATATTTTCCTTTTTGCACAATAAGGTCATTTTGTCTGCATGAGCCTGATTTTCTCATTTCTTGCAGGTGAACAGGCCACTGACCATGAAAAAGGAAGGAATTCAGACCAGGAATAGGAAAATGTCCAACAAATCAAAGAAAAGCAAGAAAGGCTCTGAGTGTTTTGAGGAACTGTCCAAGTGCATGCAGGAGAAATCCTCTCCATTCAGCGCCGCTGCCCTCGCCAGTCACATGGCACCAATGGGGCATTTGCCACCTTTTAGCCACTCTGGACACATCCTACCGACACCTACTCCCATTCACCCATCTTCCAGCATCTCATTTGGACATCCACATCCATCCAGCATGGTTACAGCCATGGGATAGAACCTGAGTATCAAGAGACCCACACAGAGATTAAAAACACGGGGCTCTGTCTAAGATGACACTGAGTAAGGAAAGATTCTGCCAAGAGGAGAACATAGGGAAGGAAAAAGGGGACCTTGCGCCAATGTGGTTGAACTCTTAGGGTTGGACTAAAACCCTGCAATGATGAGTCCGCTGCAGAAATGCTTAATGGTGCCTGTTATGCACTTTGCCCCTCAGGTATAAGGAAAACGAAGAACTCACTTGTTTGATACCTGCTGGCCCAGCAGAAAGCAAAGGTGGCAGAAGCAGCAGAAGACGGATGCTGGAACTGGCTCTCCTTTCTGTCTCTGTTATTACTGTGAATATTGTAAAGAGATAGCAGCCTCCAAAGGCGGAGCAGGCTGGCTGGTAGCCACCCATACTGGATTTCTATGGTGGATTTTGTCTGGGGGAGAAGGGGTGGGAAACCAGGACAACTTTATAAAAACTTAATTTTTAAAAGGAAATCAGACACAGAAAGTCATCATTTATTTTGCTCTTGTTTTCCACAAAGAGCCTCAAACCTTCTGACTTGCATGATTTTGTGCCTTTTTTGGGGAGTGGGGTAGGGGTGGGGTGTCAACCCTACTAGAATAAACACAGCTTTATAACGGGGGAGGGGGAAGTGTGTGCTAACCAGCCATCCCTTGATTGTCTTCATCAACATTACATACAAAAAGATCTGTTAGGGAAGGGTTGAGAGAGAGGGGAAAACAAAGCAAAAATGTATCTGGAATATGGGATTGTAATGGGCCCAAGATGTGGATTATTTTGATGTAATGCCTGCATTCTTTTTTCTTAACATGAAAGATTTTATTTAAAAAAATGTTATTCCACAAACAGCGAAATAGGACAAATCACTAAAAAAAATACACTGTAGGGAACAACTCTGTGCCAGGTGGGAGTAGCTAGAGGAGGTCTTATTCATCTGTCCCATCTAACTTCTAGTAGTCTATCAGTAACAGCATAAACCAGTGCAAGGCATAAAAAATCCCATTCAAACCCTTTGAGGAGGTTTAAGCATTTTGTTCTGCCTTGTGGGCAGCTGTTGCTTAAGACACAGACTATCTGCTTTGGTAAACTCACCGTAGTTTGGCTACCACATCCATGCAAAGCCAGAGCATGTGCTGTCTGTGGCTACGGCACATTTCACATCTGGGAGTGAGGAAGGGCAGAAAGTGGATTAAGATCACTGGACAAGAGAAAGAGAGAGAGACAATCAGTTTCAGCTTCACATATCCTTCAAATCCAAGAGGCAGCAACAGCTGAGGAGTTGAGGGACGGTAACGTTCTAAGGGGGACAACTATTTCCCATAGCACATTTTATATTTAAAAAAAATAAAAAATGAGTCTCCCATTATTAAACCATATTGTACGTAAACAACTGAAAACAGCTATTGCCAATGTGAAGTGTGTTCTATTGATTGTTATGACCTGATGACTCTCATGAAAACAAGCTCCAGTATAACATATGATGTACATATTTAGCTATACTTCTGATGAAAATGCCCCAGTGAGCAAAGGGGTTCGATAATGTAAACTGCGTAAGCTTAATTCTGTGACAAGCTTTTTCTTTTTCTTTCCTTCTCCATGTTTTTTTTTTGATCAAGCCAATTGTATCTTACTGCAAAAGTTCTGCTTAAAAACGAACCCACATAAAAATGGATGTACATTTTTTTCCTAAATAAGTAATTGAGATATTTGATAATGAAGTAAGGACCAAGCAGCCATGAAAATCCTGCTTTCCTCCTTTTTCTGGTCTGTGTAAGGTGCACTTTGTAAAAGTGGAAATAAATGAATCGGGGGGGAGGGAATTGGTTGGGAGATGCTGTAAGAATTTTTAATTTACTGAGTCAAAATTTGGTCTTTTTACTTTTTACCTGTTACTATGGTACAGTTGTACATTATTTGTTCCCAGCTCAAATTTCTGCAGGATTTGGGGGGTGATGGGTGGGGGGGAAAGGAGTGGGTTACTGATACAGTTGACAAAGTGCAATATATTGTCAGTCACTGCAGCATAGACAACGGCAGTCAAGATTTAAATTATTTTGTACTTGTATCAGCATAAAAATTCTGCAGTATTTTCTGTTTTAATTCTTAATTTTTTATTTTGCTTATTTTTGGATTAGTGAATTAAGTTATTGTTAATTATGTACAACATGTTTATATATTGTCTGTAAAAAGTGTATGCTTTCCTCATATTCCTTCAAGGTGAATACTGCTAAGAATAATAAAATACCTTTTTTGTGAAAGCAATTGTGCCCTGTTTCATGCAATCAAGTTGTGTGTGTGTGTGTGTGTGTGTGAGAGAAGGGCTAAAAATATTACAAGAGTGATTATGACCAGTGGAATGATCAGTTTAAAATTTGTGAGGCTAGATTATCAATATGTTTTAAAAGCTAATGGGTTTAGAGAAATAAAAACAACCTTTTGAATGTTCACAGAGCAAGGAGCATTCTCAGGGTTGTATGTTATCATAAGGAGTTCAATGTATTATGGACTCTAAACCAGTTTAGCACAACACCAGTGTTTCTAACAACAAACTGATTTTTAAAGTTTAAAATAATAAATCCTTTTAAAAGTGACATTGATGCTGAAGAAGGGTAGCATTTTGCTTCAAGGATATCCAATGGTTTGGTTTGGTTTGTTTCTTTTGCTATTGACTTAAATGGGAGCAAAAGTGGGGCCTAAGTTTGATAGCCCTAGATACTGAAATTCTGTGTCCCTAGAACAGGCAACAGAAGGGGACGCTTTCCTGAGATACTGCTCTGCCCTGGGGCTGCAGGACCCCACAAAGGATGGCAGGGGAGTTCAGCCTCTGGCCTGTTCAGTCTATGGACGCTGCTAACCAGGGGCACAGTTAGTGCCAACTGTGATGATGTGTTGGGAGGCAGGGCTGGGTTTGTGTGACTGACGCCTGTGCACTAGGACTAAGGCAGTAACACATTTCACCCAGGTCACCAATCAGCTGTCACAAGATTACAATTTTGAGGGCTGTTCTAATCCAGTTGGCTGATCCTGACATATCTAAGGCACTCATCTGGGGCCTTACAGCAAGACAGGCTGAGCATTTGCAACCCCCCTTGACTTCTGTAGGTGAGGCAAGGGGGTCAGCACCCCTCTAGGTAAAGCAGAATGTTAAAAGCAAATGAAAGACATGCTCCTGCTCCTGCTGAGGCTGGGGGAGTTTTTGGCCCTACTTTCAGTGGAAACAGGCTAGGGTATAATTGTTTAAGAAAAGTAACCTTTTGAAAATGCATACATTTCCCATCAATGGTTCTTTTAACCTGCAATCTCCCCTCTGGCTCCCCACTGAGGCCATGTTAGTAAATAAAAAATGACAGATGATACAAAGACACTAAATTAGGAAAATTAGACAAGCATAAGTAACAGATACAAGGCTTCCCTGCATCATTTCAAGTGTGTTAGTCACTTTTCTAACTTGCTTAACAAGGGTTAATGCAAACACCCATAAAAAATGGTTTACGGGCACAGATACAATTCAAGTTTACTTTGCAACTTCTATTTAAAAAGAAACAAGCCAACCATAAAACAGGTCTAAAACTGGGTTATATCTAGAAACCATAACACACCCATCTTGTTCTGATGGCTGCAAGAATTCAGCCAGCTGATGATGGTTAGGCTGAGGGGAGAATGGGAAGAGCTAATATTATTTAAAACAACACTTTACAATTTAGAAGCACTGAGCTATTAGCTTCTATTGTTTGTAACATATCATTGTTTGTTTCTTAGGGTTTGTCTATACTATCGGCTGGCTTGATGGGCAGCGACCAATCCAATGGGGGTCGATTTATTGTGTCTCGCATAGATGCGATAAATCGACCGCCGATCGCTCTAGTGTCGACTCCAGTACTCCACCTCAACGAGAAGCGCCTCCTATCAACACAAGGCAGTGAAGACACTGCAGTAAGTAGATCTAAGTACATCGACTTCAGCTATGTGAAGTTGCATAACTTAGATTGACACCCCCCAGTAGTGTAGACCAGCCCTTAGACTAGGCCTGGTTCAGTAATTGACTCTGCACAAACCAATTCCTGTGCGTGGCCTCATGGATCAGTTTGCAGAACCCAGGCCTAGATTGTAAACTTTTCAGAAAAGGGACCATGTTTCCTATTTTGTAAAGTGCATAGCACAAGAGGCTCCTTCTCCTGACTGGGGCCTTTGATTGTGACTGTGACACAAATAATAAATAATCCTGTTTCCATAAAGTGGCACTAATCTGTGAAAGATCAAAATGTCTTTCTGTACCACGATGTCTTGAGATATTTTACACAGTGGAAGAAAACAAAATAGCAGGGAATGAAAACTGAGTAAATGTGTAAAGTTAGATACTAAGTATAAACACAGAGCAGATATCAAGGCAACAAATCTGGATTTAAACTCATTTCATTTCAATCGAACACTGGGGGACAGCTTCTCATTGATGGGGAGCCCTGATATTACTTGCCTTTGGTTCCCATTGTTGGGATTATTGTTTTAAGCCGTGCTTAATTGTCATGTCTCTACGGCCACATCAAAAGCCAAGGAGATTAGGTTACAGGGAGTGTTTAATGTCAAAATACAAAATAAATAGAATGGAAGCTGGAAAAGGTACCCTACTTGCTGAGATTTCTGCTCAGGCTTTTGCCTCAAACATTTTCTATTTTTAAAGTTTGCTTTTTTAAAGATAGTGTTTCTTTGATTTAATCTTTCCTTTCCCCAAATGACTTCACTGTTTTCCTACAGCAGCACAAAAGAGTTAATGTTCATTCTTAAATGACAAATATGGTATAAGTTATGCAAGCTTCTTAAGCATCTTGGTAACCTGTAGATGGCTACAGGAGAATTTTATTATTTACTGGCTTGCCAAACATTTATCGCTTATAACTAGAAAACTAGGAAACAGATATTAATTCTGACGTCCTTATCTGTAATTGTATGGAAAGTTCCTACCGTACAGCATGTATATATCAATCACAATTAAACATTTCTCTATTTATTTATTTTTAAAAATGGATTTCATGTTGGTGAAAGGTGTCAGATTGACAGACCTGAATAATGAAATCCTCTCTGCTCACAGAGCAGGTTCCACATGGCCAGTGACAGGACAAACTTCCCCTACACTGTGACCTTGACCTGGAGGGTAGGAAAGGAATTTAGTTTCCATGGTCCATTCAGACCTCTGCCACTCTGTGGTGTTGTCAAAAAGGGAGCCAATCAGTGCCAACCTCTGTGCATAGATTTTGTGGTGAATTCCTATTCACTAGGAACTGGGCTGAGAACCCCGACACAGGATACAAGACAGCTATCAGGTGATAAAGTTCATTTATTACCAACCTGGACTGGATTAGAATGCATGACCTAGAAGTGAAATGCTTTGTTATACCAACTCCCTGAGCCATCTGTTGCCTGAAAATAAACATTTCTAAGTGACATTAAATGATCGTTTTTAAAGTACATTGATATGACTGAAAACAAGATTGTGCTGGATCTAATGGCTCTGACCTCAGCATCAGGATTTCTGTTCCGTGCCTATTTAGGAACTTCATTGACTTTGAATAGCCTTGAGCTGGATTCTCATCTCATTCTCACCAGTTTTGCACTGGTGTAACTCCATTCACTTCACTGGAGATACACCAAATTAAATCAGGAGTGAGATTCCCAAAACTCTATGCAGTATTCTAGGTGCAGTCGGTGGCCCGCTTTCTAAGAGGTAGAAAGACATCAAGAAATAAGAGGGAATTCAGGGAAGGGCAATAAAACTGAGTACAATCTTGGAAGTACTGAAATGAAAAAAAAAAACTACATTTTTTCCCTCCAGAAGTTCAGTTATGCACTTGTGCACCTAAATTTTGCATGCATTTCTGTGCTGGCAAATTATTGCACTTGCAAAACATAAAGAGCTAACTGAGATGTGTCCTAAATGATGGTGTAAATTGCATGTTGGTAAATCAGCATCAATTGACCAAATCTTGGTCCTATTGACATGCAATATAGTTTTGCCCTAGACTTCAATGAGTTAGTGTAGTAAAAGTGAGGGCAAGTCTGCACTTAAAACACTGCACTGGAGCAGCTGTGCTGCTGTAGAACTTTAATGAAGATGCTCTAGGTTGATGGGAGAGAGCTCTCTCATCAGCGTAGTTAATCCATCTCCCTGAGAGGCGGTAGTTATGTTGGCGGGAGAAGCTCTCCCCCCGACATAGCACTGTCTACCTGGGTGGCATAGGCACCAACTTTCTAATGTGCTGGGGGGTGCTCCCTCCCCAGCTCTGCCCCAGGCCCAAGCCCACTCCACCTCTTCTTCCAAGCCCCACCCCACCTTTTCCCACCCCCCTCCTGCCTCTTTCCACCCCGTTCCACCCCTCCCCTAAGTGCACCGTGGCCTTGCTCCTTCCCTCCTCCCCCCAGTGCCTCCTGCATGCTGCGGAACAGCTGATCCACAGCAGGAACCAGTATTCCACAAAAGATTGGTACCACTAGGGCTTCTAAACAAAAGAGAAAAATTAGAAGAGTATGAAAATAACCCCAGTATGACAACACAAATGAAAAACCAGTGACCTAAATATATTCTGCACATGTTTTCTCTGCATGGTTTGGTTTTTTTCACTGCAGTGTACTTCTTGAACAACAGTTAGCTCTGGCATAAGGAAATTTAAATCGACAGGAGCTGGGCCCATTTATGCCAGGGATGAATTTTGGCTCTTGTTTCTTCCAAACATTTCTGTTCCTCACCATGAGTCTCCTTCAGCTTCTTTAGTGATGCCCGAGTCTGCTTTGGAGTTTGACTCTGCTTTGCATACTGATTGCAGAGGAGAAGCCTGAGACTCTGTATGGCAGATTTCTTTCCCTGGGGTATAGAGGGTTGAAGAATGGGATTAGGTTATCTGTTCTGGTTGTTGATCAGATCTTTATCTTTAGCCATCTCATCCATTCTCCCACCTGGCCACTCTGGCATTTTGGTCCCTATTCCAGCAGAATATTTTGCTGGAATCTTTCCAGGCTCATCCCTACCATGGTTTCACTCTAACATTTTGAATCATTTTCTACCTCCATAATACATTATTGGCCTTAATTTTGTTCTTTCCCTTTCATGACCTTGTATAGTTCTATGATAAATGCACCCACATGTTAAGGGCCACAGTGGCCAGTAGCTAGAAGGGCTACAGTGAAATTGAATAAAATAGAGCAGACTGAAGACATCCTAGAGTGCAGTCCACGGAAACTACATGTCCCAGCATGCAGTGGGTCCATCTTTAGCTGAGCAGCTTTATACAGCTTTCCTCATGCCAGAATAAATGCTTTCACTGCAGAACTCTTTTCATGACTAATGTATGTTAGGAGAGAGAGTGCTATCTGGTTAGTCCAGGTGACAGAGTCAGAACTCCTGGATTCTATCAGACTCCAGCAATGGCTTGCTGTATGAGCTTGGGCAGTTGCATCATCCCTCTGTGCTTCAGTTTCCCCATTTGTAAAATAGGGATGCTAATAATGACCTACCTCACAGGGTATGTGAGTGACTTCTTATATGTCTGAGTGTCTATGCATACTTCTGGGCAAGTGAAAACAAACAATAAATAAAAGTCCACGGGATGCTTTGAGGTATTCATTGCCAGGCACTAAAAAAGGGCACAGTATTAACATTTTTAGGCTAGTCAGGCTCCTCCCATGCTTCCCCGTATAACTGTTGCACTGCCGTTAGCCTTTCTGTACAGCTGTCTGTGGCAAAAGTGATGCATTAGAGCGATTAATCATTGGAGTGTGTCAGCCTCCACCACCCCACGTACCCGACCCCCAACTGCTCCATACACACACAGTAAAATAGTTCAGCCCAAACTCATTGTGAAGTAGCCCTGTCTCTATCTCCCATGCTGTCATCCCTTGACCTTTCTTTCACGTGTGCTGGTGGTCACTATAAAATCCTGAGCGAAAACAGCATCACTATTAAATAGCACTAATTTGTCTCCAGCCTCGCCCTCCCCCACCAATTTAACGTTTAAACGAGCTGAAGTTTACAACAAATCAAAACCTCCCTATAGACTCAGATTGTCTAAATACAGAAAACAGGAAGTGAGTAACCTTCAACAGGAAATAGTTCAGCTGATGGAGGCCAAGACCCAAGGCCCAGTGCCTTTCAGGCCTGCCCGGAGCAACGCCAGACAAAGTGTGTGATCTATTGAAACGGACACTCAGGGTTTCAGATGAGGGAGTGGCTCGGGGAAGGGCCTCTTTTATGCTTCTCTTGTGGTTAAGTTGAGACTGTTTCAAGAACGGGGATGAGGTTAATGTCTGTGATGAACAATAGATGGGTAGATGTTGGGCTTCAGTTGGGGGGGGGGAGGAACCCAGGAAGAGGGGGAGGAGGAGAAAAAGGTGACTGGAATTGAAGTGACTGCATATTGCTTCCTATGGAGGTGATAAAGTAAAGCAGTGTCAGGGACTGCATTGGGATGTTTCCAGCTTATAGGGGTGGGAAGGTTTTTGAACTCAAGCCCAATCTGTGAGAAAGGAGGCTATTTAATTTCCTAGGCAGATATAATTTTAAAAAAGTTTTTTTATAGAAGTTTTTTTCTTTCCAGGAAGAATTCAGAAGTGATTTACAGACTATACATATAGGGATCACACTACCCACCATTGAAATGCAGCCCTCTCTGGGGTGGAACATGGCAGCTGTTTGAACACTGCACAGCAATAGTTTTTAGGAGAGGAATATAAAGAAGAATATCTCTAACTGAAACTGAAGAGGTAATTTCCGGACACAGGCTAGACTCCATCAAGTTTAAGCTTTGCTCAGATTCTAGATTTGCAACTCCCTCAGCATCACAAAAACACAAAAGAAATTGACAGGTTTCAGAGTAGCAGCCGTGTTAGTCTGTATTCGCAAAAAGAAAATGAGTACTTGTGGCACCTTAGAGACTAACAAATTTATTTGAGCATAAGCTTTCATGAGCTACATGCATCCGATGAAGTGAGCTGTAGCTCACGAAAGCTTATGCTCAAATAAATTTGTTAGTCTCTAAGGTGCAACAAGTACTCCTTTTCTTTTTACAAAAGAAATTGGGACACAGACACCCCTCTACCCCATCTGCTTTTCTTCTCCAGGACTGAAGAAAGCTGAGTGCATGTTATCCCTCCTTCAAATATAACCCTGCCATGCACACTGCCAACAGGGTTAATGGAAAAACACACCAGGTGTGGCAGCTGGGAGCTGGACACCTCCTTTACGTGCTCACCGTAGTATACTTTATACTCATTTTCAGATGGGGATTTCACTCTATCCTAATCACCACTGCGGTGGAGAACCATCAGCAGCCTGGGCCACACAAAATCAAGATTGAAAAAGGGAAAGAGAAAAGGAAGGCATGCCGTGACCTGTGACCTAAAGTTTAGCAATACCATGTGGGAAAGCTGGGTTCGAGTGGTCAGTCCTGGTGACTTGTCCCTGGGTTGGGGCTGAGGGTTCTACACAGGCAAGTACACTCATCTGCTGATGGGCAGGGGAGAGAAAGGAAAGTCTCCTAGAAGTCTGGATTAGCAAGAGCTTGTATAGAGGGGCTCTGGAGGGTATCCATCTTGAATCCTCAGTTGGACTCGAGGAAGCTTTATCATGAGGCCTCAAGGGAAGAGGGATATAATATGGGGGATTTGGAGTCCTTACAGTTCAGTCAGAAATGTGAAGATTGCTTCTCCACCCCATCCTCAGAAGAAAAGTGTTAAATATAGGGAATGGAAATGTTAATTCACAGAATAAAGTCCCCTAATCCCAGAGCGATGACTGTCATCTAAATGCCAAGATAAAGATAAAATGCACGCAGGATCTCTGCACAGAATGTCACATTTTCAAACATTGATGCCTGAGAAAAATGTGCAGGAAATGGCCGTGTGCACTGGGGGATGAGGGTAGCACATTGTGGGGCGGGGGGGCAGGTGGAGGGAGGGAGGGAAGTGAGAGGTTAGGCAAGCTTTTGCAGGTGCCCTCTTGCACTGATTTGAAATACTGGCCAAAAGTTACATTATGTTTGAAATCCCGCTTTAAAACTCTCCTCTGCCATGATGCCTACAAAAAAACTTGACAACAGTTAGGTGGCGGGTGTGCCAAGATCACACCTTATCATGCTGCCCACTGTTGTCTCATTGTTTCCTTGTAACTCCCGTCTGTCTGTCTCCATCTGTTGTCTCTTGTCTTATATTGAGATTATAAACTCTTTGAGACAGAAACCATCTTTTTATTCTGTGTTTGTGCAGCACCTAGCACATGGGGTTCTGGTCCTTGACTAGGCCTCCTAGATGCTATGGTAATATAAATAATAATATAGTACACAACTGTTAAAACAATAGTACATGACTGTAAAAAATAAAAGGCAGATTCTCCTCTCGCTTACACTGTTTTTTCACCACTGTATCTTTGCCAATTTAAACAGACGTCCTTCTAGTTTGCATGGGCATATTGGAGAGCAGAATCAGACCCAATATATGTGTTTCTCACTGATTTTGTCATTTGCACTGACACAGTTTTTCATTTGTTTTTTAACTAACAGTCAATAAATTTACTGCTGGCTGGCAAACTAGCTGGGCAGAGGAAGAGGCTCTCCAATCAGAAGGGGATTCCCTGCCTCTCTGGGGAGAATTCTGTTTTTTCCTCTCACATCAGGTTTCCCCTTTGTTCTCTAGTGGGCAGGTGTTGTCCCACTGGGATGTGGAAAAGGGCAGGCACTGATCTCATGACAGATACCCCACTTGTAATAGATCAAAAGGGCATCCCTAGCCTGTGGGATAGTCTTGATTCACTGGGTAGTGAACAGGTTTCAGAGTAGCAGCCGTGTTAGTCTGTATTCGCAAAAAGAAAAGGAGTACTTGTGGCACCTTAGAGACTAACAAATTTATTTGAGCATAAGCTTTCGTGAGCTACAGCTCACCTCATCAGATGCATTTGGTGGAAAATACAGTGGGGAGATTTATATACACACACAGAGAACATGAAACAATGGCACATCTTAAGTGATCACTCTCCTTACAATGTGTATGATAAAACCCATTGTTTCATGTTCTCTGTGTGTATATATCAATCTCCCCACTGTATTTGCCACCAAATGCATCCGATGAAGTGAGCTGTAGCTCACGAAAGCTTATGCTCAAATAAATTTGTTAGTCTCTAAGGTGCCACAAGTACTCCTTTTCTTTTTGGGTAGTGAACAGTAGAGATGGTTAACAGGGGCAGATCCAGGATTTTAACTGGGGTCCTGTTCTCCAGAGGCATAATGAAAGACAAAGGAGCCTGAAGAGGGAGGGCTGCTGACAACATTGCCAGAAACTGCCATTGATCCTGCAGCAATGAGCATGCTTGTCAAGCTGAGTCCCGCTAGTTACGAATGATATAAAGACGTGACCCCATCTCTACAGTATGTGTTGCTTTTTCTATTTGCCCTCTCCTCCATAACAGTTTTATTTTAATGGTTTCAAAGCAAATTTTATGTTGGTGAAAGGCGAGGAACTAGCAAACCTGCAGATCGGTGTCCTCTGTTTATCCCCAGAGCAGGATGCATCCGATGAAGTGAGCTGTAGCTCACGAAAGCTTATGCTCAAATAAATTTGTTAGTCTCTAAGGTGCCACAAGTACTCCTTTTCTTTTTGCAAATACAGACTAACACGGCTGCTACTCTGAAACCAATTAGTTAGTTCAGGTTAGTGCAGTGCTTTGAAAATGTGAAGTCCCAAGGAATTCAGCTTGAAGCTGTGTAACTGTAGCAGCCATAATAGGTAACTGAGCTTGCACACTGTGCTACATGGATGTTACTAAAGTCTGTTCCAACCCTGCTGGCCAGCAGACTGTTTCAAACAAGGCATTTACTCCTGCAGGAACTGTGTTAGGGCATAGACTTCTTGCACTCTCTTGTCTCTTTGCAAGTCCATGGAGGGCTAATCACAATCCATCCCATAACAAGTGGTTACATGGCACAGTAGTGCACTGATATGGCATTTTGTAGGGAGCAAGGGCCGGACTGGGTGATGCTTAGTGTGCCTCCTTTCAGGTGCCGAACACTCCAAGTTCCCAATTAATCAAAGGAAAGGCTGGGCACTCTGCAACTCGCAGAGTCAGGCCTGAAATTCAGCCCCCATATAAATGAACACACCTACTGAAATCAACAGCAGTTGTACCCGGTTGTGCTGGGCTGAATTTCATCCCAAAAGGGCCGGAGATGGTGGTGCTGGCACAAGCAAATGTGTCAGGAAGCATGCTTTACTTCTCTCCGCTTAGTTCCTTTTCCTGCTACTCCCCTCAGTTCCCTTGTTATACTCCTTTTGCACTCTCCAAATATAAAGTGCTTGCAAGTCGTGCTGCTCTCTCATTTGCACCCATTTTCTGGCCAATGTACTCACCGTGTTTTACACTTCCCGTCACATTACTGATGAATTTGGCTCAGTGGCTTGTAGGGGAGTTGCCCTCCCTTACTCCTAGATATGTTTACCTGAATGTGGCCTAGCAAGACGGATCATTTTCTTTGCAAACCCATCTTTGTATTCTGCTCCCTAGCATAATATGGCCCAGCCGCTGCCACTCCTGTCTGAATTCACTGCTTCCACACTGCCATGGCTGAGGCCACTTTCACTTTTAGGCCTGACTCCAAACAAGCCCTTGAAGAAAACTGACTATATATAGAGAAATATATTTTGCAAGATTTAATATTCTCTGAGCTCTGCTGTGGACTCTTTCTTCCTCTTTTGTCAGAAGTCGTGGTTTCAGAGGAGGCTTTGTGGGTTTCAGTGAGTCCTTGGACGCCTTGGGAAATGTTCTGTAAAAGCAAACATCCTCTCCAAAGGATTTGGGCTCCAGCCGTGAGGTCCTGAACTCTGGTACACAGGCCCCTCCCCGACCTGGATTAGCACAAAGTCTATTTTTCATTCAGTTATATTTTTCTTGCTTTACTAAGATAAGTTTGTGCTGCCTCCCTATCCCTGCAGTGCCATACACAGAAATGAGAGACTGAGCTGGATTCTCTTCTGGCACCTACATCATAGAATATCAGGGTTGGAAGGGTCATCTAATCCAACCCCCTGCTCAAAGCAGGACCAATCCCCAATTTTTGCCCCAGATCCCTAAATGGCCCCCTCAATGATTGAACTCACAACCTTGGGTTTAGCAAGCCAATGCTCAAACCACTGAGCTATCCCTCCCCCTCAAGAAATCCAGCTTGACTTTGAAATCCTAGGCTGAGTTAGCACGGCTGGTAAGAAATGGTTAGAAGCACCATCAAATTACTTGCAAACTAAGCACATTTAATCTGGAGTCACTGACGGAAAATAACCATGGAACAACACAATACTAGTTTGAGAGAGTCGCTTTTCAGAGTATGACTCTATTTTAACTGCTTCTTTAATTTCTTCAGTGGGAAGAATAATACACTACCTACACTGCACAATTCATTAATTCTATATGAATTGGCCTCTAAGTACCAAATACAGTCTGCAACGCACAACAGAATTATGGGCCAGCTCCTCTGGATGGCTGGAGGCAAGGAGAGGGATAGTTTCAGGGCAGCAGTGGTAGAGCCAGAGCACAATATGCTCCAGTGATCCTGGCAGTGGAGTGGCTCCTTGGGAGCAGTTATCAGCCATCAAGAGTTAGAGCAGCCCAGAGGCTGCTCTAATGCTAACAGATTATAGGCGCCGAACCTGTGGATGCTCCAGGGCTCAAGCACCCACCAAAAAAAACAATGGGGGGTGCTCAGCACCAACGAGCCACAGCAAGGGCAGTGGGTAAAGGAGGTTTGGAGAGGCTAAGCCGCCCTCAAAGGAGCAAGAAATGCTGGAGGCAGCACAGCTCCCTTTGGAGGCATGCTGGCCCAATGCCTTTGGAGCGCTGCTGCCAGAAGCTTCTGAGAAGTGGTGGGACCACTGGCATCTAGACCATGGCCCTGCCCTTGCTCCACCCCATGGTCCCACTCCTGCTTGCCATCTGACTTTTCCTCTCGTGGCCCTGCCCATACTGCGCCTCTTCCCGACCCTGCTCCGCCTCTTCCCCCAAGGCCTCACCCTTGCTCCACCTCTTCCTGCTCCCTCTCCAAAGGCACCCACCAGCAAAAACAAAAGTCAGCGCCTGTGCAATGAATGGAAAAGTGGTGTGACCCCTTCTCAAGGCATGTCAAGTGCTGTTGTGGTGCACCTGGTGACCTAGTCCTTTCTGTTCAAATTTCAGCTTGGAGTCTTGGTAATGAGAGCAAGGTTGGCAGGCTGGGACACAAAAGAGGAAAGGGAACTTCCTGCGAGGTAAGATATTTAGCTGAGGATTTTGCAGCCTTATGGTCCCTAACTCTCACCTCCTCCCACACAGCTAAGGAAAGAAATCTCTTTTGTGAAAGTGTGATATAGCCGGGGGTGGGGGAGTGAGTGGAGCTGATATGGTTTCTGGTGTTCGGGGTGGGGAGAAAATGTGAGAATGTGTGTCTGAGGTTATGTTAAAGGGCTGTGGGCCAGTCCAGGGCAGTTTCTCAGAAGTCTCCTCATGCATGTCTGGAAAGGTAGATCAGGCGGCAGAAGCCGTGAAGCCACCAACGTGCTCAGGCCCCAGATGACTGCGTTTACATGTTCATTTGTAAAGCAACCCCCCACATCCTTCTTCCCTCCCTGGCTCTGCCACTGATGAACCACATTGCAGGAGCCAGACAATGACATCTGAAGTAGGGGTCTATAAAGAGGCAAAAATGAACCTAGAGGTTGAAAGCGGCAATTATTGCAAGGGGTGGCAAATAAAATAACCCTTCTCGTCATGAAAAGCTACCAAGTTGAGGCCTGGTCTACACTGGAAAATGAGGTCAGTTTCACTACATCAGTTAGGGTGCGAATAATCCACACCCCTGAGCAGCATTGTCAAGCTGATCTAAGTCTCCATGTAGATAGCACTAAGTCGACAGAAGAATTCTTCCATTGACTTACCTCCCCCCTCTCAGGGAGGTGGATTATGTAGACCGAAGGGAGAACCCTTCCCATTGGTGGAGGTGGTGTCTACTCTGAAGTGCTACCACTGGCAGCGTAGCTGCTGCTGGACCATTGTAGCATTTTAAGTATAGACATAACCTCAGATAGCTCAGTGTCAGAGCAACTTCACCCCCGCCCCATCAAATAAAGAGTTAATCTCTTCTCCCACCCTCTTCTGTGTGTAACTGGTGGACCTAAAGTGAGTTTTAAGATCAGAGCATGGGCTAGCGATTTGAACAAAGAATAGGGAGCCAGGAGCTCCTGAATTCTTTCTAATTCTGGCCCTAGCATGGACCTGGGCAAGTCACTGAACCTCTGTGTGTCTCTGTTTCTCCATCTGTTAAATGGGGATAATGGTACCAACCTGCTTCCAAAGGGGCTAGTGAGGACTAGCTAATGTTTGTAAGTACTTTAAAGATTAAAAGGGCTAAGTATTATCACATGGATTATCACAAAATGATTGTGGATCCCTGTGAGAAAGAGATCATGAGAGAGAGAATATAATTTGATGAAGGGGAGGGAAACAGCTCTATACACCAACTCATTCATAAACATAATTTCTTTCACCCTGAGTCTTGCTGTCTAAGCAGCTCAGCCCCTGAACTCCTAGTGCATCAGCTCCAAAGGCTGACTGGAGTTGTCTGCTCTCTCTTCCTCCATTTATATTTATAAGTGGACTGAGCGCTCAGCACGAGTAGAATAATTACATTAAGGGGAAAAAATAGATTCCAAACTCAGTTCCCTTTCTCTGCTCTTCACACCAGAGAACAAGCCTATTCCCCTTTCACATGGGGCTTGGGAGAGCAGAACAAAGTGCAAGGTGGGCTGAAACTGGGCTGCTCTCCGCTACTTCATGGGCAGGAGGGATTGGCATTGCATTTTGAGACAGCCCCTTCCTTTCACACAGCAGTAACCCAAGAGGCTGGTGGGCCTACAACCCTGACAAGGAGAAGGCTTGTTTGAGGGAAATTAAGGGAGGGTTCTGGCTGCCAACAGCCTGACACATTCACCTGTAATTCATCTTTAATGGGGTCTTTTTAGCATCCGTTACCAAAATAATGGGGACAAAAGAATGGGCTATTTATCACTATCTCCACCCACCAAATTACCCTGTGTACCTGCAGGGCCCATGCTGCTGCCCTGCTCTCCTTGGAGCCTACTCAGGAAGCCAAGGAAGAGCTGGGGTGGGAGGACGGCAAATCGGAGGAAAAGGAGAGAGAGCCCTGGTGGGCACTGATGGAAAATCTCATTTGTTTACACCTGCTGTCATTTCAGTGTTCATTAACATCAAGCCACATCATAAGGGCTGGTTTAGTTCTACCCTGTACCCTGTGCAGTGCACCCTCATTGCCTTTGTTGGGAGTTACACATCAGTGCACAATGTGACAGCGATATAGCTCTTATAGCAATATACCCCAGTGAATGGAAACAGGTGTCCAAGTCCCCTAGACTTAGGTGGCTCAGAGAAGACTAGCCTACATTTTCAAAGCATAACACGCACATTAGGTAGTTAATCCACATGACCCTCCTGTGAGATAAGTGACTTAAGTATAACACGGCCATTTTCCAGAGAGGTCAACTGACTGGCTCCTGCCCACCCAGTCACTAGCAGAGCTGCAGGGCTTAGCACTGAGGAGTCCCTGGCCCTAAGAGCTCTAACCACTAGGCCGTGCTGCTATTAAAGTGAAGGACAAAACACTCTGGGATAAAAGAAGAACTAAACTGAACCTTTGCCCTGAATGCAAATTAAACCAAGTGGCCTTTTTTCAAAAGGTGCAGAAAAGTTTGGTTGTGCTGAAGAGCACAGAAAAGGGTTTGTGGGAGTTCCTGGATGGACAATGAATTCCTGGGAACTACTAGAATAATCGAATCGTAGGACTGGAAGGGACCTCGAGAGGTCCTCTAGTCCAGTCTCTTGCACTCGTGGCAGGACTAAGTATTATCTAGGAGCAGGTTTGGAGCTAGGGATTCAAATTTGTCCTTCTTGAAATATGACTGGATTCAGATTCACTCCTCTTTTCTGGCTGATTCATGGAAAAATTTTTACCTTGGATATTTTATGTAAAATAAAAGAACTTTAGTGAAAGAGAAGAATTGGTTGAAAATGTGAGAATAATAGGGAAGATTGGAACCAGAGACCATGAACTACATGAATTCAGCATAGCAAAGAATATAAATCACATAATACCACAGAATAAGGGAGAGTAAATGATGGGGAATTAAAAATCTCATGAGTAAAGTGCAATGAGAGGAAGTACTGAAATCCACCAGTGTAGGAGGAGGCCGGGAGTCCTAAATGGCACAATAATTTATGCTGGATAGGGAAAAAAAGAAGAAGAATGCAAGAAATAAGAAAGCACAAGGGCTGCTAAGAGATCTAAGGATTAAAAAGAAAACCTTCAGTGGAAATGGAGAACAGGGGAGGCAACCAAACAAGAATATTCTGTCAGTTAAAGCTTGCAGGGAAAAGATAAGGGCAGCAAAAATGCAGAATGAGTTAATTATAGCCAAAGGGATTAAAGAAAATGAGAGGCCTTTTACAAATATATCAGGAGAAACAGAAGCACTAGGTAGAAGATGGAATAGGTCAGAGGAAGAGATGAAAATAACAAAACAAGTAAGGCCATTTGTAGTACGGACATTTTCCCTTTAGGAACTGGTCTGAGACTCCCAAAGCATTTCACGCAAGCCAACAAATAGTTGTTAGATTATTGTGACTTTCATCACCACCAATCCAGACTGGTTTCAATCCACTGACCTAGAGGTGCAAGGCTTTGTACCCCAGTACCAATCCACAAAGCTACCCAGCCTTATGCTTTGCTAAATTAAATTAATAGGGAGCAGGTTTAAAACAAACAAAAGTATTTTTTCATACAACGCACAGTAAATCTGTGGAATTTCTTGCCAGAGGAACTTCTTGTCTTGAAGGCCAAGACTATAACAGAGTTCAAAAAAGAACTAGATAAGTTCATGGAGGATAGGTCCATCAATGGCTATTAGCCAGGATGGACAGGGATGGTGTCCCTAGCCTCTGTTTGCCCGAGGCTGGGAATGGGCGACAGGGGATGGATCACTTGATGATTATCTGTTTTGTTCATTCCCTCTGGGGCACCTGGCATTGGCCACTGTCGGAAGACAGGAACTGGGCTAGATGGACCTTTGGTTTGACCCACTATGGCCGTTCTTATGTTCTTAAACATGAAATGACAGCATCAAGGCAAGCTGTGGACACATGGCCCAAGCACTGAGCAACTCTCCCTGTTGTAGGGCTGCATCCATAGCCAATAGAAGTCAATAGGAGTCTTTTCATTGACCTCAATGGACTCTGGACCAGGCCTTAGCTACCCAGAGTTCTCACAGTAAAACAGTGTTAGGTTATTAAGGAAAACAATGGAAGTTGCTTTAGAAAAAATTGCACTGTCCGTTCACATCTAGAAGGGTTAAGTGAAGAGAAAGGTCCTCTGGGGTGAGTTAGTCCCATCAGATACCTTGCATATGTCCTGCTTGGAATGGGTCTTGGAAGAACTGTCTAATGGTTAAAGCACAGCAATGGGCCACAGAGGATCTGGGCTCTCTTCTTATCTGTGTCACTGACTCAAGGTACGTTTACACCACGGAGACTACACTGGCATAGCTAGGTCGCTGTAAGTATGCTGGCATAACCCTGCAGTGACACAGCCTACACCAATGGAAGGGGTTTTTCCATCAGTGTAGAAACATCACCTCTGCAACTCATGGTAGCTATGTCAATGTAAGTGTTCTTCTGTCAACATACCTACACCTACACTGTGGGTTAGGTTAGCATAGCTACATGCTCAGGGTGTGTGTATTTTTCATACTTCTGATTGACTTAGCTATATCAATCTAACTTTTAAGTAGATCCAGGCCTCGCTGTCACTTCGCCAAGCTGATTTTCTTCTCCACCTCAGTGTCCCCATCTGTAAAATGCAGATAATAATAATAAACCTTGATAACACACTTTGAGATCTGCAGGAAACAGCGGAGATGGGAGTGAATCAGAACCACCCACAGTCTGCATTTTGCTGTATAGTGGGCCAGGATTTAAACTCCACAAACTTTAGGAAAGTTTAAATTTGGATTATAAATCTTCAGGCCAAGTGCGTTTGGATCTGGTCTTTTGTTTCTGCCCATTACAGAGATAAAGTTTGGCTCCAGATTAAGGGTTATGATACAGGCCTATTTGCTCGACAGTGCTATAGCAATATCATCAAGTATTATTTTAGCAAAAAAAGAGGCAAAAATTAAACACAGTTGTCAGAACATGGAAGCTATTTTAAACCCAACCTTTCACAGGAGAAGACGACAGTACCCTGTCTGGATTCAGTGGGTGTGTTCTGTATACTACTGCTGTCTTTGTATGAACAGACATACCCTCAGGCCACCCCCCGTGTGCTTGGGACTCACAACCCAAAACAAAGCACAGGCTGTATTGTCCCAGGAGAGAAGGTGCCAACCGGTCTGGCTCTGTTTACTAAATGGAATAATGTTGCTAATGTGGCAATGAGGGGCTGTGATCACTGCTGGGGTGTTGGCCTTTTGTCCTCCCTCCCACCTTTGAGAGGCTTTCCTTTCATTCCTGCCGCCTCCTCTTTCGCCCTGCAATTCTCAGATCTCTCCTTCTTCTCCTCTTCAGCTTGGCTTTGAAAGTTTTATTTTCATCAGATTGAAAAATGGTTCCATTTCACTGGAGAAGTCAAGGATTGTTTTTACAGTCAAAACCAGAATCAGCTGGTGCCAGCCCCCATGTCCAAGGACCTCCCTGCATCTCCCCCATGGCTAGGATGTACAACCAGGATATGAGTGGGGTACCCTCATAAGTCCCTCCTCTGGAAGGCAGTATCCAGAAGAAAGATGTTGCAGCCAGTCAGCAGTTCTGATGCTAACTGTACCATTCCAAGAGATCCCATTCTCAGGGCTAGTACTGCAAACATGCTGGCAATTTTCTCCAACATATCTCCATTTACAGGGATATTTTCATCTTTTCATTGAATAATTAAAAACCCTGTCTTCCCACATAGCATGATCTTTCACCAAGATCCAATCTGAAGTCAGAACTTGGATTTTAATAACTTTATTAAGCTAAAATGGCAAACCCCAGGTGTGGGTCACTTGCATGTGTAAACTTTGTATAGATTTGTGTGGTTGTATATGCATACTACTGTCTCAGCTATATGTGCAAACAGGTATCTATATATCGAAATACTGTAATTGTATGTGCAGATGGGTAAGTGCATGTGGAAATGTAGTCATCTGAATGCATGCACATTATTATTGTACTGAGGTTGTGTGTGCAAGCTCTGAATATCTGAACACCAACACTACAGCTTTTATTTCATCATGGATCCTATATACATCAGAAAACTTAAAAATAAGTAAGCTGGTTAATAGACCCCATCAAATTATACGAGTTTCACATCATATGTCCAAATAAACACGTTATGTGGTTACTATCTTCAACATATGATCGAACAACTCTGTTGTGTTATATTTTTCACCTTCTTTTTTGACACCAAAAGGCATGAAATCACAAATGAAAGGCAAGGTTGCAAAACCATGTGCTCATGGTAAAAGGAGAGGTACCTGATACATCCTAGGCCTGCCCCATGCTCCAATAGGGGGTATTGATGTTCCCAGTATGATGAGCATTAGGATGTCACATCGGCTTTGGCGTCTCCAGACGCCTGGGTGAGGCAGGATGTCACAGGGTCTATAAGAAAACAAGATGAATTTTCAATTCCCTTAGTCTGGTGAGTGGGATCTATGGTCAGCTCATAATGCTGATGGTGATGGGTGGAGATCACTTATGGGGGAATGTATCTATTTTACTGTCTCTTGTTATGCTCTATTTTCTGGCTCTGGTGTATTACAGGAGCACCTCTGCTTTCCCTCTCTGGTGGCTCAAACTTGTGCTGTAGCATTGCAGGAGCTCCCCGTATTTCCTGTCTCCCTGGTTCAGCCCAACCTGTAGCATTAACAGAGTTCCCCTGCTTTCCCATCCTCACGCTGTGTGCGCCACCCCGCAGATCAGGCTCAGGTGCAGCATGCAGTGCTCCTCTCTTCTTTTCTGCACATTTTGAGCATTGTTCTTATAACTTCCAAACTGCTCAGACAAGAATCTCTTTGGCAATTTGAAAAGAAGAAGAGGTACTGGGAAAAAGGAGAAAGCACCCAAGCCAGGAACCATCAGCTGCAGCAGCAGCAGGCAGTGCTTTGAATAATCTCCTGAATCAGCCAGGACTTATCTACAGTGAAATGCCTGGGAAGGGGTTTCCCATGTCCTGCTCTGACCTGGAAGGTTGAATGCACTGGGCCCTGAAGGGCATTTCGATTGCCAAAGACAAAAGCTAAATAAGAAGAAAATGGTATTTTATTTAACCTCTGCATCAAGGGGGCCAGTGACAGAGTCACAGGGATAATACCATGGGATTCAGAACAGATAACTCGGCAACATATGGGCTTTCATTAAAGCAGCATTTACCACCAAAAAGCCAATTTCCCCTTACATGCTGTCAGTCACTTTCAGGGACTGGGTGTGGAGAGCCTAACACAACCCAGGCTGCTCCTACAGGACAGCAGATCATTGTGATCACAGTGTAATGCTTTGTGTGAACAAGGAATTTCCTTCTGAAAGAGGATAATTACTGCATCTTCCTTTTATACAGTGCCTTTAACCCCAAAGGCCTTACAGGACGACAGGACAGAACCTGAAGCCCTTATTCAGTCAACGCTCCCAGTGATGTCTTGCTGAACCCTGCTTCAATGAGAGCTGAGAGCTTTCAGTGTCTTTCAGAATCAGGTCATTAGATTGCAAGCTCGTTGGTTCAACAATTATATGTTGCTTTATGTCAGAGGTTCCCAAACTATAGCCTGGAGAGCAATTGCTGGTGGTCTGTGGAGAACTGGTGGGCCATGACTTCAATGGACTTTGGACCAGACCCATGGTCTATCCTTCCTACCTGGCTTAAATAAATCACTTTAACAACAGCTACAAACACTTCCATTAAACACTTTTCCATTAAAGAAGTTGCTGCAGTTATCACAGAAATGCTATCTGATCAGGAATGAGAGAACTGATGGGGTCCAGGCAATAGTGAATGGGAGGTAAGGTGACCCATAGTCCAGTCTCTCTATGAAGACCATGAGAGTCCCCATCCTAAGCTGTGTGGAGCTCTGAACACACTGATGACAACAAACAAGTACTAATTTTTCTAATTCTTTTGCTAAACACAGCCTTCTACTCAACAACAGCCTCCTGTTCCCACCTTTCTCTCTCCCAGTTTTCAACAAAACTACAGAAATAATTTGGTGGATTAGAGAACCATAGAAATTATAGAGATAGAAAAGGCTACGTTATCCTGGCAATCTTTCACTCAAAAGTGCAGATTTGTTCCCTGCACGATTTTTCTCCAGTGCTTTGTCATGCAGGAGTGTTGGTATAGACACTCTGTTGAGACAATATCTGCCACCTATTCTCCATGAGCTGAAGCAGCTCCTATGTACTTCCTACTACCAGAGATGGTTCCTTTGCAGTAGAATTCCACCTGATGTGGTCACTGTATATTATGTCTAGTCCTGGTCTGTCAAATGGAGAAAAAAGGAAATCCTCATTTGCATTCCAGTACCTTATTGGCCAAACACTGCTCAGAAGTTGAAGCGGGGCTATGCAATTTTTATTAATATTTGAATACCTAATAGTTTGGAGGCTGATCTAAACTTCTTGGGTCTGCAGCACTAGGACACAGCTCTTGAGACAATAGGCTTTCTTATGACAACTCCAGGACTTCCTGATTGACCAGCTATACTCCAAGGAAAACTTTTCTCACGTTATTTTGGCACTTTCAATTTTTTCTAACCAGGAAGCACAGAGTTGTGCAAAATGAATGGTTATTTTTGTAATGATCAAAAATTTTTGAACCTGCAATAAGGTTCATGTCAAGTTTTGGGTAAAGAACTGGTTCTGTTCATAGTGCATCTGAGGAGATTCCTCTGGACCTAGTAGTTTCTGGATGTTTTGGGGGCAGATATGTGAGAAGCATCAATGCATCAGTCTCGCTGTGTAAAATATCTACAGCACAAAGAGATCCATGGAGAGCATGACCCAAGAAGTCAAAACAGGACCCTTTACATTTTCCACTGCCACCAAACCCGTTTGACTGAATTACAGGTTAAAAAGGCATCATGTCTGTAACTGTTGGGCTTTAGCAAGCATGTCCTTTTGCTTAATGCAGTACCCTGCTCATTTCTTTTGCAAAGAAACCAAAGACTTCTCAGGTTTATCATAAAGTTGTAAAAATTTTATTTACCCCATATTTCCTGCTGGGTTATTTATGAGGCATTTTGTCAGGTCTCATAAAGCTGCCTAGTAAAATATATTTTCTTACAAAAAATAAATAAAGTCATTCGTGTGAGACATCTTGGGAGCAGAGAGGACAGAACTGATGGGATGCACACATGCTCGGACCCCAGGAGAACAAAACAAAAAGAAAAGAAAAGTTCGGCACTGTTGTGTCCTATTATTAAATAACAGCTTTGGAGCTAAATTCTGCTCCCACTGATATTAATGGAAGTTTGCCCTTGAAATGCAAAATGATAGAAGACCCATCTGCCACAAAATTAAGATTCCAGAAAATGAATTTGAAATGCATCAAGGTGCCCAGAAACTATTGTTTCTACAAGGTGCATTTTTCTCCAAAATATTAAGGAATAGATTTAGTTCACCCAAGAATGGGCGTGAATCTTCATTCAAAACTTGAACCAGGATATTTAATGCTCAATTTTTTTAATCTTTTATTTAATGTAGTTTTTATAATTGTGTGTGTGTCTCTCTTTATGTCCCCAGTGGAACCACTGAAATACTGCAAGCAAAGGTATTCTTATAGTGAGTTCAACATGGCTATAGGGCATTAATTCACCTTTATTTGGCCTTCTCCAATTCATTCTATCACATAGATTCATAGATACAAAGGTCAGAAGGGACCATTCTGATCATCAGGTCTGACCTTCTGCACTACGCAGACCACAGAATCTCACCCACCCACTCCTACGAAAAACCTCACCTATGTCTGAGCTACTGAAGTCCTCAAATCGTGGTTTAAAGACTTCAAGGAGCAGACAAGCCTCCCTCAAGTGACCCGTTCCCCATGCTACAGAGGAAGGCGAAAAACCTCCAGGGCCTTTCCAATCTGCCCTGGAGGAAAATTCCTTCCCGACCCCAAATATGGCAATCAGCTAAACCCTGCGCATATGGGCAAGATTCACCAGCCAGATACTACAGAAAATTCTTTCCTGGGTAACTCAGATCCCACCCATCTAATATCCCATCACAGGCCATTAAGCCTATTTACCATGAATATTTAAAGATCAATTAATTACCAAAATCACATTATTCCATCATACCATCTCCTCCATAAACTTATTGAGTTTAATCTTAAATCCAGGTAGATCTTTTGCCCCCGTTGCTTCCCTTGGAAGGCTATTCCAAAACTTCACTCCTCTGATGGTTAGAAACACACTTACCACTCCGAAAACACGGATCACCTTAATGTGGGGGTAGAGAAGCAGGATGAAAACTCCAGACCCCCTTCTGAATGGCACGCATTCTACCTAGAACTCAAGCGACACAGCCCAGCAGGTATGTTGCACCTGGGATGTACATTGTACATTCAGCAGCACAGTAGGGGTGTTATACCTGGGATATGTCAGGAACAGAGGGGGGAAAAGAAAGAAAACTGGCAAGGGCCATTTAAAGAAAAGGATTGGGGAGGAGAAAAAGCAGGCAAGGGTCTTTTTGTTCTGTGTTTGTGCAGTGCCTAGCAAAATGGGGTCCTGGTCCTTGACTGGTGCCCCTGGGTGTTACCACAATACAAATAAATAGACAAACAAAACCAACAGAATGTGATAAAGAGTCAAAGTGTTAGATTTACCAAGGCATTCAGATGTCTAAAGATACAGACACACATCCAGTGGGACTCACAGAACTCCTTAAGCAGGTTAGGCACCTAACTCCCATTGCAGAGAATGGGAGTTAGGTGCCTTTTGTAAATCCCACTAGATACCTAAAGATGCAGATAGGCGCATAAATACCTTTGTGAATCTGGCCCAAAGGCTACTTAAGCAGTTCACATTGAATCCCTTCTTTTCACACCCCTATCTGCATGTTGTGTCTTTAGAACTTAAGCTCTGTGGGGAGGAACCTGCTTTCTTACATTCTTGCTAGACTTCTAGAACAGATTGGGATCCTATGTAAATCAGTTAACAAACAACAACAACGATCAGCAATGCGGCAAGCACTTTCTACCTGGGACGTACCTGGAACACTTGGTAGCATAGAAAGCGGGAGCATTCAGCAGTACAACTGCTCTATTTAACCTGGGTTTTTCTCAGTACACTTAATGACCGAGCAGGCGAAGTCCAGCTGGACGTACTTGAAACATTTATTAGCATTCAAGAGGTAAACATCATCAGATTTTCTAGGCATAAAGTAACTCAAATCCAGAGTGGGAGCAGAGGAAAAGAGAAATGGATCCTAAACAATCTCTGGAGAGCATTCTGAGTCCCGAGGGGTAGAGATGGGGAAAGAGAATAATTTTTACTCCAGCTATCACACAAGCTCTCAGGGAAATTCCTTCTACAGCTTAATTCAATTGTTAAAGAAAACACCTGCGTCTCTCAGCTCGCAAGAGGGTTTTGGAATCCTGACACGAAGCTCAGCCATCTGTTCTGGTCAATGACTGACAAAAAATGGCTGCTTCAGACTCAATGCAACAGGGAGACTGGCAGACATGTGGCAAGGCTGTATTTGCACTAGTGGGACAAATGGTGTTGACATTAACTTGCAAAATGTGAGTCAGCAGGATATTAGGATACTAGTTCTGGTGGCTGAGCAATGTCACCTAAAGAAGTCTGGCTAAGGCATGTGCTAAAAGACCTCCACTTTCAACTCAATCAATTGTGATTCGTGGGATAAAACCCTGAAAAGTGCATCTCAAAGCTCCAGTTCCTACAGGCATGTTGCTAATCAGAACAGGTGTTTCTTGAGTTTGAAAGTTGTCATCAATACTGTGCCTAGAAGAAGCAAATGTCAATTGAGGCAGATAAGTTAATCAGAGAAGTGCAATGACCCTCAATGGTATCTCTGCAAACTGCCACAAGGGCTTGCTTACACAATGCCGGCAAAGCACAATGGAGAGGTGTGATTTGTAACGTGTTGTGCGCTAACTGCCCCGTGTAGACTCTGTTGGCATGCTCGAAAAGTTCCCTGGGTCACGTTAGGACTATGCTAACATGAATTAGGTACCTCTTAGAGAATGCCAGCAAGGTCCACATGGGGCAGATAGAGAGCAACATTTTAGTGTGCTTTACCAATCACACCCCTCTGGCGCACTTTGCCATGTCATGTAGACAACCCAAATCAGATGAGCAGAAGACAAGGATGAGCACATGCCTTGTTTGTAACAGAATGTGCTGTTTCACTCTTCTCTCACTGCCAGTTGGCATCAGCACCAATTAACTCCCAGCAGTGCTAAGACACTGGTTATTTTGAGCCAAATAGGACCCTCAGCTGGGGAAGATACTGATGACATTTATTACAGTTTCAGAGACCACAGCTGAGTATCCAGGCTTTCCCACCACACTAGGAGAAGATGAAATTCTTTAATTTGTTTGTGTTCGAGTGGAACTCATATAAAAGAGGATTTGGGACACTGAGAAAGATTTAGAATGGATTCTGACCGTAAGCTGTGTTTCTGTGCAGCATTCCATGCATTCAGAACGGTCATTCCAGCATCTATTCTGATGATTCAATCCTCAAATTTTAGAGCCCATTTACTTGGTATTGTGGAAGGGACCAGGAGATAGTGTTTACCCCACATCGAACTGTAGTGCAGGCTCATCTGGGATTAATGGGGTTGAGACTTAAAGAAAATCTGTCCTCATTCTGAGTAGAGTAACTTGGATAGACATGCAGACACTGCCTCATCCTTTGTAGCTGGACGTTTTGCTGAACTGAAACATTCAGGAGCATCTAATTGTAGAAAAACTAAATAACTACAATAAAGCCAGATTGGAGGGTAACTTGTACAGAGATGGATGGAGCACAATTTGTATAGTTTAGAAAAGAGAAGATTCAGGAGGACATGATGGCATTTCTTCCTTTTAAGGAAGCAATATGTATGAAGGGGAATTTATTTTGTTTCTGAAGATGTTTGGACAAGGACTAGTGGCTGAAAGCTAAGGAGTTTAACCTTGGACTAGAGTTTAGACGAGAGGTTAAGAAAAAATTCTATAACTGGGAAATGGAGCCGACAACCTAGGGAGGCAAGTAAGGCACCATTACTCCAGACATTCAAGAACTTACAAATGTCATATTTGCCCTGAATGATGGATTAATTGGAGGCATGCTGCTAGTGAAAGTGTGGGAATTATAGTGGGTGATCCTAGTGGTCTTTTCTGGTCCAGTTCTCAGATGATATAGAAAGCATAAATCAATGGTACCTGGACCCACAGAATTTGTGTTACAAGTTCTCTGACAGACACCTATCTGAACAAAGTGAACCTCTGTGATATTTTCCCTGCTTTTCTCGTCTTACATACTGTTTCTGTCACACACACACTTTATCATGATGCTCATGACGGACTCCTGTCACTATTTCACAACTCATGGTAATGGCTAAATCAAGGTTAGATTTTGGGTTTAGATTTTAATGGTGAAAATTTTATGGGATTATCTGTTTTCATGGGATTGCCACCATTTGGGGCTGAAATCACATGAGAATAGCTGTTCTCATGAGATTTATTCTACATCTGAATCTGAACTGAAAAACAGGTTCCTTCCAACTTGGGGTCCAGTCAGAGCCAGCGCTAGGTTTAAGCAGGCCAAGCAATTGCTTAGGGCCCCAAGCAGCCAAGGGGGCCCCCTATTAATTATTAGTATGTGTTGGGGGGGGAGGAATATTCTTTCTTAGGGCCTCCAATGTGCTAGCACTGGCACAGGATCTAACCCAGGACCAAAACTACAGAGGTGAGTTCAGATCTGGAGATTTGAATTTGTTCCCCATTCTGTGATACTCAAAAGGGGTTCAGATTCAAGGTTTGGGCTTTGGACCCATATCTAATTTCAACAATTTCCACTAATTTCTCCTTCCAATATAATTTACTCAATATTCTTGTTAAACTCAAAACATGTGACCCAAGCCTCTGGCTGGATCTGGTGGAGATGCCATTTCCTGATGCGGTCCATGATGTATATATCTCAGAACTGTGCTAGATGTTAAAGGTTTTTGGAAGGGTATCATCAAGGCTCTCAGCAAAAGGGTGAGAGAAAAGGTGGAGATTCAAACGGTTTTTTCTCAGGTCCAAAACGTGCAACGATACTGGATTCTAAACAATACCTGGATATGGAACAAACCTCTCTGATAAGGATAAAGAAACATATAACCAAACTTTGGAGGGACAAAAACAATTTCCCAGAACGGACATCTGGCTACCTGAACTCTTAACAATGTCGTCTTTTTGATGTAAAAATATATACATAAAAGGACAGGACTTAATTTGCCACCTGGCATTCTTCTCATTTAAGCAGAGAGACAGTCAACAGAGGATGAATGTGGCCAAATCTGCAAGTCCATGGCTTAATATACATATGATAGGTGCATGTGCAGAAAAATTTTAAAAATGAAAACTGATTTCAGTTTTCGTGTTTCTGGCGAAGCAAGAAGACCCAGTTTTGGAAAGTAATCAGAGAACCTAATAATGTCAATAGGTAAACACCAAAATGTCTAGAAGCTTATCTGAACCTCAGGTCTGGCTCATGGTCATCTGAGAGCCCCTGAAAACATTGACAGTGTGGCCTTTTTACCCTCAACAACATAGTGAAAACCACATCCACTTTAATCTGTGCTTCCATTGTGGGGGCCACGAGAAACAACAGCTTCAGGGCAGGCAGGTGCCTTGGGTCAGACGTACAAATTTGTATCCAACCCTTTTACTTTTGCAAACTTGAGTTGTAAAGCAGCCTCTTTTGTGAAATTTACAGATCTTCCTAATTCCAGGGTGGCAGTGGACTAGTGAACTGAGCATGGAGTTGAGAGCTAGGAACTCAAATGCTAATCCTGGCTCTACCAATAACTTGCTATGTAGCCTTTGGCAAAACATGTAAGGTCTGATTGTTTAAAAGGCTTCAACCCAGCCCATGAAGTTTGCAGGCACAAATGACAGTATTTAAGCATCTAACTGCAAATCAAGTAGTTAAATAAGTAAATGCTACCTGGTGTAGCAACAATTAATTGTGGGTCTAATTTGTACAAACAAATCAGAGGCTGTATTTCAAAATTTGTCTTTTAACCTCTCGGTGCCTTTGTCTCCTCAACTTTAAGGAGACGGTACCTCAGCTGAGTGCTGTTTACCAAATTTTGTGGAAGCATAAAGTAATATACTATTATTTCAGTCAGGCCGCATATATTCCAAGAACAGATCTTCTGGTGACATATTGGCATTTCTGCCAGCCAGAGGAAAATTAAAAAATAAGGAAGGAGTGGCAATCAACCTTTTTGAACTCCAGAAAAGATTTAGTTTTTGTCCTGAGGGAAGATTTGTCTCCGTTTGTATTTCCTTTGCACTCATTTGCCAGCCCTCATTCTCACATTTCTTCACCTCTCGCCACAAAAATTAAAGGAGTCTAATCTCCATCACTGGATAAGGAATGCCTGGTTAGCTGTGTTTCCAAGACACAGAAACAGCAATCTTTCTACTCTTTAACATCAATAACACCAGTTATTCTCCCAAAGAATTATCAACAATCCCATTGCTATATTTACAAAGAAGCAGGGCTATTCTTAGAAAAAAACACTTAAAAAAGCCATTTTATTTAGTTTTCTTGGCAGTTATACAAAAATGTAAGGAATGTTGTCAGTTAAAAACATCAAATCCCTAACACAAGCCTGTAAGAGCTTTCCTAATGCATATTTACAGTATAGAAAACAACCACTTTCCTGTGTTGTAGAACAAACAAGGACCTTACACTCTTCCACTCAGCTGTTGCTGAAGCCTGGACATTAAGTTTGACACAGAATGCTGCTCTTAATGGTGTGGATTTGTAAACCTTAATGCTTCGGAAATGGGACCTCGTGTCTTTTTTTTCTTTTTCTAAAAATAAATGTGAATTAAATTTTAGTGCTGGGGAATAGTTCTGAATTGGCAGCCCAAGGCATTTGAACAATCTATTGAACCACAAAGAGATATAACTATGGACAGTGACAGCACAGGCTTCTTCTGCAGTGTTTCTCAACTCTGAACCGGAGAGATCCATCTCTAGTGGTGAGACAAAATCTGCCTGCCCACCACATCCTTATTGGTAAAGAAACAGACTTCAAGGCCTATTCAGTCCTTGGCTTTTCAGCTGAGAATTCCAACAATACACAAATTAGTACCAGAGCTTTTTCTATGAGATGGCCACCTGCCCACCAGCAAATGGACCGAGACCATCCACTTATTTCATACAAGTCCCACCAAGAGACACCAAACTGACCATGATAATAACTAGGCTGTGGAATATTCTTCCATGGGAAATCACAGAAGCCCAGTCATTTGGGACTTTTGTAACTATATTGGACAAAACTCTAGACAACATACCGTAAAGCGCAGTCTTTCACTGGCCGGCAGGCAGGTTGGATGATCTACTAGATGTTTTTCAACCCTAATTCAAATTACTCTATTTTCTTTTATTCTCTATCAATCTAGTCTGGTTGGAATTGGCGGCCTAGAGGGGCAAGATTCCATAATCCAGTCCCCTGAACCAGATTGGAGTCAGTGAACTAGAAGAAAAAGACTCCATACAGCCCATTCCCAATCCCTGAAGCAATCTAGATTCCCCAGCCATTGGTCAGATTGGAATCAATGTCCTAAAGGTGAAAAACTTCATAACCCACTCCTAATCTCCTGAAGCATGCAGCCCTTTGATATTATTCCATTGACAGCTCAGAGGAGCTGTTTTAAGCTACCGTGTATGGAATTAGGCAGGTCACTTTTCTATAGCCCTTTCCTTTGCAGGGCACTATGAATTCTCTCTCTAAATGTTTTGATTGGGTGCATGTTTCCCAACTTTACACACATTTTCTCTCTTTCTGTAAGAAGATGAAGAAAATTAATATGTGTAAATTCATCCCTTGTCTCCACTGAATTCAGTGTTCTTAAATCAGGAAAGAATTTGATCAACTCTGCTCAAATAATAGTCAAGAAGATTGCGGCACCAAATGATGAAATCTACAAAAGATAAGCCTGGCTCCTGATTGACACTTGTCCTGGTGGTCATAGAATCATCCTCCACCTTGGCAGATCATTTACAAATCCTGACTTCATTTTGGGTAGGTTGTTGTGTGGTGACATCACATTGGAACATGATGATGTTGCTCAGTTATGTTGTAATGCAGTATCACCCTGATGGGATGGAACACATGAGCACATCAGGATACACTGCCACGGTGTCGGGATGCAGCATCGCTGCACTGCAATACATCATCAGAACAACCTGACTCATTATGCAATGTCACGACAGAAAACAATGAGAGGCTGGGACACATCCTGAAACTGGCCCCGACTCATACCACGTTGAAAAAAGAAAATAACTCCTCCTTATGGCAAATTAAACAACCCCTTGGAACTTCACAGATTTTTTCTGATTTGTGTCCTAATCATAATGTTGTGCACTCCTAGTTATTCTTCTGGTTTTATCCATCATAGTGATCAAAACTTAAGGTGGCCAAGTGTAGAGAAACCAAGTCAAGAAATTGACTACACTGCAGCTGCAATGAGAAACTCCACAAGGCCTGTGGCTTCTATCCATTGTCATATAACAGTCTCATCATCATACCAAGTGTCAATCAGATACCAAGAAGGGAAAACAATTGTCAGACAGATTTTCACAGAGCCAGCTGACTGGGCCATGGCTGCTTTGTGTACTATGCCAATGCACTGTCATTTCTAATGGGGGAATTTATACAGTGTAATTATAGCAGAGATTGCTCCAGGCTACACCCTGTTGTGTTATAAACCTGGCCATTGCACTGCCATTAGTCAGAGCCTTAAATCTAAGATTGGATGGTTTTTCTAAAAGATCTGTTCTAGGAATTGTTTTGGGAAGTCCAATGGCCTGCGTTATACAGGTCTGTCTGTCTAGATGGTTACAATGGTCCCTTTTGGCCTTGGAATTTATAAAAATAACACTAAAAGTAATCATAAAAAGCAAGTAGTCATCAAAGCCTGACTAAGAAAAGTGGAGTATTCCAAAACTTTGTACATACCAGTCACTGGAAATTAGGTGATGATGATGATGCTTCTTTTAGTGCTATAAGTTTAGATAGCTTAGGACAAATCCTGACCTTACTCAGTACCAAAGGGAGTTTTGACTCAGTAAGGCCCTCAGAGCTTAGTTTCTTGATAGCATTTGAATTGTAACTGTGAGATCAGAGGGGAGTTTCTCCCACTGAGCTTTGATAGCAGCCCAGCAAGAATGGTTTTAGGCGCAGACAGGTGAGATGCATTGTGCATGCTGCCCCATGCAGTAGCACAGAGCTGGAGTGGGGAAGGGATGAAGAGATGATACTACATCTTCTTGTCCTGATGCTGGATGAATACGTAATGAGGCCATGATGACATGCCAAAACCAATTGGTTTTCGAGGGGTGTGGGGAGATAGCGAACTCCCAAGAATAACCACAGGGATGTTAAAATCTGAACACTAGATCTGGCCCCCAGCTGGTTCCGCTACAGCAGCCAATAAAAGGGGTCACACCAAACGCGGTACCTTATCTCTGAATCTTGGCATCCAAAACCAGCAAGGGTACCCCAATCCATGACACTGAACATGGTTCCCCAGAACCAGTGCCCAATGAAAGATGAGCCGCTCACCTCTGGGGGTGGGACCAGTTGGGAGGGAATAGATCTATCATGGGAAACAACCATCAGGTTTGGGGATGGGCAATTTATGTAATGGGAATTAATAATAATACTTCACACTTATAGTACTTCTTATCTGAGGATTCCAAACCACTTTATATAGGAAACCTTCTATCCCCATTTTACACTGATGGGCTCCAATTCTTTTTGCCTGGTGGCTCAGGACCTGTGATGGGGACAGAATTGGCTGTATGTCATCTTTGCACTCACCCCAGTCCCTCTGGGCTGTTCTGAATGATTCCACTTTCAAACAGCTCTCGAGGGGGCTGTTACAGCAGCTGGGAATTGCTGAAGACAGTACGTTTTGGCCATGTCCCTTCCTGCCCCCAGCTCTTCCCTGGCTCTAAGCCACACAGGGATTTGCCTCCCACCCTCCAGGAAATCCCCAGCTGCCTGTTTAGGGCAGCTTTGCAGCCTGTCTGGTGCTGGAGGACCTGGATTACGGCCCAAGGAATCTGAGGCAGATGTGACACACCGCACAGTGAATCAGTGGCACAGTCAGACAGTTTCCTGACTGCTAGTCCCTCACTGTGTCTATGAGACCGCACAAGATAAGAACTTAAAAGTTTGGGTGTTTATCCCCATGTGCAAACATTTTAGATTTTCTAACCTGGGTGAACATATGATAAGAAGTGGTCATTACTACTTACATTTTGAAAGAACAGCTACCTTTCGTGATATATTGGCATTTCCACTTCTGTCTTGGATGGGAATTAAACCAGAAGACACAGCAGCAACGGAAGTAACAAAGTGGGGTTGGGGGAGAATTAGCCAAACTTTTCAAATCTCAGAAAAGGTTCCCTTCACGTTCTGTGCAAAGGTTTAAGCTAGATCTTTTCCTAGCTGGGTCAGTTGGCCCTGACTCTCTCTATCACCTGACAAGAAAATGACTGAGGAGCTCTGGCAGCTTAGGGCTGAGGAAAGAGCCACGTCATTCATAGCCCTAGTTTTTCTGCCAAATACTTTCCTTTGGTCTCTCATTTGGGTATCATTTCAGGAGGAAGCTTAAAATAACGGAGGATTTAGCTTCATTGTTTTAACAATAGATAACATCTTCCCTGGCTTTAAGTTTAAAATTCTGCATGAGTGAGCTGTATAACACAAGTGAGAGATGCCGACCGTGACCATATGTGTGCGTGTGCAGGTGTAAAAGAGTGGTGGTAAATGGTGGCATCAAATACTTTTAACAACAGTTCATTAATGTTTTTTAGGACAGGATTTTTCTTTCTCCCAATTTTCTCAAATTCTGATGCCTTCCTATCCACTTGGGGAAGTGCCCAGTCATTTTACCAAACTTCAGCACAAACCTCTGTAAAACTTCTGCTGCAAAAATTGTGCATGCTTTCTCTCTCCCCTAAAGGGTGCGCGCGCACCTGTGAAAAAGATAGGAAGTCAAAACCAGCACCCTGGTTTAATTTTCTACTTGAGATACTTCATCTCATTGTAAATGGCTGCTAACCAGCAACAATTCTCATGTGAAATGTGAGTTGATGTGTCACATGCTTGTCAGTAATTTAGCCTTGGTGCCCTCGTGATCTTTGCTTTTGACTGCAGATTGAGTAGTTTGAAATTGTTTGCCAGGGTGGTTTTTCGATAGCAAATTTGTTTGGTTCTAGTGGGATTTCTGTTGTCTGCAGTTTTGTTTGAAGAAGGGAAGTATCACTCAACATTCTCCAAGAAACTTGGTGACAAGTGTCAGCACTGGACTACAGGGCACTACAGTTGAGTTGCTCATAGCCACTGAAATGGTGATATAGAGTTTGCAAGACTGGAGTTGCAGAGTTCGCAAGTTTACAACCAGCTCTTTGAAAACACAAAACACACAGGAAGTGATTTTGGCCTAATATTTCCAGCGCCCCATATTATCCACCAGCAACAAAACTGTCAGAACAGACCATTGGATTGCGCAACTTTATTAAACTTCCCTGTTTCCTCCATTTATGGGTTTTTAACCTCCCAGCTAAATAATTGATCTGGTGCTTATGGCAACATTGCCTCTGTTTCTTTTTCTTTATTGCCTATGGATCTCAACAATTAAATATACAGTGAGCTTGAACAAAGCATGGCCTTGTCTATACTAGCATACACCTTGCATATCACATGTCCCCAACACAATTGCTACCTATGGCGTACAGGTGTTCACACTACCAGGTGGAATGCACACACTCTGACCAAGACTAACCAGCTTTTCCTCCACTACTGTGTCACACTCCCTGCCTGAAGTCCTTGGCTGCTCTTGGTTCAGACCAGCCTCCAACTGCCTTCTTTCCCCCCTTCAGGGCAGACCTGAGTTCTCCTCCAACCCCCTCTTTTAGACAGACACAGAAGCAGCTTACCTTCTCAAGCTTATGTTAATATTGCATTGGTCTTCATGCCCACAGGTGGGCTGGCAGAGGGCCTGGAGGTAATTAGAGATTCTCTACCATTGCATCTGCAAGCATGAGGGAGTAGCAGGGTCTTAGTTCCTCCCCTGCACAGTGCAAGCATGAATCCTCATACAGGGAAGAATCATTCAAAGCAGGCAAAGCAATAAACCAAAAACATGGACAGGTGCAAAGAGACATCATAGGCCACAGATATTACGCACTTGCCCTAGGGAGATGTGCTGAACACGTGGGATAGGTGGACAAACCAGAGGCCCTGCAACTCTGGCAGGGAGTCCTTGTATGGGCGCAAGGCACTATGTACACTGGACGCAAGAGGGCTAGTGTGGATTCACTGAATCATTCTATCTTGCAATGGTGCAATCCTACTGATTCAACTAGTATGGTACGGCTCTCCGATATAAACACATCCAGAGAGAGAGGGCAACCAGGCCCCAGCTCTATGATCTGCCAAATTATTTTGTTCTCCTTGCCACAGACTTTAAGGGAATGCAGCTGATTCCAGCTCTCCCAGACAGAGATACTGTCCCAAAAAAGCTAAGGAATGCGAGGCTCTGGGCTGCCAAACGTCTCAGTCACTGCCAGATGGGGACTTAGGGATTAAGAAGCTCAGCTGTAGTAAAGACTCCAGCCATCAACTGCATCAGAGCCATGAAAGCCTCAGCCTGAGAGAGAGGTTGGCTCAAACTCACTAGGGCAGCTGAGCAAGAGAAAAATGACACAGTGTCATAGCTCTGACTTCACCCTCTGTAATGGCACATTTCTTGCCTGTAAGAGAGGAAAGGAAGAAAAGGACAAAGTGCATCTCGTAATGTTATTTCCCAGAGGGTTTGGCAGTGGTTTAACCTGGTACAACTGTCCTTGCAGAAAGACATATATATATATATAATCAGCTACAGTTGGTTAATTAAATAGCAAAAGCATCCTGATTGGTTAATAACATAGATTGGTTAATAATTACGGTAAGTCACGCAGTGTTTTAATATAATTTAATACGTGCTGCAAAGAATGCAAGGAGACGCATTAAAGAGCCATTTGTAGCTCACAAGCCTCAGTCTGAGTCTCACTGTGCTAGAGGGTGAGGATTGAGTTGCATTGTCAGGGAGCGGTGGGTGTGAAGCTGGATTGTAACAGCAGGGAGTGCCACAAATCAGACAGGATGGATATTGTCAGAACTTTGTGGGGGAAGCCTGAAAAGCACCAGATCACAGAGTGTCCCACTCTAGCCAGCTAATTTCAGTCCCCTTCTCTCGTAAGCGTAAATACACTTTAAAAAATAAAACGCACCCTTTAGGTGCTACCATGATGTTCCTTATCTTTCTTTGCCCTCAGGTCCATGGGGCATCTGCTGATTTCTGGCATTTGGGGGGGGGAAGGTGTCTTATGCTGGTCTCTGCAGGCTTCTGAGTGTCATGTTGATGGATTTGGCTTCTTCCTCTATTGTTCTGCTTAATGTATCTTTAGGTTGCCCTCTTTTTCTCTTTCCTAGTGGCATGCATTATCACTTGCCATGGAAGTCATGCTGATGGCCTCCTTAAAACATGACAAATATATCTTTCTTCATCTTCTTACCACATTTGATGCTTTAGATTAGTTTGCTCTACTTAACATTTCTGATGGTGCAAGAAACTCTTTCCAATGGACTCTGAAGATCTTCCACAGGCATTTACTTTGGAATGAATTGTTTTTCTTATCAATTTCTGATGTAGACTTCTATGACGGTGCTCCATAAAGGAGGACAGACATGATGCCGGTGTTAAACATTCGCATTATTTTGTCTGTTTCAATCATACTACTTTTCCAAATCTTTTCAAGTTCAGGAAAGTTTTTTGCTGCTTTTGATATTTGTTGCTTGATATCCAGCATGGAGTCACCGTCACAGCACATCTCACTCCCGAGATCGGCAAAATGACTTCTTCTAGTGTTTTTTCATCCATTCTAATGGTTACTTTTGGGACACTGATAGCCATATATTTTGTCATCCCCTTGTTGATAAACAAACCAACTTATTTTGCTGAATCTGCCAAAAGCTGTGTCTTTTTATTCCCTTAAGTTGTGTGTTGAACAAAGCAGGACGATGTCATCAGCAAAAACAAGGTCATCCAATTATATTTTATAATTTGTCCACAAAATTCTTTAGTTGCCTTCTGCAATTACTTTCCTCATGACATAGTCAATGAATAGTTTAAACAATAGTTTGGACATACCATTTGTTGCCTTACTCCAAGTGCCACTGCAAATCATTGGCAGATGATCTCATAATTTCTGATTGCACATTTGGCATGGATCATATAAATCCTTGATTATTCTAATTATTTTTGTAGGTATTCCATAACGTGCCATAATTATCCAAAGACGGTCTCTCTGTGTTCACTGTTAAAGCCTTCTGGAAATCTATAAAATGTATCACGAGGCACTTGCCAGAATGCAAATTCATAAATAAATAATAATAACCACCTTCCCTCACTTCTGCATTTATTTATTGCTAATATTCAACGTTTCTCTGACTCTCAAATGCCTGATGTATGTACCCTCCCAGATAGAAATAAAACCTGCCCTCAACATTCCAACGAGACTCTTTCCATATCCAGGAAGTTTTGTGTGTGAAAATGGAAAGAGGATAGAATTTGGTTTCCCTTAGCATCTTTTATACTTGAGAGATCGCAAAGCACATTTGAGTTATTTACTGGCAAAGCAGCCGTAATGCACTTTGCTGTAGCTTTGCTGGTAGATCACAGAACCTGGTCTGCTAATACAGGGAATACTGGCCAGGACCTTACAGTTATTTCACCTCCATTTATGATCTAAGATCTTAAATTTACACATGGACAACCTCAGATGGATGGTCTCACCCACATCTAACAAAGTAGTGGCCCCTGCAGTGTCAGGATTGGGTATAAATCCAAGCCCTGGACTCAAACCCAGAACCAGCTTTCTTGGGAGCAAGGAGAACACCAGAACATGACCATTTTGAATGTCTTAAAGAGGAAGAATGAAGTTTTGCTCTCACTTATACTGAGGAGGAGTCAATGGAACTACTCGGGATTTACACTGGTATGAATTCAGAATTTGGCCTATATTTTAAAAGGGTGTTTTTTATAATGGGATCTCAAATTCACTGGGAACCAAGACCTGCTGGCATTTCTCTGTGCCAGAGAGCACCCTAACTGAGAGAACCTTTTAACGAGGGATGGAGCTAGTTCCCTTGTGGTAATAAAAGCCAACAAACCCTAAAAAATCCATTCAAACAGTTTCTCCTTTCTCTTGGATTTTCTGAAACCTAATCAGTTTCTAGTGTTAAAAAACATAAATCTACATCTGCAATGAACGAGATGTTGGAACGATACAAGGCAGAAGACATGAGACAGAAATGGAAAGAAAGAGAACGAAAGGAGTACAAGAGAAAAAGAAGGAGAAAGAGAAAGAGCTGGAAGGAAAACACAAAGCAGCAAAGGAAACCCCTACAATGACAGCGTCTCTGTAACCACAGCCAGACACTGCACAGTTTACCTCCCCCCTCCCTGCCCCAGCCTGGACTAACTGTAACAACATCTGTTACACTTGAGCTCTGCTCAGTTAGTGGCATGTTTGTTTAATTGTGGGCCTGGTTTGTTATTTTGCTTCCCATTAGGAAGCTGAAGAAAAGAGGAGGAGGGTGTTTTCATTCGAGGGAGTTTTTCACCAGGACAATGAGCTTTTTTTCCATGGCACTGAATGGCCAGAACTAGCTGTACTGCTTCTCTCGACAAGACAGACGCTTCCAAAGCCCATTGTTCAACCTGATGCATTAAGGGCTCACACTTGTAATTTTGGCGCTGATCCCCTTCTCCCATTGTGTGATCAGAATGGGCTGAAAAAGGAGAGTCTGTCCTCTTTATCTGGCAGCAAGAAAAGGAGGCGGTGGCAGCAGCGGCTTCTCCTCTGCCCACCAAGGTTTTCTTTCTCCTGCTGCAGGCTGGGGAGAGCAGTTTTGAAAAACTTTTCTGAACACTCCAGTGAAAGTTCCCCAAACTTTCTCCCATCGTTGTAGCTGTTTGGCCTTCTTTCAGCCTTCCCGAATTCAGCAATGGATATTTTGGAAAAATGTGACTTCTTCCTGCCTGTCTCTTTAGATTGTTTTTTTGTTTGTTTTTTAACCTCTAAGGGCAGTTTTTTTAGTGCTACAGCCGTGGAGATGGGAGCCCTCTGTATATATACACAGAACAGGTACAGGATGGCTGCACAAGCTTCCCCCATCCATTGTTCTCCTGCCAAAGTGCCTCATCACTGAACTAAAGGGAATTTTTTTTACTCTGTGGCCAATTCAATACTTGGCTTCTCTGATGAGAATGCCATCAAAGGATGCTATTTATAATAATAGCTTCTGTGATGCGGTCACCCGCCCACTAGGAACCACTGGACTAAGACCATGTGCTCATTTTGCCCAGGCCAGCATGCAGCCTTTGGGTTTGGAGGTCCTGTTTGAGGAGCACTGGCAAGTTCAAGCTTCTTATTTTTCTTGCCCTCCTTATGGCCAGGGCTGCTGCTCCAGTTGCTGACTCAGCAAGACATGCAGCACAAACGCTGTACTGGGCTTAAGGGCTAATGGGTGTGTGACACTGAAATAACAAGAGCAGGTTACGCTAGTATTATGGAAAACAAGGCAGCTTGGGAGCAGGGACAAGCCAACCAGTTTGCATAAAAACAGAATCACCTTTCCTCTCCAAACAGTCATTTGAAACTAGAGATGGGCTCAAACTAAATCATTAGGGAAGTTTGGATCCAGCTCAGACCCATCTCTGCTCCAGAGGGAAACTGGACTCAAGCTGAACATTCCAGAGGTTAATTTCTGAAAAAAATAAAAAGTAGAGAAGGGTTAAAAATAAATAGAACATCTGTAGCTTAAACATAAACTTAGATTAGAAACAGGCAAGGCAAACAAATAAACAACAGCGCCTTGACCCTGCAATTATTTATAAAGCGGTTCTCAAACTGTGGGTTGGGACCCAAAGCGGGTCGCGACCCCCTTTGAATTGGGTCGCCAGGGCTAGCTTAGACTTGCTGAGGCCCAGGGCTGAAGCCCGAGCCCCACTGCCCAGGGTCGAAGCCAAAACGCGAGGGCTTCAGTCCTGGGCGGTGGGGCTCAGGTTGCAGGCCTCCTGCCTGGGGCTGAAGCCCTTGAGCTTCAGCCCTCACTGCCCAGAGCAGTGACACTTGGGCTTTGGCCCCCCCTACCTGGTAGCAGGGCTCAGGCTTTGGCCCTGCACCCGGTAGTGGGGCTTGGGCGGGCTCAGGCTTTGGTCTCCCCTCTTGGAGTCGTGAAGTAATTTTTTGTTGTCAGAAGGGGGTCACGGTGCAGTGAAGTTTGAGAACCCCTGGTTTATATATGAGAGTAACTTGATGGACATGTGTAGCCTCTGAGCTCAAATGGACGGCTCTTTGCATGAAGTTACTCACAGGCATAAGAGTGTGCAGGATTGTATATGCTTGGGAAGGAGCTGTCTCTCCTTAGACGCTTGTTCAGCACCTGGTACAAGGGGGTCCCAATCCTGATTGGAGTCTCTGGGTGCTACTTTAATAAAATAAAATTTCCCAAGTCCCAGCCAGGACCAGCAGAAGTGCCAGAATACCATAGGAAATGTTTGCAAGCAATTTAAAGTCCAATTGGAAGCAAACGAGACAGATTGCAAGCCCAGTTTTGCCCTATGGAGACAATTTTTCCAGCCCAGTTATGAAGATTCAAAGAGTTTAGAACTGCTTTGGCTGGGCAATGGCCTCCGAGTTTTCAGCTGCTCATCCAAAATGAAACCTTTGAACGTCTCAGATTTGCCCATCCCTACTGATGAATGCCACTGAGCATGTGGTCTTTACAGTCAGGCCTGTTGTCTCTATGGATCTTCCGAAATACATCTCCCGCCATTTTAATTCTAAGACTACAGCCCATTATTGGACTGAAATCTAAATTCAAGTCACACCGGCAAAACTCTCAGTCCCTACAGCTTTTAAAATAAAAAGTTTTTGGGGGTGCATTGGCCTCTGGAAGCTCTGATATGGCAGAGCCAAACAGAGCCGTTCATTCCAGAAAAGGAAGTGGTTAGAAATGGGGGAGAAAACACCTTGATGGATTCCTTCTCCTTAGCTATTAGGCTGCTTCACAGCACCTTTGGTGGCATATCAACTAATGCAGGGACAATGCCCAAAGTCAGTGTAACAGAGTCCTACTGCTAATTTACTGTGGTCCAAGGGCCACACCTCATTCACATGAAATGGAGCAGATTCCAGCACCTTCATGTTTAATAGGATGGTTTGGCCATCAGAGACTACAGCTTCCAGCATGCAGTACTGCTGGCTGGCCAGGCCACTCAGATTGAGAAGTAGCATGGCATACTGGGAGCTGTAGTCTTCCCAACCTATACAACTATTAAGGCACCCATTTACACTGAAGAACAGAGTGAGCTGCGTTTGGCACGTAGGCTAGATGTTTGCCACTACTTGTTTGCAAGGACCCATCTACGCTGGCTTTAACTAACACTATCTACACAGCTAGAATTTAACAGCCACGCTTAAGTGAGACTGGGGTTTTGTCTTCGTTGCAAAATAGGCATGTGTTTTTTCACTGCAATAACTATCTCGAGATCATTATCTTAATGTACAATCCCAGTGGAGACAAGGCCCTGTCATGTTTACCAAGGCCCTGTCATGTGGCTAGGGGAGGTCAACTCCAGTTTGGGGGAAATAGTGTTGATCTCACCTAGCTATATGGCAGTAAAAGCTACCTATGCATTGACTCCACAAGGACTGTACAGTGAGACAGTTTACATGCATGAGTTATCTCACTGTAAAAACTTTACCTTTTTCAGCAGTGAAGACATAGCCTTATCTTGTGTCTTCAGTAGGAAAAATGTATTTTTAACTCATGTTAAGCAAATCCATATTAATTAAGTTGTGTTAAAGTCCTAGAGAAGAGAAGGCAATTGTAGTTTTAACTTGAGTAAATCCTGGTAAACCCTAGTGGGGGAGCATAGGCTTTACTGCGACTAGCTAATGCGTTAAAACTACAACAGCCTTGTCTCCACTAGGATTTTAATATGGGTTAGTCAACATGGGTTAGTCATACACCATCTGTTGTGGCTGAACCAGTTTTGCCACTGTTGATGGTATCAAGTCATGTTTGAGTAGCCATACTGCTGTCCCAATAAAGACCTAGGGCTAAATTCAAATGAAGCCCACGCAGCTTTGTGCATTTACTTCAGCAGTAAATTGAGTCCCTAGGCTAGAAGATACTTTGTAACTGGTTCAAACCTGTTCACATTGATTGGCCAGATCTTGTAAGTGGTTTTGGCACAAGAGTTTAATAGTGCTTAGGCAAGATTTCTTTAACTGGATAAAATACAATCGAGAGGTCTTAAGTGCTGTCTACAGTACAACTATAATTAAGTCAAGGAGCTCAGTTACAACATGATTGTCCCTTGACCTAGTTATAAGATGTAGTATAGGATTGTACCTAATTGTGCTGTTTTAGCTTGGCTATCACCATGGACGGTTAAGATCCAGGCTATGCTATGAACAGGTATAGGGGACAACTGTATTGTATCGAGGCTCCCCAACATGATTCTATTTGAAGTATAGACAGTGCCCTGTTCTGAGTTGCCCTGAGCTGTCTAGAGATACATTCACTGCTTTTTTTTGAGACTAACACGGCTGCTACTCTGAAAACTGCTTTGCTTGGATAATCTGGCTATCAAAGAATGACCCCATCTGCAGTGTTAAACCTGGCAGCACTGAGCAAAGTATTTACCACCCTCCAGTTGAGGGGCGTGTGATGTTTGTTTAAGCTCAGGCCATTTTTACATTTTCTCAGTGATGTGATAATTGCATTTAGATAGCCCCAAGTCTCTCTGCTAGGCCTTTTCACAGCACTCCCCTTGCCCCCAGCAGGGCTAATTTAAAAGCGGCTCCACTCTAATGAGATATTGCACTGTTAAAAAAAATCCAGGCGGGGATCTCTCCAAAAACAACAAAGGGGGCCAATTACAAACAAATGTGTTGAAGGATCCCAGAGCCGTCTGTGGGCGAATTAGGGCCAATTAAAGGTCAAAATGATTTAGGGAATGAGGAGAGGGAAGGGAGACAACGGGCCAGGATCAGCCACAGAATATATTTGTGTGCACGTTAATTATTTTTTTAAACTACTGATGGACTAACCTCAGAGATGCAGTCTACCTGGGGTTTTCAAACTGTGCTAGCAATACCAACACCTCTCAACCTCAGTCAGTGTTTAGAAATCTATAGGATTTGAAAAACAGAAATCTAGTCCACATTTAAATTGATCATTTATGCCGAGAATACAGTCATGTCATTGGGACCCAGTGACAAGAATTGTTCCTCCAAACAATGTTAAAACCCAGTTCCGTTTAAGGCTGATAGGACCCAGCCATGCTTTAAAGGTATCCTCAAACTGTGCCAAAGCCTTGGACATGGTGATCTTTGGTGGGGGGGATACCATGGCACAATCACTTCCCTGACACAGTGAATAAAGTAAAGGGACCCTGAGTTAGCCTGAACCAGTTCACTAAATACACTTTCTGGTCCACTCTAGGCAGGGTCTCACAGAAGTCTTGGACAACGCTGTAACAGTTCAGCAAATTGTGTTACAATACATTTGGCCTTATCTACAATGACACAGGAAATATATTTAGGAAGGTGTTGTGCCTGCCTGCATTAGGATGATATTTTGTTCTCAGTGTAAAGAGGTTAACTCATCACTAGATTAAAAAACAACAACAACATAACAAAACAAAAAAAACTTTATGACACAAACATATTCTATAACCAAATCTGCCTCATTCTTTTCCCTTCCCTCTTTCTTCCTGATGTCCGGTATCATTTTGACCTTTATTTGGCCCTAATTTGCCCACAGACGGCTCTGGGACCCTTCGACACTTTTGTTTGTAATCTGCCCCTTTTGTTGTTTTTTAGGAGATCCACTGCTGAGCGTTTAAACATTGTTCCCTGGAAGGTGTTAACATAGTCTGAAAACTCAGAGGAGACTGGGCCTTTGAGGTTTGGAGGATTGGTTCAAAGAAGAACACCTTGCCATTATTAAGGATGTTTTATTAATTATTATTAGTAGCAGTACTTTATGTCCAACAATTTCAAAAAGTGTTTAAATTCTTAATGCATTAAGACTCGTAACTCTCCTGTGAAGGAGGCAAACATCATTCTCGCTGTAGTACTGGTATGGAAACAAATATGGAAAGGTGAACTGACTTGCTCCTGGTTTCATCATGAATTAGTGGCACTGCTAGGAACAGCACTATATCTCTTGAATCTCAATCCTGGTGCTTTAACAAAAGCCCATCTATGCTCACCCAAGGAGCCTGGAATCTTAGCTGAAAATGATCCCGATTGTCCAAGCATCTTGCATCGGTAAAACTGGACTGGAAACGTCACAGGGACACATCCCCCGGTATTTCAGCACTTCTACTTGCAGGCCTAGCCAGAAGCAGGAAGCCCAAAGAGTGCTATGGAAATGAAATGATAAATCATGAACCAGTCTTTTTCAAACCTCAGAAAATGTTCAGACTTCAGGTTTTGTTCGAATTTCAGATGAGGGTTAGGGTCAGTTGTTGTTTTTTTTTAAACCCAAAACCAAAGAGGTTTGGAGAAGATTTGGACTTCTGAGTGCTTCGCCACCCAACTTTCTCAATTTCACACAGAGTGAATTAACAAAGGATCCCTAAGACCCAGGCCAAGTACTCAGAGAGATTTAGTATGTACAACAGGGACTACTCAGTCTCTGCCCCACACGAGAGGGAGGAATATCAATGTGTGTGTGTCTGTCTGGATTGTGCAGCAGTGTCTGTCCAGAGAGTTTAGATGGGGGCCTTAAAATTCAGAGGAAAACCATTTTGGTGGATCTGGGCCTATTTCATTTCATTCACCCCTCCCCACCACATTTCTCCAAAGTGCAAGAGGTTTAAGATCTGGATTTTTGTTGTTCTATCCCTTAAAAGAGGGGCCATTGGCAACATTTGGATCCAGATCTGATTTTGGATTCAAATGCCTTCCAGGTTCAGAGGTGCTGAGATCTGAGGCAAGGGTTTAGTTCAAAAGTGAACCTGAAAAGATTCCTTGGGATAACTTGTATTTCTAGCCGGCCTTTAACTGGAAAGCAGAAGAAACTATCCAGAAAGAAATGCCATTCATAACATTTTTACCAATGATTTATCTCTGCAGCCGGGGGCCTCCTAGAAAATTCTAGTCTAAACCCATTTTATAAATGGCTTTAAAATGTCCACTGCTGGCCCATCTTACCCTCCCCACGCCCTTGCCACCACTTCCATCTTTAAAAAGTGACTGTAAAGCAGTTTTGTGCAGTTGCACAAAATCCCCTCTCTGTTAAAGTGAGAGATTAGCCTGTTAACAAAGTTACCTTGTCACCTACCCAGCATAATCCTTGCATTTCAAAGGGTAATTTTATTGAGTGCCTTGGAGCTGAAAACTTATTTATTTATTTGGTTTCATGATTTTTTTAAAAAAATGATTATTATTTATTATTCACCTGGGGCACAGAAGAACAAAACCTTTTTGCCTTTCTAAACCTGTGGCTTTTGGAAAGGTGGTGGTGGTAGTGGTGGGGAGACTATTTTTTGTTTAATCCTTAACAAGCTGAGGTTCCACAAAGGCCCCCCCCCATCCTCCTCTCTACACCTTTTAAAGAAGAAGCAGGTTGAGTCAGACAGTCTCCACACAGTGTCATACTGCAGTTGGTGCAAGAGAATATCCTGGCCATAAATCTGTCAATACAAAGAGAACAACACACACACAAAAATGTGGCTAAAACCAAGAAATGTAGCTTAATTACAGGTTCATTATTGCAAACAAAAGCATCCCCTGATCCCACCCCTTTGGCAGGAACGGGAGCAATTCAAACAGGCTCATTATGTAGTTACCTAGTCAGGGTCGGAGTCCCATGAATAGCTGCTGTTGCTCTGTTTATTATCCTGCCTGGGACTTCTGGGAGTGATCCGGCTCAAGCCGCTTAGGTGTAAGGCTGCTGAAAGCAGCAAAACTCTGAGTCTCCCTGACCCTCTTTTCCCACCTATTGTTAGAGCCTTTTCTGAGGAATAAGATTTCTTCGTATTCTGTTTAAGGTGTTTTTAGGAATGGCGAGAAGTGCCCGACAGACAACCCTACAGACTGAAGATCTGTGTTTATTCACGGAGCAGATACAGCATAGGTAGGGGCAATTCAAGCTCACCCCACTTGTGTATCTCTACTCTGACATGGTGGGAGTGAGAGGGGAGTTTTGGCACACAGGTTTTGGCCTCTCTCCTGCCACCACCAGTTAGCACTAGCTGGGATGTCTAGTAGGAATTGAACTGAACTAATCAGCTCATTTAGCACAGACCATCCAACAACCATCAGCTGAAAACAGCTCACTGCTATAACCTGGGTTGGATTATCTTTCTTTTGCTTATTTTAATAGCGAGGCTTTCAAAGAAAATCCACATGAACACAGAAGCGGCCAGCTTCTGATTTTCCATGACTGAAACTTTCTAAATGATGCAGAGCCTCCCTGATTTTAATGTTGGTGGGAGTGATGTTAAAATTAAGGACACACCAAACACACGCTCCATGGGACTTGTGGCCAAAAGTTTGCAGACAACTCCTTTTTTGCAGGACCTGTGTGATTGTGTTCACATGTGCATGTGTGTGTGATTTTTGTTGCTTTGGCAGATCAGTATCCAGCTCAATTATTTCTTGTCCAATAGCCTTGAAGGAAAGGTTAGCCAGAGGCAATGGGCCAGGCAGGGCCGACCCTACTCATACGCAAAGTATGCAGCTACGTAGGGCACCAGGACACTAGCTGCGTGCTGCTCCAGCCCCTGCTCCACCCCAGCCCTACCTCTTCCCACCCATGCTCTGCCCCAGCCCCGCCCCCACTCCACCCCTTCCCCAGAGCTCCTGCCCCTGCTCTGCCCCCACCCCACCTTTTCCTGCCCCCACTCCACTCCTTCCCCTGAGGACTGCAGCAGGGGTCGGGCCCTCCTTGCACTCACTGGGCGGCGGTAAGTGCAGTGATCCAGCCCCAGCCTGCTCCCCTCCCCTGGCTCCCAGCCATGCCGCCAGTGAGTGCTGGGGGGCAGTTCTTCCCTGCCCCCCAAGCCCTAAGGCTGGGAGCCAGGGGAACAGAGTGGAGCAGGCTGGGGTCAGGTCACTCCACTTCCCGCCGCCCCATAAGTGCATTCACTGGGCGGCAGGAAGTGGAGCGACCAGGCCCCAACCCGCTCCACTCTGCCGTTTCATGTTGGGGGGCGATTCCCCCCTCCCCCCAAGCCTGCTCCTGCCCCCCCACGGAGGCCAGAGGCCACCCCCCCTTCGGGGGGGCTGCATAGGGCACCAAAATGTTTACGGACGGCCCTGGAGCCAGGGGAGTGAGCAAGAGCTGAGCTGAGCTACCAGGGTAGGTCTTTGGTCTTTTCCATTTCTGATTTCTCAGACTCCATTTCTCAGGGGGTTGAGAAACAGCGTGAATTCCTCTTAAAGACCACAGACCTGTCCCAGAGCCACAGCTTCCTTCTCTGGTGGCCAAACAATTGAGGAACTCCAAATGGCAGGACTGAATACTCAAGGAACTTTACAATCGCCTTCCCCTTCCCCTCAGTCTTTAGTGGTGATAAATGCTGCTAACAAACACACACTAAACCTGTCTCCATCTACAACGCAGATGTCAACACATTTCCTCTTGTAACCCTGTTCTTTTCTTGGTAGTCTTGGGCCCTGATTCTACTCAGACTCCTTTTGGTGCCTGTGCACAGCTGAGAATAGGCTGCTGCTTCTGACACATTTAGCTAAAAGAATGGAGCCACCATAGGCCAAATGCATCCCTAGTGACTTGAGGGGATTTAGACCAGGCCAAATTTGGCCCCAAGTATATAATTATCAGAGAAGAGATTGCACTGAATGACAGTCCCTTACTTTGCCTTAAGGCCGCTCCACTGATCCCCCTCCTCATCTCCAAGTTCTTGAATCATCCCTTTTTGTCCAACCGTCCCACAAATCTTGCTGTTTCTGGATACCCACTGAAAGCTGTATAGACCATAATACAGGATGAATAGGCAGCTTAGCAGCACCACCACTTTTTCTTGGGGGAGGGAAGCTCCTGTTTTCCGATGAAGTGAGCTGTAGCTCAGGATAGCTTATGCTCTAATAAATTTGTTAGGCTCTAAGGTGCCACATGTACTCCTGTTCTTTTTGCGGATACAGATTAAAACTGCTGCTACTCTGAAACCTGTTTTCCTCCTGTGGATGAACAATGACCCCCCTCCTCTCTCCTTCATGATGCCCCATTTTCTTCAAAGCTCATCAAAATTGTTGGCCAGAGGCGGTGCTTAATTTGTAATGAAAGAGGTGCTGGAGCTCAAGCAATATTTTTACTTTCATAACTGATGTGGCAAGCCCAGAGGTGCCGGGACTATGAACTGCCAGGCCCAGAGGTGCCGGGGCTCAGCCCTGGCAAGCCCTGGCACAAACTAAGCACTGGCCAGAGTGGGTCACTCAAAGGTTCTCTCCAAAGGAAATGAGCACAACTTTCACCTCCAAACAGCTGTAAGGAACCAAGGGCTGAGTTCCAGTCCCTCTGTGGCCATACAACTGGCCAAAAAAGGCCTCTCTTCATCAATTTAGCTGAGTGAGTTTTGTTCCAGTGAGGGATAAACATAAAAAAAATTGAGGGGTCTGTAGCAGGGAGGTACCCTCCAAATTCAGATGCTGATCAAAACTTGGTTTGAAAAACTGCAATGGAAATCTCACAAGAGTTGCCCTCTGAGGTTTCCAGTGGCTCCAGCAACACCACCAGAACATACTTTCTCAAGGTGTTTCAGACATCTGGTCCCAGCAAAGACTCAGCAATGCTGCAAAAATGAAATTAAAAAAAAAAGTTAACCAAACTTTTTCAAACCCCAAGAGCACTTCCTCAAAAACGGTTTGAGCCCTGGGCACACATGGAACATGGAAATCAGTAAAGTGTCAACCCTGATCCTATGCCTGCACAGAGTCAAGGGGGACCCACCTGTGTGTAATCTCATTTCAGGATTCGGGCTGCAGGAAAATGCCTGTTGACTTTAGTAAGTAAAGGCAACAGGATCAAGCCCATTGAGTCTAATTTAACATACACTCTGGGACCTACCCCCACCCCTCTCCGACCTGGCAAAGCATATGCAAAGCCTCACTTAGCACCCTCACTAGATATAAAAAATACAGGATCAAAAACCCCCTCCAGTTAAAAAAATATAAAAAGGGAACAAAGAGCAGAGTGTGTGACTGGAGAGCTAGAGAATGTCTGTGTGTTCAGAAAGTGCCTCCTCCCTACATCTCCCCCACCCCCATGCCATGACAACTTGGAGCCTTTATAAGAGTACAGACTTCTCATTCCATTCACAATCCTTCAAAGGCTCTAGGATTCAAGGGAACTTCCTGTTTCATTTCAAAACGTCTCTTTCTTCTTCTTTTCTAGACTGTTAACTATTCTAATGAAGAAATGTTTGTTGCATGGTGTATTACCTTGCCTCATACATAACCTTAAAGTCACATTTGTCAAGGTGTTTTACATTATTACAGCCCCTCTCACGCCCCACTTTACTGCATAATAAATCCTTGTTAAGCTTGAAACTGGAATCAATGTGAGTTACACAAACATTTTTTCTCTCTCGTGTGGATGCTACTTACTATAGAGTTGCTCATGAGCACTGGGTTGCATATACTGTTTTGTTATTGTAGGGTTGTTTATAAGTATTGAGTTGTGCCCACCTCTGTTATGGTACAAGTGCACACCCTACTTTGTTACTGTAGGGCTGCTTGTGACCATTAGTTTGCATACACTGCTTTGTTAGTGTAGGTTTTTTTGGTGAAAGTTGGTTTGCACACAATGCTTGGTTATTGAAGAGCTGCTTGACAGTTCCAGGCTCCTGGTATTAATTTCCTTTAGTTATTTTAGAAAGAGATCATTTAAGTGTTAAGGAACAGACACATTTGAAAACATACATAGACTTTGCAAAGAGATATGTGCAGAGGGTCAAATCTGGGGCCTTGCCCATTTTGTCTGTGTCCCTGTAAAGTGGATAAGTGTCCCTGTTTTTTGTGTTTTTGCTCAAGGCCCTCCCTACTGCCCAGCTCTGTCAGCTGGTGCGAATTTCAGCCTTGGAGAAGCACGACTGACTTTTGATACTTGGTGTTTTTGCAGCGCATATTAACGTTCCTGTGAAAACAGCACGGCATTAACAATTCTCAAAGGCTTGAGTTACTGTAAAAATCTGTACCAGACGCAGGGTTTAAAAGTTCAGATAAAGGAAAAGATGGAGTAATAGGGGAGAAGGGGGGGGGAACAGGAGCAAAGTACTGACTTGAGTGATAGTGTCGAGTGACTGCTTTTGACATGATGGGGTAACAGCTTCCCAAAGGTTAGGAGGGAGGAAGTGGGAAGAGCAGCTCAGCCAGCTGGCTGAAGAAACCCAACTTCCCTGTTGTTTGCCAGCAGGTGATTAGACACTAGAGTGGATTTAACCAGTTAGCAGAGACTCTCCAAGTGGCTGGGCTCATCCTACAATTACTGCAGCAGAGACTCAAACCTGGCATCCCAGATGCTGTGGGACAATCCCATGGCTGCACACCACAGCCTGCAAGGAAAGCTTGTGGAATGTTAATGTGAGGGGCGGGTGCGCCGGTTGGGATAAAACCAGGACCCACCCTGTAGAATTGCTCAAACCGCTGAGCAAACTTTGAAGTTCTAAAAAGTTTGTGTTCTGTCTACATCAGAGAGTGAGCTGTTTCTGCGAGAACTCTTTGGTTCGATTTGTCAATTGATGAGGTTTTCTCCGGCACTCATGCTCATTGAATCTGAGCCCCTCACAAGTTTATCCTCACTATCCCCCCAGGAAGTAGGGAAGTGCTATTATCCCCATTTTACAGATGGCAAACGGAGACACAAAGGGATGAAGTAACACACCCAAACTCACACAGTGAGGGTCAGGTTCAGAAGCTAGGTTATGGCCTTTCTGCCATGTGTATTGGAGAGGAAATCCCAGCTGATGCGTATGTGCTGCATCTGGGCCCTGTGCCTGCACCCCTCTTTGCTAGTGAAGGGAGTGTGTTCTGTGAGAAAGAGGATGTTTTGAGGGTGGGAATCTTCTACTGGATTAGGGTTCATTAAGGGCTTTTAAAGCTGCTTGCCACAGACTCACAGCCCAGAGTGCACTGATGATGGAATCCAGTCCAAATATACCCATTCACAGAGCCCAGAGTAAAATACAGATGGTATCTGGCTTTTTCTCTCACACACACACTCAGAGAGCTCAGACTACAATTCTGGGACTTATTTTTCTCTTATTTTTGCAAAGAGAAGGTGGAAAGAAAATGTTGTTAGTGAATATTTCTGTTTTTCAGGCTCTGGCGAAGAGTTGAGGAAAATGAAAACTAAGAGGCCCAAGCTATGGAATGACCATGATTCTGTTTTGCGAGTGGAGACCAAGAAGACAATGATACAGTGAAATTAAAGAGAGAGAGAGAGACTCCTGTCAAGTTAAATAATTAATTCCAAATTTAAATTATTGATCCTGCCTTGATAGGGACCCTAAATCATTTACAAGGTCAATGAGAAACCATATGTATGTAGCACTGACATTACTATAGAGAAAAGGATGTAAAGGCCACCAACAGAAGGGCAAATTGTTATGTGTGGGGTTCTAGGAGATGTGCAATGGCTCACTCAGATCTGTATATTTGGAAAGAAAGGACAACAAAGATTTAAAAACAAACGAAAAAGTGGCTTAATTCTGCATGGCACTAAGAGCCTCCAGTGAGGTGCTGAGCGCCCTTAGGTATCACCCCCAAGTCAGCCCTCCAAAGAGATAATGGAATCAGGCCCAAGCAACCAACCTGAACAAAAGGTCTATGAAACAAGGATGGTGGGTCTCAGTCCATTTCCTAGCGGACAGATATCCATGGCATGTCGCACCACAATGGATACTAACTGATACTATCAGGCTACAACCTATCCTGAAGGACGACCCATCACTCTCACACATCTTGGGAGACAGGCCAGTCCTTGCTTACAGACAGCCCCCCAATCTGAAGCAAATACTCACCAGCAACCACACACCACACAACAGAACCACTAACCCAGGAACCTATCCTTAAGCCCGTTGCCAACTCTGTCCACATATCTATTCAGGGGATACCATCATAGGACCTAATCACATCAGCCACACTATCAGAGGCTCGTTCACCTGCGCATCTACCAATGTGATATATGCCATCATGTGCCAGCAATGCCCCTCTGCCATGTACATTGGCCAAACTGGACAGTCTCTACGTAAAAGAATGAATGGACACAAATCAGATGTCAAGAATTATAACATTCAAAAACCAGTTGGAGAACACTTCAATCTCTCTGGTCACTCGATTACAGACCTAAGAGTGGCTATCCTTCAACAAAAAAGCTTCAAAACCAGACTCCAACGAGAGACTGCTGAATTGGAATTAATTTGCAAACTGGATACAATTAATTTAGGCTTGAATAGAGACTGGGAATGGATGAGTCATTACACAAAGTAAAACTATTTCCCCATGTTATTTCTCCCCCACACCCCACTCCACACTGTTCCTCAGATATTCTTGTTAACTGCTGGAATTAGCCTACCTTGCTTGTCACCATGAAAGGTTTTCCTCCTTTCCCCCCCCCGCTGCTGGTGATGGCTTATCTTAAGTGATCACTCTCCTTACAGTGTGTATGATAAACCCATTGTTTCATGTTCTCTGTGTGTGTATATAAATCACCCCTCTGTTTTTTCCATCAAATGCATCCGATGAAGTGAGCTGTAGCTCACGAAAGCTTATGCTCTAATAAATTTGTTAGTCTCTAAGGTGCCACAAGTACTCCTTTTCTTTTTGCGAATACAGACTAACACGGCTGCTACTCTGAAAACTATCAGGCTTGGTTCTGATCTCACAGTGGTTTTACATCTATGTGATTCCATTGACTTCTATAGAGTTACTCCACTGGTGTGAGAACAGAATCAGATCCTTCCTTGTCATTCTCAACATACTGATGATGATACCACTGCTGTCATGTCAGCATCTGCCAGGAGGCAGCCCACTGTGATGTCTTCTCAGGAGCTATGTAAATGATTTCAGGCTTGAACGAGAAGAGTAATTGTTTGCCATGGAGAAGCAGCTTACAAGGGAGGGCCATGGTCATGTGCTGGACAATATACTTTGACAGTTCTGGTCTCCCATGTTTAAAAAGGATGAATTCAAACTGGATCAGGTACAGAGAAGGGCTACTAGGATGATCCGAGGAATGGAAAACTTGTCTTATGAAAGGAGACTTAAGGAGCTTGGCTTGTTTAGCCTAACTAAAAGAAGGTTGAGGGGAGATACGATTGCTCTCTATAAATATATCAGAGGGATAAATACAGGAGAGGGAAAGGAATTATTTAAGTTCAGCACCAATGTGGACACAAGAACAAATGGGTATAAACTGGTCATTGGGAAGTTTAGACTTGAAATTAGACGAAGGTTTCTAACCATCAGAGGAGTGAAGTTTTGGAATAGCCTTCCAAGGGAAGCAACGGGGGCAAAAGATCTACCTGGATTTAAGATTCTACTCGATAAGTTTATGGAGGAGATGATATGATGGGATAATGTGATTTTTGGTAAGTAATTGATCTTTAAATATTCAGGGTAAATAGGACTAATCCCCTGAGATGGGATATTAGATGGATGGGATCTGAGTTACCCAGGAAAGAATTTTCTGTAGTATCTGGCTGGTGAATCTTGCCCATATGCGCAGAGTTTAGCTGATTGCCATATCTGGGGTCGGGAAGGAATTTTCCTCCAGGGCAGATTGGAAAGGCCCTGGAGGTTTTTCGCCTTCCTCTGTAGCATGGGGCACGGGTCACTTGAGGGAGGCTTGTCTGCTCCTTGAAGTCTTTAAACCACGATTTGAGGACTTCAATAGCTTCAGACATAGGTGAGGTTTTTCGTAGGAGTGGGTGGGTGAGATTCTGTGGCCTGCGCTGTGCAGGAGGTCGGACTAGATGATCAGAATGGTCCCTTCTGACCTTAGTATCTATGAATCTATGACAGATAGCTTCTAATCAGTGTGACGCCTTGACCCAGGAGAGCAGATAGATAGATGGATAGATAGGCAGCTTCATGGGGTGTTGTGGGGTAGCCATAGAGGACCAATTTAGATTATTATTGTAACTCTGTCCTGTTGCTGGTGCTTTTAAGCCTCAGTTGAACTGAGTCTTAGCTGGGGGTGAAGCCTAAGTCTTAGCCTAGGTTTCCTGGCTCAATCTGTAACTCAACCAACACACAGTAGAGGGAGTTTTGCATGTGGATGGCTGGCAAGTTGGGGTTTGTCTATATGGTGAAGTTATTCCGGGATAAGGGAATGTGAAGTTAAAAAGCTATAGCTACTTCAGAGTAACTCCCCATGTGGACACTCTTCTTCCAGAATAAGTGTGTCCACATACAGAGCTATTCCAGTCAATTTCCCCATATAGACAAGCCCTTAGAGTAGAGCTAGAGGGAACAATCAATAGAGAATTTGACCATTAATCCTAGTGAAGACAAGGCCAAAGGGGGCAAGGCTGAGTCATTGAGACTGTGCTTGCTCTTCTCCGATTGCTGGCTGTGAATGGGTTGGGGGGGTGGAAGCTCACCCTTCTGTTGCCCGTGCTGAACCATGTCTCTTCTGTGTATAAAGACTTTCAGTCTCCAAGGCTTTCACCAGCACAGCATTATAACTTAAAAATATTTTTAAAAAATCCCCAAACCAACACCACTTTCATTTACAATGGGGAGCACCACAGCCTTTAGTGGAGTCATTCCTGATTTACGTCTGTGAGATGAAAATTAAGCCTTCTCTACTGTTGGGAATCAAAGTTCACTCCATATTCCCCAGGTAGCACTGTGAATCTAGAAAAAAGAAAAGGAGTACCCGTGAGCTGAGTTGTAGCTCACTTGAGCTGTAGCTCACGAAAGCTTATGCTCTAATAAATTTGTTAGTCTCTAAGGTGCCATGGATACTCCTTTTCTTTTTGCGAATACAGACTAACACGGCTGCTACTCTGAAACCTGTGAATCTAGAGAGCACCAAGGTAGACACCCACAGGACAGGCCACAGAGACGACAAGGAGATCAGAACATGGAGAAGGATCCAGGAATGAAACACTATTTGCACAACTCGTGACTCAGTTTGTTTTCACATGTTTTCAAATGAGCCAAGGGGCCACTATGACAGGGCTGCACATCTGAAAATATTATTCTCTCTTCTAGCCCCCTCCTTTAGGTGCTTTGACTGTCAGCTTTGATAGACTGTGTGTGTTAACACAAAAAGAAAAGGAGTACTTGTGGCACCTTAGAGACTAACAAATTTATTTGAGCATAAGTTTTCGTGAGCTACAGCTCACTTCATCATCAAACTTATCCTCAAATAAATTTGTTAGTCTCTAAGGTGCCACAAGTACTCCTTTTCTTTTTGTGAATACAGACTAACACGGCTGCTACTCTGAAACCTGTGTTAACACAGTCACTACGGCTTCTTCTCCCCCACTGTCTGTGTGGGGCATGCGCTGTCTGCCTGACACTGCCTACAGACTCTATTAGTTTTGTAATTAAAAACAGCTGTAATCTGATCAGGTGGCGATCACGGTTACAAAATGAAGGAAGCCATTAGCAGGAAATGTTGTGGTTCAGGCAGACATCAAATCAGTTTAAAGAGATTGGATTTCATTGTTTTTATACAGTTACTCCATTACTATAATGCACTCGCTCCATTTCGCTGACTCTCTCAGTGGAGCACTCATAAGGCAGTAGTGACATCTATGTGAAATGAACGGCATAAACTGAAAACTCCAAGAAGATAGTAGTGAAATTTACACCCCCACTCTGTAGAGAATATTAATGCACACGGAGCTGGGTGAAAAATTTTCTACTAAACTTTTCCCATTGAGAACTGCTGTTTCATCAAAACCTAAATGGTTCATGAAAATGCATCAGTTTGGATGAAAATGTAGTTGGGAAGTTTCTCAGATCCATGATGGAATCTCTGGTCAAAATGAGAGTGAGAGTGAGAAAGAGCAAGCCCCCCGTGATAGCCAGTAGCTCAGTGGTTAGGGCACCCACCCGGGTTATGGGAGATTCAGTCCAGCAGAGCCGGGACTTGAACCTGGGTCTCCCACAGCCCAGGGGAGTGCCCTAACTTCCGGGGTTGCTCCTCTCACTTGTATTTTTTCCACAATTTTTTTTTTTTGAAAAGTCTCATCTTCATTCTGCACTGGAACAAAAGCAAATTTCGAAACCTCTGCGTTTTCCCCGCATGGTGTTTTCCAGCCAGCCCTGGTTGCTGAAACTTCTGGGTCTGTTTTTACCCCGTCCAAGGCCCCTGGCCTGTGTTATAAAGAATCCTTCAGCCTACTGAGTTCTGTACTGCAGCCCAAAGCCATCATCATCTGGAGGTACAGTTCACAGAGATGACAGGTCCCAACATCTCACTGGACGGGATGAATACTTCACATCCCATCTTGATACAGTCATAACCAGCCTAGTCATCTTGTAGGAGCCTGAATGTGCCTCCCATATGAGTAGATGCTCAGATACTATGGTGTTGAGTGCCAATAGGAAAACCTGGATCTCCAGGTATTTGCTTTCTAGTGCAGTAAGGACTAGAGGTACTGCAGAGGCAGCATGCTAATCTCTAGAAATGCAGGGAGGGGAGCTTTGCAATGCTCCTGGGTAATGCCTCCTCTTCTTTCTGGAGTGACACCGGCAGAGAGTGGGTTGCTGTGATACATGTCCCACTTCTGAGTGTAAAAGTCTCAGTGGACCTTGCTGTCAGAAATAAATCTCCAAGCCCATTATTTCAGGCTTACCCTCCTTTTGAATCCAACAGCCACTTGCATAGGCTGCAAGCAGCCAGTATCACCCAATGGTTAGAAGAGAGGACTGGGAGACAGGACACCTGGGTTCTATTCCTGGAAGCCATTAACTGTGCTACTGTCTGTCTGACTGTCCAAGCCATGTAACCTCTCTGCGCCTCAGGATTCTGCTCTGTAAAACAGGCAAAAGAGCCAGTCTGATGGGGATGGGCAGGGGGGTTGTGAGGTTTAGTTAATTAGGTAGCAAAGTGCACTGAGCTCCTCAGAGAGAGGCGCGATGGCAATACAAATATCATCATACCTGGCTCCAGAAAAGGGTTCCTTGCTGACAGGACGCGAGTTCTGTCTCACACATGCTCCCACTTGAGCTTTAGGGGGATTCCTCCCGGGAGGCAGAGCTCCAAGGAAGGCAAACAATGCAATCCCCCTGTGATGGGAAGGGGTTAATTCTACATTGTGGGCTGAAGAAGTCACACCCCTTCACCCTACTGGGCATGCTCCAGGTGTACCAGTATAAAAGGGAGCAGCTCGGCTCAGTTGGGGCTGACTGCCATGGAGAAAGGACATACGCTGCCCGCACCAGCCAAGGGTCAGCGGAAGCCCACAACCTTAGGAACTGGAGATGCCACAGGCCAGGAGGACGTCAAAGCAACCCGGGAGGCCTTGCAGGGTTTGGAGGAAGGGCAGACCAGAGAACCTAGAGGTAGCAAGGAGGCCCAGACCACAGCACCAGGGACAAAGGCAGGAGCAGCCCAGGGGAATCGGATGGCGGACTGGTGAGCCGAAGCTTTGAGTCAGCATATTTCGGTAGGAGCCTTTCCTCGCTAACTCAGTGGCCCGCGCTATGGCCACTACCAGGGCCGTCAGCTGGGGTCCAGTGGAGAGGTAGGGCCCAGACTCCTTGCTGGGGCGTGCAACCTCTCCCCCTGTGTCCGACATTGGCCACTAGACCTTACTGCCCTCTGAGCCGGAGTTAAATTATTGACTTGGACCACTAGACCTTTCTGTCCTGCGAGAAGGGGCAGATTTCCGGACTCCAGGCATTGGACCTTACTGCTCTGCAAAAAGGGGCAAAGTTATTGACTTGGGCCACTGGGCCTTAGTGGCCTGCAAAAAGGGGCAGATTGATGGACACTGGCCCCTAGGCCTTACTGCCCAGTGACAAGGGTGAATTTATGGACTCCAGCCATTAGGCCGTACTGCTCTGCTGATAAGGGCAAGCATATGGACTTGGGCTGGGAGGGACGTAGATGTAAAATACGTACGCTCCCCCTTTTTTCCCCTAAAAAAGGTAGGCGCACTCACCCTGCACAGGACAGGGTTCCCCCCAACACTGTCACACATGGTGGAGAATATAGGCATCGCTCCAGACTTGAGGAGAGGACTAAGACCAATAGACCTGAGGGAAGTGTGGGTTCTCCCCTTGATCACTCTGATGGACTAGGGACCCGAGATTACTGGACACTAGTATGGAGTCATATTAGGTTTTGAAATGGCTCCTAGAAAGCCAGCAACAATGAGAGACCATTGTTATGAATGTAGTCAAGAGGGACATTTTCGTCGGGATTGCCTCTACATGGACTGCAATTATGGGCAAGTCTGGTAGCCAGCCCCTGGGCCCAGAAGGTGGGCCCGGGAAAGCTCATGGTACCAGTGCTCCTAGAAGGGATTTCTATGACGGTGTTGGTCGACTCCGGCTGTAGTCAAACTCTCATCTGGGGTGATCTCGTGCCAAACTTGGAGCCACGCGGAACCCCCACCTACGTCCAACGTGTCCACGGAGACTTACATTCATATCCTATTACCCAAGTGATGCTGGAGATATACCACTGAAGAGCGGACCTCTCGGTTGGCATGACCTGTAGGCTGGCCTATCCAGTGATTCTGGGGTGGGAATGGCCGTGGTTCTGAGAACTATTGCAAGAGTCTGCCCAGAACCCTCCGGCCGGAGAAGGCGAGGGTCAGGTAATAAGAGGGCTGCTTGGGAGAGATCGGGATGATGATGACCCAGGGGAAGGACCCTCCAGGTCCACCGAGACCCCGGTACCCCTGCCTACACAAAGGGATTAGTCTGTTGATGAGGTGCAGACAGAGCTTGAATGTGATGGCGACTTTATTCAGGAACAACAAGAGGACCCTACGCTTAAGCACACTTGGAAACAGGCCACCGCTAAGGATCAAGAATGGGGGGTGCTCCCCTAAAACAGCAAGGCCCACGCTTTGAAATATGGCAAGACTGCCTCTATTGGCTGGTGGAAGATCCGCAGACTCGAGAAGTACTTCTTCAGCTGCTGGTCCCTTGAAGGTTGTGCCAGGGCCTTTTACACCTTGCTCATTTGGTGCCCTGGACGGGGCATCTGGGGAGAGAAAATACCCTCCAACAGGTAGCATGACAATTCTCCTGGCCAGGTATCCACCAGGTGGTGAAGAATTATTGTGCATCATGCCCAAAGTGTCAATGCACGGGCCCAAAAGGAGTGCTGAAAGCACCCCTCATTCCTCTCCCAGTAGTTGGGGCCCCGTTTTAGTGAATAGGACTTGACTTGGTGGGCCCACTAGAAAAGAGTGCATCCGGCCACCAGTACATCCTTGTGATCATGGATTATGCAACCCAGTACCCGGAAGCAGTCCCATTACAGACTGCCACTGCCCCTAAGATAGCCGACGAACTCATCAAGGTCTTCGCCCTGGAAGGGGTACCCCATGAAATCTTAACAGATTAGGGGACAAACGTGACTTCCCGATTGATGGCCAACCTCTGCCATCTTTTAAGTATATGAGCCCTCAGGACATCCCTATACCATGCCCTGACAGATGGATTGGTGGAAAGTTTTAACAAGACCTTGAAGAGCACGCTACGCAAATTTGTGGAACAGGATCGGCGACAGTGGGATACATTACTCCCAGCCTTGTTGTTTGCTATAGGGGAGATACTCCAAGCCTCCACAGGGTTTCCCCCCTTTGAACTCCTATATGGGAGACAACCTCAAGGTATCCTCAACCTTCTGAAGGAGAGCTGGGAAGAGCAGGAGACCCAGGTAAAGGCTGTAGCACATGGTGGAAGACCCCTATGAGAGAGACTTCAGACGCTAGGGACCTTTGCTAGAGAGAATCTGGAACAGGCACAGCGGAGTCAGGCACAACCCTATAACCAAGGAGCCAGGTTATGGAGCATTGAACCCGGAGACTGGGTCCTAATCCTGTTGCCCTCAACCGAATCCAAACTATTGGCTAAGTGACAAGGCCCCTTTGAAGTCACACGGCCGATCGGGTCAGTCAAGTATGAGGTAAGGCTACCAGGCTGGTGCCGTGAGACACGCATGTACCATGTCAATTTGCTAAAAGTCTGGAGGAGCAGGGAGGCATTACTGATCACTCCCTACCTTCCCAAAACAGAATTAGGACCCCTGGCTGATGAACCGTCTGAGGACGGGCCTGTAGTGATAGGAACTCAACCTGACCCACAGAGAGCAACTCCAAGGACTCCTGCAGTCTTACCCAGAGGTCTTGTCAGCCCAGCCAGGATGGACAACCATCATGAATCATCATATTGCCACTGTACTGGGACAGAAGGTATGCAACCCCCACCGGTCCCTGCCCAAGAAGGTGTGGGAGGCCGTTTGGAAGGAACTGGAGGTCATGTTAGACATGGATGTGATAGAAGAATCCCATAACGAGTGGCAAAGCCTGACAGACCTAGTTCTGAAACCAAAAGGCTCTGTCCGGTTTTGTATTGACTTTAGAAAAATGAATGATATATCCCGATTTAAAGCCTACCCAATACCACAGGTCGATGAACTCCTTGAGAGGTTAGGGGGAGCAAAGTTCCTGTCGACTCTGGATCTCATCAAGGGGTATTGGCAGTTCCCTCTGACTGCGACCTCATGCCGGAAGACTGCCTTCCCAATCCCCTTTGGCCTATACCAATTGGGTTACACAGAGCAGCAGCCATCTTCCAGTGACTTATGGATCTGATCCATAATACTGAAACCCAGTACTCAACCATAGAGAAAGAAGCCTTAGCTGTCAAGTGGGCTATAGACTCTCTAAAGTATTACCTGTTAGGGAACACATGCCGGCTGGTTACTGACCATGCACCCCTGTGCTAGTTGCACCATATGAAAGAAACCAACCCCTGAATAATGTGATGGTACTTATCTTTACAACCTTAAGGTTTCAAAGTGATGTACCATCCAAGAAAGGCACATGCCAACGCTGATTTCTTTTCTCAGCCAGAGGGCTAGGAAAGAGACACTGAGCCTCTGCCCATCCCATTCTTAAAGCGGAGGATATGTGATGGGGCGCACTTGCCCCGGACTGGCGGGAAGGGGTTAATTCTACATTGTGGGCTGAGGAAGTCACACCCCTTCACCCTACTGGGCATGCTCCAGGTGTACCAGTATAAAAGGGAGCAGCTTGGCTCAGTTGAGGCTGACTGCCGTGGAGGAAGGACATATGCTGTCCGCTCCAGCCAAGGGTCAGCGGAAGCCCATGACCTTAGGAGCTGGAGATGCCACAGGCCAGGTGGACGTCAAGGCAACTCGGGAGGCCTTGCAGGGTTTGGAGGAAGGGCAGACCAGAGAACCTAAAGGTAATAGGAAGGCCCAGACCACAGCAGCAGGAACAACGGCAAGAGCAGCCCAAGGGAATCTGACGGCAGACCGGTGAGTGAGCCAAAGCTTCGAGTCAGCGTGTTTCGGTAGGAGCCTTTCCTCGCTGACTCAGTGGCCCATGCTATGGCCACTACCAGGGCCCTGGGCTGGTGTCTAGTGGAGAAGTAGGGCCCAGATGCTCCTGCTGAGGGGTGCAACCCACTCCCTGCCATGTCGGACATTGGTCGCTAAACCTTACTGCCCTCTGAGCAGGAGCTAAATTATTGACTTAGACCACTAGGCCTACTGCCCTGCGAGAATTTCCTGATTCCAGCCATTGGGCCTTACTGCTCTGCAAGGAGGGACTAGATCAGGGGTCGGCAACCTTTTAGAAGTGGCGTGCCGAGTATTCATTAATTTAAGATTCCGTGTGCCAATAATACATTTTAATGTTTTTGACTGTCTCTCTCTAAGTCTATATATTGTATAACTAAACTATTGTCGTATGTAAACAAGGTTTTCAAAATGTTTAAGAAGCTTCATTTAAAATTAAATTAAAGTGCTGATCTTACACCACCAGCTTGCTCAGCCTGCTGCCAGCCTGGGATTCCATTCACCTAGGCTGGCAGCCAGCTGAGCGGGGCCTGCAGCTGGGACCCCGGCTGGCAGAGGCTGGCAATCAGAACCCCAGACCGGCAGCAGGCTGAGCTGAGCTGCTCAGCCTGCTGCCGGTCTGGGGTTCTGTCTGCCAGCCCCGATCCCAGCTGCCAGCCCCACTCCGCCCGCTGCTGATCTGGGGTCCCAGCCCTGTCCACATAGAGTAGGTACCTACTTTCTCCCTGGATCTAGCCATTCTCTTTCTCTCTCTCCACTGAGATGAGGGTGGGAGTGTGCTGAGAACAGGGCTGGGAGTGAAGGAGCAGGCTGGGGGTTGGGGTGCAGGGTCTGGCCAGGAGCTAGAATGAGGGAGGGGGGCTCAGGGTTGGGGCAGGAGGTTTGGGTGTGGAGTGCTTACGTGGGCAGCTCCCATTTCGTGCGAGGGATGCAGGTGGGAATGTGGGGGGTGTGGCATGGCAGGGGCCTGGAGGGGATATGCCGATTCCACCCCCTTCCCCAAGGTCCCCGGAGCAGAGAGCACGCTGCAGCTCCGCTTTTCCCCCTCCATAGCAAGGGTCGTCAGCTGATCAGCGTCAGGGAGGGAGAGAAGGAGGGGCAGGTACCCAGCATGCTGGGGGAAGAGATGGGGGGAAGGGGAAGCTTGCCTGCCCTGTAAGGAGAGAGCGGGAGGCGGAGAAGAGCGGGCTGGGTCAGGCTGGATTTTTAATGGCACACTGCTGTCTGCCATCTTTGGCACGCGTGCCATAGGTTGCCGACCCCCGGACTAGATTATTGACTTGGGCCACTAGGCCTCACTGCCTTGCGAGAAGGGGCAGATTTCCTGACTCTGGCCATTAGGCCATACTGCTCTGCAAAAAGGGGCTAAGTTATTGACTTGGGCCACTGGGCCTTAGTACCCCGCCAAAAGGGGCAGATTGATGGACACTGGCCCCTTGGTCTTATTGCCCAATAAGGGTGAATTTATGGACTCCGGCCACTAGGCCGTACTGCCCTGCTGATAAGGGCAAGTGTATGGAGTCGGGCTGGGAGGGACATAGACATAAGATGTGTACACCTCCCCTTTTTTTCCCTCAAAGAGGCGGGTTCACTCGCCCCCGCACAGGATGGGGTTCCCCCCAACCCTGCCACACACCTCCAACTCCTAACCAGAGACACCAAGATAAAAAGGAGCTGCAGACAAGTGCTCAGTCTGACTCCTACAATCAGTAAACAGAACCTCTCTCCAGTCATTCTAGCTGAATCCTTCTCATTAGCCTTACGTCAGTCTCTGCTAGAAAATGGATCTGTCAGCTTCATACTAATCCAGTTCTCATGTAAACAGACAAAGTTCTTCCTTCTCTGTCACCTCCTATCATCCCTCCTCAAACTGTATCAAATGCATCAAAGCCTGAGTAAATTACGTCCCCTTTGACCTGCTGGCGGTAAGTTCAGCCACAGTATATTAAAGGCACAGTGGCTGAGGTTTCATGGTCAGTGACGATGGAACCAGAAAAGGAACTGCAGCTTCTAATCAAACAACTCCTTTTGTCTTCAGAACCAAGCAGTCAAGTGTGGATCCAGATGTGAATTCCTCCAAAGTTTGAGGGTGCTGAACGGTAGGATTTTGGTTCAGCCCATTCTATAGTTAGGCTGGTTGTGGAGTTTGGATCTGAGTTTTGATCTGAACCTCCCCCAAATTTGTGGGTTCTCTGATCCAAAGTATTGGTTGAGACTGATCTCCTCTGAAAAGGTCTTCAAGATAAAGAATAGCTGGCTTTGATTCATTGAGGTACATGGGAAGCTACAGGGGACAATGAAGAAGCTAGATCACTAGGGATTTGTGAAACTGAGCAGCTCCCTGTCACAGAGGTTCATAGGAACAGTTTGTTCAATTCTGATCTGTTCCAAACTTAAGATCACTCCACACTGGGACCCTCAAACACTTCATGACCTTGGGTGGATTTTTCTATACACTTAGTCTGAGTTTTGAGTTTGTAACATAACATGAAAACTGGTCAGTTTAATATAGTTTGGAGTTTTGTTGCAAAAGATTCACATAGTTCTGCAGATCACTGCCAAGGTTTCATATTATGCTTCTTAAGTAAGCAGAGGGAACATCCCCATTCATGGATCGAATCAGAGCCAGCAACAACTCAAATACGTAACGGGAATATTTATTACTCAAGAATAATAAGGTGAACAAAGCTCCTTGTTTTCCTGCAGGGGAAGTAGCACATTCATCCACGATGCATATGGTGAGACAAACTAACACTCACTGGAGCTCACATGAATCCATTCAAACAGATGTGTTAATTCTCTTATTACGTTGGTGGCATCATTCGGTTGATATCCACATTACAACTTTTCCATCTGGCACTCAAAGCATCTGTATAGAGTGCTGAGCACAGACCTGTAGCATCTGTGCTTCGTATACATATTCAGAACAAGACAAGGAGATAAAGCCAAAAGGACATGCCTTGCTGTCCACCTATGAATGGGAAGACGGAAGGGAAAGTCATGTTAGCGATCTAGTTTATATCCCCGAATCTGCTGCTGTTTAAGTATTCATGCCATAACTGTTGTCTCTGGAAGTCACGCACAGAGCAAAGTACTATCATCTGAATCCTCTGCACCAGATTCTGCCTTAGTTATGCCCATTCAAATCTCCAAAGCACAAGCACCAACTCTTGGGCCTGTGAAGCCTTTGCCAGCAAGATAAATATTCTGGTGTATTTTTAGTAAGCTCTTGTCAGGAGAGAATTTCTTTGTGTCCTTCTGAGGAGCCCGCCGGATCTTTCATCAGTTTGTTTTTCTCATTAGCCGGCATAGGCTTTGTTCTTATTTAATAAAGATTAGGATCTGCTGCCTCCAGCCCTCTCTTTTTGCTCCTCTGTCAGGCCTGTGGGGGCTCAGTCTGCAACGACATGTTTGATGTCAGGCTACGGAAGTTTAAATGAGGGACAGAAGCTGGCCAGACTCTTGCATTCACTTGCTACAAAATTCTCTGCTTCCAGCTCTGTCTCACTGACCAACTCCCCACTGGCAGCTTCTCCTCATTTTGCTGGCAGGGTTGTCCTCCACAAAAGAGGTCAGTTGCCTCTCAGCTGATTGAGGAAAAGGGGGAAGAGGATGGGATGGAGAATTTGCAAACCACTGTATGGATCACTCTGAGACCTATATTACTAGTAGCTTGCCAGCTGGCTTGAAGAAGTGCAGAGGTCCTGACCAGAGTCAATAAGAGACAGTGTGGGAGAGAGGAAAGAGGGGCAGAGAAATTCTAATAAAAAAATAAATACAGGCTACATGCCATGCAGATGGCACCCATTTGTGCCACCTTTTGGGAGTAAGGATGGGCGCTGGATCTTCTATACCTTATACACTATTACAGATGGCCCTTTAAGTAGAAAAACAGAGGTTGTTTCTTTTATTAACTGAACTGAATCACCCTTAGAAAAAATGGCCTTAAAATTACAACATCCAGGAACTTGAACTAGTTTTGTGAACATCCAAATTAGTCAACAAGGTTCTATGAGTTTTGCAAAGCCTTGATCTTTACTCCCCCAATACCCTGCCATGATTTGATGAAAACATCAGCCCATTGAGCAATACGTGAGGAAGTGGGCCAGCTGCAGGCCACAACGGCTGTCCAAAGAGAGCTCCATGTTCCAGAAAACCAACTTCAGAGCATTGTGAGTTGAAGGTAAAAGGAGGACGTGACTGCTTCCCAAGAGCTGGTCCAGAAGATCCCACATTCCAGAAGCCCACCCTAGAGCATGGGCAAAAGGAGAATTTCATGCTGGCAGAACTTTTGTGAGCCTGAACTCAATTTTCCAAGTTCCCCCAACTCTATCACATACAGTTAATGAAGTTAAGGGATGCAACTCCCTAAAAGCTCCTTTAGGTGTTACCGATGGTCCCAACAACTGCAGGAGAAATAAAAAACCCTCTACTCAGTTCTTGGCAAGCAAGTTGTGGTGCTTAGATACTACAATGACTGGCAGCAGCTAGATGAGAGAAGTTATTTGCATATATATGTGAATTCATGTGTAGCCCACCAGTTCAAAGCCAGGTCAGGTCAACAGTGACAGAAAGGTGTTGACATCCGATGGCTGTTCAGTGGATTGTCTCAGTCCAGTCCTCAGTGGGCGTGTGTCCCTACCAGAGTTGGCATTCTTTAACCCCCAGCCCCCATTAGCCATCTCAGCAGAGGGGTCAAGACTGCATGGACCACGGAAACTGAACTCCCTTTTCATCTTTAGAGATGGTAATTCCAAGGCAGGGTTGGATACACCTTTGAGGTTAATGTGCCAAGGAAGCTTGAGGTGCGTTGTTTGGGCCATAGGTTTGCTATGGCTAAAAGAAAGAATATCTGTTTCCAGGGACATCTGTCTGACCTATTTCACCAGAATGAAATTCACATGAAGGTAACTTTAACCCCAAACCCTCCACAAAAATCCCAAATCTCAGAGTCAGGTTTATTTTTCTAGCTTTCAGAGTAGCAGCCGTGTTAGTCTGAAGTGAGCTGTAGCTCACGAAAGTTTATGCTCTAATAAATTTGTTAGTCTCTAAGGTGCCACAAGTACTCCTTTTCTTTTTTCTAGCTTTGCCACTGACGTGCTGTGTGACCTTGGGCTGGTCTTGTCATTTCTCTGTGCCTCTATTTACCCATCTCTATAAAAGGACAATATTGACCTATGTCATAAGGAAGGTTATGTGGCTTAAATCATTAATGTCTGTATAGTGCTTGAAGATCTGCAGGTGGAAGAGGCTAGAGATGGGAAAATAAATTGTTATATATTAGTAGTAGTATAAAGTCTATGCAGAAAATGTGATAATGGCTTTAGCTTTTAAGCTGTTTGCTAATGTATCTTAAATTTGTTAAGCGCTTTTATTTTTGTGTCTTTTTTTTTTTTTTTTTAAGAAACAGATTTACAAGTTCACCAATAATAAAAAGCTCTGACAATTTTTAGCAGCACAGGCTTATTACAGATGTCTGTGTATAAAGGGCTGGGTAATTTTATGACCAATAACATTTATAGCTATGTGAGCTAAGATAAGGATAATGGAACCTCATGCTTCAGGGCATAAACTGTTTGCCTGCGGGGGTCAGGAAGGCATTCCTCCCCTCCCCCGTACAGCATTGCACAACTTGTCAGGCCAGATGTATTCTGGGTTTGATTTTTTTCCTGCCTTCCTCTGAAGCAACAAGAATGGGCCATTTTTAAAGGCTGGATACCAAACTTGATAGATCACTCCAGCATAGCATTTCCTATGTTCCCATTCCACCCAGGGAAATTTTGCAAAGCAATTTTTTGGTTACAAATAGACACACACATTTTTAAATGAACTCATGCTGACCATATTTGCATCATTTTTGTGTTTGCCTTCTATCACTATGTAAGAAATCAAGTTTTACTTGCCTGGCTGTTCATGGAAAAAGAATTTCAAAGCCACCAATTAGGGCATTTGTGGAGATAACATTTTTTAATTTTGCATGCACAAGTTTTCATGCCAGTGACTGCACATTCATCCAATCAGAACAGATCCTGACCATGTGATTTATCTGACCAGTCACAACTAACCAACATACTTCAAAAATCAAATACATGTAGCAACTGTTTGCAATCCACAGTTAAACAAATTAATCACCCTTAAACAATAATCACTGATTGATTTCAAATAATGAATTAATTCAAGGAAATATGCTTACAGGTAGTCCATGAGGAAACAAAAAGGCTAAACCCCTCAGATACATTGTTTTCTACAAGTTATTCATGCAGCACCAGAGCCTCTTGTCTCAACTGCTTTAGATGACAATATACTCAAACACAGATTATTACAATGGGAAAAATGTCTGCTCCTCTTAAAGGCACTTCTCACCGGTCAAAAGCATATAGGGACTCTCAGTCTCTCTCTCTCTCTCTCTGGCTGAGATAAATCAGATGAAAATAAAATCTTGACTGATCCCCTTCCCCCCCTTTACATCTGACTGATTTTTTCACTGCAATGGAACAAAGGTTTAGAGGTGGGGAGGGAACCCTTAATAAAGATAAAATCTAATTCTAATGTCTATAAAAAGCAAACCCAAATTCTCAGTTACTTAAACATGCGCTGTTGCAATGAAGAAATGGAGAAAGGAGTTATTTATTAATAGAAGGGTATTTCAGTATAGATCTAAGGAGGCGATATCGGCCAAATGGAGCCATTTAAAGGAATAATTCTCAGTAGGTTCTATCCAGCCAGCCCAGACGTCCCCACCGCTATTACATCCCAGTAAAGGTTGCTGTTAGTCATCAAAAATGTGGCACACGACGCATACTGCCAGTGACACACTTCCTCTCCTCACAGAGACATGCCACAATCTGACCATTCCCCCAGAACCCATCTTTTTCATCTGAAAGCCAGAGCCCTTCCCTCTTGTTATTCCTTTGGCCAGAAGCAGCAAAAATGGTCAAGAGAGTGGAAGTTGCAGAAATTTCACCTAGAAACCAGTTCTCATTAGACATCCTGCCCAGTGTGGGGGAGTAGAGAGCTCCTGGTACAAAACCTGGGTCAGTTTCTTCACTGCCTTTCACCTGCATTTCCACCCATGCAAGATGAGGGCAAAAGTGGGTGCGTACATGAATGTAGAATTGTAACTTGGTAGCATTTTACACCCATTTCACACAAGATACAAGGCAGTGGAGAATCAGGCCCACAGTCAGTTTAATTTCCTGGTGTGCATATGCTAGCCCAATGCCAGTAGCCTTTAGCCCACAAAGAGGTTAACTGTTTTTGTTAATACTAAATTTAAAACAAAACTCCTCCCCCCCCCCAACTATATACAAAGTTTTAATTCACAACGGGTAGATTTTCCTCCAACAAAATGTAAATTTTGGCCCTTAAATTACTTGCCAAAATCTCTTTAATTAACACCTTTGCCCTCGCTTGGCATTATTTCATGTGGCAGCCCAAATTCTCTCTCCTGTCTGGAGGAACTCATTAGCTATGCAAATAAAATGCACTCCAGCAGAGTGACAGCCAATTATATCACCTCCCTCCCACCAACTGAATACACTCCACTGAGTGTCTTTGGGGAGCTAGGGGGGAAAGCTGCATAGGCTACTGCGTTGCTGTATGTGGCAATCAAGCTTTCCCACCGCCACTGAACCCTTGGGAGCTTTTTCGCTCCTGTTGTTGAGAGCGTCGTCTCTCCACATTGTTAATCTTCTTTTGCCGCGCTCCCAAGCTCAGGCTGTCCCAGAGGAATCCTGTGAATGTACACTCAAGTCCTAGCTGTCCCTTCTTCCCTGCAAATATGGAAAATGTGTGTTTCCTCCATTGATTTTGGTGCAAAAGACAGGCAGCCACAGTGCTGTCAAATTAACTAATTCCAGACCCTTTTGCAGTTATGAGCCACATAAGATTAGTGGCCATTGCACTGTAGTTCTAGTGGAGTGGGACAGGTAAGTGGAAATAAGATTCTAAAAGCCTTTTCTTTCAGAGTCTTCCCTTATGAAGAGGCCTAGAGGTACCAAGTTGTCCCCTTTTTAGAGCCACAAGTCATTCTGAGAAGCCTCACAAATCCTATAACCCCACAAATATATTTGCAAAAAGAAAAGGAGTACTTGTGGCACCTTAGAGACTAACAAATTTATTAGAGCATAAGCTTTCGTGAGCTACAGCTCACTTCAGCTCACAAAAGCTTATGCTCTAATAAATTTGTTAGTCTCTAAGGTGCCACAAGTACTCCTTTTCTTTTTGCGAATACAGACTAACATGGCTGCTACTCTGAAACCTACATATATATTTGAAACTACTCTTCTGAAGGGTGCAAGATTTCAATGTGTACTCATGGGGTGTCTAGCTAGTATTTTGTGTACTAAATCTAACAGATCCTGCTCACTGGGAACTTAAGATATGGATCTGGACCTTCTCTCTCCATACTGCTGAGTACAAAAACTAATGAGAACTCATGTTTCGTTAGGGTGCTTTCTCATTACCAATGCAGCAGGGGTACATGTGAGATAATCCCCCTCCTCTAGTATTTTTGAGGAACAAGTTAAGGACAGGGCATTCCCCTCCCTGCTTTGAGGTGCAAAGTCAGTTCTCCAGATGCACCAGTCAGCATGAGGAATAATACCTCCGAAGACGCTGTGTTTCTTTATCCCTCTCACCCTCTCTCATCAGAAAGGGAATGCAGACTCAAGGCACAGGGAAGTGCTTTGAAGGTCCCATGTGGTGGCTCACAGGGGCTCAGATCCCTGAGTAGATGGAAATGCCTGCTGCAACCTGATAACAAACCAATATCTGAATGGGAGGCTCCAGCAAATGCTACCAGAGTCAAGGAGTGTCTATTGTTACAAGAGATATTAACATACACAAACACACACAGCGCTACATACATACAAATGCTTGCTTTCATACACAGATGTATACATCCATACACATTATATTACTGAAATACAAATTCAGATTCAATTCTTTTTTTTAATGCCTTTTCATCTTCTCTTGTTGCTTAATTGTTATCTGGGCTAAACTTCAGAATTCAGTTCTATACAAGTGGCCATTATAATTATCATGCACACCAGTGAGGGGGAGTTTTATGACTTTCAAGCACCTAAGATAAATTTGCAAACAATTTCAAGGGTCTGATGGAGAAATATGGATTAGAAGATTTTAGTGAATCAAAATATATATATTCATAGACTCTAAAGCCAGAAGGGACCATTGTGATCATCTAGTTTGACCTCCTGTGTAACACAAGCCATAGAATTGCCCCACAATAATTCCTAGAGCAGATCTTTTAGAAAAATATCCAGTCCTGGTTTTAAAATGGTGAGCGATGGAGAATCCATCATCACCCTTGGTAAGTTGTTCCAATGACCCTGAGTGTCAAAAAATGATGCCTTATTTCCAGTCTGAATTTGTCTAGCTTCAAATTCCAGCCATTGGATCACGTTACACCTTTCTCTGCTAGATTGAAAAGCCAGCTATTAAACTACCAACTATTCCACATGTAGATACTTATAGATTGTAATCAAGTCACCCCTTAACCTTCTCTTTCTTAAGCTAAATATGTAAGTGATGGTCAATTGTATACAGTGTGTTCTTGACTCTATTATCAAATCATTGTTAAAGCATAGCATATACAGTTACAATCTCCATACACAGCTTTGCACAGGTACAGAATATGCAGATATATATGCACATGCAATTATGCAGATCTGCTACTGTACAAGCACACACTATGTGCACATACACTCTCCCGAGATACAATTTACGTTAAAAGGAATAAATGATTGTTTTTTAAATTAGCCTTTATTTTTTTAGTTTTTCTGTAAAAAAAAAAGGGTCTCAAAGACCTAGAACAGGATACATTCATAACACCCCTTTAACCCCAAATTGCTTTGCTTCCTATATACGTCCAAAGAATGACTGAGATGCAGCCACTTCTGAGATAGAGGATGCTAGCTCAGCGGTTCTCAAACTATTGTACTGGTGACCCCTTTCACATAGCAAACCTCTGAGTGCGACCCCCCCCTTATAAATTAAAACATTTGTTTATATATTTAACACCTTTATAAATGCTGGAGGCAAAGCAGGGTTTGGGATGGAGGCTGACAGCTCGTGACCCCCCCACGTAATAACCTCGTGACCCCCTAGGGTCCTGACCTCCAGTTTGAGAACCCCCTGCTAGCTGAAAAGTAGGGCTACATGTAGTAGGAGTTGCTTTCCCTAATCTTGGATCACACATAGAGGGGAAATTTTGAACAAGGATACCTTTAACACCATCTCCACCAACATCCGTTCTCCAGAGAAATGCCATGACATCTTTTAGGGCTTGGATTTGCAGGAAGAGGTCTGCAAGCACTTCTGCAGACACAGTTATCAATATTTCCGTTCTAGACAGAAATTGGGCCTCTGTGGGTGGAAAAAGTGTATTTAGAGCTACTGGCACATAATTACCTGATTCATGTATGCCATTGCAGTAACATTAGGTATACACATGGCTAGACCTCAGGGATCAACTTTTAGAAAAGCAGGTTCTGAGCATCCAGGCAAAGCAAACAGAAGCTGGATTTTTAACATGTCATCCAAAGACTCTCATACAGTCAACTGAATGGATTTTAGTTTAACATCCTTGGAAGGGTAAGGAGCTGAGATGATTCAACTGCCATTCAAACCTTTGGTTCTAGGAAATCTATATATTGCAAACCTGTTACTTAGCCATTATGTCATGCCCTTCCAGCCAAAGTTCAAAGGGAAAAGTTAAGGCTAGAGATGGAACCTATTGCTTACTCTCGGGGGAGGGGAGCAGAACATTTCTCCATTGATACCCTGATATTCCTCCTTGTTTCCCCAATTTTTCACCCCCAGTTCTTCTGGTTCCCAAATTTTGACCATCAGCCTTAATCCTAAAAGGGCTCATTTGCTAACATGAGCCATTGCCTCCCTCTCCTAGCATTCACCTGGAGCACACCGTGCTGTTGCAGTCCTGGTCTACCACATTCAATCAACCAACCCTAAGGGATATCTTTGGCATTGGACTATAATCAGGATGACTGTTTCCATTAAGTAGGCAGGTTTTTCAACTTCTTATCTTGCCTGTAAAAGAGAATATGATAGATCCCAATGGTGTATTTCCAACAGAAGTTGGGGTTTTATTTTAGGAAAGGGTCTACTGCTCCCAGCTTAGATGTCAGCAAGCGTTGAATTCTGAGTAGCTATAAACCCAAGGGACCGCGACAGCTGGAAATGACCTTGCTGCAACCCCATCCGTAACTCACCCACTGGAAATGCAACTTCCAGTAAATTTAACACTCATCAGAAAATCTCTCAGCATCCCCCTGGTGGCAGAAGCAAAGTCAGCCTGATGGGAAAACCCAGGTTGGATTTTAGCAAATGGCAGAACTTGAGGGGGCATATTTGCCTCTGAGGAAAGCTCCATCTTTCCATGACGATAATGTTAGTTCATATATTGGCGGGGAAAAGGGGCTGGTGCCACATCTGTACCTCAAAAGCACTGAGTGCCACTGACTCATTGTGTCACTATGAGCAACTCATTTAACCACAGTTTCCCCAGAGGTAAAATGGGAGATAACAGCATTCACCTCATATTACAGCATGAAAGTTATTATGCAAATGCAAAGAATTCCTCTTAAATTAAGGGGATGCACCACACATCTTCCTTCATCATCAGGGGCTGAAATATCATCCTCAAAGTGTTCGACCTGTTTGCTACCTAAATTGCAGTTAAATTGGGGCAAATCCCTGCTCAGGGCTGCCAGTGATTTCACTGCAAATGAGCAATAGGAAGAGCATGCATGTGTGTACATCTGCATGTGTGGACACACAGGGAGTGCAGAAGGAGTGTGATATTTAAATACTTTTGCAGGTCTCACGACGTGTGTATAATCTGCATGCAGTGATAGGTATATGCTCAGGTCTCCAGGTGCCAGTGGATGTATGAGTGCATTCATTGTTTCTGTAGGCATGCGTGTGCGCGCTTGGAAGCCAGGGCAAGCTGTTGATGGAGTCTCTTGAGAAGTGGTGTGTGTGTGTGAGAGTGAGTGAGAGAGCACGCTCACGAGCACTGGGCAGCTTGGCCAGGCTGCACATAGGCTCTCTTGGGAACAGGGCTGTATACTGAATTTATGAGCTCTTAAGTCATCACATTTACAATTTATATTCTTCAATCTTTTAATCTCAGCAATAAGCTTGGACTAAATCTTCACTGAAGCAGTGTGGAAATTCCCCAGTTCCCAGCCTCTGACAGCAGCCACTTTCAGAAGTTTTCCTTAAGCAAACCTCAGGCTGCAGTGTTGGCTGTTTAGACGGGGAGTCCTTTTCTTCCTCAGTACCCCAACCAATGTAAAATCTTCTTTGTTAAATATCCCACCTCTTTTCCTGATCGCTCGTTCTTGTTGTGTGCAGCTAGGCATAATTTACCATGCAGATGGTACATAGTTCTGGAGCTTTACAATTCCTCCTGCCCTGCAGGAGGGAGGGCTACTTTTCTAAAACAGAAATTCAGTGTTGTTCTACAGGACTGACCCTGAAGTAAAGAAGGAATTTTAAATACTCCAGGACTGTAAAGGCAAATCACCAGGACCCACAAATTAAAAATGCATCCGATGAAGTGAGCTGTAACTCACGAAAGCTTATGCTCTAATAAATTTGTTAGTCTCTAAGGTGCCACAAGTACTCCTTTTCTTTTTAATTTAATAGCTGCCACTCTTGAGACACAACCCACTTCTGTGCCATCACCTACTGAGAGCTTCATTTCCTGGGGGCTGGTCTATACTAGAAAATTAGACTGACCCAGCTACATCTCTCAGGAGTGTGAAAAATCCACACCCCTGAGCGACGTAGTTAAGATGACCTAGTCCCTGCGTAGACAGTGCTACGTGGATGGAGTAATTCTTCTGTCAACCTAGCTACTGCCTCTTGGAGAGATGGATTACCTACGCTGACAGGAGAACTCCCACACTGAAGTGCTACAGCTGTGCCTCTGTAGCATTTCAAGTGCAGACAAGCCCTAGCTATGTCAGATCTGGATGTACCACCTCTGGAAAGTATCCAGCAGCTGTGAAGGGATCCCTAAGAGGCACAGCTCTCAGAGGTGGTTATTTCCCAATATAATGCCATCCAAAATTGGAAAGGAGTCTGTGCTTAGGTGAAATAGCTATGCCAGGCAGGCAAACACCTCTCTCTCTGTAGTCAGAAGAGGCCAGAGGAGCTTTCAAATCCAGGTGGTATCATCTCTATAGGATGCCTGAACGGCCTAAAATAAACTCAGTTGCCGAGCACAACCCCAAGTCGTGTCATGAACCATCACTTAATAATGAGATACTGAGCTACAACGTTCCCCTTCTGGTTTACTAACTGAATGCTCCATATAGCGCCTCTCACTGACGGGAGGTGGAAAGAAAATCCCAGGATAGTAATTCATCATCTTCTCTTTCCTGGAGTTTTAAGACTGCGTCCCCTCTTCATTTCCAGCTCTAGTACTTCTAGCCATGGTACCAAAACCTAGATATTGTCCTCAATATTTGGTTAATATTAAATTAATCACCCTTTTTTATGGCGGGAAGGGGGGAAGTCAGGAAGCCCAAGGCTGTCACTGACAGGAAGCAAGGCAGAAGAACTGGTCTTTCTTATTTCTGAGCAGAACACTGATACAGCTATCACTGTAAATGTGGGGGAACTATTAATTACATTCAAAGATGAGCCAAGACCGGAATGTCAAATCCAAACTGCATTGAATTTTGGGCTGAGGTGGGAGGTCAGACTAGAATCCGTGGGTCCCAACCTACTCACATGGTTTTGGTTCTAGGCGTCCTGAAACTGGAACAGGTCTATTTCCTGGATTTAGGGCATGATCTGATGCTGAAAACCAGCAGCTCCCATTGACTCCAGCCCCAGGTAGGACTGGGTTCTTAGTTTGGATTCAGCCCTAAATGGTGGAAATCTCTTGAGAACAGGTGGTATCAAGAGACTTCTGCTATTTGGGATTTAAATTTCATATGAGCAGTCGCTAGATCTTGGGGGTCTGAAATAGATCTCAGAATAAACTGGATCCAGAAACTCCTTCCTCAGCTCCTCCCTGATTATTCATAGGTCAGAGGAAGTTTGAGCAGCCACAGTCCCATTCAGCCTGCTAGAACTACATTTCTTCCTAATGCTCCCCAGAACCTTCCGTCACCCATCACCCAGCACTTTAATGGAATGCAGTTAATACACGAATATCATTGTATGGGATGCATAGAAACTTCCTCTTGCCATCCACAGATGTTGGAGGCTGGAATCTGTGTCATTTAAGCCTTTTCTGCTCAACATTCACAGCTGAAAAAACAGCAGGCAAACTCCTGACCTCACAAACTAAATAGAAGGCATATACCCCCATTACTTCAGTCCACCCTGACAATCATTGGCTTGCCTGTGTGAAGGGTACATCTACTTAGGAGGAGTTCAGTCTATGGACATAGTGCTTTGTTGTCTTGAGAAGAAAGGAAAGGCTTTTCTAGCTAAATCTGTTATTTAGTTTACATCTTTGCTAAGGCAGCTAGATCCTATTGTTAACCCACTAAGAGGTGGGCATTACATAACCTACCATCAGGTATGAACCAGCAAAGCCCCTTCACCACAGATTCTAACAGTTCTCCCAAGGAAAATCTAGTGAGATTCCTCTCCCAACCCCCCAGAGGCAAGAAGGAATCGAGTACAATATCCCTTTAAACAGGGGCCACAGTGGGGTGAAATGTCTGACAACAGTTTGAGTGGCAGAGTGAAGTGTGACTCTTGTTTGTTTGGACACTCAAAGTACTTAGAGCAAATGTCTCAGGCTCATGTTGTTTTATAGATAAAAGGATCCAGGCCTTGTCACAGGATCAACTGGCTGCCAATAAACCCTTCTTCTGGTGACACCCCCTGCCAAGCCTGTTTCAAAACAAAATAAATAAATATATTTGTTTTCACAGCTCAGAAAAGCTCTTTGGCTTGGAGGAAAATTCAGGGTCTGTTGGAATTCTGGGCAAAGGTTTAGTTGGAGCTGTAGCCAAAGGTCCAGGATTTGGATGGAAGTTTGTGGTCAAGCTGTAGTTTTGAGTGAAGGCTCAGAATAAGTTCGTTTCAGTGTGAAGCTTCAGGGCTCAATTTGGGATTAAATTTGGGGCTTTTTTTTTTTTAATTCAAATCTCTTTCCCATCCCTAGCACAGCAGGTCTGAAAAATGCAAACTGCCTGCTTGGACGAACATAGGGGAAAGGCCCTATAACATGAGACCTCAGCTGTCAGAATGCTCTTCCCATGGATGTGATTGTGTTTTAAATTGTGACTGGAGCGGATGGGAGAGGGCCACAGTAACTCTGCCCATCTGGCATTCTGAAGCAGAAATCTAAGTAAAGGGGGGGAGGGGACCCAAAAGATCCAAAGATAATGAGCACCATTAAGGTTAGTCTGTCTCATGATTGTTTCTTATTAAAAAGAGACTGTACTTTATCTGAGCAGGATATGCTGTTAGGATGAGGGAATTAGCAGAACGACTGCCTCCATATCATCTAATTAGCAAAAATGTTGATAAGCAGATACAATCACATATGATTAGGATCCTTTTAAAAAGCCACTCCATTAATTAAATAGACAGAGAGGCCACCTACAGCCCTCCCGTGCCACTGATTAGAATACAAATATTTACACTAATCTCACCTCCATCAGCCATGGGACACTTTTGAGTATTTTTAGTGACATCTGATTACTATTGATTTCCATCCCCAATGTCAGGCCGTTTTGTTAGTATCTGAAAGTGCTGCCTTCAGTTTCGGATGCTTTAAATCATGTTAAGCGTTTATCTTAATGACGCTGCTGATAACCACTGCTCAGGTCACTCGTACTTCTCTTCAAAGAACACAGCCTGGGCTGGTTTTTATTGTTTGTACTTGAGATTTTAGATACGAAAAACATTTCTCATTTCAAAGCCTTGGTTTCTTTGGGGCTGCCTGGCTAGTTTGGGTCTAGTTACTTGATGTGTGCATGTTTTTCTCCCTCTCTTTTCTCTTTCACCATCGCTTTTTCATTCCTCTGTCTCTCTTGCAAACCCTTTTAGTTTACAGCAGTGGCACTCAGTTGAACTGCTGCTAATCTCAGACGCCTGCTGCAGGCAGCAGAGGGACGGGCAGTGATCAGCCCCCATTGCAGATGACAGTAGAAAAACACTTCCTACATTTCAGATTGGTAAATGTACTAAATCCAAGACAGATAATCCAGTGCACCAGCGAGTCTGAGACTCTATGGACACTCATCATCAAATGCGAGCATTGTGGCCACTGAGGGAGGAGATGCTTCTCAAATGGCACAGCTGAAAAAGTTAGAATTACCTCCTTCCCCATCCATACAATACCACTCATGGCAAACAATCTGGATTGGTTTCTGCCGGGCACTGGCTCTTGCTAAAAACCCACAGGGAACCTCTCAGCAGGCTGACTGGGATTACTCCTGATCGAGTCTTTCTCCTTCATCTGACAGAGAACAGACACACTAGAAACAGGAATGGAATTGCTTGTGAAGTCTTGCACAAGGGTCTTTAAAATGTTCAAATCTAGCCCATGTTGGCAAAAGATGATGGCAGCCTGTGTGAGATAAGTTTGGTAGGTTCTCAGTCCACTTCCTAGTGGGTAGGCATCTAAGTCACAAAAACCACTATCACAACAGTCACTAACCAAACCCCCTGAATGGCAATTTTAGCTCAGAGGCCAATGACTGAAAGGGCCATGGAGCCTGACCTATCTCCTCCCTGAATGTCAGGTTTGAGGAACACTGGTGGGAAAACATGGAGGTGGCTTGCATCTACCTGTGCAGTACCTGTTTTAGGGATAAACAGAGGGCTCCAGGCACCAGGGGTGTCAGGTTGGCACTTTTCTGCAGCACTTAGGCCCCATTCCTACAAAGAAGTGCTTACCTTTAAGCACAAGTGGTCCCATTAATTTAGTTGGACTATTCACATGCTTAAAGTTGAGTATGTGTAAACCTTTGCAGGATCAGGGGAGATCCCAGGCTAAAATCCAACAACTGAGTGTTTTGGTACTTTTAGGACTTAGGGATGTTTTCTGAGCAAGGAGGCAGTGCCCCTAGCCCAAGTGGAAACTCTAATACTACACCCAAGCATAAGAATCTAAGTGGTCCCTCAACTTGGTTTCTTCTCCTAATAAACAAGCAGAAGACAGGGAGTGAGGTCAATACAAGGAACAGTTACTCAACATCCCTGCTGAAGATTTCAAAATCTGAGTGAGGGAAAAGAGACAAAAAAGTCCATACTTTTTTGGAAAGAAAAGGAATGAAGGTACCACCAGTTGTTGAAACCCAACATCCAGTATATACAGCCAGCCACTCGCTCCTCTTCATTCCTTCTGGATGTCCAATTAATTAATTAAATAATTATTTGGAAACTTTCTCTCATTCCTTGGCACAAATTGGCCTCCAAATTCAAAAGGCATTGGGAGGAATGTTAGCTTGCCATGGTGGAATGGATTTTTTTTTAACATACTTTCTCAGTTCACACAAAGAAAAGGAGTACTTGTGGCACCTTAGAGACTAACAAATTTATTAGAGCATAAGCTTTCGTGAGCTACAGCTCACTTCATCGGATGCATTTGGTGGAAAAAACAGAGGTAGTTATGAAATATACACTATAGGCCATGATTCTCCTCTCACACTGGTCATTCCATTGATGCTAATGGAGTTCAGAGATTGGGGGAACTGGGAGTCAGGACTCTTGAACTATATATAAATCTCTCCTCTGTTTTTTCCACCAAATGCATCCGATGAAGTGAGCTGTAGCTCACGAAAGCTTATGCTCTAATAAATTTGTTAGTCTCTAAGGTGCCACAAGTACTCCTTTTCTTTTTGCGAATACAGACTAACACGGCTGCTAATCTGAAATCAGTTCACACAGTACTTCCAAAAACATCAATCCCCAAAGCACCCATCCTCCTCCAATTAATAAGGCCACACTGGTGGTGGTGAAGGCAGGTGCCTGATGTATTCACAGCACATGATACTCCTTTGACTTCAATATTGCCCTTCATTTCCCTGAGCTCCAATCTCAAGAACTTCATTGCACTGACTGATGGTGACTTTTAGAGCTGGATTTAGATATTACATTACAAGTAGCTCCATAGTATTGTCCCATCACTGACCCACAAGAGAAGCAGACCCTTGTTGGCAATGAAGTGGAAATTCTTGCAGCCAAAGGCCTCTTCCATCCAGTCTGGGTTGGTTAGCTCTAAAACCTTCTTAGCTTCCCCTGTAGGGCTGCTTTCTAGTGGATGATGCAGTTTTCCCTTTAGGTCTACTACCTTGTACATACTGGATTTCCACCATCTGTGTGTGCCAAGAAGAGGGCATAAAGCCAATACACATTAAGAGCACAGTCACATCATCAAAATGTTTTTTCTATCATAACAATATTCACTTCTGTGGCACCTTTCACCCAAGCATCTCAAAGCACATTACAAATATACAGATAGAGAAAATGAGAGAGAGAGAGAAGATGGGACTTGTGATACAGCAAGTCAGTGGCAAATATATAGTTCAAGAGTCCTGACTCCCAGTTCCCCCAATCTCTGAACTCCATTAGCATCAATGGAATGACCAGTGTGAGAGGAGAATCATGGCCTATAGTGTATATTTCATAACTACCTCAAAATCCACAGTTAGAGTACAATAAGACATAGCTGTATATAATGCCTTACTGTCATCAGAGAGCTGTATTTCACACTTACATCATCATAGATGTGAAATATAATTTTTTAAAATGTGAGATGAAACAGAAGGTGGTCCAATAAAAGATATTACCTCACCCACCATGTGTCTCGAATAACCTGGCAGCAACATGGCTACAGCAGCACTACAAACAAAAGATAAACCCCAGACAATATGTATAGGATTTTCACCAATATCACTTCAGTATGCAAAAAAAAAAACAGAAAACAAAAAAAGAACTAAAATCAGCTGTACAATGATTGGCTGAATTACCTCTGATGTCACAATCCCACCACTCAACTGTCTTAAAATCAAAGAGTAAATTTAAACAATGTGTTTCTTTCCCTGTGGCTCCAAGTGCTAGCAAATCAAAAGATGAACTGAGCAAAACCAGCAGGTCATTAGGAGCAAATTTGGAGCGCCCAAAGGAAACAGGATTTCCTGGATCCTGAACGTCTCAGACTTCAGGCCACTGGGCAGAGAGAAAAGAAAGCATTTCAAAAGCCATCCACCTTTCATTTGGGATGGTGAATTATTACCAAGTTTTAGGACTTCACCAAAAAGCCTCACAAGATGACATTAAAAAATCCTACCGTAAACTTGCATTAAAATGGCACCCTGATAAGAATCCTAACAACAAGGAGGAGGCAGAGAAGAAATTCAAAGCCGTAGCTGAGGCATATGAGGTTTTATCAGATCCCCAAAAACGTTCCATCTATGACAGATCTGGAAAGGAAAGTCTGCACAGAGGAGGCAGAGGTGCAACTGGAGGCCACTTCCACAGCCCATTTGACTCTGAATACATATTCCGTAACCCAGAAGAGATTTTCAGGGAATTTTTTGCAGGAAGGGATCCCTTTGCACATGATTTCTGGGACAGTCCATTTGATGGAAATGTAGGTGAAAACAGAAACAGAACTCATGGAAGAGGAGCTAGCTTTGCCGGCTTTGATGTATTTCCTGATCTTATGGAATCATTTATGTCATTTGATTCAGTCAACCCCAGTGAGCACACTACATTCTCCTGCAGGGCCTTTGGAGGAGACACTAGTGGGTCAAACAACTTCAGATCAGTCTCAACTTCTATGGAAGTGGTCAATGGTAGAAGAATCACTACCAGAAAAATCATTGAGAATGGACAAGAAAGAACTGAAGTTGAGGAAGACGGGCAGCTGAAGTCCATAAAAATCAATGGAAGAGAACAGCTGAAATGCTAGCAACTCACCGCACACCTGTGCAGAAACGTTACCAGCAAGCTGTTTGGAAGATCTCACTTGTGGACTCTTGATCAGTAAAATAGGATCCAATATAAGTAGTACGAATAAACAGCTTCACTGAGTTCATGACACAATTGTTACAGACTTCTGCATTACTTGGAACAACTATTTCACAGCTAAAGGTATAGAGGCATGTTATTCAAGCAGGCTATAATTTTAGTAAACCTAGAATAAATGTATCTCAGTTTTTCAGAAGTAAATACTGCAAGGGTAAATCTTCCTGGATTACCAAACAGACTAAGTATGTTAAGTACAGGAGGACTGGATGGCCCAGGGGATTATCATGGGTAAGAGAGCCTTTCATTTCTAGGTTGCAAGTTGGGTTCAGTGCAAGCTTTCTGGTGATCCATGTGAAATGTGTTGATGGAACCATTGTAGTAGTCAGATGTCCACATCACAAGTGATAGCTGTATTAATACTCTTAATACAGCCACCAAGAACTGAAATGGCATGGAGCCTTCAATCCTCTTTCACCCCTAGAAATGGACTGTTCTTGTTAAGGTTAAGGCATGCTGGTAAGGCCGAATAGAAACTTGGGCTACCACAGTACCTACCCTGTAGATAACTAGAGAATGTCAGTCCTTCAGGGTGCAGTATTCACTTGCACTAAATTCACACTATTTTACAAAACCACATTAAAAGAAAACTCTTCATAAAAATGGTTGAGAACAGAAGACAAGATTCAGTAAGCCATCCTCAGCATATCATGGAATTACAACAGGCAAACCTGTGGAAGGACAGTTTGGTAGTGAGAAACATTAGGAAGAACAAGTTATCTTTCAGCTATATTAAAAAGAAGGGAGTACTATAGGACCTACTGAAAGCTGCAAGGGGGAGAGCTGGATATTGGCAATATTTGAGGAGTTGAACTAAGCAGAGGGATGATGAATATATGCATGGATGTAGGGACAGATATGGCACTGGTAGCCAAATATCATTGTGTTCATAAAGCTAAACACTGGAACTCAGCTCATCAGGCCTGGATGTGTTACACCTCAGTCTGCTAAGGGAGTTCTGCAACAACTTAGCAGACCCATTGGCACATACATAGGTGATCTGTCCCTAATGTTGGGCAGAGCACCAATAGATGTGAAGGTGGCTTGTGGTAGCCTTTTCTTTAAAAGGAAAAAAGTTCTAACCAGGAAAACATAATAGGCCAGTTAAACTTAATATACTTAGCAATGTGTTCAATGTGCTTTATGAACATTCATTATTACAACCTGCTTGTGAGCAGGTGAGTATTATCCCCATTTTACAGATGGGGAAACAGATTCAGAATATATAAGTATATAAAACAAATTATTTATACCATTGTACAAGGCCACGATGGTGAGGTACCACTTAGAGCCCTGCATCCAGTTTTGCACAATATGGGCCCAAATTCAGACCTACTGAATGCACTTCTAATTTGAGTTTGATCCTTTACCTTCAGAGACAAATGTGTTTGTGCTGAGCCTTGTGGGAAGGGATCTGAAACATGAATGAGGTCTTTGGATGTTACTGCAATACAAAACAACAACAATAAATAGAAATGAACATATCCTGGAGAAAGCCCAGTGAGGAATTACTGAACTGATCAAAGAAGTGGAGGCCTCTAAACCATGATGATTGCAAAAACCTATAGAGTTTGAAGATGACAAGTCACTGGGGAGGGGATCTCCATGTCTTAGGCAAGGATCGCTTTCTAGCTCAAATGCCTAAGAGTGTTTTGAGGATGTGTGTGAATGCTGGTGGTGCTATAAGCTTAGACAATCATTTCATTGTCATGCTGAGCACAGGCCAATGCTGGGGAACTGGGCCTGTATTAGCTAAAAAGATTCAGAACGATTAAAAGCTGATGCTTTGGGTGCAAACAGACATGAAGGATGGATTTATGATTGCAAGGTCTCACAACATAGAGGCTTGGTTCAGGGGCAAGGAGATCAAGATTAAATGGGCTAAGAGCAGGCAACATAAAGGTCTTTTCTACATGGTATAAGCTAAGATGTAAAATTAAGTCAATATAATTAATTATAATTCCCTTTGCGAACACACAGAACACAAAGAAGGATCTTTTCTGGGTTTAGTTTATGTCACTTGGGAACGGGGCTAGGCTAAACTAAACAAAGTCACTCTTATACTGGTATAAGATTGTCCACATGGGGGTTTATAGCTGTGTAACTAGACTGGTTTAACCGGTAAATCTTTCCTGTGTGGACAAATCCTGCGAGATAAGGCTTTAAGCAGACAGAGTGGGCCTGAAATGGCTTAGATCTGGTCTACACTTAAAATTCATCTGCAATTTCATATTTGAGTTTCTTCAGAATTCTGAAGAATAACATCTGGTCCTGGTGACTTATTACTGTTAAGTTTATTAATTTGTTCCAAAACCACCTCGACAGACATCTCAATCTGGGACAGTTCCCCAGATTTGTCACCTACAAAAAATATCTCAGGTGTGGGAATCTCGCTCATATCCTCTGCATGCAGTGAAGACCAATACAAATAATTCACTTAGCTGTTATGCATTGGCCTGGTCTTCCCTGAGTGCTCCTTTAGCACCTCGATCATCCAATGGCCCCCCTGATTGTTTGGTAGGCTTCCTGCTTCTCATATACTTAAACAGTTTTTCACTGTTAGTGTTTGTGTCTTTTGCTAGTTGCTCGTCAAATTCTTTTTATACCTGCGTAATTATACTTTTACACTTGATTTGCTAGAGTTTATGCTCCTTTCTATTTTCCTGAGTAGGATTTGACTTCCAATTTTTAAAGGATGCCTTTTTGTCTCAAACTGCCTCTTCTACTCTGCTGTTTAGCCATGATGGTATTTTTTTAGTCTTTTTTTTTTTTAATTTGGGGTATACATTTAATTTGAGCCTCTATGATGTTTTTTTTTTAAAGTTCCCATGCAGCTTGCAGACATTTCACTCTTGCTACCATTCCTTTTAATTTCCATTTAACTAGTTTCCTCATTTTTGTGTATTTCCCCTTTTTGAAGTTAAATGCTACTATGGTGGGCTTCTTTGGTATTTTCCCTCCCACCAAGAATGTTAAATTTAATTACATTATGATCATTATTAACAAGCAGTTCAGCTATATTCACTTCTTGAACCAGATCCTGTGATCTGCTTAGAACTAAATCGAGAATTGCCTCTCCCCTTGTGGGTTCCAGGACTAGCTGCTCTAAGAAGCAGACATTAATGGTGTCTAGAAATTTTATCTCTGCATCCCATCCTGAGATAACATGGACCCCGTGAATATGGGTATAGTTGCAATCCCCCGTTATTATTGAGTTTTCTATTTTTATAACCTCTCTACTCTCCCTGAGCATTTCACAGTCACCATCATGGTCAGTAGTATATTCCTACTGCTGTATTCTTATTATTCCAGCATGGAATTTCTATCCACTGAGATTCTATGGTACAGTTTGGTTCATTTAAGATTTTTACTATAGTTGACTCTGTGCTTTCTTTCACATATAGTGCCACTCCCCTACCACCATGACCTACTTTGTCATTCCTATATATTTTGTACCCTGGTATTAGTGTCCTATTGATTATCATCATTCCACCAAGTTTCTGTGATGCCTATTGTATCAATATAGTAAATTAGGCATTTAATACCAGGCACTCGAGGTCACCCATCTTAGTACATAGATTTCTAACACTTGTATACAACTACTTACAAAATCTGTCAGTATTTAATTGTCTTCTTTCACGTGATATAATTGAATTGTACTCTTTTTATTTGACAGTTTCTCTTTAGTTCCCACTTGTACTCTATCAACTTCTATCCTTTTTTCTTTATGAGGAGATGGAGAATCCCTGTTAATAGAGCCTTCTCTAAGGGATGTCTGTCTGAATTATGTGCTCCTCAGCACCTGTTGGCTTTCCCCTCCCTGGCCCTTAATTTAAAAACTTCTTTACAACCTTTTAAATTTTACATGCCAGCAATCTGGTTCCATTTTGGTTTAGGTGGAGCCCATACTTCCTGTATAGGCTCCTCCTTTCCCAAAAGGTTCTCCCGTTCATAATAAATCTAAACCCTCCTCCCTACACCATTATCTCATCCATGCATTGAGACCCTGCACTTCTGCCTGACTAACTGGCCCTGCATATGGAACTGGAAGCATTTCAGAGAATACTTCCATAGAGGTCCTGGACTTTAATCTCTTATGCAATAACCTAAATTGGGCCTCCAGGATATCTCTCCTACATTTCCCAATGTCACTGGTACCTGCATGTACTATGACCACCAGGTCCTCCCCAACACTGCACATAGGTCTGTCTAGATGTCTTGAGAGATCCACAACCTTTGCACCCAGCAGACAATTTATCATGGAGTTCTCCCAAGTCATCACAAACCCAGCTATCTATAGTTCGAATGATTGAATCCCCCATTACTATTATCTGTCTTTTCCTAATAATTGGGATTCCCTCCCCAGAAGATGTATTTTCAGTGTAAGAGGATACCATGACATCATCTAGAAGGAGGGTCCCAACTATGGGATTGTTTCCCTCCACTGCAGTTTGATGTTCTCCTTCCCTGAGATTTTCATCCTCCTCAACAGCACAGAGGCTGTCTGACTGAGGGCGGGACTGCTCTACTGTGTCCCAGAAAGTCTTTTATGTACCTCTGCATCTCCTTTAGTTCCTCCAGTTCAGCTACTCATCTCAAGAGCCCATACTTGATCTCTGAAGGCCATGAGCTTCTTGTACCAAGTGCACACATATGCCATCTGCCCACAAGGCAGGTAATCATACATGCTGCACCCAATGCAATAAACCGCATAGCCCCCACTCTGCTGCTGGACTTCTGCCTGCATGATTTTTACTCCTGCAGCTTTTGTTTGGTTGGGGTTTTTTTGGGGAAGTAGAGTGGTGTTTACTGGGGGTATCAGACTGTTATGCTTCCTCTCAACTCCCTCACAGAACTTCCCTGTTCACTGCTCTTGTCCGCTAGCTCTTCTGGTGGCTTAGGAACTGGCTTTTTAAACCCCTGTTATCCCTGCATAGCCCTGCCCACTGGTTAATGGATCCTAAAGGGATTAGGATCAAAGCCTTGTTAAGAAGCTCTCCGCCTTGCCAAGCAGGCCACTAGGCTCAGCACATGGCCCCCAAACAGACCACACTATAAACTTCAGTCAAGCAGGCACACAGCAAGTACACCACAAACAAACAAGCAGACAACAAACTGGGAATTGGTGTAATCTCTGTTGGCAGAAGCTGCGTCTACATTAGGAGGGTTTGCCAATATAGCTCTGCCAGCAAAACTTTTCTAGGGGCGGATTTACATTGAAAACTTACATCAGCGTAAAGACATCTCTCAGGGATGTGGATTTTGCACACCCCTGAGAAACATAACTATGTTGGCCTAACCCCCAGTGTAGATAATGCTATGTCGATGGAAGAATTCTTCTGTTGACCTAGCTACAGGAGAATCCTTCCCATCCCAATGCAGTTGCAGCTGAGCCACTGTCACGCTGTAAGTGTAGACATAGCCTAGTGTAGACAAGGCTTTAGAAAAGAGTTGGAATTAGGTTCAGAGGAGCTCAAAGCCAAAAGAAAAGTGGCTCAGGAAATATTTAGATCATACCTAGTTTCAACAGAAATACTGTTAAAATTTGTGAGCCATCAGACCCTACAGGGAAGTTGTGAATGGGATGACAGATACACAGTAAGTGTTCTTACTATATCATTAATTACTCAAGCGTTCTTATCATAGTTACTAGGAAGACATCAGAACACCAAATACCAGCACACCCCAAGTGCATTGCAAAGCTACTTCACCCCTCTAGTATCTCTCCCTCTCTGATCCTTACAAAATACAGCTGCTACAGTTATCATTCTTTCCTGCCCTCTGACCACATCTCTCCTTGTTCTTGAATCTCCAGATACATCTCCAAATTGAACCCAAAAATGGAACAAAATCATGCGTATGGCCCTCTCATTTTTAAAAACAGACTGAACTAAGACCCAAGATCAGAACATCCCGAACTCTGAGGTGTTAGAAATCCAGACCCATCTCTGAATTTTGCTGTTCGAGCCTCAATATAAAACATGGACTTTGGTTCAAGATGCAAAATTCAGACCTGGAATTTGAACAGCCTAGAAAGTTCAGGAGTGTTGTGCTTGGCCCAGTCTAGTGACAACAGCAAGCTGTAACATTGGATCTAGGTTTGAATCCCAAATCCCAGAAAAGTCAGGGTTTAGTTGGAACTGGGATTTTGGTTCTGGCCCACTATAGCTCTAAGATAATATTTTTATACGTTTCTATGGTTTTAAATAAAATAATACACATATCTACATGCATCTTATATACTGTGTATCAGGAATGCCCACGTTTTGATATAGTGCCCTACAGCTAAATAGATAGGCACCTTTTCTCCCAGTCACAATTGTCCAGTTCTCTTCCATTCCCATTCACAATGACAGCACATCCCTGTGGTAACTACCGCAAATGCTTACATGGGAAACTCACTATTAGGAAAGCATTTAATTAACTTCTAGCTTCTTTTAATGCCATTTGACAGCTGTAAACAAGGAGGAGACAGCATCATGTGACCAACCAGTGGACCCTTTACTGTACATAAATCTAGTTATCCCACTATTTCTATTTCTGTATTTTTTATCTATTCCTCTCCCAGGGATATTAGGTGAATGAGATTTATCATCCTGCAAAGAAGCTACATTTTGGGACCTAACATGGTTAACAGCGTCTCTTTAAGAAGCGTCTACACTTGAAGACACATGCACACACTGTCCCATCAATCATTAGACTCAGGATCCAAATATAGGCCACGGTGACCAACTCAACCCAGGTCTCTGCCCACTCATGTCCAGATGCTGTGCCTGACACGAGTGGCTTCTCCGGGTGCAAATACCATGCCAAGGAGACAGCTTCCTACCTAAACAAAGCAACCTTTCCCAAAAATAAATATAACATCAAATCAAAATGCAAGGCTCTTACTGAGCTGAGACTTCATGAAAAACACAAAACTAACCCAGTGACTACACACTCAGCCAAGTAACGTCAGCAGCCAGCACAGAGAGGCTGAGTCATTATTTTATTAACAGGCCCACAACTACTTTAATGGGGGCTTAGGCTGCAAAAACAAAAACATACATAAAAGCATTTGGAATTACTTCATAAAACACTAAATCACAATATTAACCGACTGACCTTTGCTCTACGCAGACCTGCTAATTTTAGCAATTACAGCCAACAACTTGAACATATCAAGTGGGCAACTGTTTAACAATAATGACATCTGCTTGGAAAATCCAATTATGTCTAAACATCTTTAAATCCCCACTAGGGGATACCTGCTTTCTTTTTGCAACTGTTAGTCTCTGCCTAATAGGATTTTAAACTCACAGCCTGCTGCACACGGTGGTGGCAGTGGCCCCCTCTCCCTGGACTGGCAACAGCAGGACTGCGATCACATTAAGCAGCAAGTATGAGTCTCTCCTTGGACAGTGATGGAAGCAGTTTGATTTTCTGACATCCTAATCTGATAGACGGGTGCATTAGCTGGATCCCTTCACTCCTGCGTTTCCCCTGAAGATTCAACTTTTCCCCCCACCTCTGATCTTATGTGCATTAAAGGCAACTGGTCGGTCCTAGGATGCTCCCTAAGGGGTTCCCCATCTCAGGGGCAGATGTTAGATCTAGCTGATCATACATGCCCTAGTTATTAAGACGATCGTTGCAGTCATTTTTATTCTTTGCTGGGTATTTAAGGCAAGATTGCCTTAGAAACTTTTTCATTAGAACACACTTAATGAACTTCTACACAGATATATTTCCATTCCAGGCCATTTTAAGTATTATCATCTGCATGGTGCCAACAGGTCGGGGGTCTCATAGCATGAACCAAATCTTAGCAGCAAGATCATCTTGTGGACACCTCTTCTCCAACTCACAGAGACCAGTTCTCCTCCCAGTCGTGATCACACAAACATCCCATGTGGCAACTACAGCAGTTATTTACATAATAAAACATGGGCATTGTTTAGGTGGTAAAGTGATAAATGTTTCGACCCTTTTAGAAAGTTTTAATCAAGATGTAGTTCTTCATTTCATCTCCCTTTCCCATCTGTTTTGCTCCCCAACTTCTTAGTTCCCTCTCCCCTGCTCTGAGGTTAGCAGCTCTGGTACTGCTGGCAACTCCTGCTCCTCTAGAGAGGGGCAAAGCCTAAAAGAAAGCATCTAGGTTGGCTGCATTTGCAGCCGTGTTTGTAGTTTCTAGGCTCATCACTGCAGAGAAAAGGCCTGTAGAAGCAGCTGGGAACAAGGAGGAAGAGCCAACACCACGAGACCAGGCAACTGTCCACAGATGTCCAGTAAGGGTTCCCCAAAGACAGTCTGGGAAGCTCTGTGCTAGGCCGTTTACGGACAGTATAACAAGAGGCCTTATTCTGATCCCATGTACACTGCTGTAAATCTCTGAGCTCGGGGAGTTACACTGCTGTAAGTGAGATCAGAATCAGCTCCATGGCTCCTGCTCTTAATTGCTTAGCATCCCTTTGCCATCAGTGTTTGTCAGGTTTTTGTGTCAAGGTAGAAGAACAGAAATTCTTCTTCTGCCTGCTTTTTTCAGATGGCACCTGCAGCAAAATCATAATTATGTGTTTGCAGCGTCACAGTCTGACGGCACGGAGGAGATTGTGATGTCACAATAATTATTGCTGCCCAATCCCAAGACTTAAGGAAAGTCTCCGTTTTCATGGCCCCATCCTATGATCTGCAGGAAATTAAGTAGTTCTGATTCTGTTTTGGTCTAGTGACAAATGATGATGTAGTGTCAACCCATGATGATGCAAACACTGTGACATGGTGTCACAATGTGTTTCTTTTGCATGTCTGGATGAATACACATAGGTTGAAATTCCACATATTCCACATTATTACTATTGAGATGGCTCAGTACATGTACCTCGCACTGTGCAGTCGATGAGCTGTTGGGACAGAACACAGGAGCTCTCAGCCCCTGCTCCTGTGGGCTACGAGAGGTATGAGTGGGACATCTCATTTCAAGAGAGAAGAACAAAGAGAAAAGGGTGCAATCTGTAGAAAGAGAACATACGATGGATGTGGGTGGATGGAAGCAAGGAGGCAGTTATGAAGGAATGGAGGGAGGGCAGGTGCTCTGTTCAGGAGCTTTGAACAGGAGAAAGTTAAAGATCCTATGGTGCCCTTTGAAAGGCTGAAGAGGATTTCAGTGACACAGACTCCAGTGTCTCCAGCAGCGTGTGAGCTGAGTCCCGCTCATAACCAGAACATAATGGATATAACTTGAATAGGAAAGATGCTAGATTCTCAGAGACATAGTGGGCCCAATTCATCTCTGCTGTAACTCCACCAACTTCAGTGGAGTCACACTAGGATTGAATTTGACCCATTATTTCTCCTGACTGTTTGGGGCAGAGACTACTGTCTCAAGGGAGTCGAAGACCTGGCTTCCATTTTCTAGCACCTACATGGGGAAGTTCAGTAAAAATCAGCGGCAGCTTTTCGTGTGGTGGACTGAGACAAACCCTTTTGCACCAATTTTCAACACACTCTTCCCATGAGGCTGTTGGGTCATTAGTCATTTCCCCTGTTCACCTCAGTACATCTTAAAACCTTCCTTTTCTCTTTTGCCGGAATTAACATGTATCTTTATTCACCTGTTATTCACCTTTGTATCGCCCTAAGAGCACTGGAGCTCATAGGGTGGAGTGTCAGCACTTGCTAAGTTTTTTTTTTAAATCCTTTATTGTTTTTCTTCCAATGTCTGCATTTCCATCTCCCCTGTGCCATGGTCCAGCCCTGCCATGCAACATTACAGGAGCTCCCCTCCTTTCTCGTGTCCCTCATCTCCCCATACTCTGGTCCCTGGCTCAAATCTGCATTACAGTATAATGAGCTCCCCGGCCTTCCCATTTCACCCTGTACTCTGCTTCTTACCTCAAATCTATGCTGAAGTCTTACAGGTGGTCTTCTCTCTCCTTCTGCTTCACATACAGGCATGCCCTGACTTTTCTCTTCCTACTTTGGACACTGCTCTCATATGAATAAATAATTACCTGCATCACTCCAAGCTATCAACCTGGTATCCTTCCACTGTGCCCAGAAAAGGGCATTTTCCCAGACCCTTGTTGAATGTCTTCCAAGCAGCATCTGCCTGCTAAACTCCACACAACACCCCGTCTGAGGAGAATTGTTCCATACATATGATGCCTACAGACTATTTTGATCAGAGTGCACTGAACACACCAAGCCAGTAGGCTGAGGCTCTGAGCAGTCAGTGATGGAGTGTCTCTGGCCTGTGTTTATATTTGCCTGAGGAGAATCCCCAGCAGTGTTTAAACAGCAGCAGGATTAGGCCCAGCAGCACCAGGTGAGTCAGCGATGAATGGCATCAGTGTTACTGAAGACAAATATGACAACATGAACATGGTAGATCTGAGGAACCCGCGTGTGGTGATAACATTTTTTTAATCTTATTTTTTATTTTATTATTCTCACTCTTTTGGTTCCTCCAGCTCCCAGAATGAGCAGGGATTTTTATTGCTGGGGTTAAAAAACACAAATTTGCATTACATCCTGGCTCCTGCTGTAATACTTCAGTCTCGTTTCTCTCTCGTCCCCTCTCCAGAACAACTGATGCTATCGCAGCCTGATTTAATTTCAAAGACGGATTGTGATTTGGCAGTTGGGGGGGTAAGGGGGGAGCCAAGCTAATCAAAAGTCACCATCTGCTGCGTTGCCATGGGGATATTCCTCCCCAATAAATGTGCTCTCTGCCAAAATCACAGATAACAGCACTATAAAGGGTGGGAGGTGGGGGGGGGGGTGGATAAAAGAAAGAAGTTCCAACACTAGGGCGGAAAATGAGAGAGAAACAAGGGAGAAATGGGAGCCAAAGACGAAGTGGGAGAGAAGGAGACAGAGACTACTGAGAAGGAAAGGAAAAATGACAAATGGACAGAATATTGAAAAGGAGGAAGAAATAAGAGACATAGGCAGACAGGCAGCTAATGATGAAGAAATAGAGGAAGACAGAAAGACAACTGAGGAGAAGGAAAGGGGAGACACATACAGAGATGCTACTGAACAGGAGAAAGACTGGAGCTGCTGCATAAGATGTAACAGCAAAACAAGTAGAGATAAGATAATTGCCCTCAAAGAGTAAGTTCTGGTGATTAGGAGACAACTGAAGCATCAGTGAAAATTCCCAAGATGATGGTCTCAGTTCAGAAAGGTTTCGCTATTCAAATTATGAAGCAAAAAATGTAAAAGCCCCCTGCTGCGACTAACAACAATGCACAGGGATGGTTGAGTTTCTATTCCCTTAACAGATAGTCTAATCCAAAAAGTACCAACAGTATCCTGCAGTAACAGTCCCAAATACCACAGCAACTCCTGGGGTAAAGTGCAGTGTTTTGCTATGCTGTAGAAATTCAGTGCAGATTGACACAGGGTTTGGTTTTTAAAATAAAAATTTCCTGGAAATGAATGTCTTCAAAACATCTTGGATAGGATAGCAAAAGGGACGGGTCACATTATTAGCTAACTATGCTGTCTGTTTTCTATCCAGCTTTCTTATTTTTAATATGAATATTTGTTGACCACTTGGGCTATAGAATCTAAACAATCACCACTCCAGGACCTCCCCACCCCAATATAATTTTAAAAACAGCTGTTACCGTACCCATCTCCTAGAGGGCAACAGCTTCATCTCCAGATGGATTTTGGTAGTGGCTAGGGCTTTACTAGCCTGGTATATGCTGGGGCTTCAGCGCTGAGGATAAGCCAGTTGCCCAAAAGCAGCAGGATCTCCCCAAACCTGAAAGGGATAAAAGAGGTAAGATTTTAGGTCATGGTATGCTGAATGCCCCCTGAGCCTACTTAGACCGTGCATGTGTGTGTGGAATGTCCCCTTAACCCAAATAACTAACAAAGGTATGGGAGTCATTCTGATCTCTCCCCTCTGCCCCTTGAGTAGTAACCCAGCTAAGTAGGCCACTCAATATCCATGCTCATAGAACTGGATGAGTTATTCCCAGCAGAAGCATGATTAGCTGAATTTAAACCTTTTCTTCTGTTGGAGAGTGATCCATGAACAGATCGCTGTTCCATGACTGCGTTGCTCAGAATTATTCAGAGACTGCTTTGGGTGAACTTGTTTTGCTTTTCAGAACTCCAGTTATTTTGATTGGAGGTTTAAGTCACATGGTGCTGTTCCCATTCCCTGACTGGATGAGTATAATACAATATGCCAACCCTAAACATTCAAAAATCACAAATCAGCCACCAAAATATCATGAGACTTTAAATGTATAGATAGGGTTCTTTTTCTTGGCCTTCTGATTTTGGTGCCTTTAGGGTGCACTTGAGTCACATTTTCACACTTTTCTCCACAACCATCAGGGCTAGAAACTTAGTTTAAAAAAATAAATAAGTAAACAAAAGCTAAAATTCTCTCCTAACAACATGACTACAGGAGCTAGGAGTTCAAAAATAAATATGAAATATTGTGAGACTTGCAAGAGATGGCAACACTGGCTAGAATCAGATGGAATACTCTAGGTTATGAATCCGAAACTCTCTTCCTGGGAATATTCTCCATTATTTTTGGATGAATTGTTTTTTCAACAAACATTCCTAGCTGTTAATTCATGCATTAGAACATTTGTGGAAATGAAACCCAGAAGGACACAGACACAATTGGAGTGACAATTTAAAAATTCACAGGAAAGTTAATGCATAACTTTTTTCAGTGTCGTTTTAGTGCTGGGAAAGGCACTGCTTTATCAGAACTCTCTTGGGAGGAAGGGTCCCTGAAAGGGCCAACCCATGAGAACTAGATTGGCCAATCCCCTCAGAAAAGGGGAGGGGCCAAAAAAGAATTTCTACCCTCCAGCTAGGCTAAAGGGATATTCAGCATCCCCTATCCCAGACACATACACCAACCAGGCCGAGAGGTGCATTCCACAACCCCACCCCAAAGACAAATTACACAAAGACTAAGAAGGCTGAGCAGCCAGTGGCAGTATTAGGACTTCTCTGGATCACAGCAACCATTTGTTTGGGGCTAGATTCAGCTTGTATGCCATACAGACATCACTGTATGCCACTCGTCCTCAGCTTCAGACAACTGGAAAATAACAAGTTTGGCTAAAACCCATCTTGGCCTTTAAAAGGACCACTGTATTCACAGTGAAGGTAGTTTTTCCAGACAGGGATTCTGTTAGTGAAATGCTGAGATTTCCCCCCCAAAAGTCTGGAATTATAGTTATTCCCGCTCCCCTCCCAGCGCTCCATCCCCTACAGCTGACCCTGCTAATGACCACTGATCTAAGGTGCTCCTATAGGCCAGAAATACACAAGGGTGAGCTGGAAGGGAGGACTGGACCACAGGTCAATCTAGGGGAGGTAGGGCCCCTATTCAACACCTGGCCAGTAGAAGGACTCCATGATGTCCAGTGAACAGGAAAAGGAAGCGATATCAGAGCTTTTAAGTCTCCCAGATCAATGAGGTGGTACATGCAAGGTCTCTATGGTTAGGGTCCTGGAGAACTGCTCTAGGATTGTAAACCATAGAGATCCTTACATGTCCTCTAGGACTCTAACCAGATAGTCCTCAACACGCTCGCAGCCATAGAGATAGGGCTAGAGGATTGGGCAAGGTGATAGAGTGGCACTATGTAAGGGGTCACGAGCTGCATCTCTGTAACTAACAGCAGGTTGGGGACCATGCACTAGGAGGGGTCTTTATGTTCAGGGAGCTGATTGTGTAGGGACAGGGAAAATATGAGGGAGAGGGTAGGCAGAGAAGGGGTGGACCAAAATAAGGGTGTGTGTAAATGGGGAAATTTGAGGTGGGAAGTGGGGAGGCAGACAGAGAGAGAAATGGGAAAACTTAAGCGGAAAAGGGAAAGCCAGCCAGCCAGCGAGAGAGAAGGATCTGAAGGACAACTTAAGAGGAAGAACCAGATAGAACAGTGTGTAGGGAGAGTCTTTGGGAGAGAGAGACAAGTGGAAAATGTTCTACAAATGAGGTAATGCTTAATGATAAAATGTTCAAATTGGGGGAAATTACATCATTTGCATAAATTCTCCAGATTTCTGGACCTACAATCTTAACAAGTAGCCTGTGACAAATGGAAGAGGGGGTCAGGCACAGGGAGACAGTTGAGAATGCTGAGTGTGAAAATAAGCAGCTGGCTGGCAGCAGCAGTCTGGACACTAGGGTGACCAGATAGCAAGTGTGAAAAATCAGGACGGGGTGGGGGGTAATAGGTCTCTATATAAGAAAAATCCCTGAATACCGGGACTGTCCCTTTAAAATTGGGACATCTGATTACCCTACTGGACACAGAAGGAAGGCCAGGTAGAAAGCCTGAGACCTGAGCCTGAAAAAGCTGGGAACCTGAGCGGGAGGACCTGCTGCTGGAATGGTTGGCTGACTAAGTTGGGCTGCAGTTGACAACTAAACTCAACTCCGCTGTCTGCACAGTGAAGTATTGATGGGAGTTATGAGGACTAGCTCAGGCAGGAAGAATGGAGATCTCGCTTTCCTGTCAGTGTCTCCCCTCCTGCTTCCAGCATAGGCCTTCTTTTACAGATTGGGAAACTGGGACAAAAGAGAAGTCAAGTGGTAAGTCAGTGACAGAGCTGGGAATAGAACAGAGATCTCCAGTCTCCCAGTCCCATGCTTTAACCACTAGGCATCACTCACACACAGAGCACAATTTCCTTTCTCTCCTTCTTCTTTTCTCTTGTTGCTGCATATTGCAATGCAGGAGGGAGGGAAGCTTGAGGTGAGGGAGGGCAAAGACGTGGAGGCAATGAATATGAGTTAAAAATAATGAAAGATTTTTTAAAACAAAACTGTCTCCTATTCAGCCAGCTTCTCACTTCTTCTTCTTCTTCTTCTTTTTCGTCTTTTTTTTTTTCAAATTAAACAGCAAATTATACTTATCAAAGAAAAGAAGGTAAAGAGAAATCTGAAAGGCTGCGGAAACCTTTAATTATTAGTATAGTGGCATAAAAAGCTGTTGAGCCCCTTAGAAACGTACATGACCAATTATCAAAAATATAAGAGATGCAGAAAGAAAGGTTTGTCTAATAAGTATGAATCGCAGGGCCATTTAGAACATCAGTGTTAAAGCATTAGAGTTAAATGGAAAAGTAAAAAGGGGCTGATGGTTTTAACTATTTCACAGGAGGACAAGAGGTTGATACTGATAAGACAAGCAGTATAGTGAAGTTAATTATCTGTGGCCCGTGGTGCACAAAGCTGTTTGAGCTGGTGATTAATAGAGATAAACCATTCAAACTCCACATTTCTAAGGTGAATGAAGATGGCAGAGGAACTGCGGCTGCCGCATACTAACTAATCTGATGGCGTGGGGCCTTGTTTCTTCTTAGGGCATAGTTTGGATTTATCACATTCAAATCTGCCCTCTACCCCAATAACTGAAGTGAGATTTAGGAAGTGAGGGGCAGACGGGCCAAATTTCCCCAATTCAGCTGGGTATTTGCTGAGTTGATACCTGTCAGGAAAATGCAATTTGCTAGTTCCCTAAATTAATTAAAAATGATCCAGTGTTATTGCTTTTTCAGAGAATAATGCAAAATGGGTAAGTTCTGTATACATTATAACCTACTAACTAGTGTCTGTATGCACTACTGCCTCCTCTTGGCTGGAATCATCTGTGTGTCATAGGCCAAATACTGTTCACAGCTAAAGGAGGATCTCCTTTAACTCGAGTCATAGAAGGCCTGTGTTTTTAGAGTATGAAGATCTACATGCTATTCCTGTTGTTGCTGTGAAGTATCAAATGACTACAACTTGCAGCATAGTGATACGCCTCTGCCATACTGGGGACTGGGGCTTTGTTACATATTCTGTATAGAGGCACTCAAACTTTACAGTGTTGGGCCCCATCTAAGTAACTAAAAACAGAAATAGTCATGGGGGGGTAAAAAGTGTTTGAATAAGGCACTTTCCTCAGATGTGCGTTTTGTTTTATAGCCAGAGTGTGCCCATGTGAATGATGGAAGTGAATTGAATGGCTTAGCAGTTTAATGAGAGGTTTGGAATCAGGAAGCAAAGACGTGGATGCCGTTAGGACTGACTCAGTCCTTCAAGCTTCTGAAGTCAATAAACTGGCCACCAGGAGATTTACCATGTTTGGGTCTGGCAGATAAGAGTAAAAATCAAGGGCCTGTGTGAACATTCAAGATGGATATATAGACCTTCATCTTACAAGATTTCCAGTCAGATCTCCAGACCAAAGTGATTTGGATGTTTTCTAATGGTTGGAACCTCAAAACTCCAGAACTTTTGTTCAGATACTTCTCCAAATCTCGTGTGCGCGCACATTTCTCATGAGCTTTCTGGTACTTCCTGCTTCTTGTTGGTTCCAGAAATACTGCAGAAACCAGCCTTTCCTTTGTGATATTTCAGTGCTTCTGTTTCTGGGTCCCAGCTGGAACAATGAAGTTCTGAGTTAGCAGTTAAAAATAAAAATAGGAAAAACAGTTGACTCTACTTTTTTGAACCTCAGGCTATATTTGGTGTTTGGATTTCTAGTTCAATTTGAATTTTGGGCTCAGATTGAGGTCAGTTGTTGTTTTCCCCAAACTAGTTCACTCATCCCTGATAAGTCTGGAAAGGCAACAGAACTTCTGCATCTGCAAACAAAAGAATGTTATATTTTTGGCCAAACTAAATTGTATACTTTTTTGTTTGTTAATTGCATCCAGGCCAACCTAGCTCAGGGCCAAGTTTCAGTCCAGTGGGATTTCTGCATGGCCTGGATACAAGCTATTGTAAATGGTGGTCTCTGAAGGAAATGCTGACAGATGGTGACTCTAAAGGTGACCACCAGAACCAGCTTCTGACACACAAAACTCATTGCCAAAGGGGTCCCTTAGTTTGTGAGATAGTCCTGAATTTCATGTAGGACACTGAAGTTTGCTGTGTTTGACTGCATTGATTGGGACTCTTCCTACTCCTCACAAACCAAAACCTTTTATTTGAATCTTTCTAAACTTTAGTGATTTGCATGAAATAGAACCAGGACCCAAACTGCACCTGGTTTTCAGCTTGCAAAACCAAAACCACCCTCATTTACGTATTATAGAAATGGGATAAAATAAGAATAATGTCTCTAAATTGCCCTTTAAACCCCCACCCATGCATGACCTGAGCTGGATTCTATTCTGACTTGTGCACCATTGCTTTGGTGATTTGGTTGAATTGGAGCACAGATCAAAACCAAAACATGATGTCCTTGACCCATCTCTCTAGCCACAGACATAGCTATCAGGGTGAAGATGAAGGAAATATACTCTCTACCAAGAAGTCTATTCTGCTAGTTCTCAGTGACCACATCAAGGGAGAGGTAAGAGAAGACTCTGCTTTGTCATGATCATGCATGTCGGTGGAGATTGGAGCACTAGCTTTTGAAACTGGCCCTCAAATCTATCAAGGGCCAAACCAAACACCCAGATCTGAATATCTTCAACAACCAGAGGAAATTCTGATCTAGATATGAATTTTGAAGCTTGGACCTATTCCCAACTGTAACATCCCAAGACATCCAGCAAAGTTTTCCCAAAGGGTTCAATAGTGAGCATTAATCCTTCCAATTAAGATTCCTCCTTGGAAATTACAGGTCCCTCCCCTCACTTTGCTCATCTCCATCAGTGTCAAGTTTCGCTTGTTGCCAAACAAATGGGTTTAAGTATCTTGATGCAGAACAGTGGCAGAGCAGTTAAAAGAGCATAATGGGCTGGGAGTTGTCTGTCTCTGGTTAATTCACAGTGTCAAATGCCTATAATGTACCTGAGCAAGGTCAAGGGTGGGCCTGTCCCTAACCTTACAAACCAGATTGGTTCACCCATCTGAGAGGAGGGTGAGATTAATATAGAACTGCAGAACGAAGACAGCATTCACTATAGCAGAGGTTACTGGTGCCCTTTAGATCTATGTCAAATCACACATCCCATATGCTGCTATAAGCAGACTCCAAACAACATCTGCATATTTTAATGGTTCAAGAGCTATTTGTTGCTATTGCTGGAGGTTAAATCTGGAATACATGGATTAACATGGACACAAGGACAATGATGGTTTCACCAAAAAATGTTCAGAAGAGGTTCAGATTCAAATAAGAATCGAAGGGTGTGTCTTCACTGCACAGTTATCTTTGGCTCTTACTCATGTATTGCTGCTAATACCTCTCCCAACAACACAAAAACCCCTCTCACTACAGTTTAGTGGTGCTGTCAGTCTAGGCTAACTGGCTTGGCTGGAGTAGAATCTAGAGCTTGGGCTTTGCTTCAACTTGGGCTGATAGCCCACCCACTTTGCAGTGATGATGCAGACTAAATCACACAAGTGCGGATAGTCTTCTAATGCCTTCCCACTTTGCCAGAAGATCAGGCAGGTTGTCCCAGAATTCACTGGGAAAGAATAATAGAGTGGCTCAGCTTACTGCAGCACAAAGAACCAGGGGCTAGGCCCCCACAAGGGCTAGCGACACATGTGGGGGAGCACAGTACCAGTGAGCACACAATAACTCAGGAATGGCTTTGCAGCGTGGCTGCTCAAACTTGCGCTAACCCAGGTGCTCTGACCTAGGTGCCCATCACCCAAGTTAACTCTGCCAACTTGAAGATATCCCCTAAAAGTTTCTGCAGCATTGGATTGGAAATCTCAACAGAATGACGTCAAATGAGATTTCTACTACTTTCTGATTTCAGCTGAGCAAAAATCAGCCTTGTAGAAAATCTTGCTGCATTGTGCTCCTTGCAACCATATCTCCAACTGAACAAATGAAGCCCTAGTGGTTATCAGACCGTGGGCCAAATTCATTGCTGATCTAATTCCATTGAAGGCTTATCTGGTTTAGGGACCTTTGCACGTGTATAAATTTCCCTGAGCTGCACACACCCTCAGACTCTATTGACTTCATTTACTACTGTTCAAAACATTTGTAGCAAATAAGTTAGTCAATTAATTTTGCCTTTATCTAGCTGCAATTTTCAGGGTGCAGTCTGAAATTCTTTTGAATTTGTTATTTCTTCAGCTAATTCTTCGTATGTACATTGTTCACTGGAATATCTGGTATGTGAAAATCAAAGTTTTAATTGTTTTGGCTAACTTTGATTGGACACCTTTTCTGTCTCCTTACTGGATGACTAAAACTTTTAGGACAAGATTTCCTTGGCAAATACTCAGATTTACAAAAGTTCAAACTGACTCATTTGTATTCTCTAATAGTAACCTGGTATTCTAGTGGAATATTTATGAAAAGTCAACACAAAAGGAGTGTAAGTTCAGGCAAAGCAAACTTTTTTGTTTTTAATATAATTGCATTTAAGATTATTTTAGTAAAAATTACATATTTTCTTTCCATTGATGGAATTATAGATGAAATATCAGAAAAAACAATTTATCCAAAACATTATGCAGTAAAAAAGCTGAGTTAGAAAAATAGTTTCAGCATAGGGAGACAAAATATAATATCTAGAAAAATGTCTATGAAAGAAATGGGTTAGCTGTTTAAATAATCAAATTAAACAAGAAAACTCAGCCACCTCTGAAGGTTTATTAATCCACCTATGGGTGTTCTGAATTTGTGATGGGGCATTACATATCCCCAATAGTCTAGTTATCTTGAAATTCCTGAAAAAAAAATATTTCTTGAAAATTAGTTTTAATTTACTGGGCATTTTTCTTGACTTAAAAAAAAAGTGAGATGATTGAAAAAATACCTGATTTTTAAAGCATAAATTTCTCCATATACGGACACCTATTTGAATGCTTATTATATGTAATGTTAGAAGTATGTACACAATCAAAGGGTAAATTTCACCTCTAGTGCAGAGGATAAGTGTAAAGCCCTCCACACCACTTAAGCCTCATGTAGGGGGCCACACAACTGAATGCATGTGCAGAGGTGCCTGCATACTTCCTTCTCCTCCCCACACCCATTCTGGTTGGGATCAGTCCAGAAGATTAACCACGGATCCACATGTTTTGAGAATCACCTCTGTGCAAGAGTACTGGGGTTGATATTCCTGCCTCTAGGCTAGAGTAGCAGCCACAGGGTCTGTGTGGCAGTCCCATGCCCTGGCTTTGGGTTGGAGGCAGAGGTGAAAGTAAGCCGGTCCGGTCCAGACCAGCTTCCCCAGGCCAGCGATTTAAAGGGCCCGGGGCTCCCTGCAGCAGCCGGCACCCTACGCCCTTTAAATCACCACCCAAGCTCCACTGCAGGAGTCCTGGGGTAGTGGCGGCAGGGCCCCGGTGGTGATTTAAAGGGCCTGGGGCTCAGGCCACTGCGGGGAGCCCCGGGCCCTTTAAATCTCTGCCTGAGCACCGCTGCTGTAGCCCTGGGGTAGCGGTGGCACGGCTCCATTGGCAATTTAAAGGTTCTGGGGCTCTGCTGCAGTAGCGGAGGCCGGAGCCCTGGGCCCTTTAAATCGCGCCTGACCCCAGGGCTCCCAGCCATTTCTGCAGCTGGTAGCTCTGGGGGTGATTTAAAGGGCACAGGGCTCCCAGCCGCTGCTACTGCAGCCGGAGTCCTGGGGCCTTTAAATCTTGATTTAAAGGGCCCAGGTATTTAAAGGCCCCGCCTCTTCGGGTTGAGGCCATGCCCCCTGCTCAGGACTGTGGTGTACTGGCAAGTCCTTTAAATTACTTTCAGCCCTGGTTGGAAGGGATGAGTTTCACCTATTCAAGCTCCCTACACTCCATTCATATAGACTCTGAATAACCAGAGTTGATGTAGGTGGAGAAAATTTTGCTTAGGAAAAATAAAATCTCAAAAAGTGTTGTGTTTGGAGCAATAACAACTAATAGTTTGGAAGCTTGATACAAAAATAATGAAAGAGTTTAGCAAAAGCTAACTTGAACTAGATGTGTGCATATGGTAGAGAAAAATCTTTGTGCCATCCCACAGAGCCACCACATCCAAATTTCCAACAGGATATCCATCAAGCATGACATAATTCCTTTTAAAAAAAAGCCAGAGGCATTGCCAGCTCTCATTGCCTAGTTACATCCTGAAGGCAGGATCCTGTCTCTAGCACTTTTTCCCGTTGTAACTTTTTCATGGGTATCACTTGCACTTCCCAATTCTTGGCATTGTTACTACAGTATATCAGCTTCCCCATCAAATATGTATCTCTGCTGAAAGCAGAGAGTCTTTTCTCTAACATGGCTTGTTATTATCATGACTGTCAATGCTCAAGGGGCAGACATGAAAAAGACCTACCAACTTCCTGGACCCTATCCCATTATGATCCCATTATGGGTGGTCTCTTTCTCCTGCTGTATGATAGAAAGATTAAATGATGTAACATGGAGATAGTGTCTTTTGGAAGAAACAGGGTTTGTCAGCCAAAATGAAGTCGGTCTCTCTCTCTAGCGACTGGTCTTCCAACTCTGATTGGCCTTCTCTCACATTGTTTGCTCCTTTAATCTCTTCTTGCGATACATATGTGGGCAAAGCTCTATTCATGCTTGGAAGTGGATGATCTCTGCTCACCCAACCAGTTAAGCAAGTTGGTGGGGAAAAGTTTGATTTCCAACAAGGTTTGTCTATATTAGCAACTTTAAAGTCATAAACCATCACTAATGCAGCTCTACCTGTGGTAGCAATGGAGAAAGTGGTAGTCAGAATTTAGGAGTTTTTCCCATCACCTAATTATTAATTATTATTATTATTATTATTATTCTTTGTTTATGGCAATACCCATTATGTGGTGGGTGCTTTCCAGACTTTCAAGAAGTGACAATCCCTGCCCCAAGGAGCTCACACAGTATAAGACGAGCCTGTCTAACTCTGCTGTAGTACAATAAAACCTTGCTAATTCACACTAATGATTTAGGGGTTGGAGACCAACAGGTGTTGAGCACCTTAGTCTACCTTTAAAGTCAGTGGGTGGTATGGATGCCCAAAACCTCTCAGGATCAAAGCCCCGGGAGAGCTGGAATTACTGAATATGGTGAAGCAGCACACACAAAAGAGCAAGGATAATGCATCACAAGGTGTACAGCGCACATTTATAAGTTCCTGATTGTGGGGTTTTTATTTTATTTTATAGTGCTCAGGAGCATACTAAGTGCCTTACAATAAAGTTAAGGTGACTTGATCTTTGCCCCAGTGAGCTTACAAACTAACACTTGGGCATGTGCCTAACTTTACTCACCTCTGTGGACTACTCATAGCTCCTGTGAATAAAGTTAAGCACATACTTAAGCAGTTTCAGATCAGGACCTAAATTCAGACATGGTACAACAGGAATGTGTGCTTAATAGAGCAGCAGGGCAAGGGTGTGTGGAAAGAAGGGTGAGGGATAGCAACAAAATTATTTGGTTACTCAGCGAAGGCTAGCATACTGTACTATAAAGTTTGAGATAAAAATAAACAGAAGGCAGAGTTCAAAATACTGCAGTTTTAGTAACAAGAGACCTCACTACAGCATCTCCTATTACATCTCGCTGAGGGAGGAAGGAGAGACTGCCAATTATAGTTTGTAAATTATAAAATGTGCAGGTTAGAGGGGGTGGGGATTAGAGTATTAATGTATTTCAAGTTAATGGTGCTTGGCATGGGAGTAAAATAGAGCATCTCCTAGCTACCATTTGGAACAGGTTTGATGGGTAAAGGCGCTCAAGACCACTTCAAATTGTAATCACTTAATTGCTAGAGTATTTGTGGGTACCTTGAAATAAAACCAGTTTTTACAATGGCTCCATTTTCCATGATGAAATTGGAATGATCAGATTTATTCTTCTATACCTTATCATTTCAGTTACTAGAGTCCAATGTAAATTTTCCAGACCTACTGTAGCATTAGCTTCATTCTTGATGTAACTCCATTGGCTTGCATAGTGTTACATCATGGATGAATTTGATCCCGTATACCTGGTACTATACCTTCTATACTGCATATACATACACACAAACACATTAACATATACATACAATTTTTTGCACCCAAAAATTAGGTAGGTAGCTGGCTAAATTAAATCATTTGTATCCCAAATTAATTGTTCCTGCATACTTTTGCCCACAAATTAGAACAATTCAAAATAAGAGAAAGACAGGAGGGAGAAAGAGAGAGAGAGCATGCACCAAAACCCAATATTGGAGCATGTATGTGCTCTGGACTACTTCATTTCTGTGTTGAAACCAATTTGTTGCATTATGTTTCTATCTCTTGCATGTCCACATTGCCACAAGGTCTTATTTTTACAAAACAGACTCATCACTCTTTCCCACAGGATGAAAACATGGTTAAATACTCGCTGTAAAAAAACCATTATGTGATGTGCTAGCCAAATGATACACATAACTCCGACGTAAGTGCTTTTTTGGCAGCTACTCAAAGGAGCAAAAAATCACATCGTTTTTAGCCCCAGTGATAAGATTACACAAAAGAAAGCAAAATATACAAAATGGGTTGATGATAAATATTGTACAATAAATGGAGAATAAGCTGGTTTTCTTGCTGTCACACTCTTTACAGTTTACTGTAATTTTTCCATAACTCAAGGCAGCCATGCCACTTATTTCCATCTTTTGGGTGTCCCCAAAAAACTGACAAAAATAAGGATCTGAAAAGATTCCTTTTCAGGAACTTCCTCCACCAACAATTTCCTCTTTTTCAAATGAGGTTTTCAGAAAGGAAGCCATGGACAGGGCTAACTTTCCCTATGGGAGGAACCCATCTTCCCTTCACATGCAGAGATGTGAGAATGTTCTCTAATGAGACATATCAGGAAAAGAAATAATCCTCTCACCAGTAGAGTAATTTCTACCGGATAGTTGAGTCTGGTGCTCAGTCCAAGATGGCACCATCTCAGGAGCCATATTTTCCATCTGACAGTAAATGCCATGTGGCAGAAGGAGATTGGAGAGTATACCACAGACTATACGCACTACTTACTCCAGGTGGATGCGAGTGGGGACAAAAATATACTACCCTGAATCATCACTCAGATTCCCTACTAGTGCTAAAAAGACTTACAGTGAAGCATCAGGGTGGGGAAGTTTAACAGACATTATATGTAGAGCTGGTTGAATTATTTGTTGCAACTTTTCTCTTTTCCTTGTTTGCAAGTCATTCACACATTTCCCCTGATTTCTTCAGCCATATTTATTTTTTGTAAATGCTGGCTGGACTATTTGAAGAAACAACTTTCAACTTGTGGGTTGTTCATGAGCTGTTCGTGTCAGACTTTTTCTAGTCATTTTTCATTACTTGTGGTGTATGATTGGTCTCTTAAGTCACATGGTACAGCTCCCCAAGTAACTTTTTAAACAGGAAAATAGTGACTAAGTGCACTGTTTTTGTGAAGATCCTGCATAGCTAGAGGGCACAAACAAGGTCAATAGAATGGCAGTGCAACATGAATGAATGTCTGTAAACACCATTTTAAAGAAGTCAGTTGACTCTATCTGTGATTTTGAAAAGGAGATGAGAGCCACCATTTCTGTTCATAGGACTTGTATGTGTAAATGGAGGGCAGAAAAGATCCCTGTTAAGACTAATGCAATTTACACTCACAAAGCAAGTTATGGATGCATTGAGAGGAGCCCCTATTAATGTGAGCTCCAATTGAGAGAAGTCAACTACTCCTATTAATATTAACAGCAGTAACACTGATGCATTGTGGGGAAAAGACAACCTCAAATATAAAGACCTTTCCCTTATTTTCTTAGTAAATCTTATGCTCAAACAAGACAATAACTCCCAGCTTTTTCACTCCTCACCTAGGCCAAGCTCTGTGGCTAGAATCTGAACAGAGTCAGGCAGACTCATTCTTCATTCATGAAACTGTGATTAGAATGTCTACCAAGAGTGAAAGCTTCAGGGTGTCAGCCCTTCTGTATGCATTGCAACCCCCCTTTAATACCAAATGAAGTCACACACGTGTGTGTTAAGACCTTCACTGGGAGAAAAGTTAGTGGCCTGGAACATTCTCTTTAATCGCAGCTTCCATTCCATCTCTGAAGTTGGATGCTGGCTTTGTCTTTGGTTGCTCTTGTTTATCGCCCTATCATCATTGGCAAGCACCTAGTGGACACATTTATTCCCTCTGTGGCACACAGCAGCATCTTAAACAGATACCTGTAACCCTAATGATGGCCCTTTAACGTAGAAAAAGCAGCAACATTAAATGCAAGTGGCATATTACCACACTTGTTTTAAATTGATATTTAATTAAAAAGTTAATTATTAATTAAGTTTATCAATCACACATCAGTTGTTCAATAGAAAAGGGCTCATTCATTTAATTATCTGCATGCAACCGATAGTATATGCTTTTTAAACTGGCAAGGTTATCTCTGCATCTCTTCTAATTTAGATCAGTTTAGCTTCTAATCTATCCAGAGTGCTTCCTTTTGCAGGCTTTTGATTTGATCTATAAATGTTTGCTTACAGAACTGTTAGGTATTAGAGGCTGATGAAATAAAGGAGAGAGCACTGGCTGGGTTGCATTACGCTTGCTGAAGGATTCTGCCATTGCTTGGTTAGAAGGAGCTTCTCAGGGTTTTCTTTCACAGTGTGCCTGCTGTAAAAGTTTCAAAGAAGATAAACATCCACCAGAAAGTATGTTAATAGCCCAAACAACAGGGAATCTTCAAAGGACAGGAGAGGCCTGAGAGCAGAGTATGGCGACAGACACCACCACTGGGTAAATCACCCCACTGCCTTTGCTGCCTAAATGATCACGGTGTGCGGATCACGGCAGCAGCCCCAAGAGCAGACCATTTGCGAATAGTGCCATATCTGGCCAAGAGCAGTGGTAAAATGTACTTATTCCTAAGGGCGCAGCGGATCAAGAAATCAGTCCAGGGCTTCCATTCTCCCTTTCCACGTCAGAGAGTTATTGGGTATTAATCAGCAGCTATATATTTAAAATATATATTTAATATATATGATCTATTTACCTTGTAGTAAACTATCCTATAGAGCTAGCGCCCCCCCCCCCCGCACCATAAATGTATTTCTAAAACATTATTTGGTATTTATTTGAAATTGATAATTGACTTGTTAAAATTCTATTAAATGCATAATCTGGATCCTACATTTGCAGTGTTACCCATTTTCAGTTGCAAAGTTCCATTGCTGGAGGACACTGGCACATTTCCACATTCTGAGAGAGTCGATTCTGCAAGGTGCTGAGTGCCTTGTCTCCCACTGAAGTTAATAGGAGTTGCGAGCACTCTGAATTTTGCAGGTAGATGAGGTTAGCAATAGGTATTATATAAATAACTAAAAATGGAAACAAACCTAAACTTCAGACCGAACCACCCACTACCCCTAAAACTCTGGGGAAGTCCACATCTAGAGCATGCCATGCAATCACTTCTATAAATGATTACGATTTCTATAGCACAATAGGTGTGCGCTGCATTTCACAGGCAAATGTGAAGAGAAGATCCCTGCCCCTTGGAGCTTACAATCTAAATTAGATCAAGAGCACAACACAAAAACTACAACAGACCATGGTGGATAGGGATAGGGAAGGGTGGGAGGAAACACATCAGTAAACAAAAGGAGGAAAGAACTGCTCTTGGGGAAGGGGATTTATTCACCACAGAGAGAAGATCTTTGAATTGATTAGATTCACATGTTTCTTGCTGGTTGCTCAGACTTTTAATTAATGTTTGAAATTAATTAATTATATTTATGATTTTTAACTTCTGCACTGGAACTTTTGTTGGAAGGCCTCACAGAAGTAGTATGCCTCAAGAAGGGATGATGAAACAGACAATGTCATTTTAGAATTTAATTTATCAAGGAAAGGGAAAGTGTTTTACAGCAGGCCAATAACTATGGTGCAGAAGTTCATATAATGCAGGCAGATGCTGTAAAACTAGTTGTTTGTGTCTGATTGGAAGACAACATGCCCAGGGCAACACTCTTTCTTCAGAAGGAAAAGTACTGAGGAGAGAGGGCAGTTAGAAGAGAGGAAGGTCATTTGCAATGCAAGATGCTTCTGGAATTTCCAGTAGAGCTGGGAGAATGGTGGGGAAAAAAATGTCCACAACTATTCACTCCACTTTTTCACATGGATTCAGTTTTGACTAGTTTGTGTCCTTTTTGTATTTATCTTTCACAAGCATCCCAGTGGCTGGGCCTTTCCAAGGATTAAAGTTTATGGAAAGTGAATTTCAGAGCTGCATGCCCAAGAATTTGTTGAAACCGAAGTTTACATTTGCAAGCGTCATCCTGATAAGGGCTATGCAGCCTATCTGACCAAAACCACATTTACTCACCTTCTTGTAACTGTAACATGTTGCATATGTCCATTATAATGTAGGTGCAGGCATGTCCTGTGCACCAGTGCTACAGAGTTTTCTCTAGGGGTACCTGAAGGGGTGATCCCACCCCATGCCACCCACACCCCAGCCCCTCTTGCTCTGAAAGGAGGGTTTAAAGGGTGTAACTGCCCTGCCCCTCACACTGGAAAGCCAGTAGATTCCAAGGAGGTTGGACTGCTTAATGGACATATGCAACATATCTTGAAGAACAACAGGTAGGAGACAGCAAATAACTATTTTTCTTTGTCCAGTGCTTGCGTATGTCCATTACACTGTAGGTGGCTCCCAAGTTGTTATCCAAAGCGATGGGGCTTGGCGTCTCATGGGAAGAGGGACTGCTCTTCCTACATTCGCATCTTCCCTTGATGCAGCAGCCAGTACATGATGTCTGGTGCACGTGTGTACAGATCACATTGCTGCCCAGCAGATGTCCACAAATGCTTCAGAGGCTGAATGTGCTCTGGTTGAGTGTGCTGTCAGCTTCTCAGATGGTGCTATTACACCCTTGGCAGCATACCACATAGTGATGCAGCGGGTGATCCATTTTGAGAGTCGCTGTAATGTATTCGATTAACCTCTCATAAACTCTGCATATGAAATAAAGAGCTGGGAAGAAACCTGAAAGGGCTTTGTCCTATCTAGGTAAGCCAAAGCTCAGAGACTCACATCCAGAGTATGCCGATTTTTTTTATCTTTGTGAGCATGTGGCTTTGGAAAGAAAACTGGTAAGTGTATGGGCTGATTCAGGTAGAAATCAGATACCACCTTTGAGAGAAACTTAGAGTGCTGCCTAAGCTGGACCTTGTCTTTGTGGAAGATGGTATATGGATGATCAATGACAATTTAGCTCTCCTAGTGGAAGTGATAGGCACTTAAGGGCTTGGTTACATTTACATTTTATAACGCTCTAACTTGCTGGCTCAGGGGTGTGGAAAACCACCCCCCCCCCGAGCGCAGCAAGTCAGAGCGCTTTAAAGCGCTAGTGTAAACAGGCTCCAAGTGCTGGGAGCCGTGCTTCCAGTGCTCGGAGCTAATCCCCTCATGGAGGTGGATTACCAGGAGCGCTTGGAGGGCTCTCTCCCAGCGCTCATGCGCGACCACACTCACACTTCAAAGCGCTGCCATGGGAGCACTCCCGTGACAGCACTTTGAAGTTTCCAGTGTAGCCATGCCCTAAGGCGGCTATCTTGCCCAAAAGGTGTAGAAGCAAGCAAAAAGCCTGAGGGTCTCTAAGAGAAGACAACCAGACAACCACTAAATTCAAATCCCAAATTCGTGCTGGATCTTGGATAGGTGAGAACAATTTATCCAGCCCTTTCAGGAACTTGGTCATGATAAGGTTTGTAAATACAGTTCTGACATCAATTTGAGGAGGAAACACTGAAATAGCAGCCAGATGCACCCTAATGGAGATGAAGGCTGCATCCGATTCTTAAAGATGTAAGAAATAGTCCATAATTGTTTGGATCTTAGAGTCAGGGACACATTACAGGAGGTTGCTCAGATGGAGAAATGCCTCCTCTTACTCATGTAAGCAGCTCTTGTAGATTTTCCACTATTAAGAAAGACTTTCTGGACTGCCAGTGAACAGTGCACCTCTTCTGAAATTAACTACTGATGAACCATTGTGTGAGGTACAGCACTCAAGAGTTCTGGTGCAGCTCCCACCCCTGGTTATGAATAATGAGGTCTCTGGTTAGCAGCAAGAGCAGGGGTTCTTGAGTGAATAACTTGCATATTGCAAAATACCACAGATGCTTCGGCCACAATGGCACTATAAATATTCTGCCTCAGTCTTGTTTCAGCTTCAGTATGACCTTGGGAATCAGGGGTAGAGGTGGACATGCATATAGCAGATCCTTGTCCTATGGAAACAGGAAAGAGTCTGAGATTGACTCAGGACTGTGACCCTCCCTGGAAAAGAACCAGGGACACTTCCTGTTCTGGCAAATAGCAAACAAATCCATTGTTGGAAAAATGTTTGTGCAAAACACCTAGCTAGAACTGTTGTGTTGAGAAACCATTTGTGGCCTAAGTTGAAGGATCTGCTAAAGTGATCCACTAGGCCGTTTTGAATACCCGGAAAGTGAAATACCCTGAGGGTGGCTGAATTCCAAATGCAGAAATTCCAGAGGTTGACTGACTTGTACCCTGAGTTTGTTCACATAAAACACCATTGGTGTCAGTGAGAACTTGGACAGACTTGCCCTGAATATGAGGCAGAAACTGCTGATGCAGATGGAACATTGCACACAACTTGAAAATGTTTATGTGTAACTTGGCCTCGTGAGCAGTCCACAAACCCTCAACCTGAATCTTGCCCAGATACACTCCCCAGCCCTGGCTGAAGTGTTCCTTACCAAAGTCATGGAGACGAGAGGTAAAGAGAAGGGGATTCTCCCACACATGTTGTTTTGGCTCACCCACCAGCCCAGAGGGAACAATACCCCATCTGGGATGTATACTCGTTTTTCCAAGTGGTGAATGGGTGGGTGATAGACTGACTTGAGCCATATCTGGAACACTCTGAGGTGAAGCCTGGCATGTAGCGTCACTTATATACATCCAGTCATGTGACCCAGGAGCATAAGGCAATTTCTCACTGGAACTGCATGGTTGGTCATCAAGGGACACACAGAGATTCTGTATTGTCTGAAATCTGGAAAGAGGCAAAACAATCCTGGCAGCAGTTGAGTATAGGACCACTCCAATGAACTCTATTCTTTGTGCAGGTGATAACATAGATAACATATTCTTTGTTTATTTTCAGGCCCAGGATGGGCCCAACCAACCAGTCATCCAGGTAAGGATACATGTGGACATCTCTCTAGCACCCAGTTGTTGGAGGAGGTGGACTGCCACGCATGTAGGAAATATGGTAACCTGTTTTGGAAAGGAGGAGAAGGGCCAGTATGTTGAAGGCTGATACTATGCTGTGCTTAACATGAGACTCAAGACTGACGGCTTCAAGGCCTGAGGATGTCTATATGAGGAGACTGAGAAAGTAGAAGAAAGAGGCCTTCTTCTCTCAGACCTATGCTTTCTCCTGGATTGGTCAGCTTGACAGAAGGGGAAATATTGCTGCCTAGGTTAGTATTGAGGATGATATTTTGTCCTCTTGGTAGTTGGTGTGTAGAGGGCTGAGAACTTTGAACTGCTGTAGAGTCTTTTAGGATATGTCTACACTGCAGCCAGGAACAAGCCTTCCAGATGGGATAGACAGACTTGCGCTAGAGGGACTTGAGCTAATATGCTAAAAATAGCTATGGGAATGTTGCAATACCGGCAGATGCTTGAGGTAGCCACCCACACTCAGAGCCACCTGACCCAGGTCTGAGCTTGGGTGGCTAGCCTGAGTCTCCACCAGAGCCACAACATCCGGACTGTTATTTTTAGTATGTTAGCTTGAAGCAAGCTAGTGCTAGTCTGCTGCCCTAGCCTGGGAGACTGACTCCCAGCTGCTGGGTAGATATACCTTTAGTGTGTGTCTAGTACCACATCCATTTTGTAGGAGAATGAAGCACAACCTTCAAAGTGAAGGTCTCCAATTACATGTTACACCACAGCAAGAATCCCTGAAGAGGGCACCCAGGAGTGACAGCGCATAGTCGCTGCTGTAGCCATGGCCCTGGCAGCAGAATCCACAGTTTCCAAGGAAGCCTGCAGAGCTGATTGAGAGACCAGGCAACCTTCTGCAACAAGGGACTGAAACTTTTCTCTAGAGTTTTCCATCAGTTTATTTGCAAACTGCAAGATTGCCTCCCAGTTTGAATAATTGTAACAGGACAATAGGGCCTGGCGATTGGCAAGGAGGAGCTGTAAACATGCCATAGACTAAAATATTTCTCCTAGAGAGATCAAGCTTCTTGGCATCTTTTTGTTTGAGAGTAACTTTAGCCCAGCCCTGACAACTCGTTTTGTTCACCATGGCCACTACTAGCGAGCCTGGCATAGGATGTAAGTAAAACTGCTCACATCCCTGGGATAGAGCCTAGTATTTGTGTTCCATTCATTTGGCCACTGGTGGAATTGAGAAAGAGGCTTACACTCACTGTTTTAATAGATTGCGAAATGGCATCATTTATAGGCAGGGCTACCTTGCCTGCCGTTGCTAGATGTAAAATGTCAATCAATTTGTGAAACAAGGTGGGTAGGATAATCTCTTTTACTGGACCAACTTCTGTTGGTGAGAGAGACAAGCTCTTCTTCAGCGCTGAGCAGCTTGAAAGCTTGTCTCTCTCACCAACAGAAGTTGGTCCAGTAAAAGATATTACCTCACACACCTTGTCTCTCTAATATGTTGGAACCAACACGGCTACAACAACACTGCATACAACTGTCAGTTTGTGGGTATTCTTCTCCTCTAGCTCCACCTGTATATGAAGAGAAGCAGCCATTCTCCTGAGGAACTCTTGGTTCTTGGTAGGAGCTCTTAAAATCATCTGGTCCTGGGGAGGATGCCTCTGGCCCAGGGCCTCATCATGTGATGAGGAAGATCCATGAAGGGAAGGCAAGAGAGAATGCTCCCAGGGATGGTCCTGTGGTGTCAGGGTAGGCTGCAACTCCCAAGCAGGTAAGTTAAGGTAATTGTAAGGTAAGTTCTGTAATTGTAAGTCCATAGGTGGCTTGGTACCAACTGTGACAAGCCTCTTGGTATTGACTGGAGATGGCTGTCTCCTAGGGGATCTGCTCCTATGAGGTAGAGGCAATGTTGATCTGGATGCTGGGAGTATCCTCCAGGATATCCAATACTACCATTGAGGAGATTGATATGATACTTGGTCCTATTTGTATCTGACCCAAGATTCCCAAAACCTGACTCTACTTGTGTCAGATTTGCATCCATAAATATGTGAATGAGACCTCGACTCCTGGTATTGTGAGACTTGAGAGCCCACTTTGGAGTCTAATGAAGAATTGGAGCATTTGGAGAGCCAAGGAGGTACAAGTACCAGGGAGGGTCCTTGGTGACTGTAACTGAGATCTATACTGGGAATGTGGCACCAGAAGAAGCACAGAAGGCTTTCTAGCTAGCGGTACCCTGTGGCAGGGAGGAGCTGATACCAGACTGGACAAGGTTGAAGTAATAGTCAATGAGTCCACCACAGAGTGGTGCCAGAGCTGAAGTTCTTGGACCCTGGTGCTGCATGAGGGTCTTTGCCCTGAATTAATGGCAATGGTGGTACTGACAGGCATAAGAAGTCTTGAGCTTCTGCATAGGCCTCTGGCATTCTGGGCACTGATACACGGTTGGTTGCCCTGCTGTGATCAGAGATGTCTGATCAGTCACAGTTGCTGAAGTAACCAGTTTCAGTGGCTCCTGGGAGGGTGCTGGAGTTAATGACTCAGGTCTATCAGTATGAGCCAGTACTGGGGAAGGACAGGATGCACTCTTCTGCCAGTATCGGAACAACCTTCTGTATAGGAATGCCACATTCTTGTCTTCGAGGAGCCCGATGCCAACTTATGTTTCTGAGGCCATGATTGATCTGATGTCTTTAGACTCAAAGAAGATGGTCCCGGTGATAGGGATCTCCTGGGGCTCCTATCTGCCAGTAAAGCTGGGGGAGCACTATGGGAAGGAATCATCAAAGAGTTTGCCTTAGATGATCAAAACAAGGATTTGCTGAATTATTTCAAGTAAGGAATTTATAATGCATCTGCTCATGGATATTCTAAAAGAAATCAGAGAGGTTATATTATTTCTTATGAATTATATATGCCCATCTACTTTCCATACAAGGATGAAGAATTTGAAACTGCATCCTCCATGTTGTACCACAAATTCTGACTGTGGCACTAAGCCATGGAATATCCCAAAGTTGTGGCAGGGTTTGTTGGTTGTTTGTTTTTGGCATTGAAACAGCAACTTTCATACAGATAAGGGAAGCCAATGAAACATGATAAAAAAACCAGAATTGTCTGTACACATTCTGAGTGCATTTGAGACTTTCATAGGATGTTTTCAATGAACATATGGGAGGGGGAATCTGGAGTGATTTGTCTTTGTCTTCTGTGATTGATCACAGTGTTTGGCAGCCTTGAACCTGAAGTTCTTCTGCCTATACTCAGGAGATGGGCTTTTGGGATGAAAAAGAACTTTTTGACAAGTTGCAAGGATTCAAGCAGCCCCTTCCTGCCCCAAGTGGTCCAAATGGGGACTGGGCTTTTCTAGGCCAGTGACACAAGATAATAATGTTTGCATCTTAGTGTGATAGCTCAGTATCACAGCCCCACCACACACACTTCTAAAAGATGTCAATTAGGACTGGGTGAACCAGTTTGGATCAAAAAAGAAATGACTGAACTTTCAACCAAAACTCGAATTGGTTCCAAACCATTATAACAACTTTTTAAAACTATGCTTGTTTCCTCTTTGAACCCCTCTGCACTTCTGGGCTCTCTTGGCACCAGGAGTACAAATGCCGGGGCGGGGGAAGCATGTCTGTGTGAGTTTTCCAGCCCAATTTGGCAGACTCAGCTGTTAGGCAGTTTAGATAAGGGGATGATTAGTGGACTCAGCCTTAGGTTTGAAATACCCAGACTCCCTGGAACCACAGGTTCAAATCCCAAGAGGGTTGACTCAGCCTTTCAACATAGATAAAGTGAGCTCAATGAAATTTAAGCTGCAGCTACATTAGGAAAACAGGGACATATAGTTCTCCAATAGTGCACCCCTTCACCCTCAGAGGTAGCAATGGTGGACACTATAGTAGTGAGTGAATTCTGTTAACTGACATGCTGGTAAAATCCCCCTGAGCTCTGTCTACACTACACTTTCTGCTAAGTTACGAGTGGAGCTGCACTGGTGGTGATTTGTGAATCCTAATTTTCCTACAGTAGACAAAACCTTATTGGATGGGGGGGTCTTTCAGATGAGACTGACTGCTCTGTACACACATTAAGGATCCTATGGAGCTGTTTGCCGCCATTCTCTTTGGCAAAAATTTCCTTCCCCACACTGTTGTATTGGCCATTCCAGAGCTGGCTGCAGCTTAATGGTGCTGTGTATTCATTGCTTGTGAGTCACTCCTCAGTGAGAAGCACAACAGAAATGTATAGTATTATTCTTATTATCAATCTATCTACTGATCTGATCGGCATTTAAATGTCTGGGTTTTTAAAATGAACCAACCCTAGAAATTTTTTGAGATTCTCTTATCACTGGCAGTAACACTGTCTGTCAAACACAATTTGCAATTAGAGTTGATCAAATAATTTTTAGCAAACAAGTGAATGGATTTTTCCTTTTAAATCATCTGTTTGCTGATTGTCCATGAACAGATCACAACATCCTGGAGTTTATTCATTATTCAAAACTATTCACAAATTTCTTCTCTGAATAACTTGAATTTTGCAGAGGGTTTGTGAACAGTGCCTTGCAATTATTTGCAATATGTTCTCTGTTGGTTAGACACTGTAAGTCACTGTAAGGGAACAGAAACAAAATCACATGACTTCTGTAACTAGCAAAGGTAGAATGAATTTTCAATTTCCCACTGAATATACAATTTGAAATTCACTTTAGGCCAACATTCAAGTGTTGGAGTCAAATATTCGCTTTTCCCTAGTGTACACCCTTAATGAAACTCGAGGGCTCAAGCATTCACAGACAGTGAATGGGGAAAGGTCATGCATATGGTAAAATGGAATGTCATTTTCAGATGCAAATGAAAATTGGTGGAAAATTGTTCCACTCAACTCAGCACTGTTTGCAACATTGGGACTAACTGATTGAATCAATTGTTGTTTGCAAAGTCGGTCCCAGGATATTAGAGAGACAAGTGGGTGAGGTAATATCTTTCATTGGACCAACTGTGAGTGAAAGAAAAGTTTTCAAGGTACACAGAGCTTTTCTTCAGGCCCTGTGTAGCTTGAAAGTAGTACTACTAGTAGGCATCCTTCAGTCTCGAGAGACCATGGGTATGCGCCCGTGTAGCTTGAAAGCTTAGTTCAATAAAAGATATTACCTCACCCAGCATGTCTGATTTAATAAAGGCTAGTTTGGGTAGCAGACATTCCTACCCTGAGCTTCTTACCCAGTCTAAATACAAAGAGTTGCTTATTAAGGTGATTCGACACCCTTTCTCTTCCTCTCCCACTGAAATATTGCATTCCTCCTCTGTTCATCAACAGCCTGAGTGATCTGATGCCTCCCTCCCCCCCAAAAAGCACATTACCTGCACAAGCTGGGAGATGCTATGTATTTGTATACCTACACATGGCTCTTTGGGGCAAGAGCAGCATCCCCAAACCCAAGGCTCCCAAAGACATACAGTTAAATTATACATGAACAATTGACACCAAAAACACGTGAAAATATAATTTATCTGATTCAACCCCCTAGGAAACCAGGCTTCTCAAAGAGTGTAGCAACCCTCCTGTTGTTTAAGATGATTTCTTCTCTCCTCATGCCTGTGGTCTGCCATCACTTTCATTATGCTTTGATCTAATTTAGATTTTCCTTGGGCCACTGACCTTGCCTTTTTAATTGACTGTAAAATGCCATGCATGCCTATTATGCCATAAATATAGAATATTCATAATCTGTAAGAGCTCTGAGAAAAAAATCCCATGAATATACAGTTGAATTCTTGAATGAATTTGCCTCAGCAATGTTTGGGCCCCAAGTGTTCAGTGTGCACAAGAATTTACGTGATTGGGTTTTACTAGCATGAATGCTCATGGAATGTGCATTTCACATTTGCACTTTGAATACACATGGAAAACAAATTTAACACGGCTGCTACTCTGAAATTTAAGACTGACCATGGGGAAGCATTCACATCAGAAACCTGTTTGTAAGGACACAGCTACAGTAGAGAGTTCACAGCGGTGCAGCTCTCAAATGTAGCCACACTAAGCTGATGGGAGAGAACTCTCCTGATGTTTTAACTACTCCAGCCCCCATGAGTGGCAGAAGCGGCTCTCCTGCCAACATAGCACTGTCCACACTGGTGCTTAGGTCGGTATAACTTATGTCACTTAGGGGGGTGGCTTATTCACACTTCCCAGGATATTAGAGAGACAAGTGGGTGAGGTAATATCTTTCATTGGACCAACTGTGAGTGAAAGAAAAGTTTTCAAGGTACACTCCCCTCTCCCCTCCTGAGCGACATAAATTCTGCCAACGTAAACTGTAATGTATACGTAGCCTAAGAATTATAATAATCCAGTCACAGAACAGAAGTGCTGACTTACTTGACCCATCACAACTCAGCAACAAAACTCCAATTTGGTAAACCAGGTCACAGAGTAAAAACGAAAGCAACAGCAACAAACATTTTGTTGACCAATTCTGAGCCTGTGTCAATCTGGCGAGGAACATTCCATAAACAGAAAAAGGTAAAATTGCTGAATAAATCATTCTTTTCTATTACCCTCCTCAACCAGATTGTCCATTTGTCCCCACTGACCATAACGTGGCATTGTCCTTGACTCTGGACCCATATTCTCCCTTGATGTTCAGAAATCTACCTACTCCTACACCCTTCCACAGTCTCAGCACCACCCCCTCTGTTGATCTCCGTAGCACGCTCTCCCCCCCCCCCCCACATCACTTCAATAGTTGTAACTCTTTTCTCTGTGGAGTTCCTGCTTTCCAGGCACCAGCCATGCACAATGCCACTATTCACCTTCTCCCATGGACACAGAAGTGAAACTATCATGTTTGCCCTCAAATAACTACACGAGCTCCCCATTCATTTCAGAATTTGGTACAAAATTACACTTCTAACTGTCCAGGGACTTATTCTATCTCTTCTCAGTACTCCATTCCCACTTCCTTCTGCCCTTCTACATTGCCTACCCATTAGATGGAAGATCCTTCTCACCTTGAAGCTCCTGCTATCTAGGACATGCTCCATACATCCCTCCATCTCACTGCAAAACAGGACTGAAATCATCCTCTTTCCCCCTTCCCTTAAACATCTTAACTTGTTTCATCCCTCTGCTGTTATTTATTCTTTAATTCTGTACCTGTCTGATTTACAGCAGCTCCATCAACTGGGATACTGTTTGCATGAGAAACGTTAGGTAGAATGGCACTCTACTGCCTATGTGCGCCTGTCACTGTAGGGGTGTGTGGTGAAGGTTTAAGAGTCAGAAGAGGTTAACTGTTGGCTTAACCTTTCTAAGCCCATCTGCCTTCATGCAGGCAAAGATGCAAGCTCTAAACATGTATTATCTTTTCAGTACATTTGTTTCAGGAGCGGGTTGCGCTAAGCAAAGGTACGCCAATTGATAATAAACCTGCTCCACAGTGTCATTTGTGGGTGATTTGAAGAAAAACAGACCATGTAATCAGGTCTAAGGGGGTCTATAATACCAGCAGACGCTAGTGCTGTCAGCTATAGAAAATAATTAGAATGTTATCCCTGTGGCAAGGAGAATGTAAATACATCTAAAATACGACATAATGACATTCTCCTCTGTAAGCCAGGGGATCTGCTTCAAATAAAAGGGCCATTAACACAACAATTAAAGCCGAGGGGGCCAGTGAGACAGGGAGCCAGCCTAGTGCAGGGCGAGGCGAGCGAGCACCCAGCGTAAATCTTTCGCCATCACAGCCAGGAATGTGACTATTAGCCCTCCCCTGACCTGAGGGCATCCCAATAATGCATCTGCACTCTGTCAGGGTCAGGATTTCGTAACGTCCTCCAGTGTGGAGAGGAGAGCCAATTGTACAGTGTGGTGCTAGAAAGAGCTAGTCAAAGGGGGCATGTCCGTGTAGCTGGGCTCAGGGCCTCAGCCCTAATTCAGCCCAACCCAAGCCCAGGCACCGCTTTCGGCATAGTTCCAGTGAAGTCAGCAGGACAACTCTTCTGCTTAGAGTGAAGCATGTGTTTACGTGTTTTGCTGAATCAGGGCCCTTGTGAACTTGCCAGAGCAGAGCTGAAACTTGGCCTTTTCATAGTGTTATTCCTCTCTCGCTCTCTCCTTCCCTCCCCTGGCCCCAACCTCCCTGTACATGTACAGTAGGCCTAGAATCTATCCCCTCTCTGTTTCCTTGGGAATTATGACACCCGCACTCAAGTGCTCCTGACCCTGATTTATTAGAGATCACCTAGACCCACCCACCAGAATGTCCTCATTTCCAGCTCCGGGGAACCTTTGAGGCAAGCTGTATATTGAATGCAGCATAAATTTGAACACTATTTCAGGGAGATTCTGTCATGGGTTTTGCTGTCCATTCAACAGATAGCTATAACAGAGAGCCCTGCAAACATTTCAGACAACTGAATAATATTCTATCAGTTCTATAAACCATAGAGCAAACTCATGCAAAGGACAGACAGACACTTAGAGGAAGGAAAAGATACAGCAGTTACCACACCATGTATAGCTTGCCCTGAATAAGAAATGGACAACAATGACAATATGGCACAATAGATAAAATCGCTAACATAGTGGGAAGCCTGATTCTAGGCAGAATGTACCTATCTCTGACACATACCCAGAGGGTACTGCCTCTCAAACTTTGACAACATTTGTCATACCAATGATATATCATTGAATTGAACCAACAAGCTCAGCCTCACAATGATATCAGGCTTGAATAGAGGGACACTGCCAGTAATTTAGGCTTCAACTGTAGATTTTATTTATGTATTTTAAAGAGAAAGGTCTTACAAGGTTAAAAAGGTTTTCATGATTTATTTTAAAAAGGTAGTGATTTTTTTCACCCCTAAATTTAAACTTCTCCTACCATTATGTGAACTCATGTTCATATACTATGGAAGTGTCAGAACACTAGAACTAGAAAACTAAATGGGAAGTGAAACTGACCTGTCTGGTTCCACTATCTAGGCAGAGTAAAATACCAAAAAGTAAACAAACTGCATAATGAGTCAAAAGTGAACCAGACGGAAACATTCTCTCTGTTTTATTAATCTAAGGGAACAACAGTAATAAAGACTTTTTAAAAATGTCTCATTTTTAAGCCAGCCATGTTCCTTTCAGGACAACAAGATAATGCGCTTTTGGATATGCGGCTTTGAGTGTATGAGCATTAAGCCCCATCATCCACAAAAAAAATGAATTATTGTAAATATTCATAGATACTAAAGGTCAGAAGGGACCATTATGATAATCTAGTCTGACCTCCTGCACAATGCAGGCCACAGAATCTCACCCACCCACTCCTGCAAAAAACCTCACCTATGTCTGAGCGATTGAAGTCCTCAAATCGTGGTTTAAAGACTTCAAGGAGCAGAGAATCCTCCAGCAAGTGACCCGTGCCCCATGCTACAGAGGAAGGTGAAAAACCTCCAGGGCCTCTTCCAATCTGTCCTGGAGGAAAATTCCTTCCCGACCCCAAATATGATGATCAGCTAAACCCTGAGCATATGGGCAAGATTCACCAGCCAGATACTACAGAAAATTCTTTCCTGGGTAACTCAGATCCCACCCATCTAATATCCCATCACAGGCCATTAGGCCTATTTACCATGAATATTTAAAGATCAATTAATTACCAAAATCACGTTATCCCGTCATACCATCTCCTCCATAAACTTATCGAGTTTAATCTTAAAGCCAGATAGGTCTTTTGCCCCCACTGCTTCCCTTGGAAGGCTATTCCAAAACTTCACTCCTCTGATGGTTAGAAACCTTCATCTAATTTCAAGTCTAAACTTCCTGGTGGCCAGTTTATATCCATTTGTTCTTGTGTCCACATTGGTACTGAGCTTAAATAATTCCTCTTCCTCTCCAGTATTTATCCCTCTGATATATTTATAGAGAGCAATCATACCTCCCCTCAACCTTCTTTTAGCTAGGCTAAACAAGCCAAGCTCCTTTCATAAGACAAGTTTTCCATTCCTCGGATCATCCTAGTAGCCCTTTTCTGTACCTGTTCCAGTTTGAATTCATCCTTCTTAAACACGGGAGACCAGAACTGCACACAGTATTCCAGGTGAGGTCTCACCAGTGCCTTGTATAACAGTACTAAAACCTCCTTATCCCTACCGGAAATATCTCACCTGATGCATCCCAAGACCGCATTAGCTTTTTTCAGAGCCATATCACATTGGCAGCCCATAGTCATCCTATGATCAACCAATACTCCAAGGTCCTTCTCCTCCTCCATTACTTCTAATTGATGCGTGCCCAGTTTATAACTAAAATTCTTGTTATTAATCCCTAAATGCATAAGCTTACACTTCTCACTATTAAATTTCATCCTATTACTATTACTCCAGTTTACAAGGTCATCCAGATCCTCCTGTATGATATCCCGGTCCTTCTCTAAATTGGCAATACCTCCCAGCTTTGTATCATCCACAAACTTTATTAGCACACTCCCACTTTTTGTGCCAAGGTCAGTAATAAAAAGATTAAATAAGATTGGTCCCAAAACTGATCCCTGAGGAACTCCACTGTTAACCTTCCTCCAGCCTGACAGTTCACCTTTCAGTAGGACCCATTGAAGTCTCCCCTTTAACCAATTCCTTATTCACCTTTCAATGTTCATATTGATCCCCATCTTTTCCAATTTAACTAATAATTCCCTATGTGGCACGGTATCAAATGCCTTACTGAAATCTGGATAAATTAGATCTACTGCATTTCCTTTATCTAAAAAAGATGTTACTTTTTCAAAAAAGGAGATTAGGTTGGTTTGGCACGATCTACCTTTTGTAAAACCATGTTGTATTTTGTCCCATTTACCATTGACTTCAATGTCCTTAACTACTTTCTCCTTCAAAAATTTTTTCCAAGAGCTTGCACACTACAGATGTCAAACTAACAGGCCTGTAGTTACCTGGATCACTTTTTTTCCTTTCTTAAAAATAGGAACTATGTTAGCAATTCTCCAATAATACGGTACAACTCCTGAGTTTACAAGTTCATTAAAAATTCTTGCTAATGGGCTTGCAATTTCAGGTGCCAATTCCTTTAATATTCTTGGATGAAGATTATCTGGGCCCCCTGATTTAGTCCCATTAAGCTGTTTGAGTTTCGCTTCTACCTCAGATATGGTAATATCTACCTCCATATCCTTATTCCCATTTGTCATGCTACCATTATCCTTAAGATCCTCTTTAACCTTATTAAAGACCGAGGCAAAGTATTTGTTTAGGTATTGGGCCATGCCTAGATTATCCTTAACCTCCACTCCATCCTCAGTGTTTAGCGGTCCCACTTCTTCTTTCTTTGTTTTCTTCTTATTTATATGGCTAAAGAACCTTTTACTATTGGTTTTAATTCCCTTTGCAAGGTCCAACTCTACTTGACTTTTAGCCTGTCTCACTTTATCCCTACATGTTCTGACCTCAATAAGGTAGTTTTCCTTGCTGATCCCTCCCATCTTCCACTCCCTGTATGCTTTCTGCTTTTTCTTAATCACCTCTCTGATTGCTTGCTCATCCAGATTGGTCTACAACTCCTGCCTATGAATTTTTTCCCCTTTCTTGGGATGCAGTCTTCTGATAGCTTCTGCAGCTTTGATTTAAAATAATCCCATGCCTCCTCTACATTTAGATCCATAAATTCTTCAGTCAATCCACTTCCCTAACTAATTTCCTTAATTTTTGAAAGTCAGCCCTTTTGAAATCAAAAACCCTAGTTGCAGATTTATTTTTGTTAATCCTTCCATTCAGTTTGAATTGAATTAGCTCATGATCACTTGAACCAAGATTATCCCCTACAACCATTTCTTCTATGAGATCCTCACTACTCACCAAAACCAAATCTAAAATGGCATCCCCTCTAGTCGGTACAGCAACTACTTGATGAAGGAATCCATCAGCTATCGCATCTAGGAAAATCTGAGCCCTATTATTATTACTAGCACTGGTCCTCCAGTCTATATCTGGGAAGTTAAAGTCTCCCATGATCACGCAGTTTCCATTAGTATTTACTTTATTAAAAACATTTAAAAGGGCTCTATCCATATCCAAATTAGATCCCGGCAGCCTATAGCACACTCCAAGCACTATCCTAGGGGAGGCTCTACTAGTTTTCTTCCCCAATGTAATTTTTGCCCAGACGGACTCTGTTTTATCCATTCCATCGCTTCTTATTTCTTTACATTCTACCTCATCGATATACAATGCTACTCCACCACCTTTACCTTTATTTCTGTCTTTCCTAAACAGCACATGTCCAGTCATGACTACTATTCCACCATGTTTCTGTTACCCCTATAATATCTAGTTTCACTTCCTGCACCAGTAGCTCTAGTTCCTCCATTTTGTTACCTAGGCTTCTCGCATTGGTGTACAAACATCTTAATTTTTGCTGTTTGACCTCGCTCACATTTTGTACCCTTTTAGGTACGGTCATTCTACAGCCAGTATAACCTAGTAGACTGGTATCCACACTGCCCTTCCTTCTTATATACATTCTCCTACCCACAGCTGTATCCTTTCTTACTTCATTTTCTTCCCTCTCAATGCTAAAATCCAGCATGGAGATTACCTGGACATCTCCCAACCATCTCCCCCAAATTCCTAGTTTAAAGCTCTCTTAATCAGTTGTGCCAGCCTCCATCCTAAAAGTCTATTTCCTTCCCTACTCAAGTGAAATCCATCCCGAGAGAACTGTCCTCTGTCCATGAATGCCTCCCAGTGGCCATACATCCATTTATGTGACATGCAATATAGTGGAGCTATTAAAGGTGACCTTCAAAGAACTTTTTGTTTTTAATTGGGCATGTGCCCTTTTCTGATTCTTTAAGATGTGTAAGGCAGACCTGTAAGTTTTAAAAAATTATGACTGGGGTTATTTACCTTATAAAGCCCCATATTGCAGTGAAGAAACTATAACTGTATACAAAAATTCTTACATATGTTAATGACCTCCAGGGAAGGAGTATTTGTGTGTCTAAGGGCAGGTCTACTCTATGGGGTCAAGTCGACCTAAATAACGCAGCTGGAGTCAACGTAGCTTAGGTCAACTTATTGTAGTATCTACACCGCACTGGCTCCTTACCTTATGCTTCTCATTCTGGTGGAGTACCGGAGTCAATGGGAGAGCGATCGGTGATTGATTTAGCGGGTCATCACTATACCCGCTAAATTGTCCCCACCCAGTGGGATCAATCGCAGCAGCGTCAATTCACGGTAAGTATAAACATGCCCTAAGGGCTGAGAGAATGCACAACTCAAACTTCCCTCTTTAAATCTAGAGTCTGGTTGTCAGACATGCTGAGAACCTGAAGCTCCCATTAAATTCAGCTGGAGTTGTGGCTGCCCACCATTTCTGAAAATTAGCTCCCATCCTTGAAGGTAGACGTGGAAAAGATCATTTGTTTATCTCGTCCATAGGTCATCAAATTTATCCTTACCAAAGCAGAATTACTCCCTAAAGAACAAGTACTAGTGCATGGTCCAGTATAGAATAATAAGTCTATCTGTCTAGATATGGCACTCATCATTGTATTATTTGGGAACAGAATGAAGTAAACAAAAATTAGCCAGATGTCTAATATTGAGCACAGTTTGAAGATTCTCATTATAAATAAACACATAGGTACTAACTAGTAGATAAGATCATTGGTCATGCAAATCTGATTAATTTTCACTGCCTGCTTCCACCTATTTAACTTCTTTTGAAGACACTGCATTTTCTGATGTGCTGTTCAGCATCCAAGATCTATTAGTTGAGTAAAAAGTCTGTCCCTCAACCTTTTGACATCTTGGTCCTCAATGTGTGGCACATGGAATTTTTTTTTAAAAGAGAAACAAAAGAGTGACATAACAGAAAATAAAGAAAATATTTTATGAACCAGAGGGACATATTTTTCATTTGCACATTACACATCTGAGCATAAAATCATAGAAATATAACATTGGAAGGGACCTCAACAGGTCATCTCCTCCAGCCTCCTCTGCTGAGCAGACTCAAGTATGACTAGACTATCCAACAAGTGGTTGTCTAACCTGCCCTTAAAAACTTCCAATATGAGGATTCCACAACTTCCGTTGGAAGCCTATTCCAATGCTTAGCTATTCTTACAGTTAGAAAATGTTCCCTAATAGCTCACCTAAATCTCCCTTGCTGCAGATTAATCTGATTATTTTTTGTCCTGCCTTTAGTGGATATGGAGAACAATTGATCACAGTCCTCTTTATAACAGCCATTAACATATTTGGAGACCGTTATCAGGTCCCCACTCAGTCTTCTTTCCTCAAGACTAAACTTGCCCAGTTTTCTTAACCTTTCCTCATAGGTCAGCTTTCTAAAGTCTTTATTATTTTTGTAACTCTCTTCTGGACTGTCCCCAATTTGTCCATATCCTTCCCAAAGTGTCAGGTTTCAGAGTAGCAGCCGTGTTAGTCTGTATTCGCAAAAAGAAAAGGAATACTTGTGGCACCTTATAAACTAACAAATTTATTTGAGCTTAAGCTTTCGTGAGCTACAGCATCTGATGAAGTGAGCTGTAGCTCACGAAAGCTTATGCTCAAATAAATTTGTTAGTCTCTAAGGTGCCACAAGTACTCCTTTTCTTTTTCCCAAAGTGTGACACCCAGAACTGGACACAGTACTCCAGGAGTGGCCGCACTCATGCTGAATAGAGTGGGATAATTATCTCAAGTTTTATGTATGACGCTCTTTTTAATACACCTCAACATATTAGCCTTTTTCGCAACTGAATCACATTGTTGGCTCATATTCAGTTTGTGATCCACTATAACTCCTGATCCTTTTCAGAAGTACGACCGCCTAGCCAATTATTGCCCATTTTGTCGTGGTGCACTTGATTCTTCCTTTCTAAGTGAAGTACTCTGCACTTGTTTTTACTTAATTTAATTTAATCATGTTGATTTCAAACCGATTCTCCAATTTGTTAAGGTTATTTTGAATTCTAATCCTGTCCTCCAAAGTTCTAGCAACCCCTTCCAGCTTGGTGTCATCTGTAAATTTTATAAGCATATTCTCCACTGCATTATTCAAGTCATTATTGAAAATATTGAATAGTACTGCCCCAGGACAGACTCCTGTGGAATCTCATTACATATCCTCCCAGTGGGATCACAGACCATTTACAATCACGCTTGGGTACATCTACACTTGGAGGTGGAGGGGAGTTTCCCAACTTTCATAGGTGTACCTGTGCTAGCTCTGCTCAGGTTAGCATGCTAAAATAGTAGTGTAGCTGCAGTAACGTGGGCAGCAGCATGTGGTGGTATGGGCTAGCCCCCCAAGTACAAACCTGCCTGGACCCCGGGGGTATGTACTTGAGGTGACTAGCCTACGACACCACTCATCGCTGCCCTAACTTGAACAGAGCTAGTGTGAGTCCGTCTACATGAGCTGGAAATCACACTCACAGCTCTAAGAGTATTTGAATATGGTTTTCAATCAGTTATGTACCCACCGTATAGTAATTTCATCTAGACCATATTTCCCTAGTTTGCTAATGAGACTGTTACATGGGATTGTCTCAAAAGCCTTACTAAATTCAAGTTATATCACATCTACAGCTTCTCCCAGCTGCTAGGCCATTAACCCTGTCAAGAAGGAAAATTAGGTTGGTTTGGCATGATTTATGCTGGATTATGTAATCATTTCTTCTAGTATCTTTCCAGATTACAAAATTAGGCTGACTGGTCTATAATTCTTCATATCCTTTTTGCTTGCCCTTCTCCAGTCTTCTGGGACCTGACCCATCCTCTGTGAATACTCAAAGATAATTGCTAACAGTTCTGAGATTGCTTCAGCTAGTTCCTTCAGTACCCTTGAATGAATTTAATCAGTTACTGACAATTTGAATACATCTAATTTATCTAAATATTCTTTAATCTGTTGTTTCTCTGTTCTGGCTTCTGTTCCTTACCCTTGTTGTTAATATTAATTGTGTTAAGTATCTGGTCACAATTAACCTGTTTAATGAAGACTGAAGCAAAACAGGCATTAAACATCTCAGCTTTCTCGATGTCTTCTGTTTTTAGCTCTCCTTCCCCACTAAGTCCTGGACCTACACATTCCTTTGTCTTTCTCTTTCTCCTAATGCAGTTATAGAACCTCTTCTTATTGCCTTTAATGTCCCTTGCTATGTGTAACTCACTGCAGATGCAATAACTTATAACCTGTAATGCAAGGGCAGCAACTAATGCATTTGCTTCTCCCACATAAATGGGCCCTTCAGTCCACAGGCGCCGACTCTATGAATGCTCCAGGGCTGGAGCATCCACGGGAAAAAATAGCGGATGCTGAGCACTCACCAGCAGCCCTGTTGATCAGCTTCTCCCCCTCCCCCCCAGTGCCTTCCACCCACTGACGGGCCCCACCTATCAGCTTCTCTCCCTCCCTCCCAGCGCCTCCCACCAACTGACGGCCCCCGCCAATCAGCACCTACCCCTCCCCTCCAACACCTCCCGCCCACTGACAGGCCCCACCAGTCAGCTTCTTCCCATCCCCCCCAATACCTCCCGCCCACGATCAGCTATTCAGCAGCATGTAGGAGATGCTGAGGGGGAGACGGAGAAGTGGGAGCAGGAAGAGGTGGGGGAAGGGGCAAAATGGGATTGGAAAAGGTGAGGTAGGGGTGGGAAGAGGCAGGGCAGGTATAGAGGTTTGGGGGAAGGGGTGGAGTGGAGGGAGGGCCCGGGGTGGAGCGGTGGTCAAGCACCCCTGGGACTCAAAGTCAGTGCCTCTGCTTCAGTCTGTACTAGAGCTGTTTAAAAAGTCTTTAATAAAAAATCCAGGATCTGTAAATAGGGCGAGTGAATTTTTCAGCAAACTGGGAACCAAATTTCTGGAAAATTGGAGCTTTTTGGAGCAAACTTGGGTTGATTCAAAGTGACATGGGAAGCAAAAGCAAAATCAGATGAAACTTGCCTTGTTTGTCTAACTTTTGTCTGAACCTAATTCGAGTGAAACTCTAAGGATGACACAAACCTCATCATTACAGTAACCAATGGGGTCACATGATAGGGTACTTGGCTTTGGAGCCTTAACCAGGTCATGTTACTGCTGCCAGGAAATAAAGTTTGTTACTCTTGCCAGAATTGTGTGTATCAGACCCACATTACAGTAAAAAAAAGCAAAAAAAAAAGCAAACCCAAAAACAAACAAAAACAAAACTAAAAACACTTGTGCAAACACTGTGAGCCAAACCCACTGAATTGCTTTTTTCTTTCTTCGTATTTCTAAAATACACCTATTGTCACCCATACCATGCTCCGGGTGCAGATCAAAATATATTTATTAGCACCCAGTCTACTACAGTACATTGTACTGGAGCACAAAACCATAAAAATCGGAGTGGGATTAAGGAGTTTAAAACAAAATCCTGGTTCTAAATAAACCTGCATTTTAGGGAATTCAAAATCTGCAGCTAATCTAATCAGCTAGTCAGTATAATTCAGGTTTCCAGGAGCTGGCATAAGACGATGTGCTGTAGCCAATGGCCATGTGCTGTAGCCAATACCCTGGTCCAAACAATCAGGAACTTTGAGGGTTTGAAATTCAGATCCTGATCCAAATATTGCATCTCAAAAACATCTCTAATTAAATAATGTTGTTCATCAGTTTCTCTCCCTCCCCCCCCCACCCACAGCCCAATACAATATTGAAGCCTATATATTCCACAATGCTTTCTCCAGTCTTACATTACCTCAAAATGATGCTTCCAAATCCAATCACTTCATTTGATATACTGTTTCACAGAGACAAGGTGGGTGAGGATATATCTTTTATTGGACCAACTTCGACTGGGGGGAGAGACAAGCTTTGCAGCCACACAGAGCTCTTCTTCAGGTCTGGGAAAGGAACTCCCAGCCTCCCAGCAAAATGCAAGGTACAACAGATTGTTTAGCATAAGTAGCTAGCACATATTGTAAGGGACCATTCAAGGTAGAGTGGCCCGTTAACTCCTCTGCAGGCCTAGGAGGAAAAGCCAGAAATCCTGTGTCTTTGGTCAGTCCATGATTTCTAGTGTCACGCAGAGTAATGAATTTAAGCTTGGTCCAATAAAAGGTATTACCTCACCCAGGACTATCCCTAGTGGTGTGTGGGGCCAGGGACAAATCAGCCTCCCCGCTAGTCTCCTCGCCTTCCGCCAGGCATGCCCTCCCATCCACCACTCTCCTCCTCACCGCCCATCTGCCTGCCTGCCACTCGCCTCCCCACTAGTCTCTTTGCCGTCCGTTCGGTGGCCTCCCAACCCCGTCCGTTGCTCTTCTCCTTGCTGTCTGCCCTCTCGCCTGCCTCCTCACCCCCTTCCTGGCCTGCCTCTTGCCTCCTCACCCGCCTCCCTGCCACTTGCCTCCCTGGTAGTCTCCTTGCTGTCCGTCCAGTGTGCCCTCCCGTCTGCCGCTCTCCTCCTCGCTGGCCGCCCGCCTGCCTCCCTCCTCACCCCCCTCCTGCCTGCCGCTTGCCTCCCTGTTCATCTCTTCACCCCACTCGCCCTCCCACCTCACCTCCCTGCCCACCTCCTCACCTGAATATCTGGACAAATGGCATCCCAATCATACATTGGTCAGGACGCGGGACAAAGGGCTAAATATTGGGACAGTCCCAATTTTATCGACGCACGGGGCTCCCCAAAGCACGCCCCACCCAAGGGATGGCTCTGACCTCACCCACCTTGTCTCTCTAATATCCTGGGATCTACACAGCTACACCTATACTTCATAGACTGTTTCACAGCCTAATAGATCTCACCAACAGATCTCCACTATGGTGAATATACTGAAACTGGGCATGAAGTTAGTCAAGGATCACTAGTTGGCCCAGATGATACTAAATCGGGAAGAGTTGTAAATACCAGAGCAAAATAATACAAAGGAACCTCATAATGTAAGAAACACGGGGCATGGCATAAAACAACAAAATGAGGTTTGACTTGGAAAAAGTACAGCTAATGTTTCTGGAGAAAAAATAATCCAGAAAAAAAAATCCAGTGAGAAGGAGCAATCTGGAAGTAGGCATGACTGAAGGGAGCTAAGAGGGACAGCAAATAGTGTATTAGACAGGGTATGAGTTTGCAGTAGGATATGGCTGGGAAAAAATACCAGCAAATTTTTGCATGCATTAAGGCATCATGTCAGAAGGCAGGGAGGGGAATAATCCTTCTCTGTATACCTCTAGGGCAGTGGTTCTCAACCAGGGGTACCCAAACCCCTGGGCTATGCAGAGGTCTTCCAGGGGTTTTGTAAGCAAACAGGTTTTAAGTGAGATGTAACTTGGGGGCACACAAGACAAATCAGACTCCTGAAATGTGTACAGTAGTCTGGAAAGGTTGAGAGCCACTGCTTTAGGGCAATCATACTACTAGATTCAGATCTGAGCATCGTGTTACCAGAAAGACTGAAGGGGGGGGGGTTCAGAGAGAAGCAGTGAAAATTATTAGAAGATCAAAGGGTTTGGCTTATATCTAGGAAGAGAGAAATGCAAACATGCGTAAGGGGAATCACAGTCACAGCTTGCCAACATAAAGGTACAATGGTAGAACTCCATAGGGGGAAAGTGATGCCACAACGTGGATATATGTTAATACTCATTTATCTTCACTCTCTGGTGGTGTCTGCTCTGCCTTCTTACTTGCAGGTGAGGAATGAGACTCCTTCCATGAGATCTTTCCTAGAGATGGGCCAGATCCAAAAGTATTTATCTACATCCCCTCCCCAAAACTTTTTTTTGGGGGGGCAGGAGTCAGATAAAATGGCACTTGGGGATTTAAACCACCCATTTTGGGATTCTACAAAGCAAAAACTCGACCAGCAAGATGTCACAAATCCAACTCTGTGCCCAGTTCCATCAGTGCATGCTTAAAAAAAGAGATGGGCCAATACTGAAACCAATTATCCATAGCTCTCCCCCACTCCCAGATTTTGGGAGTTTGTATAAAATGGGATCCAGACTCAAACCACTCTTGGTTTTGCAAAACCATCCCTGATTTTCCCCTACACTCACCCATCCCCATGTTCTTTCCCCCATTGCATCTCCAGAGGGCAGGTGGTCAGATAAACTCAGTGTCTGAGCAGCCAGCCTGTGCAGAGGCTGCTGCAGAATAACAGAGCCAATCACTGTCGCCAAGGGTTGGGTTTTTTGGTGGTGAGGGGGGTTGTAATGCAAACAGTAAAAAACAAAACTCTAAAATAAACCCAGCCTGTGACTTTGGTGGAACTGCACAGGCATTTCTTGTTCATGTGCGGCATTGTCAGGAAAGTTTTTTCTTTCAAAGTAGGGCAAAGGGCTTAAAAGTGACAAACCAAAGGGGAAAAAAATCCCCCCAGTGAACAAGTGTCCTTCGTATTTTCAACAAGGGATGGATTTTCTTTCTTTCTTTCTTACTTTCCAGCCACTAGGACTCCCATCTGGTTCCTGTTTCCATTTGTCTAATCTCTCAGAAACCTCCAGAAGTCATAAGCATCAGCCAAAAATTCCCCAGGCATGGACTCCTTTCCAAAATAGCCCACAAAGGGCATTGTTTAGGTTGGTTGACTGGGGAGGAGAAGAGGGGAGAGTTTGATTTCCGATGAAGTGAGCTGTAGCTCACGAAAGCTTATGCTCTAATAAATTTGTTAGTCTCTAAGGTGCCACAAGTACTCCTTTTCTTTTTGCGAATACAGACTAACACGGCTGCTACTCTGAAACCTTTGATTTCTGAAACATTCCTGGGAATTTCTTGTATCAACCATTTTTTCCTTCTGTTTCTCCTCTGTCCGAGCTCCCACCTTAAACTTGTCACCAGAGGCTGGGGTATGTGCAGATGTGGCAGCCACCTCTCCCATTTTACAGCATTCAGCATCTCACTTGGGAGCTCAGCACAAGATGCAGTTCTACACCCACCCCCACACCTCCAAGAATGGGAGAAATGGTTAATAGGTTGGGTAATAAGATAGTCTGTGTGGCGGCCTGCTTACTATTAGCCAAAAATTCAAACACTAACAGTTATAGATAATACTCCATCTAAACAGTACGGTGACACACACACACTAGAAATAATAGTTTAGATTCGATAGATGATACAGACAGGTCCAGACCCACAGACATACTGTATCATTCAACCACCAGTCTTCAGGACCAGGAGTAAGGGATTGGGACAGGACTAGTTCAGATCAAATAAAAACCAACCTGTACCTTTGCCCCAAATTCAGTGTTTACCCTTTCGACAAAGGTCTCCCTGAACATTTTCTCTGTAGCTTCCATCAGACTGGGAAGTCGTTCTTTGAAACCTTTACAACCACAGTCTGCAGCAGCACTCTGGGAGGACATAAAATGGCAGCAGCTGAAAAGCATGGCCCTGCAGACAGGGGTCTAGGGATTCCTACATGAATGGAGGGACTTAATATTTTACCTAGAGAGCGAGTGGAAAGGGGGAGTCCTTTTGAGAAGGGGAGATTTGTACAAAGTTCCTTAATTATCATTTTGCTTGGGACCTTTGATTGACACTGTCTGGTTGATTAAGATTTGTCCTTTTGTGATGTAATTCATGTGCTGTATTACTATATGTGCATTTAGGATCAAATTCAGGAAATCACTTAAGCATGTGGTTAATTACCATTGACTTCAATAGGACTTAAGCATGTGCTTTTAACTGACCACTTAAGTGCTTTCCTGAATCAGGGACATTTTATATAATGAAAGTAGTAAATATGATGTGAACATCTCAGTTCCACGCACTGTTTCCTGCAGGGGACAATTGGCCAGAGCCACAGGGACTCTGCACATTCTGGGTCTCCCTGCCCTGTGTACAGGGCAGCCTCACAGTCATTGGATTAAGTAAAGCTGCCTTCCAGTTTGGGAGGGGTAAGAGGACTGTCCAAGACAGACAGCAATGTGTGTGCATGTGCAGGGCGGGAGCATAGGCATAGTTTGATTTCTATATTTGGGCTGGGGGGGAGAGCTCTAGTCAGGCCAAAGGGGCTACTGGTATGTGTGTGGGGGGGAGGGCAAATTCCATGCCTACCCAAGGCATGGGTGGAGGTGGTGGGGAGGGGGAGAGAATAGCTCAGGAGCCTGAACATGGGGAGTAGACACTCACTTGTAGGTCACCAGGCAGCCCAGGATGGCAGTGACTGGGAGCTACCCCCATTCGATGGCTGTGTGATCTGAGTCGCTCCAGTCCCCAGTGGACACATGTCTACTTCCTAAAAACCACCACCACAACTGGAACAATCCTGCCTTTGTATGGAGATGGGCTGGACCATCTAAAAGGTGCCTCCATACAAATTCGACTTTAATAGAGTTAAGTAGGTGTAACAGAGCAGAACTGCGTTCAAAGGGGATGTCTATACTGCAGCTGTAAGCAAGCCTCCAAGCCAGCCTGTGTACACAGACTGACACCAGCTTGGCTTGAGCTAACACGCTAAAAATAGCCAGGTGGGCATTGTGGCTGTGCCAAAGACTTGGGCTAGCCACCCAAGCTCAGACCCAGGGGGTCAGGTGCACCTGAGAACCCAAGCTGCTGCCTGAGCTGTAACATCCACACTTATTTTTAGCAGGCTAGTTAGAGCTGAGCTAGCGCTACTCCATCTACCAGGGCTAGGAGGCTGCCTACCCAAAGGCTATGTGTACGCTGCAATAAAAGACCTGATGCCAGCTGCAGTGGGCCCAGGTCAGCTGACCCGAGCTCAGGCTGTGAAGCTATAAAATTGCAATGTAGATGTTCATGCTGGGTCTGGAGTCTGGACTCTGACTCCATGAGGAGGGTGGGTCTCAGATCCAGGGTTCTGAAACCCCATGAGGGGGCTCCAGTCTGAGCCCAAGCCTCTACACTACTATTTTTAGCCCTGAAGCAGAGCCCCATGAGCCCAAGTCAGCTGACCCAGGCTCTGAGACTCTGTGCCACACGTTATTTATCGCAGCGTAGACATACCCAAAGAGTCTACAACCCTTGGCTTGCTCCGATGGCAGTCTCAGCAGATTTCAGAGTAGCAGCCATGTTAGTCTGTATTCACAAAAAAGAAAAGGAGTACTTGTGGCTCCTTAGAGACTAACAAATTTATTTGAGCATAAACTTTCATGAGCTACAGCTCACTTCATCATCTCAGCAGAGATGCCAAAAACTGAATGGGTCATTGAGACCAAAGTCATCTCTTACTCTCAACAGTGATCAATCCCGGCCAGGCTCAAGCACATTGGCCAGGGGCAACATACAGAAGTATGCACCTCTATAGCCAAATGCAGATGGATCAACAGAACTGTGGTTTCCAGGGCTGTCAGTCTGGCACCTCTCATCAGCATTGAATTCTTACGCATATGCACAAGGAAATTAACACTGAAGCTGGGAAACATGATTCCCAGCCCAGGTAGACAGACTCGCTCAAGCTAGCACACTAAATATAGCAATGTGGACAGTGGTGGCTCAGTCTAGCCTCCCGAGCTCTGACCCAGAGTATCAGGTAGGCTTGGCCTTTAGGCAGCTAGCCTGAGCAACAGCCAGCGCTATTTTTAGTGCGCTCGCTCATGCTGAGCCAGTGTGAGTCAGTCTACTGGCACTGGAAATCACACCTCCCAGCAGCAATGTAGACACATCTTTAGAGCTGGAAGACACATCTGAGGTCTCTTTGAATCCATTCCTCCCTGAGCCAGGACAAGGCTTATTCCCAGCAGTGTGTTCTACATCTACTTTTTCTAGTCCAGTTTTAAATGATGCCCATAGATTTCTCTTGTCCCCTAGTTGGTGAGGGCCTGGAATGTCACGGACCACCATAAAAATCCCATCACACCCCTCAGTCATAAAATAGACAGACAGCTGCTTAGTCTGTTGATTTAGAGCTAGCAAGACATTTGCATAAGAGACCTATTGGCATTTCTAGTGATTGCACCGCCTGAATTGCCTCTACAACATCTCTCAAGTTCTCAGTGCAATTAAATACTTCATCAATAAAAAAATAAACACTCTTCATTTTCTATTTGTAAAAGAATACCTTTCCCCCATGTTTTATTTTAGCAAGTGCACTGAACCATGCTCTCAATCTGCACTTCATTTCCTGCTATTCAGTTTTCTGTGGTTCACAGACAAAAATACCTGGAAAAAAAAAAAAAGCACAACAACAGATCCCAGGGGGCTCTGATCATAGATCATAGAATATCAGAGTTGGAAGGGACCTCAGAAGGTCATCTAGTCCAACCCCCTGCTCAAAGCAGGGCCAATCCCAATTTTTGCCCCAGATCCCTCAATGGCCCCCTCAAGGATTGAACTCACAACCCTGGGTTTAGCAGGCCAATGCTCAAACCACTGAGCTATCCCTCCTCTGATTTACCACAGGAAAAATTGTAGACAGAGAACTCTACAACTGGAACCCACTTATCAGGCCTGGAATGAGGAACAAGCCATCAGATTTGACCAGCAGTAGAGAGGGCACACATGGGTGGGGGGCAGGATAGAGAAGTTTGAACAAAAGGGCCAGGAGCCAACAGCTTCTTGGGTCCTTCATCCCAGCTGAGTCAATGGAATGTAACCTGCTCCTCACAGTTTGCCATTCAGCCCAGCTGGAAAATTTGATCGAAAGCAGAAACACCACTAAAAACTCAAACATTAGCAGATATTTTGGGGAGTGGTGTGCAGGGGAATATCATAGGGTAACTGTCCTGGAGATAAACAAAAAATGTTAGTTTAGCTCTGTTCGGCCAGCACTTTTCACCATCTTGATATTATATTTCTGTAGCTCCTTTCATCCCCAAGGATCCCAATGCACTGTAAACTATGTCCAGGAATCACTTCACCCACCACTGAAATGCAATGTTGCTGGGGTAGTAGGTAGCAACATGTTTAACAATGCAGAGCAACAATTTAGAACAAAAAGTGAACAAGGTCGCTGCATTGAAACTGCATATAGGACAACAGAATGCAAACACCCTCACTGTATCTCAGACAGCATGCTGGGATTAACTGCTCTAATGATGCAAAAAAATTAATGCCATGAGGTTTTTAATGTCTACAAGCGGTCAGGACCTGAAGAAAGTATCACCTGAATCACAGTGCCTTTCTTGCCACAAGCCAATGGATTGCTTCAGTGCTGACTCAAGACAGAATATGCCAATCCCCAACACCACCCTGAAAATGTAATAAAGAAAAAGGAAGTGAGATATTAGATCTGAGCTCAGCTTTAGTGAATAAATGAGACAAAAAAACCTTCCAGCAAAAAAATGACCCGACGGACCCAGCTCCATTCTTTGCTGCAGATCAGGTGAGCAAAGTCAACATGAGAAGGCAGCAGGGCCAAGGGAGAATAAGTGCAAGAAGAAGCATCTAGCAGAAGAGGTGGGAGACTGACAGCCAGAGGAGCTTTTTCCACACTAGCCAACTCTGTAGCCAAAATCCAACTCTGACACTGCTCCACAGGTGGTAGCAGTGGTGGAGGTTGTAGCATGGACAGGCAAGTTTTTACCGTGTTGTCCTTGAATATTATTACTCTTATTAGTTTGCAAAACTTTATAAAGAAAAACTTCCACCTGCCTTTTATCTTCCTGGAAAGTTTGAGGTTTGAAAATACATATATATACACTCACACAAAAGACACGGTGTCAAGTGGAGTGCCCCAGGGGTCGGTCCTGGGGCCCGTTTTGTTCAATATCTTCATAAATGATCTGGAGGATGGTGTGGATTGCACTCTCAGCAAATTTGCGGATGATACTAAACTGGGAGGAGTGGTAGATACGCTGGAGGGGAGGGATAGGATACAGAAGGACCTAGACAAATTGGAGGATTGGGCCAAAAGAAATCTAATGAGGTTCAATAAGGATAAATGCAGGGTCCTGCACTTAGGATGGAAGAATCCAATGCACCGCTACAGACTAGGGACCGAATGGCTCGGCAGCAGTTCTGCGGAAAAGGACCTAGGGGTGACAGTGGACGAGAAGCTGGATATGAGTCAGCAGTGTGCCCTTGTTGCCAAGAAGGCCAATGGCATTTTGGGATGTATAAGTAGGGGCATAGCGAGCAGATCGAGGGACGTGATCGTTCCCCTCTATTCGACACTGGTGAGGCCTCATCTGGAGTACTGTGTCCAGTTTTGGGCCCCACACTACAGGAAGGATGTGGATAAATTGGAAAGAGTACAACGAAGGGCAACGAAAATGATTAGGGGTCTAGAGCACATGACTTATGAGGAGAGGCTGAGGGAGCTGGGATTGTTTAGTCTGCAGAAGAGAAGAATGAGGGGGGATTTGATAGCTGCTTTCAACTACCTGAAAGGGGGTTTCAAAGAGGATGGCTCTAGACTGTTCTCAATGGTAGCAGATGACAGAACGAGGAGTAATGGTCTCAAGTTGCAATGGGGGAGGTTTAGATTGGATATTAGGAAAAACTTTTTCACTAAGAGGGTGGTGAAACACTGGAATGCGTTACCTAGGGAGGTGGTAGAATCTCCTTCCTTAGAGGTTTTTAAGGTCAGGCTTGACAAAGCCCTAGCTGGGATGATTTAACTGGGACTTGGTCCTGCTTTGAGCAGGGGGTTGGACTAGATGACCTTCTGGGGTCCCTTCCAACCCTGATATTCTATGATTCTATGATTCTATGACACATTATAGATATTTGCACCATGATAGAATTTTTTACCCAACTGCAATCAGAGGAGGGGGATCACCCAGAGGCTAGGGAGGAAATAAGCAATAGTTGCTTGAATTTGTTTATGTTCACCCCTATATGCATGAGGGAATGAATATGGTCAATAATATTCTAAGACAGTGTCATGTTTATACTCTTTGGTTACCAAGAAATGACTCGTTGAGCATCTTAGGCATTTACAAAGAAGATTCTTTCCATTCATTTATATGAAACATTTTATAGTGAATATCCACCTACTTCAAGCTTTTTTCTGGTCAGATCTCATGAGCAGAACTGGGTCAGATGGGAGAACTCCAAGGAAAATCCCAATGTGCTGTAGGAAGTGGCGCCGTATTTCAATAGGCGGTGCTCTGAGTTAGTTCTATACCAATGCCTAAGGGTGGCCTATCCAAATCATATCCTGGTTTATTACATTCTGCCAACCTATATTTCTTTTGCAGTTTCAGCTGGATATGGGATTCTTCACCTCCTGTCCAAACTTGTTGCGGTGTGTTCCTGTGCATTGTTAAACAGCGGCTACATTCCACTCCAGAGGCTGATGATCTTCAGAGGTAGGTGAGTCATTTTTTATATTTGTTCTCTGTGAAATACTTCGGAATCTTCTGGGAAGAAAGAAATCAGAAATATAAGAGGCCAAAAATCTAGCAGTCCTTACTTAGGCAAACACCTATTGAATTAATGAGAGTTTTGCCTGAATAACAATGAGGACATAAGAACACACCTCAGGAGTTGGCCAAGTTTTATTATTTGGTACTAATTTTTCATTCATTAAAACTCTACGTCACTGGTCACCCCGGAATGGAATCTACCATTGTCTGGAGGTTTCCCTTTCCCCTTATAGAGCAGTATTGTCTGTTTCTAGTCCCATTCTAGGATGTCTTAGAGAAGGCCAAGATTTGTAGCATTTCCCACTCCATGACAGCTTAGTCTAAACGAGGACCTGGAATTACACATCATAAACCAGGTAACTAAGTCTTAGAATTGGACAGGTCACTAGGTCTCTCTTTTTGTCCAACAGTCTAAATAATGTTTGCATTTATTACATTTAATTCCAGTGTCTTCTATATCCTTACACCCTATTTCTAAAATTGTAAGGAGACAACATTACTTCAGAGAGTTTTGTAGTTACTTTGTCTTAGGACATATCCCCCTTGTAATATTATTAGTATGGAATCACACGCATACAGTTAACATGTTCTAGATAAAACTTTCCTATCAGGATTCCCTTTTGTCAGCATCCTTTTAATTATTATATGTCCCATTTTCTACAAGATTCTATTTTGAAGTCAATTAGGAGTGGGGTAGTTCTGTGGGGGTTTTGACTTTTTTTTTTTTTTTATTAAAGATGATCTTTAGTATTTCCCCATTTTAAACACTTACCATATGCTCCTTTGAACACATCCACACACTCTGACACCATACTTAAAAATCAAACATCTCATTTATGGAGAGTGTCACGGTTGCTCTTATCTGTTGTGCTAATTAAAGCTTCTTTTTTTTAAAAAAAAAGTGATGGTTGTTTGAAATATATATAAATGATTCTATAGCATGACTTTCTTATCTATTTTAATGTTTCAAATCAAGTCCTCTGCTGCATTGCATTCTGGGCATTATGCAAATAAGAAATTCTGAATACACTGTACTTTCAATGAACTTTATTCGGTACATGTTTGGCACATGGACTACAGCATTATTTTTCAGTGTGTGCATGTGTGTGTGAGAGAGAGAGGTAAGGACTGAATTGGAATTTACAATGCTTACATTTGGGGGACAGCGTCACTTAAAATATTTGCAAACATCTTATTAAAACAATGATCTGTCCATAAGAGTTATTTGCAGAATTGAGGACTTAGCAAAGAAAAGAGAAGGAGAAAATGCTACATGTGTGCAATGAAGTTGTGGTAGGAATCTTAGCTTCTGGAATTTCTTCACTTTTCAACACTTGATTATTTAGCCTTGATATTGCATTAACACTAGATTTTGCATTTAATTTCCTTAGTTTTCTTAATAAAAAATGAGATGCAAGTAAATAAAAAAATGAAGTTTAAAAACAAAAGGGGAAAGTGTCATTAAACCACTGTATACAAATGCAAATGATACATTCTAAACTGAAATCACTTTAATTGAGGAACCCTAAATTCCATCAAAAAAAGAAAAGGAGAACTTGTGACACCTTAGAGACTAACCCAAAGGTACCACAAGTCCTCCTTTTCTTTTTGCGGATACAGACTAACACAGCTGCTACTCTAAATTCCATCAGGTACCTTTTACCTCATCAGTCCTAAACAGATTCCTCCTTATTCCAGCCATCCTTGACTTAGATGTTTGCAATAATTACCTCCTTACCAGAGACTTCCTTAGCCATTTGGCTTCAACTGAACTATGCATAACAAATGCGCCCTTAAATATGGCATCCTTAGAAATAAGCGGGGGGAAAAGAAAAGTTGAGAACGTAACATATGTGTGCAAAGATACCCATTTTAAACTTTCACAGCTTTAAAACTGCCAAAGCGATTTCCTTTAAAACTGAATTGTTTTTCTGTCCTCAGCAATGAAGAGTCTAGTCTTAGCTGTACTTGGAGCTTGCAAAAACAAATGTTTTACAGAGTACATATGGGAAGAGTGGATTTTGCCTCCGCACTTGTATAACTCTAAAAAGTAGCGCTAGTCATAAATTTTCCATCAAAATGTTTTTTTCAATGGAAAATGCACTAATCACAAAATCTGAATTTTCTATGGGAAAATTTGAATTTTGCTGATTTTTTTTCCATTGGAAAAATCTAAATGGAATATTTCTTTTTAAGCCTGGTTGATCCAAATGAAAACGTTTTAGTTCAACATTTCCAAATAAAAAAATGTTCAAAACTTTCAGTTCTGTGAAAAAATTTGAGATTGACTTTTTTTCCCCACCCAGTTTAAGACAAAAACAAATTTAGAAGCTTTGGAAATTCCAATTTTCAGCCAGCTCTTGGTTCCCAGCCAGGCCAGCCCTACTTTCCACCGTCTTCCCCAAGCCCTGGCTGGCTAGAGAGCTATCAGGAGATCCTGCCCCTACTGCTAGCTTTCCTCTGGGGGATAGGGCTCCTGCTGGAGAAGGAACTGGGCAAACTGAAGGGACACAGCAGGCCCAAATGGAACCTGAGCACAAGGCTGGGGTACTGGCCCACAGAGCTGCCTAAGTTAGAGCCTGCAGTGCATGGAAGAACTGCCCAAAGGGAAGGTGTCTTAATCCAGAACTGAGGCTGGAGAGCAGTCAAGACTGAGGGAGGCAGAATTCCTTTTAGGCATGTGGGATTTTATGTCATATTTCTGTTGACTGACTGTTCTTTTCAATGGCATTTACATTCTAGTAAAAATACTGAGATAGATCTGTGCAATGGAGCAATTCCTGGTTGAAATCCCACCTCCTCAAAGGTTGTAATAGTTTGGAACAAACCAACAGAGAGAAGAGCCCACCACAGACTGGAACTATCTTAAACAGCTAAATTTCAAGCCTTGCTATACTAGTGCCTACACAATGCAATGCTGGGGGGCAGGGAACCCAGATCCACCTTTTGGGGATTCATTCCACTTTGGCCCTTTTCTGCTCCATTCTATACCTGCCATTTTCAACATAGGGCCTGTATTCTCACTGTATTAACACAGGACCCCCACACTGCAGACTCAAGTGTGTCAAATATACAGTGATATTTTTGCCTTCAGTTTTGGCTCCTTGTGTATTCATAAGCTGGCTTTTTTTTGTGGCCAGCATCCCCTCCCTACCATGCTGCTCTTTGGATGCCAACTACTTTCCCCCTCAAAAAAGAGCCATAGCAGCAGAGAGACGTCTGGTTTGCTTCCTGCCTGGCACTGGCTGGCACAGAGCAGTCTGGTGTTTTCAGGAACACTCCTTAGCTGCGTGCTCCACATGTCTGTTCCTCCTGGGAAAGTCTCCTCGTGTAGCTAGACTTGGTGACGTCAGAGGAGGCCCAGTTCAATTGTCCCCAGTTATTATGAGAAGGGCTGAGTTTATATGCCACACCTCAGCTTTCAGGAAGTTAGACTGCATAAATCTCCACTGGAAGGGAAAGCAGTTTGTAGTTCAATAGGTTTGTAAAACTGCTATAGGAGACAGCCCTGAAGAGCTTTCACTTATTTAGCACATAAAAATTGGTGCCTAGTTGAGCCACATAGTTTGATGTATTTAATGGACAGGGATTTGTGGGGACTAAACCCCAGTAGGCAGATGCTGACATTGAACCAAGTCCAAAAGATTCAGAGGTGCATAGATGCATCTGATGAAGTGAGCTGTAGCTCACGAAAGCTTATGCTCTAATAAATTTGTTAGTCTCTAAGGTGCCACAAGTACTCCTTTTCTTAGAGGTGCATAGGGTGTACACCGCTAATAAAATGCTGATGCCCTTTGGGCCTGATCCAATACCAACTAAAGTCAATGGGAGTTTTTCCATTAACTGCAAGGGGTACTGGATCGGGCCCTTTGTTTTCTGTGTATCACACCTTTATATTAAGAACTCCGCCTGTTTATAGAGAAAGCAGCCATTTTGTTCTCCATGTGGCAGTAGCCTGTTGCAGAGGAAAGATACAAACAGAATACAAGAGCACATTTGGAGACTTTACTTTTGTTCTGTCTTGTTTTGTCATTTACCTTCATGTAGAAGTAATTCATACTAGCAGTCTCTGGCTGCTCTTTCTGTATGAAAAATATCTAACAGTTCAGTGCAGAAAAATAGCCCAAAACTCAGATGCTTGGGAACAATCTAAAACTCTTGATTCTGCAAAATCTGACTGGGAACTTCATGAGAACAGATTCCCTTGCAAGACATCAGCAGATCCTAAGTTCTAGTCAAATTCACTCCAGCACAGTAAAGGAGATTTAAAGCTGCCCTAAAGGGGCAACTAGGAATTCACCCAACACTTTATGTCATCTGTTCCCTTGCTGTCTGTCTTTGGATTCTTCTAGCATGGGCTGGAGGCACTATGGGGTCATGCTATATTCCAGCAATCCTTGATTGGTTGAACAGTCCCTTGCTGGCTTAAGTCAGAGCAGCCCTCTGGCTGTTGTAACATACCCTGGGTGTTAGTTTGGGCCATAGCCAGCCTCAAGACCAGGAAGGCAGAAAGACAGTTTAGGACTAATTTTGCCTCCTGCCCTTCTCAGTTGCACTGGGCATGAGCAAGAAAATCCAGCCCTTTTTACATATTTCTTCAGAACTATCAGAAAGAACAGCCCTTCGTGATATTTTTGAACTCCCAATCGCATTAGACCCCCCAATAGAGACATGCTATCACACTAGCCAGCCCCAGCTCTGTTTCAACAATATTTTGAGTGTGGTACCTGTAACTGTGATATCTAAGCCCAAACACAATGGGCTTGCAAACCTTGCAAGGACAGGTTTCAGAGTAGCAGCCGTATTAGTCTGTATTCGCAAAAAGAAAAGGAGTACTTGTGGCACCTTAGAGACTAACAAATGTATTAGAGCATAAGCTTTCGTGAGCTACAGCTTGCTCACGAAAGCTTATGCTCTAATAAATTTGTTAGTCTCTAAGGTGCCACAAGTACTCCTTTTCTTCTTGCAAGAACAGGCTCTTTAGGGACTGTTCTGACACTTACTGCCTTCATCTGGATCCCAAATAGCCAACAGAATAGCCTCTCCCCTGAAATTTTGGCACTCTATTCCCAGCCAGAACCAGGCAATTCAGATACATAGAAAAATGAAAAAGAATGGGTGGAAAAGTAACCAAACATTTTCAAAGGTTTGGGTTCTGATCTGTATTTTAGCCAGAAGTTCACAATGAATTGGACTTAATTCATGCAGAGTTGGTTCACCCTTTGCTAGTATATACAGAGAGAGACACATAATCATGTGCAGTGATAGGAATTACCCTGATAATACAGACTGAATTGTCCTGTCCCTTCCCTTCTTGCTTGCCTTTCGCCCTGCAGCTAGCAAAGATAATGAGTAACACTGATATTAAACAGGGATTTGAGCTTTTTCCCCCCTTTTTTTGGATAACATATTACAGTAGATAGAAAAATCCATCCGACTTTATTTAACTGTAACATTTATTAAGAGGAGTGAAAAGGTCAGTGCGGAGCTCCCGGCATATGTGCTAAAGTCCTTTCCCTAGCCTTGAAGGCGACAAGAAAGCAGATCCTTTAAGATGTAACTATCTTAAGCTCCCCTCCGATGTTTAAACTCTTAGTAATTCTAGGTTTTGGAGACAAACGTCAAAGCAGAGGGCTCTTCCCTTCATTATTCAAGTAAAGGCCCCATCAATATTATCTGTAATAAGAATCTGCTGTTGACATGGCTCACCCCGCAGTTCCTGTTCCAGGCAGCAGCCCCTGTCAATAGGATTAAAGTGAAGGAATGCCTTTGACAAGTCCACTGGCTGCTGGTTCATTGCTGCCATCAGGCTGCCGTTTTGAAAAGACATCAGGCACCCATTTGCAGGCACAGTCATGGGCGGATGAGGGCAAACAAGACCAGCATGCCAAAAGGGGACCTAAACTTTTGGGCTCTAATGAGGAGCTCTGTTATTTGCAGGGGGTCCGGGCATATAAAGCCCAATTCTCCTACTGCAGGATATGCATAACACCCACTGAAGTCATGTGGAGAATGGGACCACAAAAATGGGAAACTGACAGGAGAAATAAGGCAGGGAGAGAGAGTCTGTGACCAAGTTGAAGTCAGCAGAAGTATTGTGCACACAGAAGGCCTTCTTCGGACCAGTCCCACAGTTACTTCAGTTGCGTAATGGGCAATACCAGCTGGCTGGAGGTTTTGAGAGGATTTTGATCAGTCATACCAGAGCTGATAGTCCCAGGGACATCATCTTCTGCTCTTGGAGTGTCAGGCAGCAGCTGTGCAAGACTTTCTCTCTCTCACACACACACACAGGCAACATGCATCAACCCAGACCCAAGGGGACAACGTTCCTGGAAGGGTGAGATAGGAGCTCAGTCTCCATGTTCCAAGCAATAGCTGGCTTCTCTGCTGCCAGTTGTGATGGATGGTGGGCTTTTTAATGTATACACCTACCCAAAGTAGACTCTGGCCATCAATCTCAAATGGGCTATCGAACAGACACAATTTCCAGTCACTGGTGTTGACCCATGCCAGATTGGAGCTGGTGAACTCGATGTGAAAGGTCTCTAGTCTATCCCAAATCTCCTAGGTTATCTAACTCTCTGACCTGAGCGGCACTGGAATCAGTGACTTAGCTGTGAAAGGCAGGTGCAGGAAATACAGACTCCATATGTAACCCACAGACTTCCTGGGTGTGGTGTTCTGTCCCATCTAGTGGAGGGAGGGGAAGGGGGAAAGAGAGAAAAAAGTCTGCTCTAGAGCCTTAGCTAACAGCCAGTTGGCTTTCAGCTCATGCAGTAGAGACTCAGGCACTAAGCTCCAGAGGTCCCTGGATTGATCAGAACGACAGGGGTCTGTCGGTGTTGCACATACAGGTGAATATATTCTCCAGTAAATTTTAGCTGTGTCTCTTCACATGTTACAGGAAGGAAGGAGCTCATCTTGGGGACCATGCACTGCATCAGTGTGAAAATAAAATACTCCTAGTAAAAACTCTGGAAGGAAAAGAACTCTATGCAGTAAGTGTTCAGGATTATTAAAGAACAGTTGGGCTTATCTAATACTCAGTAATTCTGACCTGCATTTTATTTCTCCTCTGCTTCCTTGTTTGATATAATTCCTGTTTCAATGGTCTTATAATTACTGACCAGCTTGCAAGCCCTGGGATTCACAAAGCCATGCTCTAATGGCAGGGCTGGTGAATTGAGGTGGGAAAGCCAGAGAATGGACCATGTAGCCCTGCAGCATTGCTTTCAGGCCTCTTTAAAACCAGCTGTGTGTGACACCAGCTTAAAACCCAACACTGAGCTACAAAAAAGTCAATTGCAAGGGAAAATTATGGCCACCTAACCTTGCATCATTAGGTTCTTCAAGTGGAGAGCGCGGGTGTGTGCGCGACCCCACTCCGACCCCCTCATGTTTTCCAGTGACTAAATCCCTGTCTAATTTGTTCTGCTCCTGTCCCCTCAGGTACTGAGGCCAGGTCAGGAAGCAGGCAGCCTGGAGTAAATAGATTAATTCTGTCTTTTGCTTTTTTAAACTCTATTATTGTCCTTAGGAAAAAAAATAACCCTCATTTTCAGGAATTGTTACATTTAATTAGGCTGCAGGTTCCACTGGGCTCCAAAAACAGAGCCAAGGAAGCACAAACGTCAAAATATTCTGCTCACAAGACGAAAAAGCCCAGGCAGGGCATTTCAGGAAAGGGAGCCCTGTCAGCAGCCCTGTCAAACCTGCTGCAGATTTTTCAATTCTAATTAAAATGATCTTTAATATTTTTTTAAGAAACACATTTTCCATCTACCCACTTTGTGTTCTGATGTGGGTTTTATTTAAACTGGCCCGATTTCCTGGAGTGAGGAATACGTGAAATGGAGACACACACATGTACACACCACACACATGTGCCACACAGACACACAACAGTGGAAAATGGGCCAAGTAAGTTTAGATTTCTATTATTCCAATTAAAAAGGCCTCCACTCCCAGCCACCAATGCATCCATTGTGTACTCATATGTGAAATCAGTACAAACAGATAGAAATGAGGGGCCAAATTCAGCCTTGATGTAAGCAGGTGCCTTCCGTAGGGGCTCTGCCCATTTATACCTTAGGCTGAATTTGGTCCCCAGGCTTCTGTCTGTGTCATGAGGCACCTCTGATCTAAACCAGAGAAATATTTTTAAAGGCCCCAATTCTGAGGGGTGGTGGGTACCCACCAGTCCCATCAAAGTCAGCGGGTGGTTGTGTTTCCTTTGCTCCTAGGAGGAGATGCCCAAACTTTGTGACAGCCCACGACAGTATCCCCTCAGCTATGTGCTGCACTAGGTCATCTAGATGAAGATAAATTGCCTGTTACTTGAAGATTCTGGCAATTTACAGAAACCCCACAATGGATCAGCTTTGGCCCTGTTGCTATGGCAGGAGGGCAGCCCGGGCTGTTTTCTCATTAGGCTACTCCTGCACTATTATACGGGGGAATCTGCTCCTGTGGCCTGCATGGTGTTATGTGGGCTTTGGTTTTAATATCAACATTAATAAGATTAAAATGTAACCAAAATAAAAGGGGCTAAAAAGGGGCTGTCTCCCTTGAGAGTTTAAAAAGCAAATGTTTGAAGGTTCCAGGTGAAATTCAACCCACTGTGAGGGAGGGGTCCATGCAGTGACCCCTGCACCACTTATACCCTATGGTAGGTCTCTGCAGGAGTGTGGAGGAGAGAGGCAGGGTAGCCACAAGGGGGTCTTCTGCATCTCAAGCACAGAAGGGACTGTTGGGAGCTGGCCAGGAAAGACAGCATAGGATCCACTCTTATATGGAATGAGTGTTTTAAACACCCTCGCATAGAAGCAGTGGCCCTTGATTGGAAAAGCAGACATGGACAGGCTGTGTCAAAACCCTGCAGCCTGTCTACATATGGTTTTATTGGGAAGAAGTAGTGTGAATTCCACTTCTCCCTCCACCCAACTCTCCAGCCTAGTTCCTCACACAAAGCAAGGGTAGGGTGAACTCCATTCTAAAAAACCAAATGTAATTATCTCTTAGGGGCAGAGAGAAAGGACACAGCAACAGGCCTAAATTGGGCCCCACTCCATAACCTTATAACATATACCCCATAATTCTACAGTATTGGCCATCATCGCTGCTCGGTTACTAGTGGATGCTCTAATGCAGCAATATTTTTGTGGAGAGCTCCTCTGTGCTAGTTTGTGAACTCTAAAATGGGGCTAGTTAACCTTGTGTGTGTCTAACCATTGCAGGTGGAAGATTTTATAGTACTTTCATGGCACCTTCATGCAGCTTAATCACTTTCTCTCTAACTAGTCTCCTGCTTCCCAGCCTAGCGCCCTACTCCCCACTAAACTCTGCTGCCTAGCAAATATTTACCCAGGCTAACCCTCCAGGAGCAGACAACAGCAGGAGGGTGAGCTAGATTCTACTCTCTTGTGCATCATTGACAGAATCCACAGCAAAGTTCCAACTTCAGAATCTTTATTACCAAGAGGATGATGATATCAGAGACAGAAAGAACTCAGCTGCAGGGGAAGTCTGTGGCACCAGCATCTTTTGACTTGTAAACTGAGAACATTTGACCTGGGATCAGCGAGAGAGAAGTATTCCACAAGGTCAATTTCTTACAGAGTCAATTTTCAGCCTAGAATTGCACTTTAAAAACAAACCTGAAAGGCATGTTGTCATAAAAATTGTGTGCTCTGCAACTGGGGATGGCGGCAACGCGGACACTCCCAGGTTAAACCTACCTTCAGAGCAAGAAGGTAGAGAAGCTGGCTCCTATCAGAGATCAAAGCCCCAAGGCTAGCTTTCCCCACATTACCACAAGCCTCAGTTGAAGAGCACACACTCAGGGCTACAAGGGCAGTGGTTCGGTGGTGGTGGGTGAGTTGTCACCTCATGAGCGTACCCAGTGTGAGGAGAACTTCCTGGTAGAGCTCTGTCTTCAGGTGAATCTCTCTTTCTGATGGACTATAGAGGGATGTGTGAGGAGGTATGTGAATCCTCTAATATAAATAAAAAAGAAAAGGGGCTTGGGAATGAAAAAGCAGAGTGACGAGTTCTCTCACCATTGGCAAGATTTCAGAGTAGCAGCCGTGTTAGTCTGTATCCACAAAAAGAACAGGAGGACTTGTGGCACCTTAGAGACAAACAAATTTATTAGAGCATAAGCTTTCATGGGCTACAGCCCTCCTCATCGGATGCATAGAATGGACCATATAGTAAGAAGATTATATTTGTATATATACACACACATACAGAGAAAGTGGAAGTTGCCATACAAACCGTATGAGGCTAATTAATTAAGATGAGCTATTATCAGCAGGAGAAAAAAACTTTTGTAGTGATAATCAAGATGGCCCATTTAGACAGTTGACAAGAAGGTGTGAAGATACTTAACATGGGGAAATAGATTCAATATGTGTAATGACCCAGCCACTCCCAGTCTCTATTCAAACCCAAGTTAATATTATCTAGTTTGCATATTAATTCAAGTTCAGCAGTTTCTCATTGGAGTCTGTTTTTGAAGCTTTTCTGTTGCAAAATTGCCACCCTTAAGTCTTTTACTGAGTGGCCAGAGAGGTTGAAGTGTTCTCTCATTTTTGAATGCTATGATTCCTGATGTCAGATTTGTGTCTATTTATTCTTTTGCGTAGAGACTGTCCGGTTTGGCCAATGTACATGGCAGAGGCGCATTGCTGGCACATGATGGCATATATCACATTGGTATATGTGCAGGTGAACTAGCCTCTGATGGCATGGCTAATGTGATTAGGTCCTATGATGGTGTCATTTGAATAAATATGTGGACAGAGTTGGCATCGGGCTTTGTGCAAGGATAGGCTCCTGGGTTAGTGTTTTTGTTGTGTGGTTGCTGGAGAGCATTTGCTTCAGGTTGGGGGCTGTCTGTAAGTAAGGATTGGTCTGTCTCTCAAGATCTGTGAGAGTAAGGGATCATTTTTCAGGATAGGTTGTAGATCTTTGATGATGCGCGGGAGAGGTTTTAGTTGGGGCTGAAGGTGACAGCTAGTGATGTTCTGTTATTTTCTTTGTTGGGCCTGTCCTGTAGTAGGTGACTTCTGGGTACTCTTCTGGCTCTGTCAATCTGTTTTTTTCATTTCAGCAGGTGGGTATTGTAGTTTTAAGAATGCTTAATAGAGATCTTGTAGGTGTTTGTCTCTGTCTGAGGGATTGGAGCAAATGCGGTTGTATCTTAGAGCTTGGCTGTAGATAATGGATCATGTGGTGTTTCCGGTATAGGGTGGTGTTTATGTGACCATCTCTTATTAGCACAGTAGTGTCCAGGAAATGGACCGCTTGTGTGGATTGGTCGAGGCTGAGGTTGATGGTGGGGCCAGCTAGGAAGGCTAGGAAGGGTTTAGGACATTTTCAAAAGGGTCTCCCATAAACCCAGGAATCTCTCTCTCACCTCCCCCATCGCCCACAAAAACCCAAGTGTGTGCATAACACACATTGTAGTTTGTGAGGTTCACAAAAACTCAGGCTCCACAAGGGCATCCCATCCCTGTTTCTGTTACGGTCACAGGCCCTATGATCATTCCCTGCTGCCAGCAGTGACCCTTCTTGGTGACCCCATGCCCATCTCATGGGGAAACACCTCTAGTCTGTTGGGTTTATCCGCTTAGATTGTTCATTTTTCTCATATTTCCTGCAGAAGCACTAGTGGCGAAATACCTCAAAGGAGGCCAAAGGGAGGCCTGGAGAATTTTACACTGTGGCTGTTAAGGAAAAGTCACCAGCCTTTGCCTTCAGCCAGGCAAAGTTTAGACACTCCCTGAAAATGATGAAATACAAAATTGCACAATTCCCTGCAGTGGAGAAGCAGCTGGTGGATTTGTCCTTGTCTTGACCAAATCATCAGTGCAGAGTCTTGCGTGCTTAGGAATCATATCTGTAGGGGAACAGATGGAATTCTCTTGTTTGGAGCCTAGTCACTGACTCTCCAGGTAGTAATTTAGCAAGGGGAGAGCAGATAATTTCCTGTTTGACTGGTATATTTCAATGGCCTTTCTCCTCCAGGGTGCAAATGGGTAGGTGGCCAACCCTGAAGAAGAGTCAGATCGCTTCATAAGTACAGGACAAAAGAATGCTTGGTCCTTTTATAGTCACCCAGCACTGCAGTCATTGCTTGGGTGACTAACACTGTAAGACATTTCAGGCTCTCCCCCGCAGAGGGTAAAAAGTCAAGAGGGCATTAAGCTGTCAGATGGGGCAATTTATGTATATAAACAGAGTCCTGCTCTGCTGATTTACACCCTGATAACAGAAGGCCCACAGGTAACGAACACAGCACATCACCACATCTGCCAGTGGGAGAAGTTTGGATTGAATGATCCATAAAAATGCAAGGCCTGTAGTTATCTAACTTCACATCTACATACACACTCAAACAACCACAGCCAACAAGTGCTCATGAAGTAACATGATACGAGCAATAAACGCTTTCCCCCAGCAAAAGTTAGGAGAGAGATTAGATAAGGCAGCTAAAACAAACTTTAACCTCCATGGTGGGAGCTCAGCCGGCCTTTTTCTTCAACTCAATTAAAAAGTTGCAGAGTTCCAGGGCATTGAGTGCTTCAGAGGTTGCTTCTGCCATTCTGCTTCTAGTCCCTTCTATTGCAGTTCTCTTCTCTATGGTAATTCCCCAAGTTCCCCTTTCCTCATGCCAGCACACCCAGAAGGCCCGTTCCCTCACATGTACAAAGTATAACCCCCATAGCTCCCCTGCTTCTTCACACAATTCCACCAATTCCCTGGTTGATTCAGGGTCCAGTGGAAACTTGCCTTCCACAGGTTTGATCCTGCAGTCCATGGACACACCAATATTCTTTACTGCAGTGAAGTCAATGGGGCTAAATTATGTTTTATGTGACTTTTGACTTTTATATGGCTCACAAATCGTTTGCTGAGGTGATTCATTCAACTACTTGTTACTCTTGCTGTGAGATTGTTACTTTAGCCACAGGTGGCTGGCCTGATTTTCAGAGGTACTGAGCACTCTTAGTTTCCACAGAAGTCAATTGATGTGTTGGTTGCTCTGAACATCAGGCCCATGGTGTTGTTTCTGTTCCTTGTCTGGGTGATCGAACTGTTCACAGTGCAGGAGAAGGACTTGAGCAAACTGCATCCAGTTCCAACTTCGTATGGTTGGACATTTGCATAAGGACCTTTCATTTCCACCAATATTCTTACACATGAAAACTCGAATATACCCACCAAAATAAGGGCTAGTTTGACGAATGATCACAGGAAGCAAATCGAACAACAAACAAATCCCCAGGTGAACTCACTGGTTTTAGTCAAATTAATGACTTTAGTATGGCCTGCTTGTATGAGAGAGGGGAGCAGGACTGTGCCCCTTCCTTTCAAACCCTTCCCTGGGAAGCCTAAAGCTGGTTTAACTTTCCTCCTGTTCCGCTTTGTGCTGTACAACCGCACCACTGTGGCCAATGACCAAGAGAAGAGTCAGTGGCAATGGAGCCCTAATGCTGCTGCAAAGCCATGAGCCAGAGGGAGATGGCAGCATCACTTAGGGTACGGCTACATGGCAAGCAGCAGCCCACGGCAGCGAGTCTGGGTCTGCAGACTCAGGCTCACACTATGGCACTAAAAATAGCTGTGTAGACATTTGGGCTCGGGCTGGACAAGGCTGTGAAGTCTAGGGAATGGGGGTAGGCTTCAGAGCCCAAGCTCCTGCCTGTGCCCAAATGTCTACACAGCTACTTTTAGCACCCTAACATAAGCCTGCGATCCCGGTCACGTAGATCTGGGCTCTGACACTCACTGCCGCAGGTTTCTGCTTCTGTTTCTGACATATCCACAGAGACAGAGTGAAGGCCAAGGGTCTGTGCACCTATGGCTCTGATCCCAAGCAGAACTCCCAAGGTCCATGTGGATCTCAAGGGATGCATGGGATGTGAGGGACAAACACCTGCTGCTTCTTTTGCAAGGGAGAGGGCATATTTGAGCCCCTTCACTGAAGAATCTGAAGGAAACCAAATGAAGCAAGTAAACTTCACTCCTCTGGGGGTAGTTCTGAGTAGAGGCACAAACTAGCCCTTATTTTGGTGGGTATATACAATATATACTACAGGACTATATTTGTCTTCTATATAACTACTACATTTGCTTAACCATACCATTGAATTTACTTGTGCAATGGCAACACCCACATGCTGCTCAGCAAACTTTAGTGCTCATTACATGCTTTGTGCCAAAATAATAATTAAAAAAAGTAATTGTATTTATCAAGTTGGATATTCCGTTTGTGATGTAAGATCTTTTGCCCAGTGAAACCACAGTCTCCATCCTGGGGAGTTCATCATGTTTCCACACACACTGTATAATGATATCCAGCAGGAAATCCCCAACATTAGAAGCTAGCATTTGACACTAATCATTATTTTCAAACCATCATAAATCAACCAACCTGGAATATTGCAGCAAGACGGTCAGCCGGCAAAACAAGATACAACTAGTGAGGGGGGACTTCTGACAACAGCTAAATGGATGGACATGTTTGTATTCCCTCATCTATTTTGTCAGAATAGGAAAGAAAAGACATAGGATTAAATGCTATAAATGGGAAACAAAATCTCCTATGCTATAGACAGTAAATTTTGGCAATGGGCTATTGAAGAGACAAACCAGACCAGGACTATGCTGTTTGAAGCAGTGACCCCAAGACTATGGCCCAAATTCAGAGGGACTCTGCAACAGTATCATTTACACTATGTCCAGTGTTCTCAACATGTATGTTACACCAGCTTAGACTTACCTCCTTAGACTCATACCCGCTAACAGTATCAATGTGGAACCTAGCCCCTCCCTTTCCACTTCACCTCTCAGTTTGACCTGCTAGCCCAAAATCTGAAGTGATGCATAAGGTGGTGTAAATTTAGAACTGCTGATTCCCTTAAACCTGCGCTGTTGATGTGTAAAGGAGTTTAAGATGTCATAACTCACTCACACATCAAAAAGAAAAGGAGTACTGGTGGCACCTTAGAGACTAACAAATTTATTTGAGCATAAGCTTTCGTGAGCTACAGCTTACTTCATCGGATGCATTTGATGGAAAAAACAGAGGGGTGATTTATATACACACACAGAGAACATGAAACAATGGGTTTATCATACACACTGTAAGGAGAGTGATCACACATCAAAGAGCCACAAGAGAGGAGCATCGCCAGAAAAGTGGCCGACAGGGCTTGTAAGAAAATATAAATTAAACTAAGCCACCCTCCGTTGTAATTTACATCTTGTCTGACTCCTGAGTGTGTAAATTACATCATCGATTCCCCTATACTTTACTGAGTGTGTATAAGCAGATCTAAAGGAACCTGAGAGTTGGCTTTTCTACAAGCAGGAACTGTACTGGTTAACTTAAACTGGTTTAAAAACTGATTTATGTAAAGCCCCTGTGTGGACACACTTATATCAGTTTAAAGTCGGTACTATTGGTTTTGTCTGGAACTTTACAGTTACAAAATAAATGGATATATCAGTTTTAAAATGTTCATACATAAACTTGCATCAATTTAGCTAGATCAATTTAAAAAACCCACCTTTAGTTGAACAGCACAACTTTGTGCATCAACCAGACTAAAGGGAGTCTAAGACTTGGGTGAAATCGTCGCTCCTCTGAAGTCAATGGGATTTTGCCAATGACATCAGTGGGACCAGGATTTCACCCCTTATACTGGGTTTAAGTCCCCAGTATAGTTACAGCATTGTAGCAACGCTGATTTAATGCCAACTAGTGTAGAGGCAGTGCACTAGCGTAAACCCTGACTTGCTGACCTCAGAGCATGCGAGTCACAGTTTATACTGGAACACTAGATCTGCAGTAGGGCTTTGCACCACTGTAGTTACACTGGTGACTAAAACCCCAGACCAGCCAAAGCTTAATTAATACCATTTTACACTTCATCTTTAATTTGCCGTCTCTTACCTCTTGCTACAAAACATACATCGATTTGGAGAAAGATGGCCCACATCAATACAGGGTCCATGATGTCATGTGATTCTGCATTGCTGTTGCCTCTCTTTTCTATATACCGTTTGTGGCTTACAAGCATATTTACAGGTTAGGATGCATGTAAAATGTAAAGGGAGGCAAGCAAGTATGCCATATTATACACAGCTACTCTCATGTAACATTGCTCTGTATACAGTTCAGTAAGACTATACATGTCATGGGGACAGCATTGTTACACAAAAGTATTTGGTACCATATTATTATACACAGAGATCACAAGTAATTGGTGGAGTCTTTATACTCAGGAGAATATTTGATCCAAAATATTTATATTTGTATAACTAGGCAGATTCAGTACATAGATGAGAGCGAAAACTTTCTAGATATAGTATAGTGGAGTTTTGTCTTGGAGTCACAGTTATTTGTCTTTGTTTCTCAAATGTTGGAAGTTACTAACTGATTAATGCTCAATTCACATTAGCATGGTTTTGGGACTCTCAAAGCAGAGCTGTGATCTTTTCCATAGCTCCTATTTTCTGTATTGTATCAGGCACATTGTAATTATAGGATTTAACATTCTGACATTTTCTTAATCTGAAACAAAATTCTCTGGGTCATGAATCAAGCATTCTGGAATTTGCCTGTTGCCTGTCTTTGCATTGCAACAGAAATCTCATCTTTTTAGGGACAGGAAAACTTATTGAATTGCTCAATTAAACAATAACTGATCTTGAAATCACCAATAAGATTGTATTGCTGCCGTACAAAACTGGAACCAGTCCACTTTCTCTCCAGGGTCTGTATCCCTAGGATCATAGGTTCATATAGTAGAAATGGAAAAGACCTAAATAGTACTAAAATAATTCATTCCCCCACAGAGTCTAGTGTCTGTGAAGTGAATGTATCCACTGTTGTTGTTATTAGCAGGAAAGGTTCATGCCCACTCAGCACAGGTACAGAGTGTTAAAGGTATAACATAAGATATAAAGTAATGAGCACGTCAGGAGGTGCAGAAGACCCTAATATTGTATTAATGAGAACGCTGCTGGCTAGTCACCAAGCTACTCCTGCCTAGTAGCAAGAATGAGGCCTGGGGAGATGGGGGAAGGAAGAAAGCATACCTGAGTGCCTCATTGACCTGAGGAGGATCACACTTAGGGCCACGTCTTCTGAGACATGCCCATTCTCCACCAACCCTCTCCCCTTTCTGCCATGCCCACAGTGAATAAGGACACCAACATGCAGGAGGCCTGAAACTGCTCAGTGCAGACGACTATACCAAGCTCAATCTCACTTGCACCCACAAGTAGCCTGTGCCTGCAGTTGTGCTGAAACTCAACAACCTCATGGACCCTGCTATGCACCATGCAACAATGTTATGGCTTTAATGTGCCATAACAGAATCGGTGCACCTCACCTTCTCTTTCCTTCTATGCCTCCAACACACGTACAAAGCTTGGCAGGATTCACAGCAAGAACACAGAGAATACCATCAACTTGATGTTACAGAGAAAGTTCCTGAAATCTTTGTGGTCAACTAATGAATGAGGCCCAGAGCTGGGCTCACATCAGTATGGACATCATCTATGCATTCAAAAAGAGTCCTGATGCCACCCAGTGCCTATTAACATCTGGTCCCTGCAACACGTTCCCAAGGCCTGGGCGGCGTTAATGATTGGAAAGCACCTTAAGTGACTAAATTATTTTTCAAAGATGTAGTGGTTTGTGGCTAACACTTTTTATTCCCATGAATTATACACTACATTTTCCAGTAAATGGCTCCTCCAAAAGCATGTTCACTATAGTTCCTTGCTTTCCACTTTGAATTTAATGTCAATCTTCTCTTTCAAACCAGTGACCTCCTAGTTTACTCCAGGATTACTTCTTGGGGTTAACAAGCAAAAAAATGAGAGTAGTGAGTCACAGCCTCCCTAGTCCACGACATAAAACCATTGCAAAGTCTGGTGCTGTTGTTGCGTATGACAATTCGGGGAATATGTCTGTGTCCAGTTATTAATTCCTCTTTGTTTTATGAATAGAGTTTATGATTGTAACCTTCAGTATGGATTAGAGCTTCCATTTTGTAGCAGAAAACAGGCTATGTCTGGGGAAGTGAAACAGGGCCATCAGAGTCATCAGTACTGAATAGCTCTACCCTGCTAGAACAATGGGGTTGCTATAGGCAGAGTCACGGACTTTTAACTACTCTGCCAGCAACTCTGGGGCTGTAGCATGGAAAATTCCAGTGGAAGGACAGGAACAAAGAAAAGGTGTTGCAGATTGCTTATAAACCTGACATGCTAAGCACAGGCAGCCATTTCATTGCCAGACCCAGAAGACTCAGCAGGAGAAGTGAAGGCAGAAGGTTCAGGCCCCTTATAGGGTGACCAGACAGCAAATGTGAAAAATCAGGAGAGGGGGTGTGGGGGGGGGTAATAGGAGCCTATATAAGAAAAAGACTCAAAAATCAGGACTGTCCCTATAAAATCAGGACATCTGGTCACCCTAGTCCCTTAATGACCTGAGCCAGACTTACAACACAAGGCAAAAGCAGACTAAGGATGATTGCATTTAGGAGTATGTTGTTTTGCTAGATCTGTAACTCTCTTGTGCTGTCTATAAGTAAAGTGTGCATATGTATTTAAGAAGTTCCTTTGCAAAGTCTGTGAATGATCCTTGCTTTGAAGAGTTAAACTACAACCCAGAGGCCCCATGGTGGTGAACTCTAGGAGAGGATGCATTAGGCAAGGTTCAGCTCTGATCTCAGGGCCCAGGGCTGTTGAACTCACATCCCAAAGAAGGAGGCCAGATAGGAAGTCTGTACCTTGGGTGTATGCCCTAGAAACCCAGATTAGGGACAGTGACTGGACTCCATACAGACTTAGCTGGCTGGAAACCAAATGGGATCCAAAGATTGGGTCTGATTATAACAGTCTGGTGACATCTGCTGGGCGGAGGGAGGGGGATTGAACAGGCAGCGCTGTGCAGAGGAACCTTCTATTAATCAAGGCTGTATCATTTCCCTCAATGTCATGAGCAATGTTGAGTGGACGGGATTCGAAATCTATTTTCAAGATAATACTTAGCTCAGATGTGGCATCTGGGTTACAGAGAAAGTCCTGCTTCTGACCTAGTTTCCCAGTGAAGTCTAACTGAGGCAACAAGATGGTCAACTGACCTACTCATAATCCTACAAGGCAAGCAAGAGAAAGAATGGTCCAATAACGAGGGCACTAGCCTGAGACACAGGTTCAAGTCCCTGTTTTGCAACAGCTTTCCTATATGATCTTAGGCAAATTGCTTAGTCTCTCAGTTCCCCATCTGTAAAATGGGGATAAATACATTAAAGATTGTGAGGTGCTCAGAGAGTATGGTAATGGGGCCATATAAGTACCTTATATAGTGAGGAGTTACCAAAGGCGGTAAAGAAGCACGGATAACCAGTACATTTTTTGTATCCCCATTAATAATGTAGGAAGCAACTAGGAAAATTTTTAGCAATGAAGCCAGCCATTGATTTGCTCACTTGGCTGAAAGAATGATGCTAGAGAACAGGGATACAGAGAAAGAACTGGCCTGAAACCAAACGATTTTGAAAAGCTCTCATTTTGCATTCATTGCCCTTACTTAATCCAGCATTCCTAAATGTTGTCTGTCTTCGGGCATGAGTGAAAAACTAGAGGGGCAGGGGAGGGGGGGACAACCACCAGAATTTCCCTACTTGCATCTAAGCCTCACTAAACTTTCCCTTCATTTCATCCCAGTCCAAACAATCCAGAAGTTGGAGACAAATCCTTCCCAAAATTCCAGATCTCTTCACCTCTAAAGGTCTGGCTGGTTTGTGCAGGAAATACAACCCCACTAGACTCTACTCATTTGGCTCTGAATTGGGAGTTCAGTTATACCCACAGTGATTGGCCAATGATTACTGCTTTTCGCAATTATTTCACTCCTTCTTTGTAAGTGAACATCATGGAGTCACATGCTTGCTTCTCTCCTCTGCTAGCTAACACTAGACTCTGTTCTGTGCCACATTATTCTGCCCTTGTGATAACACTAACAGTTCCAATGGATAGTAAGAAGCTGAAAGTGCACTGGATTACTACTCTGAGCAGCAGAACACTAAAACATACTGGACATCTCAATAGGTCTGTCCCAGTTCATTGTTACAGAAAAAATGATGCCAACATCCATTGGGAGGCAAACTTGCTGATATCATGAAATTATATTACCTATACCACGTACTGTGATTTCTGATGGAATGTCTAGTAGCCCTACAATAAATACATTCTTAATAAATGTATTATAATGAATGCTTCAGCAACTACTTGTGAGCATTTGCAACAGTGGGTATGTCTACAGTGCAGCTGGGATGTGTGATTCCCAACTCGGATAGACAGACTTGCACTAGCTCAAGGTGAGCGAGCGTGCTAAAAACAAGCAGGGTAGATGCTGTAGTGGCTTGGGTAGCCACTTGAGCTCAGACTCAGGATGTTTAACTGCCATCCAGGCTGCAATGTCCAGACTGCTAGTTTTTAGCATGCCAGCTCAAGCAGACCTAGCGCAAGTCTATCTACCTGTGCTGGAATGCACTGAAGCCAAAGTCACCAGCACAGCTTAGATTTCATAATCACAATAAATAGCCAGGATTAATTAGAGACATTGGTGAACAACTTCAATAATGAATATATTTGTGAAAATCACAGGCTGTGAACAAAAGAAGAAATGAAACCTGTCAAATTATTTGCTCTTTATTCTTCATTCAACTCTATTCAGTGCTATCCTTTAGGAGACCCCATTCCACTAGCTCCAGCCTGTAACCCCTTTTGGGATGAAGGAAACAAACCTCTTACAGTTCTGTTCTTTACCCAATGTATGGGGGGGACACAGAATGGTCCCTTAAGGACTTACCCAGGATGGGACCCAGAGAATCACAGTGAGACAATTAACAGTGCTCCTGTACTGATACAACATCAGTTGCATTGATGTGGGACCATATTGTGCCATGAACTATGCATGGGCCATCAGAATTTACCAGGCATTGTACTCCCTAATGGAAAGAGCAGGTTTCAGACTGTAGTCCAGTAACACCAACAGGATCCATGGACCACAGTAGCACTGATTTTAATAACTATTTCATTGCTGTCATTTATATAATGCATAGGTGTGCATGGTGCTATACAGGCATAAAAGACACGTGGGCCACCTTCTGCTCTCAGTTACAGAAGTGTAAGTCCATGCAGCTACTCTGGAGTTACGCTGGTCTAACTGAGAATAAGATTTGACCCACAGCCCCTGCCCTTGGGGAGCTTACACTTTAGGAACCCTCAACCTTTACTCTAATATATAGTCCCATCCTATTGACCTCAATGGAAATACACAAATAAGCCTAGAGTGACTCATGAAAGAAAGGATTGTAAGATTAGGCTCTAGCTAGATAAAACATGATGGGACATGTGGAAAGGCCATATCAAACAAGGGAGAGAGTAGGGTGTGTTTACACAGTAGCAGGTAATGAGGTTACATGTTTTTGCAGTGCACCCATCATATCACCCATACGTTGTTTCTTATTTCATGTTGCTGAGGGCTTGATCCTGCAACATTCATAACAATGGGAGTTTTGAATTGAAGTGAGGCAGGATCAAGCCTTAAGTGGGCATGGGATTTGGAGTGGGAGGGTTGTTTTTTTTTTGGGGGGGAAGAGACTAAATGAGTGGGGCTTGAAGAGGGATTTGAATGAGAAACAGGATCCAGGAGGACATTTCAGGCATAGAGGGCCAGGATACTCTATAATCAAATTGAGTTTCAACTTGGACATGCGACTAACTCCATGTGAGTCTTTGTGTTGCAAGGACAGTCAACAGACACCCAAGAGCTGGAAAAACATTTCCTTTCATCAATTACAACAAAGTAATGGCAATAATATGTAGGAACAGAAAGTGGTTCTTTACTTTTTTCCCTTAACATCCCCCCTTGTTTTTTTTAATTTTGCTGAGTGACAGAGGATTTAAATGCAAAGTGGATCTAATGCACACCCTGAAGTCAGCTGGCAGTATGCAAATGACCTGTCAGATTAAAATCTGAATGAAAGAGATAACAAGCTTATCTTCATAACAAAAGACTCTTATGGGCAAACTATTTGACTCGGTGTTGATGTTTATTTTAACCTGTGGGCTTTGGACAGTGCAATATTTCAGGGGCTGTGCTCCCCTCCTGTTTCCTCTGTGTGTGTGTGTGCGCGCGTGTGTGTTTGCACTGACAACAAAGGCAAGCGCTTAAAAAAAAAAAAAAGCCAGCAAGGGCTACAAGAGTTGATTTCAAAGTTTCTTTTTTGGGGGGGTAGAGGGGAGGAAGGTGAGGAATGGCTCTGCAGAGCCACTGCTAAACAAGGCAGCAATAGGTCAACTCTCTCCTGCTACCAGGACTCCAGCTGCAGTGAGAATAAGCAAACACAGTAGCCGGGGAAAGAATTAAAGGGGGGATGAGGCATGCGATTTATTCTTCTGGCACGTGTGCAGGGCCTGGAGATGGATCAGCTGTATTTATTTTGTGAAAAGGGGAAAGAAAAGGAGGCAAAAGAGCAAAGCGAGTTTCGCCGCACCAGGGAAAAAAAGATTTTCAATAAACCCCCAAAGGGAAAAAAAAGCTGCAGGTGTTTGCAAGGGGGTCTTTATGGAGCCACGTGGGGAATTAGCAAGTGAGGCAAGTTGCCTTTGGAAAGGAGTAGGTTATGACTAAATTTGCATTTCTTAATTTAGGGATCTTCTACACACAAGCACCATAGAAAAGACTCCTCATCAAATGTAGTTGCTTCAAAGCAAAGAGGGGGTGTGGGTGGGTACACAGATGGGAGTGGGGGGTCGCAGTAGCCATGCCAAGCTATTCACAGCATCAGGTATCCCACTGCACTAACACACCCTCCTTCCAGGTGTCGCATGGGTCCCCTTATCGCTGGATCCATGCCATCTCCATGCTTTCTTCTTTCCACACACTAAGAAGTGTGGAAGCACTGAACACAAGTTCCTCTCCAAAGCCAGCATGCAAATTCTTCCCTTCAAATCCCTTAAATGCTGCTGGTCAGTGCCAGTGTGGGCTGTTCTCTCTCTGCTGGGAAATGTAAGCCCAAGAGGGCAGAAATAGGCTTCCCCCAGGCCCTCTAGTGAGCCCTCCAATGTTCAGAGTGCAACAGAATCAAGAGTCAGAATCTGTTCCCGCTCCTCAGGATTATGCACATGTATTATCCCCATATTACAGAGGAAGAAAATGGCAGTATCTGCCAAGAAGAGTGACTTGCCCAAGGTCAGATATTAGTGTAAGTCACAAGCAGAGCTGAGGACAGAACTCCACTTTCTTAACTCCCCAGTCCTAGTCAATGCTCGCCCCTTCTTCACCTGGTTTATAGCTTCAAGCGGGAAATGACCTTGCTTCATCTGTTCCTGCATCCCTTCTGTATTCACTTTCTGTGATCACTCGTAAGCTGTATCACATGTAAACTTGCACGCTCTAGTATGCACAGTGGAGCTGGTATATTATATGTGGGCTATGACACTGGATGGCACAGCAGCGAAACAGGGTTCCTCAAACCCCTCAGCAGAGGCCAGGCACGTGTAGGAGTCAGACTTGGCTTGTACCTGAATGTGCGGGAAGAAAATTCAATGTAAACTCTGTGCCTAAACCAGGGGTGAGCAACTACGTCCCGCGGGCCGCAACTGGCCTGTGAGACGTTTTAATCCGGCCCTTGAGCTTCCACAGGGGAGCAGGGTCTGGGGCTTGCTCCACTCCAACGCTCCAGCTGGGAAGTGGGGTCGGGGGCTGGCCCCGCTTCGTGCATGCCATGACACCACATGTCCCCCCCCCGGGTCCTATGTAGGGACCGCCAGGGGGCTCCGCACACTGCCCCCACCCCAAATGCTGCCCCCGCAGCTCCCATTGGCCAGGAACCACGGCCAATGGGAGTTGCAGGGGTGGTGCCTGTGGACTGGGCAGCGTGCAGAGCTGCCTGGCCACACCACCACTGGAGTGGAGACATGCTGCTGTTTCTGGGAGCTGCTTGAGGTAGGTGCCACCCGGAGTCTGCACCCCTGACCTCCTCCCGCACCCCAACCCTCTGCCCCAGCCCTAATCCCCCTCCTGTCCTCTGAACCCCTTGATTCCAGCCCAGAGCACCCTCCTGCACCCCAAATCCCTCATCTCCAGTCCCACCCCAGAGCCTGTACCCCCAGCCAGAGCCCTGCCCCTCCCACACCCCAACCCCCAATTTTGTGAGCATTCATGGCCCACCATACAATTTCCATACCCAGATGTGGCCCTCAAGCCAAAAAGTTTGCCCAACCCTGGCCTAGACAATAAATCTTACATAGCCTGATTATTTTTTTTTTTAAGAAGGATGTTTTAGAGAAGCCAGTGAGGCTTGGACAGGAAAAGGTCTAACACTTTCTAAATTCCATAATCCTGCATATCTGCTCCTTCTCTTGAACAGCTTCAAAGCCCCATGGCTTCTTCAAACTCTCCTCCTGATTAGAAGAGTTCTGCTCATCCAATTAGGGAACACAAACAATATCACGTGACACAACTGATGGTTAACTACTAACTAACTAGCAAAGGTTGAATGTTGACTATTGTGTACTGAATAGTCACTGTGAACTGTCTAAGATCAAGCTATAGAGTTAAAAAAACACAAAACATTGACTGAGTGCATTCGAATAAATAAACCTGAGGAAATCCCAATCTACCCATGCACATTCTGTGACTATACACAAAACAAGGTGTAACTCATTGACTGAATCATTCATTACAAAGTTTTATCCCTACTCAGGACAAACAATGATAATTTTTCCCATCCTTCACTTTAGAATCCAGAAGACAAACATCATCCTGAGGGTGCTAATCTAGACCATGATCCTACAAACACTCTGATAGGTGCTTAAAGTTAAGCATCTGTAAGTCTTCACAGGATGGAGCCTTAGCCAGGAAGCTCTGGGGATAAAGGCCATGTCTTCCTTTGTGTTTGGACAGCATCCAGCACAATGGAGGCCTTTGGGTGCCGCCACCATATAAATAATTAACAAGTGACACTGTTAAAGTGAATTTAAACCTTAATTTTATAGTTTGAAGAGGAAAAAGATTCCCCCCAAATGAAAGTGGCATCGGGAAGAAGTTCAGAGAAAGATCTAAACTTTCTCAAGATTCAGGGGTGCTTGTGTCTGGTGGCAGTGGTAGTTCTGGGAATAGATTCCAGGTTTGCTAATTCCTTATTCACCCAACCATGCTGCCTGCTTCACATATGATTTTTATCCAGGCAGCATTTCTTTAAAACAAAAGGATAGATAAGCTAAAACATATTGGCATAAAGTAGGGTTAGACTGTTGCTTGTGTTCAAGTGAAAAGCAAGGCACAGCATGGACTAGGAATGCAGTGCACTGGGCTGCCCTGTGCATCTGGCACCTAGAGTGTGAAATGATTCTTTACTCACTTGTAGGGACTCATCTCTTACCGCTCTGAGGAATGCTTGTATCAGAGTTGAAAATGGATACAGGCAATCCCTGACTGTGGATTTCGATACATGGTATACAATGCGATAATGTGCCTTGCTCCATCGGCTATTAAATTCAGTAAACTGAGATACTGTACATAAGAATGGCCCTACTGGGTCAGACCAAGGGTCTATCTAGCCCAGTATCCTGTCTTCCAACAGTGGCCAGTGCCAGGTGCCCCAGAGGGAATGAACAGAACAGGTAATCATCAAGTGATCCATCCCCTGTCGCTCATTCCCAGCTTCTGGCAAACAGAAGCTAGGGACACCATTCCTGCCCATCCTGGCTAATAGCCATTGATGGACCTATCCTCCATGACTGACCAGTGGGACTGGTACTGAAGCAGTTCCCATATCAGAAGGGCAAAAGAATGTCCAATCCTAGACCTTCAATTGTTCCTGAGAGTGACTCTTCATAACACTCTGAGATAAATAGAAAACCAGATGGGATTTCAGGATGGAGTCTCTAAAGTGGGAGATTCCAGAGGAATCTAGGAGGGCTGGAATATATCCACTAGGAAAGGATTTATTTATACAAAGGTTCTGGAGGTCACAGGAACAGACGGGGAGAACTGGAATATTCTGCTGCAGCAGGAGCCAAGTATCTATGCTGCATTATTTACCTCTTGGTGGAACAACAAAGAAATGCAATAAAGCTACTAGGGTTGAAGTGCTTATGTAGATTTCAGCACATAAAGGAAAAAAGAGTAATGCAGCACGAATCTCTATGCATCTGAGGGTTCACTTAGAACAGTTCTTGTAGGATGCCAATCTTAATATGCCTTCCACGCTTTTCCCAGGGCTCAGTCCTGCACAATGGAAACAAACAAGTTCCAAGGTGATCTGTAGGACAGGGAGTTGTTATCTGCTTGCACAGCATCTGGCACAATGGGGCCCTAGCCTCATTAGCCTGTAGGCACTATTGCAATATAAATATTAAATAATAACAAAGAGACAGTTCTCATGTAAACAGTGACTCACAGCAAGGCATATGGTTAGAATGGAAACCTAATGTGCTGTTGTCTTGGATGTGATTGTAGGGCATGAAACCAAAGGCCCTGGAGAACCTTCCAGGGCACAAGAACTGCAATGAACCAGGGAAACTGCTACACTCCCTGAGGTGTATCTAATTTCTGGGGAAGGCAAATTAGGCAAAAAATAATTAGGAATGAGGCCCTCTCATCTGAAATTTGGGCATGAGCAGATCTTGCCCATAGATTTTTTTCATAATATCCAGTCTAGAAATCTCTTTAAGGACAATGCCTGACTTCCCCAGAGCCTCAGACAAACCTGCAATAAGGTTAGTGTTATGACTGAAGCAAGCAGCAGGAATAAACTAGATTCCTTTCAAGCACTCACAAAAATGTAGTTGCTCTACCACCTTGTTATTGTCCTCTGACTTCTCTCCTGCACCTCCTCTAGCGTTCTAAGGTAGGTATTGCATTTACTTACCCTTTGAGCCATTCAATTAGCATCAGATACAAGAGTTAAACTCTTTAGGACCACTGTACTATACATGTAGGGTGACCAGATGTCCTGATTTTATAGGGACAGTCCCAATTTTGGAGTCTTTTTCTTAGAAAGGCTCATATTACCTCCCGTCCCGATTTTTCACACTTGCTGTCTGGTCACCCTATATACATGTAACCTAGTTTAGTACTTCAAGCTTCTGTGACTGGTACTTCTGGCTGCTCCATACTTTGGGGAAGAATGACTCTGCATCAGGACTTAATAATCTACGCTTTTCTTCATAATGGACTGAATGCAAATCCTCAAAACATTACCTTCATACATTGAGGATGTTCAAATCTGGATCCAAATCAACTTCATGAGTTGATCCATCTGTCGTACACACAAGTCTACTAGAGAAAGAAGCTAGTAGCCTGGAGTAACATATGAAAATCAGAAACTAGCAAGAATGTTAATCTTGGTAGATAAGTACCAGAGCTGATTGAATAATCGGTAACAAATAATGTGTCCAACAACTCTGACCGCCTTTTATGTTTGTGGAATATCTGTGAGCAAGTTGAACGAGGAGTACTTGTGGCACCTTAGAGACTAACAAATTTATTTGAGCATAAGCTTTCGTGGGCTAAAGCCCACTTCAAGTTGTGCAAGTTGTGATTGCTTGAGATTTACTTAGTTATATTATTTGTTAATTTCATGAACACTGTGGCTTGCTGTTCTTGTTGTATTGCTTAGTTGTGAATGGGTCACAAAAATAACATGGTTTCTTATCCCCAGTTAGATGGGCAGAACTCAGATTTTGGGATGAATGCTTGTAAATTTAAAATTTACTTGCTATGAACATTAATGCCAGTGAAAAGCAATGGTGCAGATGTTCACAGAAAGCAAAATACAAATAGAGACAAGAATGTGGCCAAAGCAGATTTGTTTAAAAATCAAACTAATATTCAGGGAATGATTTTTGCAGTATTTACACACCTCTACTGAATAATCATATTTGCAGACAAATGCCATCTTCCCCACACCCAAGTTATAATTGCAGCAGCTCTATACTTTATAGCAATATTACAGTGTTGCCACTTCTTGCAATTTTATCCCGAGTTTCATGATATGAGGTTTTTTTCTTAAAGTCCCAGCCCCTGAAGGCAAGTGATTAGGTGAGAATTTCAGATTTCATTTATTTTTTAAAGTGAGTTTCTAAACGTCATGGGTGTGGAGAAGAGTTTGACAACCAAGTGCCTCCTAAAGGCTCAGAAACCGGAAGGCAGAGAAAAAGAATCCTCATTATTTATTGCTACTGTATTTTAATCTCATGCTTTTAAAGCTAAACTCATGATTTGGAAGAGAGGGTGATTCATGATTTTTGAAGGCTTGGACAATGCTGTAGTGGAGAAGAACACTCAAGGACTTTTCACAGTGTGCTCCCTTCCTTGATTGTGCTGTAGAACACTGAGGGTTTTGCAAATAGATAGAAAATAGAACCCAACTGTGCTGAGACTCCAACAATGACTCTCTCTCTAGGCCCTAGCCCTTTTGAGACAATGTTCAGCATTTAGGCAAAAGAGCTGAGTCTGCCTTAAGTACAACCATTGTGACAGACAATGCAGGCAAAAGAAAAGTGTAAATGCTGGGAAGGAAACTGATAGCTTCAGTGATGAGGCTTTGAACATTGACTCCACAGAACAACTGTCAGAGGTCCTGGTTGAGAAGGCGGCAGCCACTGCACTGCCAGCTAAGTGGAATTTTGACAATGGCTTCCCAGTATCCACCGAACTCCGTGCCACTGAATCCACAGTGGAGAACCTTTAAAATCAGCCTGAAGAAAATAAACAAAATTCAATAGGAATTTGGCATGAAGCCCGTTCTGTTAGAGGAAATTTCCTCTTTCTCCCCAAGGAAGATGACTAGTAGCAGAAGGAAGGAGGACATCTTGAATGCAACCCTACTACTCCTGAAGTAACTGGACACAGAGGGACTAGAGATCATCCCCAAACAGTTGGGAGCAGACACCAAGCCATACAGAAGGAAGACCTCCAGGTGGAGTGATAGTGACCATTAAGGAATTCTCCAAAGCATTAATTCATGCAGACCTCCAGTACCCTTTCTGACCATTGATGCTAAGGGCCCTAAAAAGAAAATTTAAGCAAGTGCCTCTAAAGATGGATGAGGTGAACTACGATCACAAAACAAGGATTGAGAATGGAAACCTGTAGTGTCCATATCCAGAGCCCTCACAAACCCAGACAACTGGTTTGTTTATTACAAGGGAAGAATGTATGCAGTAGCTATCATTGTTGGATATGAGTGTGGCTGCACAGACCAAAGGGAATCCTCCACTTGGAAGGTGGGTGTCTTGACTGCAGGGACATTAGCATACTGCAGACAACAGGCCTGGAGACTATCTTCTATCATGATGGAAAAAAAAATAAGTTGTTAAATTTAAGCTCTGTGTGTCTCAATAGGAAGAATCCTACAACTAACTTCAGTGATCACCACAAATTCTCACGAATTTGCAATACTGCCAGCCTGAAGAGTTAAAAAATCATGAGTTAGACTCCACCAAAATTACTTGTCTATCTTTAATTCCATTATTTTAAAAAAACAACAATAAATGTGGGCACTCTTTTTGTTATGGTTTGACACCTGTGGGCTGGTCTTGTTTTCAAACTTTTCTTCGTAATCGTGAAGGCTAGAAACTTCCTTTTAAAAAAATGAAAGCTGAGATTCTTGCCTAGTCTCTTGACTCCAAGGGCTGGGGCTTTTCAAAGAATACCAAACATTTTGAGACAGACAACAACACTGGGAGAGTTGGCAAGAATACATCTGGACCTAAAAGGTGAACAGGAGACACAGAGAATTCAGGTCTCAGGGCTGTAGTAGATTCCTTGCTTCTGTATCGCCCACATTCATGGATAGGAGAGGTGTTTGGCCAGTGGATCTGTAGAATCACAGACACATTGGGCCATGCCCCTTCCCCAATCCTTCCTCTGCACAGACACACAGAGCCCCAGAGAACACAGCTCTACAACACTCAGGGGGTCCAGACCCTCTCTGTGGCCTCCCCATATCCTGAGTTCCTATGTAACAGAACCACCAGACTTCTCCCTGCTGCTGCCTACCGGACCTTCTGTGGATAGGGGCAGGAGCTGCACCTTTAGTTACTTTCTTGGGATAGGGACCATGGCCCCACTGAAATCAGTAGCAAAGCTCCCATTGACTTCAATGGGGCCAGGATTTTGCCCCATTGGGTTTTGTAAATGCCTATATGAAGCGCATTTCAGATTCTAACAGACATTATACAAAAAGAAAAGGAGTACTTGTGGCACCTTAGAGACTAACTTTAAGCTTATGCTCAAATAAATTTGTTAGTCTCTAAGGTGCCACAAGTACTCCTTTTCTTTTTGCGAATACAGCCTAACACGGCTGCTACTCTGAAACCAGACATTATACACAGTAAGAACCAATTCCTTAAATATCAATACTTGGATATGTTCACTTCCATATAAGTCAGTTTTGTGTCATAAAATCAGGCTACTTTGGAATACAGTCTGATATATTTTACCTGTAGCTTCCATTTGACAATGCCATTTGCAGGTAACACTAAGATACTGGACAGAAGAAAGTTTGTAGCAATTTAGAAATAGCTAATATACCGAAGAGGGAGATAAAGAGCTTTATGAAAAAAAAAAACAATGCAGAGAATCCTCTGGTGTTCCCAAACAATCAAGAACAGACTGACTTACACTCTTGGCCATTTAAGTATGAAATAAATAAAGAAGATGTTCACTTTGTGTGTGTGTCTAATTCCATGTTCTCAATACAAATGCATTTAACCTTGTCCCTTTAAAAGAGCTCTGGACAATCGGAATCATCTTTACAGAAGACGGCGTCTGCTTTTAAATTAGCTTTTTAAAAAGCAGCCACTCTCTCTTTTCCCTTTTCCAATTCCCATTCACATTCAGTGCAGATAAACACCGACAGACCAGGGAGAGGAGTCATCCTAAACTTAAATGGAAACTACATTTCAGAGGAGGGTTCTTTTTTCCTACAACACATGTGCAGCTTGCAGCCTGTCTGAAGCCATTTGGCTGCAGAGACTGTGTGTGTGTGTGTGTGTGCATGTCCCCATCACCTCACGTAACCAAAAAAGTGTTAAAAACTAGGCTCTCAATATGGCTAACACAGTATTTGGGTCTGTCCAAGTCCTTCTTGAGGGGATGCTGTTATAGCTGCTGAATCTCCCTTGAGCCAGACAGCACCTTCCTCTCCCACGGACATCTGCTTCAGTCCTCTTACAAATCTATTTAACGCAGTTATTGACTATCCTGACTTTTACATCTTGGTGCTCTCAATTACACTGGGGCAAATCTGGAGTAACTTCAGTGAAATCAGTGGATTTATACCAGTGAAACAGAGCAGAATTTGGCCCAGGGTATTTTATTAATAATCTTATGCACTTCTGTAGAGCCTCCCATCTGACGACCTGAAAGCACCTTACAAATCTCAGTGAGCTAAACCAGTGAAGTGGGTTAGTATTTTTAGCACCATTTTACATGGGAAAAGAGAGGCACACAGGGGTTAAGTACTTTACTGAAGGTCAGACACTGAATCAGTGACAGAACCAATAGCCCTGACCAGAGCTGGAGATAATATCCATGGTGAACCACAAGCCCACCCGAAGATAAGCCTTGGGTGCAAGGCTAGAAGCCATCATGGAGCCTTATCCAAGGCTCACAGAAGTCTGGTGAACAGAACTTGTGCTTGTTCACGGTGCTGGGAACCTGGCAGGGCTCTCTCTTCCTTGCTCTCTACCAACAATCTTTTGGACCCTCCTGCAGACATCCAAGACAAGAAAGGATGATTAGCCCAACCCTGCAGTCTCCTCTGCTAACCGCTGAACCACACTGCCTCTCTTAAGAACAAGACCTTTTTAGTAGCCACTTCTGTCAGTCACACCTCAATTCCCCCAGCTTGCTGAGTCTTTTAAGTTTCCCCTCTTTAATCCCAGGAATAGTGCCCTCACATGCTTTATTTCTAGATCTCCCTCCATTAGAAGGAAAAAATTAAATATATAGGAGGATACTGACTTCACTCTGCTTATACATTTCCGGTTTCCACTGCTCAAAATGGAACAGGCTCCTATGTGTTGCTCCCCGATCGCTAGACCCTTTAAGATGACAGTGTCCCCAGTTTTGCAGGTGGCAGCTCTGGAAGGACATCGACGTGAAAAAGCAGTGTTCCCCATCGTGAAGAAACTATGAAGTGTATTCAACAAGAATGGTTTTAATTACAATCGGAATTTCTGAGCTATTGTGCCGAAAAGTGACCTCATTTGCAGGCAAAAAGGGCACACACTCGACCCCGGAGGCACCACGAGTTGGAAACTGTAAGGGAAAAGTTTCCATCCTGCAGCAGTGTTGGTGGAACAGCTATCACACACAGAAGTATTGCTTAAAGGTGGAATATTTTGTTGACGTATTGAACAATAGAATTGCTCTGTTTGCTAAAATGAAATTTTATAACTGGTTTCCAGGCTTTGGCCCTGGGGTTCTTAGGGCCTGTGATACAAATAAGTTCAGCCTTCAGCAAGGTAGCTACTTCCACTCCAATGTCATTTCTCATTAAAAACGGTGTTGTTTTCAAATGCATTCCCTCAGGAAGTGGTATGTCTAGTGACTGCAGCAAGGGACCAGCAGTCAAGCCACCTGGGGCTGGTGTAAATTGGAGTAACTCCTTAGAGTCAATGGATGTAACCCTTCAATTCTTGGGCTGACTTTGAAAGGGAATGTTGTTCATTACAGAGGATTGGGAACCCCAACTCCTGAGTTCTATGCCCAGTTTCCCCCCGATTTGCTGTGTGACTTTGCACAAGTCTTTTTATTTTTCTGAGCCTCAATTTCCCCTCTGTAAAATGGGGTATAATGATATCTCGCTGGGAAGCTGTGAGGCATCAAGATTCGTAACATGCTTTAAGAATTTTGGATGAAAGATGCTACAGAAATATTATTACAACAAAGGTTGCATAACAGTTTCCATTCTAACCCGGTTTTCAGTTACTTGTAACTTTCTACCATGAGAAAGGTACACATACAACCTTAATTTTGCCCTCTTGTGTGCTTGAATTAGTATACCATCCTTTCTTGAACTTAATGTTTTCCCAATAATAAAATACTTTTATATATATATATATATATATATATATATATATATATATATATATATATATATATTCTGCAATCTTAGAAGAACATTTATAGTAACTGAATACTACTCTGTGTATATCATACAAGGAGAGTCCAAACAACATCATTGATACAAAAAGCACACAGTAAGTCATGATTATACAACACACTACACAATTACTTCACAGCTGAAGCTGGGAAAAAAATTAATAAAACTTTTTTCAAGCAAAACAAATATTTTCATAGAAAATTTTCACTTAAACCTTTTCTGTTGTTTTTTTTTTACAAAAGAAAAAAATCCCCCAAAATTAATAGAAATTTTCTATTTTCATTACAATTTTAGTTTTTGAAAACCGTTTTTTAACTAAACATAATTTTTTGAAAATTGAAAAAAAACTGGTTTTGATTTAGTTTTTTTTTCATTGAAAAACTAAAACACCCAAATATTTCTGGAAAAAAAATGTGAAAAAAATTGACTAGCTCTAATCACAACACACGTTAATTGGGAAAATTTGCTGCATATATAGACTACCTATGTTTTCAATAAAGCTTTCTTTGTAGTCAATTGCCTTATCCCTGAGCTGTACCTAATGCAAGCTTAGATTGAAAAGAATTTATCATATAAAAGAGCAAAGTCAATACAGATATATTGGACCATATGTCAATGAAATTGGTCTAAGCATACAAGAATGAAATCTATAATACAAGATGTGGCAGGTTGTAGAAAAACTGATAATATATTGTATTTGAGATTAAAGATCATAATGCATGCCCAGATCATAATGCATGGACAGAGTGAAGATTCCACATGCAATCTTAACTTTTGCATCTCTTGGCTTTTTGAGTGATTAACTCTGCATCCTTAACTGAAGTTCTCTTACTATAGATTTTTAAACTGAATTACATGGCTGTTCATTCATGCCGAGTAGTGAGTGGAATTTGGAGAAATCTGTGTTGAGGAAAATTGGTGCAGTTGCACCTTAAAGCGAATAATGATAAAACATAGCATTTATATATGGGTGACTGGGTGGATATTTTTCCCCATGTTTGTCCCCCCACCCCCCGCACTGTTCCTCACACATTCTTGTCAACAGCTGGAAATGGCCCACCTTGATCATCACTACAAAAGAATTCCCCCGCCCCCCGGCTCTCCTGCTGGTAATAGCTCACCTTACCTGATCATTCTTGTTACAGTCTGTATGGTAACACCCATTGTTTCATGTTCTCTGTGTATATAAAATCTCCCCACTGTATTTTCCACTACATGCATCCGATGAAGTGAGCTGTAGCTCATGAAAGCTTATGCTCAAATAAATTTGTTAGTCTCTAAAGTGCCACAAGTACACCTTTTCTTTTTGGGTGGATATTGTGATTAAGGCACTGGACTGCAAGTCTGAAGATGTGGGTTAAATGTTGGCTCTGCCACAGATTCTCTGTGTGACCCTGGCCAAGCAACAATCTCTCTGGAACTGAGTTTCTGCATCTGTAAAACAGGGAGAATATTTCCTTACCTCACAAAAGTATTGTGCGGCTAAATTCATAAATGTTTGGAATTTGCTTACAGATCCTCAGGATAAAAGAGGCATAGAATTGCCAAGTATTATTATTATTATAGCACTTTACATCTTCATGGTACTGAACAATCATTAGCCAATGCATTGAAGATCGTGGTGTTTAGAATAAAGTAAACTAAATAACTGGATTCTTTTGTGGTACAGCTCGCAAGGGCTAATGCTGTTGTGCAAATGACTCCCAATTACATTAATGGTGTGGTGCTCATACTACAGGAGAAGCCAACATTTACACCAACACCACTCAACAATTGGTTGGCACCTTTTCCTTTCCTTTCTCTCTCTTTGGAGGCGGTTTTCTGGCTGGGTGGTGTTTTCCTTTTACTCAGCCTTGTTTGAGCCATTTGCTGCTTTTTACCCCAGAATCTCCTTTTTCATTTTTGCATTAAAAAAAAAAAAGAATAGCACATTTGTTAAAAAAAATACATGAATATTTTCTTTTCAAACTACTGAAGAATTGTTTTGTGGCCAGACATAATTGGAGCACTGGTCAGTTTCATAAGTACTGTATATCTCTGACTCTGTGAGCTAGAATCAGAGCCATGCAGATAAGGCTGTCATCAGAGATAACAGCAGTCAACAACCCTCAGTGTCATTATCTCAGCAAAGGGAAAAAGCAGGCAGCTCCCCTCAATATACAAAGTGCAGCAGTTATATATGTCTCCTTTACAATGATAGATGGTGGGGGATAAAGGGGAAATCTAACAGAAAACCTTGAAAGCTAGCCTGCTTGCTCCCTCCAGCCCCAAACTGTGAATATTTTTATATACACAGTAAACAGGCACCCCTTCCCAACACATGCACACAGCAGAGTAGCTATAGCAGAATAACTCACGGACATAAGTCCATGTGAACTCAGTCTTTCTTTTGTTATTGTTGTTAATGGAATTTCTTAAAATGGAATAATGAAGCAGTGATTGTCACACAAGCCTAACTGGAAGGCAAACAAATCTGCCAGATCAAGGCTTTTTAATTTGAAAAAATAAATAGAATAAATGTGAATTTATTTTCTATGGTTTGATTCCTCTCTGAAAACGCTAACCGTTAAGCCCCTTTTACCTTATAATCAAACTTCAACAGCATAACAGTATTTGGCGTGTAACTGTGCTGTACAAACTGCCCAGGGATTTAACAGTCTGCATCCTTCTTTCCACACACACGCACAGTGTAAAACAGAACACTTCATCGCCACAGACTGCTGCTTCCAAACACTGACTTTTGTGTCAGCACCAATACACCGAAACATCAACACAAATGTGACATGCTGTCATTGCCCTTTTGAACACCCAGGCGAGTTGCAAAGCTCCAATCTAGTTGATTCCAATTAAATGCCTTAATCAAAGCACAAGGAATGCAGGAAGCAAAATAAAATAAAATAAAAATAAAATAAAAAACGCATACAAAATAGAACAAGTTGAAATCATAAATAAAATGTTCTGGGTCTGTTTTCTTTATATGCATTTCTGAAGTGACAAGAAACACACAGTAGGGCATTTAATTAAATCAAAGGGTGGGGGGGAGCTGGAAATGGCCATGCTGCCTGCTATTATGTTACAGTTCACTAAAATGAAAACTTATTTTTAAACCTCTGGCATTAATTTGAGATTATTCAGATACTTAATTAAAAGTGCAGCATGTGTTAAATATTATTTCAACAAAGATTATCATCAAACCCTATGTAATAAGATCCTTCAATGCTTAGAGCGATACTTTATGCAAATTTTCGGTGCCACCAAATGAAGGGCTCTTCAGTTCCCCCCCTCCCCCCCACCCCTTCATTTTGCTGCAGCAAAATGTTCCAGCCAGGAGAAAAGTTTCTAGAACAACAGGGAAACTATAGATAATACAATGCAAGGAATATCATCTCAGTGATAACCAAGCTTCTGTGATCAGCTACTTTACTCATAACACTTTAAAATAAATGAATAGGGGGCAAACTGTGCAGGCTAAGACTCCCACTACACATAAATGGGTTAAATTCTACAATCCAAGGGATCGCACGGGTTGTCTGACAAGACTGAATTTGCGCCGATGGGAATTCTGCTAGAGTAAGGACTGCAGGATATAGCCGTATGTGTGTTAGGAATGGGCCAAATATTCAGTTCATATAGAAATAAGACAGGAAGCTTTTTAGAGCAAAAAATATTTTTTTCTTCCTGGACTGATCTTGGCCCTCACTCATGTGAGTAGCCCCAATGAAGTTGATGGAATTGTTCACATTAGTAAGAGGTCTGGTGCTAAGCTTTTAAAGGGATATGTAGATATACAGTGCTATATGTAGGAATTTTAACAAAAAGGATTAATTACTTGCTATTCTGAGCAATCCATTTTGCCTGAATACTAAGCAGTCAAAAAATCCAAAATGAATACCTACTACTTACAAGGGCTCTCATCTCACATGATGGCCTCATCAGTCCTGTTTTAACAAACTTCAGTTATTGACCAGGGCCAGTTTTGCATTTTTTGTTAACGGATGAATTGTTTTCTAGGGAAAATTTCCTTGTTTAAAGTGAAATGTACGTGTGCTAGAGGATTTCATGTAGTTTTTTAAATACAAAACATTACTACTTCACAGTGTGATCTAGATAGTAATCTGACACAAATCATATTTGCTGTTCAACAAATATTCAGTAAATTATTTGTCTGAATACCAAAAAGTATTTATACATAGAAGAAGCCACAGTTAAAATGCAGGAGAAACAGTTACCGTCTGTTTGGGGGATCAGTTCAGCCAAGTATAGTTATCAAAGACTCACTGAAATAATCAGGATAAAAAGCTTCAAGACCACTGATGACCTAAAATATATTTTTCTGATGCATTAATGAATTTTTACATATCTAACACTCCCCCCCCCCCAAACACACACAAACTGACTACCCCATTGCTGGTTCTTTGGTCTGAATTTGATGCTGTAGCACACTTTCAGAGCTCTACTGAAATGACAAGACATATATTTTACTGAAAGCACAAGCCATGAAAATACAGTGATGGAGAATCCTCAGGCAAGATTATAGTGATTGGTACTTGGTCTGAGATTGTTGTAACATGCAAAATGTACTGGTTGCTTCAACAATAAATACATGGGAGAATAAATAATACAAACATAAATAATTTAAAAAGAAGAAAACTCAAAGAAGCAAAATGCCAGCCAGTGTTTCAGGCTCTGAGACAAGAAGTGGAAGATGGTGGCTCTTGGTGCAACAGACAAAGGAAAGGATTATTACATTAACCATCATCAAAATGTACTGTAAAAAAAGTGTATTAAAGTATATTAAACACATAAAATCATGTAACTGGCTAGTTGCCTGCCACATTAACGTACTCACAATGATATTTTACCCAACTTTCTTAGTAGGGCATCTATTCAGACTGTGAACTCTTCAGGGCAAGGATTTTGTCTTCATGGCTTGTCTCTGAAGTTCCTAGCAGACTGCTCATTCTATACAAATAAGAAATGACAATACTCTAATAGTTCAACATGTAACATAGGAGGTGCATTTTTAAAGGATCTACTTTATTGGCAATGAAATGAAATGTTCAAGAGTTGGCAAGATTTTTCCTTTAATAAAAGAAGTGCAATGGACTATAACTAAAAGACTAGGGAGCACCAGCAAGAATGACCATATCAGTTATAAGTTCTCTATCTAGTCTATATTCATAGCTAAGACTATACACACGGATATACTATATACACACGTGCACACATATAGATACAGGAACATATGTTAATACCTATGTTATGGAAAATAAGCAAAGGCATTGTTCCTAGGAGCATCTTTTAGCTGCATGCTCTACAATAGCATTTCCAATTTGTTAGTATTTTGGCAAACGTTAATTTTGGCAATTCACTTTCTGGGAGAAATACTCCCCCAACACCATGTATCTTCATTTGAACCACAGGTTTCAGAGTAGCAGCCCTTTTAGTCTGTATTCGCAAAAGAAAAGGAGTACTTGTGGCACCTTAGAGACTAACAAATTTGAGCATAAGCTTTTGTGAGCTACAGCTCACTTCATCAGAATGCATCCGATGAAGAAGTGAGCTGTAGCTCACGAAAGCTTATGCTCAAATAAATTTGTTAGTCTCTAAGGTGCCACAAGTACTCCTTTTCTTTTGAACCACAGTACAATATTTAGTGGTATCTTACTATAAAGAAACCAGACTAGTAGGATTTTAACCCTGAGAGCATATGATAAATACAATGATTTTAATTGTAAAGTATTAGATCATTTCCTTGTCACTCTAGTGTACAGCACAACATAGTAAAGGGAGTTATATATTTGCAGCTCCACTGCTTGATGCAATCCAAAAGCTATCATCAAAAGAAACAGGATACTACTGCCCTCTGTTGGCATCTGAAAAGTAAGTTCCCCAGGAGAAGTTTAGGAAGAACCAGGGTCTGATCTACACAGTCTCTACGATTTGATAATTAATGACTTCTGGGACCTGTCAGATTTACTGAAGGAATCACCGATTCTTTTTATTATGTCATTTTCATCCCTATGACAACACAGTTCAAAGGACAATGAAAATATACACTGTGATGAAGCCCTTAAAAAATATGAAGTCCCTGTGTTTTGCCCCCCAGTCTAAACAATTTGATAGTGGCAATAATAACTCTATTCACAACACAGCTTTCCCAGTGCAGCTCTTGTAAACTTTCATTATCTTAACTGTTAAACAAAACTTGGACTTTATCAAGGACCCTTTGTGCTTTATCTCACTACTTTATTTATGTGCTATGAAATGACCCAGATAAGTGATAGAGGTTACCCAGGAAAAGGGAGAGTAAGATTTATGCAAAAGTAGCTGTACAGATATTTAAAAAGATGCAGGGTTCATTACAATCAAAGAGCTGGAAATGAAGGGCTGTAGAATGGGAGGAAGTGCACAAAATTAAAACAGCAAAAGTGCTGCAGTTCTCAATAGAAGTAACCTCATTGCAATCATTTTCTTACATCTTCGACAAAAACAGGGCATCCTGTTATTATCATATAAGGCTAATTCTCTTTTCTCATATAAGGTTAATATAGAAGGCTTTTCCATCCTCATATAAAGCTAATATGTAATTATATCTTTGCATTCAGTAGCAGGATTAACAGTCATCTTCAAGTAGCACAAATGTTCTTGGGGCCTGATTCTGTCCTTACCCCGATTATAAAACACTGGAAGAATGCCACAAAATTAAACCAATGTGAGTTTAGAATCAGATTTCTGAATGTAGTCATTTTAAAAAGTAAATTGCTATTCCTTCTAATAATGTATATATGATGTAGGGTTCAAAGCTGCTCCCACTGAGATCTTTGGCAAAACTCGAATAAATACACATATACAGGTGGGTGCATAACTAGAAAGAGAAATGTGCGTGTGTGATCGGTATTTCAGACAGACATACGGACTCCCTACACATAGGTACATACAGTTGTGTAGGTCCTCATGCACACACACAAACATTTCATATATTGCAGGCATTTAAATCAGCTGATTAAAATGGGTGGGAATTGTAAACTTTAAAGGAAAAATTAGAGTCCGTAATATGAAACAACCAAGGGAAAACTGATCCTTTAAAAAAAAAAAGTTCAGATGACAATTACTGGATGCCAGTGCATCCTCTCAGGTGACAGGTTAACAGAGCAAAATAAACATCAACAAAATTTTTTGATCATGGTAAAAATGCATGTTGATATTTTGATGCCTTTGGATGTACAATTGCAACAGTCTCCAGATGGATTAAGGACTTTCAGATCAAAGCCAAGGTTTGTCCATGCTGAACGTGCATCTTCAGCCTAACAGTACATTTAAAAAAAACAGTCAAAGTTGATTCCTTTCTGAGGGTGTCTCAGTTTGCCCAATCTTACCTAGCTCAAAGAGGCTTCAGAGTAAGAATGACCTTCATTTCTGATAGTGATAGAGTGCAGAAAACATTGTTTTTTAAAAATAAGTAGTTATAATAGCTTCCTGCGTGAGAAAAGCCTAGCAAAATTATATGCACAAAGTAATAACTCATAGTATTGTATTTTGCACATTTTATCTTTGATGTTATACCCCATTGCCTTTGGAAAAAAATTAAATTAGATACATATTATTTAGTGGAGCAAAACTCACTCCTATATAGCATAGTAAAACATACTTTAGGTTTGGCTGTGCTAGTAAAGATCTCTGTCTGAAGAAGTGCAGTACTCAGTGTAAACACATAAAATGTTGGAAGTTAATGGGTTCTGCTTATTGAGTTTTATCTTTATAAATTCATATAATTCCAGGAAATATATATATATAAAAGATCTTACATTTGTTTTCCTGTATTTTACCTGCATGGAGCAGTGGTATCCAGGTCATACTTCAAATGCTAGAAGTGATTACATATCTTAAGGGGAAAATTACCTCTGGTACAACCTCCATTTCCTAGCAGTTGACATGATTCCCCATATGCATATGATCATGGGTACTGGGTGTGCATAAAATGCATGTTTGCTGGTATTTTTAAATTGTCTGTATACACAGGAAGCTTTCTGTTAACTGATGACGTTATTAATCTTGACTAGTTTTAAAGGGATAACGGCAACATGTTTGAAGTGGGTTTGTTGTTCTTTCTGTAATATAATGTGAAGGAAGAAAAAACTAGTGTGCTTATTATTTATTGACTGGCTAGACAGTTCAGTCTCAGATATCTGAACTCAAATATCTGAAGCTAACTGCTCTCTGAAATGTTATGTCCTACAATATCTGTTAATTACATGGAAAACTCCCTCCATTATCTGAAAATTTGATTATCCAAAATTCTTCAATGCTCCCCATTACATTTAGATAATTGAGGTTGTACGGTGCATAACTGCAGACAGTTCGAACAGCAACAATTATCTTTCAGCTGATATAACTATCAATAGCATGTGTACAGCATATACTACAAAGGTTCTATTGTGTGCATGGAGAGAGATAGAGATGAGATAGATATAGTTCTGGGAGGCAGTCTTCTTAGTAGTAAGAGTACAGAATTGGTGTCAAGAGACCAGAGCTCTAACTACCACCTATGCTACTGACACTCTCTGTTACCGTGGGCAACCATTTACTTTCTCTGCACATTAGTATCCCAAAAAATAAAAAGGGAATAATGATAATTATCCATCTTTGTAAAGTCTTTGACACCCTCAGATATAAAGCATTGTATAGAAAAGTGCTGGGCGCTATTGTCCCTTTAATCATGTTTTTAAAACTCAGTTGAAATAAGCGATTGAAAATATAACTCAAACCATTTAAAGAGACAGACCTTTACATGGTATAAATTAGCAGGGACTTCAATGGAGCTATGCTGATTTACACCAACTCAGGGTCTGCCCTTTAAACATAAGTTGCCAGATATAAGAGAATCAGTACTAAAAAGTTGTTTATATATTAAGTACAAATTATTCTACACAAATTCCAATTTATTAGGACAGTCAATCGCAGTTAACTCATGCGATTAACTCAAAACATTAATCATGATTAAAAAAAATTAATTGCAATTAATCGCAGTTTTAGTTGTACTGTTAAGCAATAGAATACCAATTGAAATTTATTAAATATTTTTGGATGTTTTTCTACATTTTTAAATATATTGATTTTAATTACACAGTATACAAAGTTGACAGTGTTCACTTTATATTATTTTTTATTACAAATATTTGCACTGTAAAAATAACAAAAGAAATAGTATTTTTCAATTTACCTCATACAGGTATTGTAGTGCAATCTCTTTATTGTGAAAGTGCAACTTACAAATGTAGATTTTTTTTGTTACAGAATTGAACTCAAAATAAAACAATGTAAAACGTTAGAGCCTACAAATCCACTAAATCCTACTTCTTGTTCAGCCACACTAAGAGAAACAAATTTGTTTACACTTACAGGAGATAATGCTGCCTGCTTCTTATTTATGTCACCTGAAAGTGAGAACAGGCATTCACTTGTCACTTTTGTAGCTGGCATTGCAAGGTATTTATGTGCCGGATATGCTAAACATTCGTATGCCCCTTCATGCTTCGGCCACCAGCCCAGAGGACTTGCTTCTATGCTGAAGATGCTAGTTAAAAAAATAATGTGTTAATTAAATTAGTGACTGAACTCTTGGGGGAGAATTGTGTGTCTCCTGCTCTGTTTTATCTGCATTCTGCCATATATTTCATGTCACAGCAGTCTCGGATGATGACCCAGCACATGTTGCTCGTTTTAAGAACACTTTCACTGCAGATTTGACAAAATGCAAAGAAGGTACCACTGTAATATTTCTAAAGATAGATACAGCACTCCACCCAATGTTTAAAAATCTGAAGTGCCTTCCAAAATCTGAGAGGGTCAAGGTGTGGAGCATGCTTTCAAGAATCTTAAAAGACCAACACTCTGATGCAGAAACTACAGAACCTGAACCACCAAAAAAGAAAATCAACCTTCTGCAGGTGGCATCTGACTAAGATGATGAAAATGAACATGCGTCAGTCCACACGGATTTAGATCGTTATCAAGCAGAGCCAGTCATCAGCATGGATGCATGTCCTCTGGAATGTTGGTTGAAGCATGAAGAGACATATGAATCATTAGCACATCTGGCAAATAAATATTTTGTGACGCTGGCTACAACAGTGCCATGCGAATGCCTGTTCATACTTTCAGGTGACATTGTAAACAAGAAGAGGGCAGCATTATAGCCTGCAAATGTAAACAAACTTGTTTATCTGAGCAATTGGCTGAACAAGTAGGAGGACTGAGTGGACTTTTAGGCTCAAGTTTTAAAGTTTGTTTTCGAATGCAGTTATTTCTTTTGTATATAATTTCTTTTGTATTTAATTGTAAGTTCAACTTTCATGATAAAGAGATTGCACTACAGTACTTGTATTGAAAAATACTATTTCTTTTGGTTTTACAGTGCAAATATTTGCAGTCAAAAATAAATATAAAATGAACACTGTACACTTTGTATTCTGTGTTGTAACTGAAATCAATATATTTGGAAATGTAGAAAACATCCAAAAATATTTAAATAAATGGTATTCTGTTATTATTCAACAGTGTGATTAATCATGCAATTAATCAATCACTTGACAGTCCTAATATTTCTCATTGTATAATTTTTATGCTTCATTACAAATTGGTATCAACTGTTGGCATTTAAACAAGGTTAATACAGATTTCAGTAAAATAATAATCTAATCTATCTAGGTATTTAGACTACTCAGGGATTCTAAAATACTTTACTGTCTATATAAACAGCCTAATTAAAATGCAGCCACCTCTTGGGTAAAGCCTGTTGCTGAACATCATGCTGTATACCATTGCCAAGAAGGGCAAGATATTGTCCAAGGACACTTGGGTCAAACAACAACTCTTAGGAGAAATGCGATGGGATCTGTAATGTCATAGAATCATAGAAATGTAGGGATGGAAGGTATCTCAAGAGGTCATCTAATCCAGGGGTTTTCACAATGAATTTTTGGTGGCCTCATAGTGTGGCCACCAACTCTTGCTTAAGGCCACTCTGACAAACCAATCTCTCTGTCCCTGCCTCCCACAGCCCTTCAATGAGAGCCCACCCTGGGAAAGGGGGGTCAGGAACTCACCAGCAGCCTGTGGAGTTCCAGACTGCCCATGCCCGGATGGCAGGAGTGAGGAAGCTGCCCAGGGGAGCGCCCTGGGAACTGAACACCACAGCTGCCTCTACTGACAAGAGCTGCCTCTGGTGTTGCACTCTCTGGTCCCACGTGTCTCCAGAGGCGCGGACTGAAGCCCCCAAGAAGGTTGTGTGGTGCAGGTCACTGATTCCTGCTGGTGGTGTCAGCACAAACACCAAGGGGATGCATCTCACTGCCCTTGGTAACAACTATTCAGGAGCAACAGCTTGGTACAGCAGGGATGGGGCCACTGGTTTGCCCCCCATCTCTGCCCATGCTTTTGTGGCTGCCATGGCCGCAAAAAAATCCATTGGTGGCCACATTTGAGAAACACTGAGTCTATCCCCTGTGCTGAGGCAGGATTAAGTATAGGTCCCACAGAGGAGACAGGACCTTGGTCATTGTGATCTCATTGGAACAAATGTACAAATACCATAGAAAATTAATGCTGTATAGTTATTCTAAACCTATTGACCACAAGTGTGTGATGCCTTTGGTGTTCAATCCAGACCGGTAAAGGGTTGCATCACCATCTGTCCTGCAACTCTGGGCAATTTCAATGCTATGCTGCTGTGGCTCACAGCCCTGACACCAGCAGCCAGCCTACAAACATCGAGGTCACACCCTGGCTTACACCACCCAGTTACTTTTTGCAGTGACCCCAACACCCTCCCGCTTCTGAATTTCCCCAAAATTGTCTGAGACTGGGACAATCCGCTGAGGTTCCCAGAATTGTGAGTTACTGTGTTACATCTCTCAGCCTGAACAAGTGAGAGTTTTGCTACTGTTTAGTTGTGTGACAATTCCCTGAAACACTAGCTTGTCTGATTTATCAGCAAACTCTTCAGGCCTCTGCCAGTCCAAACCTTGCGTTGCAGGTAACAAACAGTAAACCCCATTCCCAAGACGTTTCTCTGAGGTGTTCAGCCCTTCCCTGGAACCACTGTTCCCTCTAAGCTGTGTGTGTGTACGCATGCACACAGATCCTAAACCCCATGCACACGGTGAAACACCACACCCTCAAAAATTTGCACAGAAGCACAACAATTTGCACAGAAGAAATTTTTTGCGCACATGGCCTGTCAAAAATTTGAGGGAACATTGCCTGGAACACTCACAGAACTTATCGAGTTTGCTGCTCCTTTAAAGAGGCAATACACTGCAGTTCATTAATTTAGCTGAAATTTGACAAACACTAATATCAATCAGAGCACTGCACTGATTTATAGTAAAAGTAAAACAAGTTTATTTAACAGAAGGACATAGGATTAAGTGGTACCAAGTATAAGGAACGAAGACAGAAAGGGTTACAAGCAAACAAAAATAAAATATGTTTCTAAGACTAAAACTTAATTTCAGCAAGTTACAACCTTTGCCTCAGCAGGTTTCTCACCTCAACTCACTTTCCAGAGACTTCAGCCCCCTTGTTTAAAGGATCCAATGTTCTGTGATTTAAGAGCTCTGGCCCCTTTAATCCCACAAGTGATGGATACCAAAATGGCATTCTGTTTCTGCTTATATCTCCCTGTTACAAGAAGCAGGAAGTCTCCCTGGGAGTGCAGTCACCATCCCCCATAGACTTAAGTATTCATCCTTCTCCACTGGCTCTCCTGATGGTTTTGCTTACCTTGCACACAGATGTGCTTTTCTTCGTCTTTGATCACACCTTGCCTAATTTATATTCCCTTGTCTGGAACAGGCATGGCTTAGGCACTGCTTGCTAAATATATTTTAAGAACATATGTGCAGCACATATCTATAAAGTCTTGTGGATTTACCATCTATATTAATGATCAGTGAGTTATTAGTTTTCCAGAGATACATTACATGCCATCTCTTGGACATATATCTTGATGTCAGTGAGCTGGGATACACGGAGTATGTCAGGCCTGACAAGAGTTGCTGACACAGAGTAATGAGCCACCAATGGGGGGCTGTGTCACTAGGTGAACAAATGCACAGATTTGTATGCATAATATAGCCTTGCAAAGTGCAAACATACTTGTAATCACCATAAACCGAACTTAAAAGCAGACAGAATGTGACCCTTTTCGATAGAGAAATGACACCTGAATACTCTGCTATCTTTTTGCTTTGTCTCAGAAGCATCTGAAATTCTACTTTAACACTTTTCCACATGGTGGTTTCTGTAAATCACCCATCTCTTTTGGAGTGCTAAAGTGAGAGAGAAATTCTGCGCTCACTTAAAGCCTTTTATTTCTCTTGTAACATGGACATATTGGAGAGCAGATTAATTGGGGGAAGGAAGGGAAAAGGGGGAAGAGAGAGCGACCAAATGGTATTACCAGTGACCTAATTCTTCCTCTTAGAGAAAGAAAGGGGGAAGAAAGCCTCTTGTGATATCTAAGGGGGAACTTGCCTTGTAAACTAGCTTCCTGCATGAAACAGAAACAAGAATGTCACTGGTTGATCCAGAGGGGCAACCAAAAGCAAAGAAGATCTTAACAGACCTGAGACTTTCATTTCAGTGCAGCAGCAGGTATTATGCTAAAGTCCTGTCTACACTACAGAAATAACTGCAGAGACGAAGAAAACTAGTGCATTCAAAGATCCTTTGCCACAACTATAAAACATTTTTATGCTATATATTTAATGTGTATCAAGTTTTATAAGCTACAGACTTGTGTTTCATAAAAGAGATCATCACTCTGTTACAGTATTCTCTCTCTCTAAGGTTTCTATATTTGCAGCTAGGTACCATACATTAAACCCCACACAATCTGCCCCATTATTACACCTAGTGTCATAGTAACCCAGTATTTGAAGATGTGAATCATTTTTACTGTATACTATAAGTGCCAATTATAATACTACTGGACTCTTATCTGAGCACTTTAGGAAGGTGGCTCACCAGAGTCATCCTCTTTTTACACAGAGAGGTCATGTGACTTACCCAAAGTCATAAAGTCAGTCAGTCAAGAACAGAACTCAAGTCTCCAGATTCCAGCCTCTTGCTCAATCCATTTGATACTGAAATGTATCATTTATCATAGCAGATCAGACAATCAGTCCATGGCGCCCAGTCTCCTGTCTCTAAATAGAGTTCAGTGAATAGTTTGTAACAGATGAATTTAGCCTCATTTTCTGCATGCAGAACATCCAGGAACAGATCATTATTTCCTTCATTTTTTTTTATTAAAAAATTAATCAACTGGCTATTTTAGGTTTGTTTTTGTTTGGATTTTTTGGTAATTTTTTAAAGCTGCTTCAGTTGATCAGCTCTCTGTGAGTACTTCAAATTTGCTATTTGAGCTATGACTGGTCAGATCCATTGCATGGTGTCATTTCTGCTCCCTGACTGGAGGCGCACACAAGCATGTCAGGGCCCAAACACTCTCACATGCAAATTTCACATTAAGTCTCCATGTGATTTTGATATTTGAATTCTGGGATTTGATTTACTTCATGCTAATAAAACTGAATGGCAAGAACATTCATGGGGCATGTATGCAAGAAGAATGTGAAGATGGTCTCAACTAGTTCTTTTAAAATTCCAGTGAATATATATAGCCTTTTCTCTCTCTCTCTCTCTCTCTTTCATTATTCCCCCAGCTCTATATCCAGAGTATTTGGTAACCAATGTTTCTGACACCATGGTGGCAGAGGCAGTTGCAGTGGGAGAACAGACAGTTCTTCCTGACTCCTGCAGATTACCAGTTTATACCTTCGAAACATAAGATCTAATTCAATCCATCTAGCTGACCATCTCTACAACATCCATCACTATAGTACTGGATACTAATTTGACTGATTTGACCTTGGTAGCTTGAAATTGTATTTGATTTCACCAAAGGATTTTTTTCCTTCATGTGTGTTCTCCAAAACCCATTAATTTTCATGTGCAATGGAAACACAGATTGGGATTTGAGAGCTATTTCTTCTACTTAACATGCAATCTTAAAAAAAAAAAAGTATACATTTAGCTCTGAAACCTGAAGTTCTTTGAGGGAAAATGAATACGTTTTAGCCTTAAAGGGATCACAGACTGCAATTATATAATTCTTGTTAACTGATGTTAAAGATAGGCTGGAAAGAATGTATGCTGAGGCCCTGTAATAAAATGAGCTCCTTTACTCCTTTCAAATGTTTGCAAGCCTTGGAGGTTATCCAAAGGTCGAATACAGGAAAAGTCTTGGTGAATAGAAAACATAATCATGAGTTTTTTTAATATGAGGCCTTTCTGTAATAAAATAAAATTATTGTAAGGGAGGGGAGGGCTAGCTCTGTCTCCTTAGATCTAGGGCCGGGGGGCTGAGCTTTAATCAAATGCTGCTGTTCCATACCCCTCCCCCAGCTGAGCCTGTTGCTTAAAGTAGAGAGAACCCAGCTTAGGTGTGTTAGGGTGTGGTGCAAAAGTACCAGCAAAGGAATGAGTTAGGTCGCAGCAGTATTCTATAAAGGTGCAAAAACAAGAGTCTGGAATTGCACTCCCTTGGGTTCACTGCAGAATAGGGCAAGCACTCCAAAAAAAGAAATAAATACAGTATATGGTTCTTCATCATTGGCTAACTCAGCCAAAGAAAGACAGAACAATACTGCCCTCTGTTTACATTATGCTTTTTTGTTCTGAAGGATCCAAAATCACTTTGTAGAGCAGATAAAGGAGAATCAGTCACCTGCCACTGAAATGCAGCTGCTTCTGGAGTGGAATGGAATCACTGTTTAATTTCTCACAGGAACTTAAACAACAGTGCTAGAATGGAAGTGAAGCATATGGAGAATATCACATCCAACTGCAACTACCATACAGGGGAATTTGGAGAGGCACATTATAATTACCCAGATTGAAATTTGGACAGAATACGAGGGTAGCAATCTCTACTTTTGCAAAAGTGCTGAGAGTGGTCTTTAGTGGTCTCAGACAGAAATACCAGGATGAGTTTTGCTCTCAATAAAGCACTCTCCATTTCATTGAACCCTCAGTAATTTATTATGAAGGCTATGCCACATGACCTATGCCTCACAGATCCACAAAGACAAGGGCTTCCCCATATCTACATTGACCAAAAACCAGATCTTCCAATATGTGGAAGTCTCCCTTCGCTCACTCAGAATACGAGTCTGGCATAATGAGCAATATGGCAGCAGTGCTGGATTAAACAGCATTAAGGAACACATATAGATCCTGCAATCTGAAGGCTACCCAGCACTGTGGAGAAGGTGCTCCTCCCCAACCCAATTTCTTCCTGAGCTACTCTCCTTCCTTGACTCATGCATTTCTCCCCCGCTCTTCTCCCCATCATCATTATGTCCAAGAGAAAGAGCCCGCCCCTCCAGATTACTGGGCAGAATTACGAAACAAACAAACAAACAAACAAACAGGGCCTCACATTTCACTCCTTCCAAGCAAAAACTTTCCTCCCTTCCTCAGCCAGAGGCGCCCCAGGCTGGCCGGAGCTCCAAGTACTCCCGAGCCCCGGGCAGGCTGGAGCTGCCCCAGCCCTGCCGCGCCTCCCCTCCTGAGACCCCGAAGGTGCCCCGCAGGAAAAGCCCTTGTCTCTTCCCAAAGAACCTGAGCTTTCTATATGTGCCATACAGGTTCCAGGGCGGCTGAGGAGGTGGTATGTGCTACTCAGCTTCCTGGGTTCATCAGTAATGGTCCTGGAGTTCAGGGAGATTGTGATGAACCCCGGAAGCTGAGTAGCACATACGACCTCCTCAGCCGCTCCGGAACCTGCATGGAGCATAATAATAAGCTAAAACTTTCCCCGTGCAAACTACCAAAACCTGCAACTTGGTGTCTGCCGGCGGCGCCTGCACCAGGGGAGGCTTAGCCTCCCCGGCCTATTATACCCACCACCTATGAGGAAGTATTGGGAATTGTAATTAGTGCTGGGTAGATGCCAGTGCAGTGTGAACATGTGGCTATATCTTGCTTGCCTGGGCCCTACAAGGAGTCCCACTCAAGTCAGACAAGCAGGATCAAGTCCATATTGCATATATTCACTTTAACATCAAGTCACTGTGCATTAATTCACCCCACTAACTTGGGGTGCAACTGTCATCAATGTGTTGTCCAGCACCCGCAATGCCCTCTTCTCTCCCGTTTCCAGAAACTGTGTTTGGGGGTCCAGGTTTTTCGCCCTGCAGGACAGACTAGCCTTCCAAACACTTAATAAAACTACTAAACTTGAAAGACAATGCATTTTTATTATTTTAACTTTTTCAATGAGGACCCATGCTCTGTCTGCAAGGACGTGATTGGTGTCCTACCACATTCAAACAGCAATTGGATTGGATACTGCTTGTAGACAGTGTTCTCTTTCTGATGGTATTACATGAACAGCACTTCATTTCATTTCACTTCCCCTTCATTCACTTCTTTCTCCTCTTCTCTCTGCGTGGGGTTCCTCAGCTTTAATCTTGCACTCTTCCTTCTATGTTTTAGCTGAAAATTCATCAGAAAATTCAGTTAAATCGTGCCCTTGAGAATTCAAACTTTTCCCCATTCAGGTCCCAATCCAGGACAGCACCTAGCAAGCATGTCCTTAAATCCCACTGACTTCCAGGATACTTAAGTACAAGCTTAAAGTCAAGCATGTGCCAAAGTGCCCATCCTGAATAGAGATGTTTGCCTGTATTGGGGCCTAAGATAATAGGTGATATCCTATAGAGTGGACTTGTGGACATCTCTGAATGGCTTGTGGAGTGACAGACAAGGAAGCACCAAAAGCCAGATTTTCAAAAGTGGTCAGCTTCTGCAATCGAGGATGGATTTTCCAAAGAGTTCAGCTTCCATTTAGGTAATAAAATAAGTGGCAAGATTTTCAAATGAACTCAACGGGTTGGGTGGGAGGGCTTTGATAAGTCTGACACGACTTATCCAGAAGGAGCTGCTGAGCACTTCTGAAAATCTAGCCTGCTGGGTGCTGAGCCCTGGCAAATCTGGCCTCCAAGTCCCTTGGAAAATCTGTCTCCACAGCATCAACTTTAAAAGTCAGGCTCAAAAAGTAGTTTTTGCACCCTCAGTGAGCTCACAAATAACAAAGGATTTTGCTGAAACTTAAAAGAAAAATTCACCTAGGGGCAAACATTACGCATGGGCATTTTCTGACCCCAAAACATGAATGTTTGAAAACATGATGAACATGTGGACGGAGGTGGCTGTGGTGGAGAGTACTTTGCATCCTTAACTCTAATGGATGGGATTAAATGACTGCTATACTGAGTGAAAAGCTCATAGGAGAAAGAGAGGGAACAAGATGGGAAAGGAAGGGAAATCCCAAGCAGCAATTTTAGTGAACTTCAAACTTTCCAAAGGAAAAGATTCTTCCCTGGCTTGAGGCTAAGCATGAACATGTTCATACTAGCTGAGTATTTAAGGTGCATTTGGAAGGCAAGTTTGGAAGACTAAATTTATTCTTAATCATGGAGCCATGCCCTCCCACCCATATTACTGAACACCAGCCAGGCAAAGAGTCTGTGAGCCTATGATTATAAAAAAAAGGGGGGGGAGGACACCATATACATCCACTTGACATTCATCCAAGCTAGAGACCCATGTTGCTATGATTGCTACCTCTGCTGCTGCTGACTGCAGCACCTTGGCTACTTCTGCTTTTGCCACCCTTTCTGCTGCTTTGGCTACTGACTTCAGATCTACTTGTGTTTTCACTACTGCTGCTGCATCTGCTCCTTCTGATGCTTCCACCACTGCTGCTGCAACTGCTGCTCCCTCTGGTGCTTCCACCACTGCTACTTTGGCTGCATCTTCTGATGCTTCCACTGCAAGAGCTGCTCCTTCTGGTGCTTCCACTGCTGCTGCTGCAACTGCTGCTCCCTCTGGTGCTTCCACCACTACTACTTTGGCTGCATCTTCTGATGCTTCCACTGCAACTGCTGCTCCTTCTGGTGCTTCTACCACTGCTGTTGCATCTGCTCCTTCTGATGCTTCCACCGCTGCTGCTGCAACTGCTGCTCCCTCTGGTGCTTCCACCACTGCTACTTCGGCTGCATCTTCTGGTGCTTCCACCACTGCTGTTGCAGGTGCTTCTTCTGGTGCTTCCACCACTGCTGCTGCAACTGCTCCTCCCTCTGGTGCTTCCACCAGTGCTGCTTCCATACCTGCTGGAGCTGGTGGTGGTGCTGCTGCTGTTTCCAGTGTAACCAAGTGACTATTCAGCAAAATGCACCTGCCGGAGGACAGTACAGGCCTGCAGACTCCGAAGGATGGCTCTGAACCTTTTGGCAAAATATGCAACAACAACAAAATAATAATAATCATGGTACTACGTTCATTATAGCAAACAGCTGAGTGGGGGGAGGGGGGACATGGAACCATGTTAGCTGGAGGGAGAGCTAGACTCGGAGGTTCAGAGCGTCTACCTGATAACACAGCTTCAGTTCTCAAATTCCAGCATTATTGCTACACAGATCAGAGTCACTTAGGATTTGGGACTTGATCTCAGTCCAGTAGCACAACCATTTACCAGATTTTTTTCAGTATTTTCATGTGAGGTGGCTTGGGAAGCAGAGAGAGAGAGAGAAATGAAGGGAAGACTAGCTCATTTCCAAAATCTGTTTGCTCAGTATCACAGCAAAAATCTCCCTTACCAGCAATCCAGTACGGGACATGGGAACATAGAAACTGAAATGTATGTTTTTCCCAAACTGTCATTCCCTTCTGTGTGTGAAGAGATGCCAAAGGATTTCCCCCATAGGCAGGAAAAGTCAAGCACAAGTCAAGCAGTCATTGTATAGTCTTTGCCCCAAATTTCTGCCAAGGCACTTCACTCCTGGCCCACAACACTCCTTGCTGTTCCAATACTGGGCTCCCCACACAGTTCTGCCAATGCAGTCCTGCAGGATACTTTTAAAATATGCTGCTATTGGACTATGCTTTGGACTAGGATATTCCTTCTGGTGGCACTGGAAAATCATCAGCCCAATATGCAAGGGGTTTTGACAATCAAACGACATTATTGGTAAAAATCTGTAACAGTATAATACACACAAAACTGACATTGGCAGACATGAGTAGGCAGTTCCTGTCTCAAGCTTATCTTCTCTTCTTCAGGTTTCTTTTCCTAGGCTATATCCAAACTATTGCATCTGACCTGTTGGAAAGGTCAGGTATCATGTTAGCTTGTGGCTAAAGGGGTCCAATCCACATAAAATATACTTATTTTTCATTATAGTAGGGACATGTTGTCCCTATAACAACATACATTGAAAATATAATTCCTCTGAGGGTGCTGCAATCTAACTGCCAGTTACAGGAGCTGGTTTCTGCAATACAGTTAACAGTCCTTTTCAGGAATGCTAAATCCAGTCCAGGACATAGGGAGGACCTGTGTGTTGATACTAAATGGCACAAGGTGTGTTTAGTTAATATGCAAGTTAAAGAGTCAGAGGGAGCCACGGGACCTGTCAGTGCCCAGCAGCCTAAATAAAGAATCACTATTATATTCATTGCAATCAAGCCCTATCTACTCTCCACCATGGAGGACACTGTAGCCACTAGACCAGCAAAAACAAATAGATACCTAGTTTTTTATTTTTAAAAGAGCTCTTTCCAAGAGCATGTGATCTATCACAGCAGTGCATATATAGGATTCCTGGGTCCTGTTCCTGGCCCTGCCACAGACTCCCTTTGTGACCTTGGACAAATCACTTCCCCTCTTCTGGCCTCAGTTTCCCCATCTGTAAAATGGAAATAATGATACAGGGTAAATTCATTAATATTCACAAACCCTTTGAAATACTGGCATGAAAAGTGGTCCAGAAAGGCAGAGTTATTATTTTCTGTATGTGCATTTTTCTACCACACAGACTACAGTGTGTATCTATATTTATTCTAAAAAGCAAATGACAAGTGTTTGGTTGCAAAATTTTATGTAAATTGCTTTGTCAAAGAATGATTGTCTTACAGGGATCACCTTAAGGAAAAAATCCAGCAAACAATAGGGGTAGAAAAAAATCTGGTTTTCCATTTGTGAAATGTCTGTAGCAGACTGCCCCCACAGTTGTACGACCAGCATCACAGAACTTGAACTCCAACACGAGCAGAGACTTTTTACCAGTACCCTGAAGCTAACAACCCAACACTTGTGAAAACTGGTCAAGATGGTGATTTTATGTTTCATTTGTCAGGGCAATGGTGGGACGGACACAACAATCACTCCCAAACAGTAGCCAAGTAAGACTCAACAGACATTCTGACAGACTGTGGGATTTCCAATGCTAGCACACTCAGGATACTGCAGGAAGGACAGTGCCGGCTAGTCCCAGCTCAGGCACACTTCAAATATCATTACCCAGGGAGTCTTGCAGCATTTTGCATTATGAAATGGCGATGACATGATCACTCAGTGCTATTTAGTGGAGTGAACTAGAGAAGAAAACAAAAACAAGGCTAAAGAAACCACAAAAGAAAGGGTGGGGGGCTAAGACCCAGGTACTGGAGAAGAAAATAGAGAAGGTGAAAAGTACAAGAAAGAAAGAAAAAAAAAGGAACAGGAGGAGACAGAGAGGTGGAGAAAGATTTAGGATAACATACAAGAAAGGGAGAGAAAAAGCAGGAAAAGAGAAAGAGAAAATCACCACAGGAGACACAGACAGTAATGCTTAGGCTATGTGTATGCTGCAATCCAAGATATGATTGCAGCTTGGGCAGACATCCTTGTACTAGCTTTACCCACACTAGTGCTAATAAAAATAGCCATGTAGATGTGCCAGCACAGGCTCCAGCAATGCCAGTAGGTACCCGGGTTCCGGATGGACTCGTACAACACGTGCTGCCACATCTTCATTGCTACTTTTAGAAATCCAAGCATGGGTAAAGCTAGGCAGGGCTATCTACACAAATTACAGGCATAACTTGGAGTGCAGCATACACACGCTCTGGGCTATAATCAAGAGCGGGTAGGAGACCCAAAGGGCAACAGCTGCCTGAATGAGTCCCGCTGGATGTGTGTAAGTCACTCACTTATGATGTAACTACCACTTTTAACAAGCTACCTGAATATCTGCAACTGCTTCATTAAATTGTACCCCTGTAGGTCTGCTGACAAGAACTTGTTTCTCTCCCCTTTGTCATGCTCACTGGCCAAGAAACGCTGCAAAAAGCAGCCTTTCATGCTGCAAGCTTTACCTTTGACCCTATCTGTTCACATGCAGCAGGTAAAGGAAGGCTGATGTTTACCTACCACCACCATCCCCAGCCACCATTACGCTTTCCCACTGCCAAGACACACCCTCCCACCTCTCTCTTGGGGGGGGTGAATATGAACTCATTAGAAAGACAGTCCCCTGCAACACTGCAGAAGGAACGGGAAACGGCCCACTTCTCCCACTGCACACAGAGAAATAGGGTGGATGCCAACTGTGACTATTCCCAGCTGGTCTAGCTGTGACTGAACATGCTGGAAGGAAGAGAGAGATAGCCGGACTCTACAAACACGAGGAGAGGAAGCTTGGCTTTGGGGTTAAGGGCCTGGACTGAGATTCAGGATACAGGCTTCCTGTGGAACCATGGGCAAATCACTTAATCTATACCTGTTTCCCACCTGTAACATAATTAATAATGGGTATGTCTACACTGCAATTAAAAACTCATGGCTGGCCTGTCTTGGGCTCATGGGGCTTGGGTTAAGAGACTATTTAATTGCAGCACAGACTGCGGGACTGAGATCCCATGGGTCCCGCAGGACCCACCGCCATAATAGCAGGAGCGGGTAAAATGTACTTTGTTGTGGGTGGGATTGAACGGTCAAAAAATCCCCCAGACTTTGGTAATTTGCAAGAAAACATCATCTCTCATCAGTTTTTCATAAATAGAATTTCAGCAATGTAAAGCAAGTTTTTTCTTTTTTTTTAAATAAAGGATTTAATACTTGAATTTAAAAGGGGGATAGAAAGAGATTTGATGTCTGTTATAACAGGAGTTAAAGTAATTTTTTTTTACATGGTGTAAGCAAGATTTATTTTATTCTTTTAGTAATAAAATTTTTGTCTGAAGTCCGTTTATATATATAAAATATATTAACTGACCATTTGTGTGTGTTTGTTTTTGGGGGGGGGATCGGTCTCTCTTGCGGGATTTGCAGGATTTAAGGTTTTTGCATATGGGAGCAGGATAAAAATGCAAGAAACAATGTGGGAGTGAGTACTGTGGGGTGGGACTGGAGCAGAATTTTAAAAATAGTCCCATACAGGGCTCTAATACAGATGTTTGGGTTTGGGCTGGAGCCCAGGCTCTAGGATCCTGTGAGGTGAGAGGGTCCCACAGCTTGGACTAGAGCCCAAGTGTCTACATGGCATTTAAACAGACCCTTAGCCCGAGCCCTGTGAGCCTGAGTCAGCTGGCAAGGGACAGCAGTGGGTGTCTAATTATATCATATTGTTTTGCCCATGTTAAAAATTTTACAACTGTTTCATTGAGAAGCTCTAGGGCCTCAATGCTTCAGAGCAGGGGCTTGTAATTTGGCAGGGAGGTCACACTTATTCAGGGTTGTGCCTTTTGCAATCCCTGTAAAATTCACCCAAATTTGGCCGAGTTGTAAGCCTCTGAAAAATCACAGTTCAAACATGCTCATTGGAGATTTGAGAGAGCTTGGAGTTAAATTCTCTTCTGAGTGTTTGACTTTGCATCCTTAATGTTCTTTTAATATAGGTTTTTAAATGTAATTTATAAAAACAATAGCCAGTGACCTTTAATGACATCTAAACCTGTCCCAGGTTTCCTTCCGGAGTTTGGAGACAAACAAAAGCCTTAGAGAAATGATATATTACGACATGCACACATTCAGCCACTGCATGGCAAACTCTGCTGATGGGGTTAATTCATTTCAAAAGTAGGCTGTTGGTCAGCAGAAACAAGGAGGAGATTCATGCAGTTGCAGAGCATGGCTGGTTCAAGCAATGAATATGAGTGAAAGGCTCAAGGTTCAGCAAGCAAACTTCTCTCCTTCCCCAAATTCCTATGAAATGCCAGATGAGAAGGGTTGTCCATATGCCCCAGGCAGAGCTCCACTAGGATTGGTAGCATACAGGGAGTGGAAGATGGGAGGGATCAGCAAGGAAAGCTACCTTATTGAGGTAAGAACATGTAGGGATAAAGTGAGACAGGCTAAAAGTCAAGTAGAGTTGGACTTTGCAAAGGGAATTAAAACCAATAGTAAAAGGTTCTATAGCCATATAAATAAGAAGAAAACAAAGAAAGAAGAAGTGGGACCACTAAACACTGAGGATGGAGTGGAGGTCAAGGATAATCTAGGCATGGCCCAATATCTAAACAAATACTTTGCCTCAGTCTTTAATAAGGCTAAAGAGGATCTTAGGGATAATGGTAGCATGACAAATGGGAATGAGGATATGGAGGTAGATATTACCATATCTGAGGTAGAAGCGAAACTCAAACAGCTTAATGGGACTAAATCAGGGGGCCCAGATGATCTTCATCCAAGATTATTAAAGGAATTGGCACCCGAAATTGCAAGCCCATTAGCAAGAATTTTTAATGAATCTGTAAAATCAGGGGTTGTACCATATGATTGGAGAATTGCTAACATAGTTCCTATTTTTAAGAAAGGGAAAAAAAGTGATCCGGGTAACTACAGGTCTGTTAATTTGACATCTGTAGTGTGCAATATCTTGGAAACAATTTTGAAGGAGAAAGTAGTTAAGGATATTGAAGTCAATGGTAAATGGGACAAAATACAACATGGTTTTACAAAAGGTAGATTGTACCAAACCAACCTGATCTCCTTCTTTGAGAAAGTAACAGATCTTTTAGACAAAGGAAACGCAGTGGATCTAATTTATCTAGATTTCAGTAAGGCATTTGATACCGTGCTCCATGGGGAATTATTAGTTAAATTGGAAAAGATGGGGATCAATATGAAGATTGAAAGGTGGATAAGGAATTGGTTAAAGGGGAGACTACAACAGATCCTACTGAAAGGTGAACTGTCAGGCTGGAGGGAGGTTACCAGTGGAGTTCCTCAGGGATCAGTTTTGGGACCAATCTTATTTAATCTTTTTATTACTGACCTCGGCACAAAAAGTGGGAGTGTGCTAATAAAGTTTGTGGATGATACAAAGCTGGGAGGTATTGCCAATTTAGAGAAGGACCAGGATATCATACAGGAGGATCTGAATGACCGTGTAAATGGAGTAATAGTAATAGGATGAAATTTAATAGTGAGAAGTGTAAGGTTATGCATTTAGGGATTAATAACAAGAATTTTAGTTATAAGATGGGGACGCATCAATTAGAAGCAACAGAGGAGGAGAAGGACCTTGGAGTATTGGTTGATCATAGGATGACTATGAGCCGTCAATGTGATATGGCTGCAAAAAAAGCTAATGCGGTTCTTGGGATGCACCAGAAGAGGTATTTCCAGTAGGGATAAGGATGTTTTAGTACCATTATACAAGGCACTGGTGAGACCTCACCTGGAATACTGTGTGCAGTTCTGGTATCCCAAGTTTAAGAAGGATGAATTCAAACTGGAACATGTACAGAGAAGGGCTACTAGGATGATCCGAGGAATGGAAAACTTGTCTTATGAAAGGAGACTCAAGGAGCTTGGCTTGTTTAGCCTAACTAAAAGAAGGTTGAGGGAAGATATAATTGCTCTCTATAAATATATCAGAGGGATAAATACCGGAGAGGGAGAAGAATTATTTAAGCTCAGTACCAATGTGGACACAAGAACAAATGGATATAAACTGGTCATTGGGAAGTTTAGACTTGAAATTAGACGAAGGTTTCTAACCATCAGAGGAGTGAAGTTTTGGAATAACCTTCCAAGGGAAGCAGTGGGGGCAAAAGATCTATCTGGCTTTAAGATTAAACTTGGTAAGTTTATGGAGGAGATGGTATGATGGGATAATATGATTTTGGTAATTAAATATTCATGGTAAATAGACCTAATGGCCTGTGATGGGATGTTAGATGGGGTGGGATCTGAGTTACCCAGGAAAGAATTTTCTGTAATATGTGGCTGGTGAATCTTGCCCATATGCTCAGGGTTTAACTGATCACCATATTTGGGGTCGGGAAGGAATTTTCCTCCAGGGCAGATTGGAAGAGGCCCTGGAGGTTTTTCACCTTCCTCTGTAGCATGGGGCACGGGTCACTTGCTGGAGGATTCTCTGCTCCTTAAAGTCTTTAAACCATGATTTGAGGACTTCAATAGCTCAGACATATGTGAGAGGTTTTTTGCAGGAGTGGGTGGGTGAAATTCTGTGGCCTGCGTTGTGCAGGAGATCAGACTAGATGATCATAATGGTCCCTTCTGACCTTAGTATCTATGAAACCGCGCCCTAGCATCTAGGCCCAGCTGACAGCCACAACATTAGGACTTTAACAGTGTAGAAAGCAGAGCAAGGTAGGAGAAATACAGCAGAGGTGGCAAGTTAGCACTATTGCTGCTTTGAGATTGTACAAATTTTAACCCACCAGACATTCTCTTCTATATTCACGTCAAAGCTGTTATTACTCAACTCAGTCATAGAGTTTGGGTCATTAAACAATACCGACAAGAATGCTGTGGAGAACTCCAGCCACCTATCGTCATATCACTAAATTACATTTTTGATCTCTGTGGTCAGAAATATCTGATTGATATCACACTTTAATAGCTCCCAAAGAATCTTAAAAAAGTTAGCACAATGCTTATGGTAGAACTTCTGAAAAGCCAAGGTAATCACTGATAAAAACAGAACTTCTAACTTCGAAAACTTCTAATTAACAAGAGGGTCCTCTGTAACATGTGACCTCCCACACATGACAACTACCCAAGTGACAGACAGATTTCTACCTCCAAGATGAAGATTTCTATCCACAAGTCTGACAACAGAAGGATGGAAATGTGCGTCGCTTGTTGATCTTCCCTGGGAGCCTGCAGAGAGGAAAAAAAAGAAAAGGTCAGGCTGAAGCGTGTGTGGTTGTCTACTCTGTGGATGTACCCCATGTATAAAAGAGAGCTTTCTTCTTAGTGTGCCCCCCCTCCCCCATGTCATCAGGAGGAGTCCTCCTTTTCTGTTCCGATGAAGTAGGATATGTCCAAAAGTCTGGACGTGCAAACACATAGCAAGTCCAGAAACACACAAAGGATGACCAGGTGTAATAGGAGAAGGTTCTGAATTCAAAATCCTCCTCCTTCTCTTTACTACTAAAATCAGACAATCAGTGGAATTCAGCACACCTAAATGGGGACCCCATAAAGGCATACATCCTTCAGAAGGTGCAGAAGGGACCTTTTTTATAAAACTCTGTCACAGTCCAGCCCTCTCCCAAAACAACGCCTACAAATTATCTGATGGGATATTTTTTATTTGCCAATCTCCAGTAAAACAGGATGAAAACAAAGTATTCTGATTCCTTATGTGGCTGAGACTAAAATGGTAAAAGAGTAGTATAATTATGATTAAGGGAAATCAAGACAGGGCTTATATATGACAAGAAATTGCAAAAGCGAGACAATTTCACTTAGAAAAATGGAGAGTTAGAGGGGCTTTGACAGTGGTCTTACTGAAAACAGATCAGATCTTTTGTGTAACAGACACACTATAAGAAAAAGGGGTCACAATTAATGAAACTAAAGACAGGGAAATTTAGAACAAATTGAAAGGGCAGAAAAGCTGACTCCTGTTAAGGATCATTTAAAGAGCTCCCATTATGATTGTTTACCTAAATGATCTCTACCATCCGGGCCCATAAAACAGTGAACTATTTAAGAGTATGTTTACACTGGCTGAGTTACAGCACCACTCAGGGAGCACTGAAGGGAAACCGCTGTTGTGTGTTCACACTGTCAGCTGCCTACGCAATAGGGTGTTCATACTTGTGGCACTTACAGAGGTATTCGGAGAGGTGCACTATGGGCAGCTATCCCACAGAGCATCTCTTCCTTTTCTGCTGCTAAGAGTTGTGGGAAGACGGAGGGGGTCGCGGGGCATCCTGGGTCCTGTCCCAATGCCCCGTGTCGCATCCCAGCAATCCCTGTGCTTCCGTCCACATTTGGCGCCATCTTACAATGGTTTGTGTACTGTGCGCTCTGCCTCTTCAGTCTGCAGGAATGGATCCTGCACTGTTGACCAATATGCTGCTCACTCTCACCAACACGTCACGAGTGGAGTGGAGTTATTCCTTAAACTACAAAGGCAAGAGGAGTGCGACATTGATCTTGCCATGTATAGTAACTACAACCTGAGGTTGCTTGCGGCATGCACGGAGATGCTGACCACAGTGGAATGCCACTTTTGGGTTTGGGAAACAAGCACTGAATGGTGGGATCACATTGTCATGCATGTCTGGGATGATAAGCAGTGGCTGCAGAACTTTCAGATGAGGAAAGCCACACTCATAGAACTGTGTGATGAGCTCGCCCCAGCCCTGCGGCGCAAGGACACGAGAATGAGAGCTGCCCTGTCGCTGGAGAAGCGTGTAGCGATTGCACTGTGGAAGCTGGCTACTCCAAATTGCTACCGATCTGTCGCTAACCAGTTCGGAGTGGGAAAGTCAACCGTTGGACGCGTATTGATGGAAGTGTGCAGGGCCATTAATCACATCCTGTTCCAAAAGATCATAACTCTTGGCAACATGCATGACATTGTGGATGGCTTCCCTAACTGCGGAGGGGCAACAGATGGCACGCATATTCCAATTCTGGCACCAGACCACCTAGCCACTGAGTACATTAATCAAAAGGAGTATTTCCCAATGGTTCTCCAGGCGCTTGTGGATCATGTGGGCATTTCACAGACATTAACGCAGGTTGGTCTGGAAAGGTGTGTGACGCATGCATCTTTCGGAACACTGGCCTGTTCAGGAAGCTGCAAGCCAGGACTTTCTTCCTGGACCAGAAGATCACCATAGGGGAAGTCAAAATGCCCATTATGATCCTGGGAGACCCCACCTACCCCTTAATTCCGTGGCTTATGAAGCCATATATGGGGCACCTTGACAGCAGCAAGGAGTGGTTCAACAACAGGCTGAGCAAGTGCAGAATGGCTGTTGAGTGTGCTTTTGGCCCTTTAAAGGCCCACTGGTGCTGCCTATATGGGAGGCTGGACCTGGCCGATGACAATATTCCTGTGCTTATAGCTGCATTTTGTACACTCCATAATATTTGTGAAGGGAAGGGTGAAAGCTTCACTCAGGGCTGAACCACTGAGGCTCAGCACTTGGAGGCTGAATTTTAACAGCCAGAGACCAGGACTATTAGAGGGACACAGTGCGGGGCCATAAGGATCAGGGATGCCTTGAGGCAGCAATTTGAAGCTGAAAGCCACTAATATTTGTTGCTATGCTCGGGACTGCAGTGATTGTAATGCTAGGAGGTGATTGTGATTGGTGCAGACAATGCACTCTGAACGTGTAAGAAATTTGCCTATTGCTTTGCAGGGCTATGTTTGCTTTCAGTTAATGGAATAAAGATTGCTTTCAAACCAAAACAATTCTTCTATTAAAAAAACAACAACCGGAGGAGAGAGACAAACAAAAAACACATCAGCATGGAGGGGAATGGGGGAAAGGAGGGTCCCAGGAGGAGGTGGGGTCCTGGGACGGTTAAAGATTTGTGTATGTCCAGGTATAATATCCAACCTTCTCCTTTGGAGTACAGTGCAGTAGAGTTCAAACCTATGACCAGAGAGGTGAGAACAGGCATTGTGGGACACCTCACAGCGCTGTAAGCGACCAGAGTGTCTACACTGGCACCGTGTCTCCCGTTGGGGTGATTTTCTGCACACTAAGTGGCTTGGCAGTACATACACCTCAGGAGTTACAATGCAGAAAGCTGCTTTACTGCGCAGAAACTTGCCAGTGTAGACAAGGCCTAAATCAGATACATGCATGAGATCAAAATCTCCATCCTGTTAGGACAAAGCCCAGCTTGTCAAGCATTTTAGAGCCATGGTTGGTCAGTCAGGTTAGAACTGGCTGCAACTGGCACTCCCAGACCACTGACATTCTTTCTGAGGGCCACTCATTTACACACTAAATATCATTTTGGTACCTATGGAAAAGAATCTGTCCAACAGTGTATCTGATGGGACTGTCATGCTCTGTCCTCTTATACATACATGTTTCTGTCCCTCCGATAACTGGTTTGATGGGTTTGCAACCTGTATTTCATTTATATAGTTTATTAATTCATAAGAACTTTCATTCTCTGGTGCATTTTAGGAATTCTGCAAATTTTATAGTGCTTATAGCCTTGTCAGCCATAGAACCCGATGATTAAACAAAATCACCTTAAAGGAAAAACTTTGTTTAATATTTAAACACAAATGTTAAGCTGCAAAACATTAATTTTTAAAATGATTGTTACACTAACAGTAGAGCCAGGACAGAAGCTGCTCTGTTCTGTTGGAAATCAGCCTCTCATTGACGCTGTCCTAAGTGATGTAACTTGTTGAGCAATATGGCAGACACAATGAAGTAGCTCCAAAACACCAACTAGTATTGAAAATTCTATTTACTAAAAGTCAAATCCCTGACACAATGCACATCCCAACACTGCATGGGATTCTACAGGTCCATATTGGGATGAAGGAAAGAAATCGCCTCACTCAGCAAATCACTCAGCAGGAGTAGCAGTGCTCTACAGCTGCTATTGCAGCCTGAGAGCTGCAATAGTCTCTGCAGCTGCTTTTGTGTCTGATCTTTGTCTATTTAGATTGTAAGCTCCTCAGGTCAGAGACAGTGTTTTGAAGTCAATGGGAGTTTTGCCACCAACTTCAATGCAAGCAGGGTTGGACCGTATTTCATATGGCACCAAAGTCCATACACACAGTGCACAAGAAGAAAAATACTGTTTTATCCACTCCCGAAATGCAGCCACCTCTGGAGGGGAATGTTATGCTTGTTTACCAGGAACACTACACAACAGTTTAGGAGAAGTAGTAATGAACAACATGGCAAAACCCAACCCTGCTCATATTGTGGAAATTTTTATTTGTGAATCAATGAAAAAAATGTGCCAAAATTGCTATGTATTTTATTCAATCAGCTCTTATAATTGAAAAATATAGAGCTAACTCAGGGCAGCCAGAATGTAATTGACACAGCTGCAATGTAAGGAATTCTTGCAGAAATTTTTGTGGGGTCTTCTTTAATCACTGCAAATGATCAGAGATTTATCAGGGGGGGGAGGAAGAAGAAGCAAGCAAAGCAAAGCATTTCTGGGTTCATAAGGAAGCACTAATCCAAGACCTGTAATCCAATGAGAAAGTGGATTATTTAAGGAAAAGCCTCTGTCTCTATAGTGAAAGTTTTCTCTACCCTTTGAGATAAACCAATAAGTTCAGATAAAATGTTAACAGCCTTGAAACTTTGCCAGAATCTATGATTTTCAAATTAGTATTTTTCAGAAGATACAAAACAAAATGGTAATTTTTCTATTCTTGCTCTGTTGCACTACATAGATATTGCTGCACTTCACTTCCAGCCCAGGGCAAAACTTGGGATATCCTAAAATCCCAAAGGAAAACCCACTCATGGTATTTTCAACAAAAGCCAAAGAACAGTAAAACTCTCATAAGACAGACAGTTCTCAGGAGATTCCCAGACCAAAGAACTTCAGATTAGTTTGCATAAACCCTGGATAATCATCTGAAATGCTTAAGATTCAGTAAGAAATTGGCCTTTTCTACTGCACCTCGCACACAGCCCCTTCATATGCTTCTTGTCTATTTAGGTTGTACAGTCTTGGGGGCAGGGACCATGAATTTATGCATTTGTGCACTGCCAGCACTATTGGATCTTGAGGCTGAGACTTTTGGGCGCAGCTGCGATATAAATCATAATCTGATGCCATGGGCCAGGACTAAACAATGGGACCTTTTTCCCCCATCAGTCCACACCAGTCCAGTCCGCTATAATATTGGTGTCAAATTCAGCAAACAGGCAAGTTTTAATACATGAAAATTTATTATACACATATTATTAGTATCCAAGTGATCAGATCAGAGGAGCAAGAGAAACACCTAAACAAGTCAAATTAGAACAAAAATGAAAAAAGTCTATGGGGAAAAAATCATCTGTATATCACTCTTTTTCCACCTCTTAACTACAGCATGTTGGTCCATCCAACCATACACTGCATCTCTAAATTAGAGATGGCCTAAATAAACATTGCTATTGATGAGGGCAGCCCAGAAAGGGTCCCATCAGAGGGATCTGTTTTATGGTAATCCTAGTTTGACAAAAAAAAAGAAAATAATAATAATAATAATCCCTGTAGAGACAAAATGGGTTTGGGCATTCTAAAGCTGAGCTAAAATCCCACTCTTCCCCCCCTTGTATAAAACGAGCAGTCTCACAAAGAATCAAACCATAGATTATCTTCAGGGTTATTGTGATTCGACTATGAGCTTTCTCGTCAGCCTGCCAATGGGGAAGGAGAGAGAGAAAGCGTTCTGAATCAGGCTGTTATCATTTATACCACATTACAATCCAAAATGAAAAAATGACTTGCTCCAGATTTGATAGAATAAAGCATCTTGAGATGCAATAGAAGTACCCAATTTTCAATAAAGATATTAAACCTAAACTTCAAAAAAATTGGAATAATTACATCATTTTTTGCTTTGAGTGTTAATGTTAAAAGTGTCAATTTATAAAACTAGGTGAACAGCCACAATTCATAAGAAGACTAGAGCTAATTAGGCCCGCTTTGATCCTTTATTTTGCCTGGAAGCTTATTTAACAACTTTACAGAAAACTCAAGGTTTTGGCACACTTGTGGACTGGGGGAGAGAAGGAGGGCTCAGCAGGGCATAATTCTTTATGCTGTTTGCTTAAGGTAGACATCTCATCATTTCCTAAACCATATAGTACCATCACCAAAACCAGTGAACACTTCCTAGCAACGAGATCTGCCATTATTTGAGATCTTTGGATGGGAGGCCTTATAGAGATTTATTATAAATAATAATGCATTATTATTAATAGTATGATTTTCCATACACACGTTCTCAATCTGAATTATTTTAGATTAAGAAAACAAAGAACTAATGTCAAGTCTTCAGAAAAGCTCAGAGTGTATAGGTCTCCTCTGGAACAGGCTGACTCTAAGAACAAACTGGCTGCGGACTCTGCCCAGTGGCTGCATTCTTAGAAATGTAAAGGTGCAGTGTAGAAAGAAGAAAAGCATTGCAGTTTCATAGATTTCACTTAGATTGTAGTGTAGTCTTCCAAATGAAGACATGGAAGCCTCTCACTTTGGACACATAATACTAAACTATCAAATAGAGTGTGGGGGCCAAATTCTGTTCTGTTTCACCATGCAAATCTGGAATAACTCCAAGAAAAATGATAACTTTACTCTGGATTTACACTGAAGTAAAAGTGTAAAATCTGGCTTTAGTGGGCTAGACAGGATGGAACCCCATAGGACTTTTCCACCTGTAATTTTGTGGCTATCCTATATCACACCATCTTTTTTCTTTCCACGATGAGGTCCTCCAAGACCTGCCTCAGACACCTCAGGGTCTCCCATCACCCTACTCCCAATTTCCCCCTTTGTTCTCTCTGGCCCACACAGACACACACACTGCTCCTGAACTGAGATTTGTAGCAGGAGAGACAGGATTGACAGTCATGAGCTCCCGTTTCTGGAGTTCTAGGAGACTCGCCACAGCAGCAGACCCAAGACACCTTGCCTTGTTGCAGTAGGAAGCAGAATCATCAGGCACAATGGATGTACAGTAGTCTGGCTCCCACAAACACATCTGGAGGGCCAGTGGAGCCAGAGTGACTTTAGGGCAACGGTCTCAACTAATGAAAGCAGCTTTTAGTTGAGTTGACTCCTGGGCTGAGTACAGGTTTTTTATGTTTTACTTCATCACTGAGAATGAAATGCGGGGTGAAAACAATGAGGTTACACAAATATTAGCTGCTATGTTGCAACAATAAGATGCTTTGGATGGGAGGAATTTCAAGAAAGGGGAATTTCAAAAGAGATTAGAGTTCCTGGGAATTGCAACTGGCAGGAACTCTTTTCTTTTAGCCAAGGCTCATCTACAAGTCACACAGTTAAAGCAAGTCTAGACATTGCCAGAGACCAATCCAACTGGGAGGAAAAACCCATCCATCCATCCCCTAAACCACTAGTGTGTCACAACTGTGAATTCTGTGTAAAATTGCCCACGCCAAAGATTTCCAGATGAGCAGGCAAAGGGTGCCGATAGATATGGAATTGCACCCAAGTATGTCAAAGCATAAACCTGAGAGTCTGGATTCCTGGGCTCTTAGCTGTTGACTTTCAGTGTCGTGGGAGGAGGATACTCACAGGCTCTGACTTAGTGTGTGATCATGGGCCATTCATTCAGGTCCAGATTTTACAGGTATTTAGGAGTTGCTCCACTCAGCAATGCAAGCCCTACGTGATTTAGGAGCCTAAGTCATTTTCCAAAGTAATTTAGGCACATAGAAGCCTAAGTCTCATTGAAATCCAATGAGAATTAGGCTCCTAAGTGCCTAAGTCATTTTGAAATGAGGTTCCCAAGTCACTTAGCTGTTGTAATTCTGAGCAGAGCAACACTTAAATACCTTTAAAAGTCTGGGCTCAAGCATCTCTGAGTCTTTGTTTCTATAAAAGGGGGAGAGACATGTCACAGGGAGGATTGAGGATTAGGTTTAATGCATTAATGTCTGTAAAGCACTTTGAGAGCCTTTGATTAAGGTGCTAGAACAAGGCAGTGTTATTGTTAAGGAGCTGTTGCCTCAGCCTGAGCCTAAGAACTGTAAGTAGAGAGAGAGCCCAAATCCTCATCCTTCTTCCCTCTTTGGAACAGAAAGGGAGGTGCTAACCCCCTCCCGATCCAACCCAATTGTAAAATAAGACCACTCCCACTTCTCTTGGCCACTACAAGTCTTCTGCCCCACTCACCTTCTTTGACCCTAGAGACTCTCTCAGTATTGCTGAACTGAGCATGCAAAAATTCACATCACCTTTACTTGGGCTGCAGCATCAACCGAGCCCCACATCTGCTGCTTCCTAGATTGAGGGAGGAAATCTTGGGGAGCAGCAGGGAGGTTCCATGCATCAGTGGGAGGGACAAGTTGGGACTCCTTCCAAGAGTCTAGCTCTAGCCAATCTCTCTCCCTCTTCCCCAGCACAGTGCCCCCTATACAGTGAACCTATTGTTCTGAAGTTATAACACCCCTCAGGATTAGCCAATTAAAACTGGGAGTGTGTCAGTGTCCCCATCCAAAGGGCCCAGTCCAAGAACAGAGATCCTTATCCAAACCACAGCCCATCCTCATCTCAGGTCTTTGCTCACCTCCCCTCTCCTACAACATGAATGTTTTCATTTTAACCCTATCTATAATCCCATTGGGCGTACAACATTTTATAATTTATCATTCAGATACTGAACAACAACTCTCAGCTACCATTCATCTCTCACAGGTTCCACATGTCCAGACACAGCAATCCTCTCACCTTCCAGAGCTTCCGTCCCCGGGTTGTACATTGCCCTGGCTTTCTAGACACCCCCAGTTCCAGGCTACACAATATTCTGCCTTTCCAGAGCCCCTGTCCTATTCTGTGCTACCCTCTGACCTTCCAGACATCCTAGTCCCTCTCCTGGAATCTTTCAAAAAATTGATCTTCCTCACCCCTACCAGAAACTGTCCTGCCTTGTTATTTTACTGCCTTTCTTCTTGTCTTCAGGTACATCTGTTAAATCAGTCTTCACCAGGAAGAGCAGGACAACGCAGAAAAGAAGGTACCTGTAAGAAGGTAAAAGAGTTATTTCATCTTTTATGCTATGGATTACAATAATAATTATTTAAAAGCAACAATCAGTACAAGCCATTTATACAGCATGAGAGATGGTGGTGGCTACTTTAATTTATTCGCCTTGTCATTTTCATATAGGTATTGCCTTCCAGGTGCTGGCAGCTAAGCACTTTCACACAGCAATTCCGTTTTGTGAATAGAGTGAGACCTAAAAGTTCAGGTTAAATATGAGAGAGACAAGGTGGATAAGGTAATATTTTTTATTGCACCAGCTTCTGTTGGTGGAAGTGACAAACTTTTGAGCTTCACAGAGCACTTTCTCAGGTCTGGGGAAGGTAACCAGAGTGTTCAAGCTAATTACAAAGTGGCACAGATTGTTAAGTATAACACATTTTGAGGGGAGACCAGTGAAAATGGAGTGGGCAATTAACAGTCACAGGACAAAATAAGGGCAACATTCAACATGATGTGTTACAAATCATTCTTCTCAAATCTGCAAAGTAAAACCAGGCTATAATATAGCAGCTCTTCAATCCCATTTCTAAATCATGGTTCCTATATAACCCACCCAAGAATCATTAACCACTCTGTCACAATTCCTTTTGCTTCTGTTCCAAGGCCCCACTCTCCAGACCTCGTAACAGAGAGTGCCAAGACTTTGAATCTCTCCTGTGAGTCTTCTCCTGCAACAGAATTCCCTACCTGTAAGTCCTACCCCTGCTCCTGAGATCCACTCTCCAGCATTAACCCTCGTGTTGGACTCAGCTTCTCCTAACCAGTGCGGTTCTTCCCTTTCTTCATAGGGGCCTCTGCACAAGCTCTCCTTTAGCTCAGCAAGGGTTCCCCAGCTCTGGCCAGTCCTTACCATTGAACTTTTATCCTTCTCAATGGTTCTCTGTACCAGTTCTGCTGTGCTGCTACTGCTTCTCCTTCTCCTCCCTGGGTCTCTCCTTTGCTCCTCAGGCAGCTCTCACCTGTCCTTCTCTATCTCTCTCAGTCAGTGCTCTCAGGCACCTCTGACTCATGAGCTCTCTCCCCTCTCTAGTGCCCAGGAGCCCTCTTATAAGATCAGCTGGAGTGAGCTGACAAGTTGCAGGTGCACTGGCCTCTTCCCTCTTAAAGGCCAGTGTCACCTGGTGGCAGGCTGGTAAATAGATTTTCCAAAAGACAGATGGAAAAACTGGGCACAGAGAGGTTGAGTGTGTTCCCCAAGATGTCATAGCAAGTCACCTGTGGAGGCCAGAAGAGAACCAAGGTCTCTTGACTTCCCATCCAATGCTTTAGTCACAAAAGCATCCTTCCTTTCTTCCTTCTTTCTCAGGAGCCACCAATATTTCCATGGAACTCAGGTAATGGTTACTGGCTGGGAGCAGTAAGATGGTGATCAAGGTGCTGAAGATAAACACTGGAACTTGTGGATCCAGATAAAAGGCTATGAAACATTCTATTCCAGAAACAATTCCAAGGAATCACAAGGCCTCTGTTGGCTCATTTCTTTTGTGCTTCTAACACAGAGAGAAACATTCTCAAATGCATGTGTGGGTGCAAGTCAGGTGACTGCATTGTTAAGACATGACACTTGTATATAAGTTAGCTTTTGTTGTGGGCTTTGTTTATTAATTTACCAGTCTCAAAGGGAAACTGTCAAGGTTGGGAGACTCCAAACTTGACCTACTGTCTCTTTTTTCTCCTTTAAATCAATTTCCAAGATTCAAATAGCTACGTTTTGCCACTTAAAAATAAAATAATATATGTATTTTGAAAGTTAACCCCCCGCTCCCAGTATCAGCTACTCAAAGTACATGCAACAACAAAATGATGTATAATGATCTACAGTCTGAAGCAACTCTACAATGGCAAGCTAGGTCCTGTGCATCCCAGCGCTCAGCAAAACTTACAACCAATCAACAAAATCCCATTTAATACTTAACAATACTTTGCAATTCAATTGCACCTAAATCCAAATATCTTAAAGTAATTAAATATTAATTATGTCTCCTAATCCCTCTCTGGGATAGGTCTGTTTTTCTGATGAGGAAACTGGGGAACAAGAGAGGTTAAGTGACTTACCTAAGGCCATATTGATGCACTGCCTGACCAGGAGAAGAACTCAGCAGTCCTGACTCCCAGCCCCTCTCTCAGAGAACTAAACAATGATCCCCACCATTGCAATACATTGTATTTTGGTTTTTATCCATTAGTTGTGTCTGCTATTTCATCTGATTTTAAATAAATCTGTATAGTGCTTGTAGTCCCACTAATTGCCATCATATAAAGTAGAAAGGAAAACTGTCACCTCATTCATTTCCTCACCACCACCCTCAACCAATGCAGGGCCATAAACTACAATACATTCAATACAATGACTCTGTACTGAGGGATTCCACCATTTCCCTTGGGAGGCTATTCTGCAGTTTAATTGTATATCAGAAAGCATCTCCTTTTGCATTCTGGGTAGGAACCTCTGAACTCTGCTTTGCTGTTCTATAATGTGTTCCAGATGGGGGGTTCTCAAACTGGAGGTTGGAACCCCTCAGGGGGTCATGAGGTTATTATGTGGGGGGTCGTGAGCTGTCAGCCTCCACCCCAACCCCACTTTGCCTCCAGGATTTATAATGGTGTTAAATATATTAAAAAGTGTTTTTAATTTATAAGAGGGGTTGCACTGAGAGGCTTGCTATGTGAAAGGGGTCACCAGTACAAAAGTTTGAGAATCACTGGTCTAGAGCGTGTCATTTTAACCTCCACACTCTCTCAAGCTGATATACAGTGAGGGAGTCTCAGGACACATTTATAGACCAATCACTGAGAATTAACTGGAAAAGCTGGATATTTGTTCTTATAAGAAAAATGAATGGCAGCTGCCTATGGTACTGCAATTAGGGGCAGTCAAGAATATGGGGAAACCACCATCTGTGAACACATAGTTCCAGCACAGACACTAGCTGCAGCTGTAGTGTCTCACTCAGCCGATGCGGTTTGCTAACTGCTGGTGTAAATATAGTAACAGAGTTGCACATATGGCAGGCCACAGGGGCTGTTTAATTTTAGAAATCAAAACTATCAAGTAATTAAGTTAGTCATCCTTCCTCAATTCAGGACCAATACAACCAGTTCCAGAGGCAGTGGTCACAACCACTGTGGTTTGTTTGCGCGCACGTGTAAGTAAGTGTAAGCAGCAACTGTCAGACGTATGATTGTACTTTTCTGAGTCTAGTTTTTCAAATCAATATTGGACAAAACTAGAATTCTGAAGAGGTACCTTTAATAGAAAATCTGTGTCTGTGGGTCTGTACTGCAGCATGTCACTATGAGAGTAGGTGTTTGAGATTCAGATCCAAGGCATTTCTGATATGAATAAACAGTTACCAAAATCAAGGATGAAAAATGTTCTGAATCCATTAGCCTTTTTACCTCCAGAGGCAAAGCATATGTTCAGCTGTATCTTCGTTCAGCAAGTGAAAGTATTTTGGAGGCCTCAGCCTGGTTCCTTGTGAACATTTACCAACTTTGCAAAGTCACCGCACAATTCCTAATCTTTTTTTCAGGAGAGGCTTGGGACTAGCTGAAAAATCAGAAAACAGGTCAGGATAGACGTGCACCAGCAGAGCTGCTTGGGCGTCCAGGACTGAAAAGCAGGTGTTGCTGGAGCTGAGAATTGAGGTATATTGGCAGAGTTGTCAGGATCCTGGGATTGGAATACGAGGTGCTGTTGCAGGTCAGGCTTGAGGTGGATGGTATAGCTCTGTGTGTGGAAATTGCACAGAACCTAACTACATGATGCCTATCAGCAGCTAGTCTAGTTCTGCTGTGGTAAATGAGGGTTCTGGACCTTTCTACACTGATCTCAACACATCCTGCATGCTTACAATAGAGACCTTGATGCCTCAAAGGATAAGCAGCTTTCTTCAGGGAGTTTGTCCTGAGAATCAGCACCAATTGCATCAGGAGGGCTGCAAAACCCATCAATATCTTTCTCTTCCAGTTAAAAACCAATGAAGGAGGAAAGCAAACAAGTCAGGGAGGGATTTTCTATTTCTCTAGTCAAAGATGCTAAGAGCAGTTCAAAAGAGGCTAATTAAATTCCAAAATCCCCAAGCAAATACGCTAATAATGATTTTGAAATGAGCAGTTAACCAAGGAAGCTTTCAAGGTGGGAATAGTTTGATACAGGAGAAAATGTGCATACGAGAGAGCCGTACAATGTGTGTGTGTGTGCAAGAGAGAATATCTATGTATAGCCTATGTACATAAGTGTATGTACGTGTGTGTGCGCGCGCGCATGCACGCATGTGAAGGTGGCACAGAGAGGACACTTTCCCCCATTACTTCCCACTACTGAGAAGAAAAGCAGCCTGAATGTTTCCAGTGAAGTTTCAGATGTACTAAAATGACTCCCTTTCATTTACATATCTAGAACTCTATTTAGCTACCACAAAACCAGGCCAAAAGAGAAGCAAATGCATTATTTACTCTCTCTTGCATCACAGTGGGGAGTTTTTTAAAACCCAAGCTATCCCTCTGTGTCTCCCATGGTTCTGGGCCAAGTTCAAGGAATTGGCGTCATGGCCTATCACTGACGCAGAATAGTTAAATGTAACGTACAAGTTCGCCAATTCCCTCATGGATCTCCATGGCTGATTCTTTTTGGCCCCGCATCTTGTACCATCAATTATGCCAGCACAAAGTGAGTTTAAAATTCTGCTATTCTGATCTGAAGCAGAGAATCAGATCCTCTGTGCGTGATGCATGTCCGACCTACAGAGCAGTTATGAGTAACACATCAAGAGTACCTCGGAAAACTCTAATTTAAGTACTTATATGGTCTCCACTACCATAGTATCTGAGCACCTCACAATCTTTCACGCATTCATCCTTACAATAACCCTGGGAGGCAGGACAGAGCTACCATTTCCATTTGCCCATCGCAGAGAAGGGAATTGAACCCACGTCTTTGAAATCCCAGGCTACCAACCTAATTACTAGGGTGGATAAAAATAAATTAAAAAAAACACAGATGTTTTTAATTTAAATCAATGTTTTTATTTAAATTAGAGTTTTTAAAATAAACCTATTTAAAATTAAATTTGAAATCATGACAACCTTTATTAAGGCCTAAAATTATTATAATCTATTAAAATAATTTAAATTAAATACAAAAAATAACATTAAGCAGTACATGTTTGCTGACAAGTTTTAATGAAAGTCAGACCCCTGAACTGATGGAAATCACTGGCTAAGCACCTGGAACCAGAGTTCATTGAAGTGCTAAAACAGCTTTTGACAGCAATAGCCTCTTCTGCAGGTGCAGAAAGAATATCTTCTTCATTTCAGTTTATTCAACTAGTTCAATTCAATGACTAGTTCATTCAAAGTTAAGTAATCAATTGGGGGCTAAAAAAGCAAGAAAGCTTATTTTCCTCTTCCAACCTGGGAAGAGCAACGAGGATGGGATCTACTAGTTCTAAAGTCTTGAAGAACATTGTGATCAGAAACAATCAGTTCAATTCAATAATTACAAATAAGGGAAGTATTATTTAGTAAGTTAGTTAGTTTTCAGTGCAAAACATGTTCAGATAAACTTTTCCCCCCCTTTATGTATCAAGCACGTTTAAGGTAGTTTTATTTGATAAAAAAATGTAAATGTTGTTTTAGTGCATTTTAATTGAGTTTGAATTTCCATCCAAATACAACTTGACACAAACTGCAAGTAAAAATTCAATCATCAGATAAAAAGTTATGCTATGTTGCTTAAATATATTTAGTTGCAAATAAACAAGTTTTAATGGTTACCAACCAATGAGAAACAACCTTTCTTTAGGAAAATAACTAAAAAGTACCCATGTAAAACACAATTAAAATGAATAATTTAAATCACGTTTTTCTGCTTGTTGATTTAAATCCTGATTATAATTGGTGATTTAATTGCTTTGATTTAATCAATCCACCCTGCTAATCTCTGGACTATCTTCTCTCTCAATCAAATGTCAACCAAACATAAGTACATAGCTCTCCTCTCTTTCTGCATCAACCTATTCTCCTCAATTCTCATGTTCCTGTCTCTAATTTGCCCTTCTTTTCCATGTGTTCCTACCTAGGCCAAATTGAATTAATCTTTTCAGGTAAGACTTCATGAAATTCATTCACATGCTTTACTAAAATTCAAATATACCTACCTCTTTACTTTTAGTCACTATTTTTTTAATTATATAAAATAAAAAAAATCAAGCTTTTCCTGCAAAATATATTCTTCATAACCCACTGGTGCTTGTTACTTATGGCTGGATCATTTAGATGTTTAACAATTTTTGTTTTGCTCTTAATCCTTGTTCCATTATTTGCTAGGTAAAATATATAAGTGTAGAGTTAGACTTGTAGGATAGTAATTTCCAGGATCACTCTTCTTTCTTTTTTGAAAATTAGTACAACAGTTGCTTTTCTCCAACCTTCTGGTATCTCTTCCTGATGCCCATGGCATCAAAAGGAATTGTCAGTAGTTCAGCATGTTTGTTGGCTATTTCCGTTAATCCCTTGGAGAGGTGTGTGTTTCCCCTAGCATTCTTGTAATTCCATTAGTTGCTTTCTGTTGGAAAGAATTAGATTCAGGATGGCTTCTTCCTACTTGAAATCTCTACTTTCTGGACCATAAATTATCTTCCACACAGCTTCAAAACCTCTTTGGTGATGCTTTAGACTCTGTATTTGTTACTCAACGGACTTCCAGGCAGTTAAAATCCCCCATCAGTGTATCGTTTGGTTTCAAGTGCCATAAGAGTTGGCCTAGCAATTGTTTTGGCCACCACATTACTGGAAAGATATTGACAAGCACTAGAGGATGTTAAAAGAAGAGTAAGAAAAATGATCAAGGATGTGGTGCAGATGAATTTCTTTGAATTCCTAGAGGCAGAATGGGGGAGCTCTCCATCTCCTGTCCCGCAAGCATGCAGACAACCCTGCAGGGTGACTGGACTCCTCTCTCCAAACATGTGTACAAACCCTGGAGGTCCCACCTCTCCAGGGTAGAACACACACATGACAACAGTCATTTTAACTTTACACAACCCTCCTGTTCTTCAAAAAGCAGTTTTTCCTGAAGTGACATCACAGATAGCTATTTGGAAGATTGCCTTGGTTGACCAGAAAGTCCATCTAGGGGTCAGAGCAAGGAACTGGGAGTCATGATTCCCACCTCTGGGAAGGAGTGTTAACAGGTATTTAAGAGCAACTGAACTGGAATCAGGACTCTTGGGTTTTATTCCACATTCTGCCACCTGACTCACTGTGTGACCTTGAGCTAGATACTCAGCAGTGGTTATGCCTCAGTTTCCCCCTCTTTAAAATAAGGAAAATAATAAGTGCCTAACACATACTACGTAGGCATTTGAAAATTAATGTTTGCAAAGTGTCTCAAGTAAAAGATTCCAGAGAAAAGTATTAGTGTTGTGAGGTGGCCTGGACTTGTCTTGGATGGTGCTAGGAGCTCTGATCTTTGTATGTGAATTTTTTCCAGCACTCCACTCTTCTGCATAGCAAAGTTAAAGGGAGTGAGAGAGAGACATCCACATTTGATTGGCTGTGACTAGCTGCAATTAAAAACTATAATTTATTATCCTGGATTATGAGTATAATTTCAATGCAGAGAATTAAGGTTTTCTTCTGAGATGGAACTAAAGATTAATTTTTAATTTCCTTTCTCATTGCACATTTAAGAGCAGTGGACTCCACAGAAAACTACAGGTCAAAATAATTTTATGGGGGGATGACAATGTTTCATTGCTGAATAATTTAATGCTCTTTTTGCTTTTTTAATATTGGACTGCAGCTCCCTCATGTGAGACAACAACAGCCGATGCCATGTGTGTGCCTGCACTGCAGCAGTTAGGTCAACATGACTTTGAGACAACAAAAAGTTTCACTGTTCAGCACTTGGGTGAGCTTCAGGACTTCCCCTGCTGGTGTGAGCTGCCTCTTACAAGACAGGAAGATACAGTCTTTAGAAAGGGATAGGCAGTAAGTGCTGGAATGGGTGAGGGGGAAAGGAGGGGTTGTTGCGATGAGATGAGGGTTTGAGGAGGCAGCATGAACCAGAAGAGGGTGGAAGAGTGCATTCAGCTGCACAGCAGGTGCATTTCATCTGGGATATGCTAAGTATAGTCAAACTATACAGGTTTCAGAGGGGAAGCCGTGTTAGTCTGCATCAGCAAAAAACAACGAGGAGTCCTTGTGGCACCTTAGAGACTAACAAACGTATTTGAGCATAAGCTTTCGTGGGCTATAACCCACTTCATCAGATGAATGGAGTGGAAAATACAGTAAGCAGGTATAAATATACAGCACATGAAAAGATGGGAGTAGCCTTACCAAGTGGGGGGTCAGTGCTAATGAGGCCAATTCAATTAGGGTGAATGTGGCCCATTCCCAACAGTTGACAAGAAGGTATGAGTATCAATAGAGGGAAAATTATTTTTTGTAGTGACCCAGCGACTCCGAGTCTTTATTCAGGACTAATTTATAGTTGCTGGTAAATATTTGCTTCAGGTTACAGACAGCCCCCTAATCTGAAGCAAATACTCACCAGCAACTACACACCACACAACAGAAACACTAACCTAGGAACCAATCCCTGCAACAAACCCTGTTGTCAACTCTGTCCGCATATCTATTCAAGGGACAGCATCATAGGACCTTCAGCCACACCATCAGGGGATCGTTCACCTGCAGATCTACCAATGTGATATATGCCATCATGTGCCAGCAATGCCCCTCTACCATGTACATTGGCCAAATCGGACAGTCTCTACGCAAAAGAATAAATGGACACAAATCAAACATCAAGAATTGTAACATTCAAAAACCAGTAGGAAAACACTTCAATTTCCCTGGACACTCAATAACAGACTTAAAAGTGGCCATTCTTCAACAAAAAAACTTCAAAAACAGACTTCAATGAGAAACTGCAGAACTGGAATTAATTTGCAAACTTGACACCATCAAATTAGATCTGAATAAAGACTGGGAGTGGCTGGGTCACTACAAAAAATAATTTTCCCCTCTGTTGATATTCACCCCTTCTTGTCAACTGTTGGGAATAGGCCACCTCTACCATGATTGGATTGGCCTCATTAGCACTGATCCCCACTTAGTAAGGCAACTCCCATCCTTTCATGTGCTGTATATTTATACCTGCTTACTGTATTTTTCACTCCATGCATCTGATGAAGTGGGTTATAGCCCACGAAAGCTTATGCCTAAATAAATTTGTTAGTCTCTAAGGTGCGAGGAGGACCCCTCAAACTATACAGTAGATCAGGATAGTCAATAGGCAGACTGTGGGCCAAATCTGGACCACCAGATGCTTTCAAATGGACCACAAAATTTTTTTATTTACATATTATTGTTATTAGGGTGTGAAATATGTTTCTCTGTAGTCTGGACCTTGACTATTCCTCCAATAAATTAGACTTTGACAAAAAATAATTGACTACCCCTGTAGTAGATGCATTCCCCCTGGGGTATGCTGGTTATAGTAATTAAGATCCAAGAAGTTAAGTTTGCAGACAAAGCCTATTATTTATATTTCCATAGCACATCAGTTGAACACAATAAAAATATTGGAGAGATGATGGATCCCACAAAGGCTACATTATTGTTTTCCAAAAACAACTCTTAAAGGTAGCTAAACTGACATAGTAAAATCTGGGAAATCCCCACACTTCCAAACCCAGTAGCACGCAAAGTAGGGTTTAATGCAGCAAGAGAAGGGAGTACTAATTCATGTGTATCCATTGCTTTCAGGAACAGGTTTTCCTATGTTAGTCTCTCTTCGTTCTGCTTCAGGATCACACTGTTAAATGCCTTGACCCTTTAAAAGCTGCTAATGGAGGAAATCTCATCAAAATTCTAAAATGGCTTATATCATTGTTCCAATACTAAGAAATTAACAAAAAAAATAGCCATGCTAGTGACCTGGATCCCAACTAATCAAATAACCCCCACGCTTGCAGCAGCGTGCACTAGAGGACCTAATACTAGGCCTTTCCATCTCTAGTTTTTGTGTTTTATTTACAATAATTGGTATCTGAGGGTATAAATGGGATTAGATGCTTAACTGCAGCATTTGCTGTTCACTTGAGGATTAAACTGATGACTATTAAGGTCAGGGAGGAATTATCCCATTATCAGACACATCGGGGTGAGGAGAGTGTTTTGTCAGAAGAGGGCTTATTCCATGAGTCAACTCCTTAGAACTGCAGGGGGGACCTCAGTTCCTTCTTGTCTCCTCTATGTTTTTAGTGTAAACTCTGTTAGATGACGAAAAAGGGGTCATTTAAAGGTGATCATCCCGGAAGATAGATTATTGTAGCTACCCAATAAGCTGGTTTTCAATATGTTCTAGAGTAGCTATCTCTCTTGGATGTCTGGGCTACACCTGATTTCAGCGCAGAACAAACACACACTTCAGTGCAAGCCACTGCTGGCTATATCTGTTCCTGCTTAGTTACTGGCATCATGGTGCATAAGCTGACCCTGAATGAGACTGCAATTTCATGAAGCAGAGTCTTCTCTGGGACGAAGTGTGGCTCTAGGGAGTTAATCTCCTTTGCTCATCAGGCAAGCATTTGACCTTTCTCATGCTTTACCTACAGTTGTGGGAAGTCTGTTAGGAGCCAGTCCTGAGCCTGGGGAATTGGAGATCACAATTCTGTGCGGCTCTCACTGGACATTAGGTTTAAAGTTGTTTCCCTCTCCATTCTCACTGCTTTCTGGATTGGAAAATCGAGACTGCGCACAGTGCACACAGACACGCACACACTTTTTCTTATTGGGACCCCTCTTCCCAAAATTAACATGAATGTCATTTTTCTAACATCTTCCAAATGGTCAACTTGGTTAGACCTCAAAGTTGGCTAAGTAGATGACTACAGACCAATATAGTGGCTCTTAAATTGGATCTACATGAAATGGGAAAATGAAGGAAAAATGGAGATAGCAGTTAGCATGCTATGATATTGGGTAGCATAGAACAAAATCAGACAGTGCAGCAGATCAGCGTGCTGAGAGAGCAGGCCATACCACCTTGTTAACATGCAGATATCAAGTTCTACATAGATGACCAGCTCCTTGTGTGGGAACCAAACTTTTTCTGAGGTCTGAAATTTTGTTACATATTTTTTCCCTGCCTGTCTCCAGGCTGCAGGCAAAAGACAATTCCTGTGATATTTCCATCCTCACTAGACATAGGAGAAGCCGGAAATCGCACGGGGAAGTCTCTTCCAGCTGCAGAAGTTCATAGATGTCACAGTGGGCCTGTGGTCTTTGGGTGCTTATTCAAACCATACCTCAGCCTTTCTAGGTTTGTCACAAAACTCAAAGAAAATTAAGCTAATTCTGCAGATAAGCCTCCCCAAGTCCCTGACATTCCAACTGTATTACTCTGTCTCACATCCACTTATCACAAATGTAGCAGCTGGCAACTGGGGACTGTTCTAACCATCCAATGCCTGTTTTCTGCCATAGGCTTATCCCACGTCAGGCTAGGATCTTATTCAGATCTCACAGCTAAAGTATGATCAGTCATTAGATTGGGAGGCCTCCACGGAAAATCCAGGAACTGCAGAAAGCGGTGTTGGTGATTCAGTATGGAATGGTCTTCCCTCTGAGTCACTGCTGAAGCAAACCACCAGCATGACGTTAAGAGACACTGTGTTTAGGATGAGGTTTAAAAAAAGAGGCCTTGTTTTTAGCCATTAAAGTCCTCACAGCACTTTTTGCAAGAGCAGGAGTATTTACTTATTGCTTTGGATGGTTTCCAACTTGGATAATTATTACATTCTGCCATGCTAAAGTCACTGTGTATTTTCAAGTTGGATATGGAATTTTACTTCACTGTCTGTCTTCAACAGTTGTGTCACATACACTCTTAGGCCTGGGCTACACTGGGGTTGTTTTTTTTTTTCAAACTAAGATACACAACTTCCGCTACGCTATTCGCGTAGCTGCAGTTAAAGTATCTTAGTTCGAGTTACCTGGCCGTCCTCATGGAGGCGAGTCGACCGCGGCAGCTCCTCCATCGACTCTGCTTACGCCTCCTGCCGAGGTGGAGTACAGGTGTCGATTCGGGGATCAATTTATTGCGTCTAGACGAGACGCGATAAATCGATCCCTGATATATCGATCACTACCTGCTGAGCTGGTGAGTAGTGAAGACGTACACTTAGTCAGCCAACCTTTTTAAACCCCCTCCCCCCAAAAAATGTGGATCTATTTCAGTCGTGGATGAAGCATTTCCTCCATATAAAAGGCCTTATTCTGACAGTGCAGAGCACGCCCAACTACCATGGATTTCAATCTCAAGTTGCAGGTGCTCTGCACCTGCCTTGATCAGGCCTAAAGAGCGTCGGAAGCCAGATTTTCAAGTACTCAGTGCCCACAATTGGGGTCAGATTTTCAAAAGAGCTCAGGTTCCCAGGAAGGCTAGATTTTCAAAAGTGTTCATTATCATTCAGTCTGACGCTAGCGGACAGATTTTCAGAAGAATCCAATATGCTGAGCTCTTTTGAAAATCTGGATCTGAGCTTTGAGACTGACTGGCACAAAAGGAGATAGAGAACTGAAAGCTATTACAGTGAATCCTTCTCATGGCCTTTCAACACATGCTCAGTGTCCAGTAACCAACCAGTATCTGAGCACAAAGCCTGGTATGTTTCTCCAGAAATGGGGTTGAGATGTTTGTCTTTTCTGAACTTACTGTTCCAAAAACACGAGTAACCCTGACAGAGCAACTGCCTCCTCCTTATCATAGTCACCAAAAAGACTGAAAAGAATCAAGCAGCACAGACTTATCTTCCACAAGATGTTCAGCACACCAGGTCTGTCTTACTGATTAGCTTCTACTCATTGTTTCATTGGAGTTTTGCTGTCTTTTTTCTTTTCTTTTCTTTTTTTTTTAAACACAGTGCGTGCTTGCCACTTCCTGAGCTGTTGAGTGCAGCATTGTTTGCTGATGGTATCAATTTGCACCTCTGGAAAACAGGATGGTTTACATGGAGGATCTTCATCATTGGAACCTTTTGATAATCAGGACAAACAGCTGCTCCAATTTCATGGGAACATGCTGGAGTCCTGGATGATTATACTGAAATGGAGACTATGACCTAGTTTCACTATAATAAATAGATTGACCAGTGCTCCCCATTCAGTACTCTGGGCAGATCCTCCCTTATTAACTTGCAGATGAACTCTGGATCCAGCTGTCTCTGTATAGGGTTCCCTGGGTGAGCTGTGCACATGGCTATGGTGGGAAGCTCCATGCCTTGGAGTATACCAGACCCATGAAACCAGGACTTGGTACCCTCAATACTGTACTTCACATTTGTGTTTGCAGGCCTTGGGCACCCAGTTCACCTTTAAGAGTTGGGACAATGGGTCAAGGATTATTTTCAGGAGAAGGAGGGATGCTGCAGGGGGCAAGGACCAAGAATCTTGCAGGTCTGGAAGCTAAAAAGAAATGGGTCATCAGAGGAATGGTATATGGCATTGTGAGCTAGATAGGAGACAATGAGTAGGCATCTCCCAGAAAAACACCCCTGGCCTGACCTCCACTTCCCCACCCTCTAGCTGACACATCTCCTACACCCTCTAAACCCATCAAAATGCTCCCACACTCTCTGGAAAAGTTTCTCAACAGGATCCCCAAGATACCAAAAAACCTCTTGCATCCAGACTGGTGATAAACTGCCCTAGTGAGCACATAACAATATGAGGCTGTTTTCAAGAGGGACATGTTCTGTGAGCTATGCCATTAAGAGAAATAGCCGCAAACACAGACTCCATTTTCTCCTCAGTTTATCCAGATAGGCTTCCTGGTACCAGAGTGATATATTGTTTAATTTCCCAGTGGTACTATGAACAAAAGTTTCTGCTGAGGAATATCCAAGCTGTCTTGATCACCAACTATACATCCCACATGCAGCCTCACTCACATCTGTCAGTCACTCTCATTCTGCTCACTATCTTTTTGACTGCTCACAAAAGGGAGGATTTAACTCAACAGTAAACCACTATTGATTTAAGCAGCAGCAGAATTAGGCAAATGCTGAGTGCTTCTGAAAATCTCACCCAGAAAGACTAACACTACAATTAGGGAAATCTTTACTCCTAGAATGTAACAGATTGGCCCAATGCCGCAAGTGACCTAGACCCCGGGAAGGAGTCCATTTAATAACAAAAACACCATAGGTCAGATTCATGCTCACCATAGGTCACATTCAACCCCTTACTCATGCTGAGTAGTGCCTTACTCCAGGGATAGTACTACTGAGGGCAATTGGATCACTCCTAGATTAAGGTGCTACTCCAATATGAGTAAGTATAGGTATAAGAATCTGACCCTATGATATCAGAGTTGAATCCAACCTCTTTGAATTTTAGAGATTAAGGGATTTGGATTTGAATCCCAGATTTGAACCCATCTCTAAAAATTTGGTTCTTGGATCCAAAACCAGTAAGGAATTATTTTCCAATGCAACCACATCCCAAACAGAAATAATGAGATTTCATCCCAATATACCAGAATTCTCAAGATGATCTCATGAAATTTCCAATATTCAAGATGGCAGAAATCTGACTCCCAACATTTCAGTACCACTGAAAGTGGATCCAGATTCTCTCTCCAAACTAAACCCTGAACCATAGCCTAATCCAGGTCAGTACATTGCCTCCTTGGTCCATATCTTTATCTTGTGTTGCCATAAGTAGTGATAAGTACTTAAGTACAAATGCGAAGAACACCATTACAGAAGTAGTTATAAAGTATGCTGTGGAAATAGTATGCATGTATTTTCAAGCGAAAGCATAAGTACTAGTTCAAGTAGTTTAACTCCCAAATCAACTGTCTGGTCAATATATGGACAACTACCTAAATAATATAAGTGCATAGTAGAAGAGAAAGAAAAAGAACAACATTGAAATTGTATTCATATACACAAATAATGAAAATACCTCTTATAAATATCTCTTATAAATGTAAATAAATTAATACATTTCCCTTCCATTTTATATATATATTTATTACAATATTTTGTACAGACAGCATCACTCCATGAAATGGACATTTTTCTTCAATTGCAGCATAATCTCAAACATATCCTGAAGACGGTTCCTTCTTGGCCAGTGCTACTGAATAGTCTTTCCAGAGGAGCAGAACTTGGCAGTTTGGTATTAAATTTGATAAAAAGCTTAGCAATTGATGGATATCTTTTCAGTTGATTCAATTCATGTGATGGATCACTAAGGTATTGCATCCCAACAATCCTTAAGATGGAGGCAGATGTAGATGCCCCCTGATGATCCAGGCCATAGAGATTAGTGGCAGCTTTGGGTGTTGTAACTTGTTCTATTGGCTTTGGTCAAGTGTTCTAACAAATCAGATCTTGTATAAAAAAAAAGTTCCTCTGCAGTTTTTCTATAATCCTGATTCTGCAGCCAATGCAACTTAAAAAATGGGTCTGACACAGAAATAACGATGAATTACTTTGTACTTCTGTTACTCACAGCTGCATCAAAGATCAAAATGTGCCCAAATCATTTTCTAAGTCACTTCTTCAAATTATCTACCAAGCAAGTACTGTATTTTGGGGAAAACAAGTCAAGTCTGAATTTCAGCACAAGCACAGTAGACAGAACTGTACCATAGAAAGACTATGTTCTCTTCCACCGGAAGTCTGCAAAGTGCAGTTGAAACTGGGACATCACCTTCAGCCACTCGCATCAAAATTCCAGCTCTGGGTTGGTGAATTTTGGCAGCTTAAGTCACTCCATCACAATATTAATCCTACCACGCATGTCATAAATGTGGTGAAAGCAACTGAATGCTGAATTCCATTGTGTAAAGGCAGGTTTGGGGATTGTTTTTCCAAGTGTGACATTCACAGTCTCAAAAAAAGAAAAGGAGTACTTCAGTCTCAGCACTCTTTGAACTTTGGTGTGCAGCATTGCTTAAAACAGACCATTTACCCACCACACATCTGAAAAGATGCTTATATTGAGAATTCTTGGGAAGAGTCCTAAAAGAATTGATAGTTGCTACCACTCCAGTGTGTGCAAAAAGCAGGTCACAATGGTGGTAAGTAAAATATTCAGTCAGCAGTATCGCTTGACAGAACTTCAGTGCTCACATGGCTATATATATCAGAATCTGGGCCTGTCCACTTGGTTCTAGCATCATCCTCCATCACTCCAGGTCCTGAAAACAGTGTGAGGGCTTTAACAAAATTGCTACCATTGTCTGTGACTACGTTATTTTTGTTGAGGCCAGATCAGACTGTGTGTGGCTTCTCACTTGCTAGAGAAATGATTTTGTTGTACGGATGTGTTCCAACAAAGTGTTAGAAACCTAAGACTACTGACTCTCTTGTTAGGTTAGCTGAGTCAATCCACCTGGGTAACACCCAGGTAGCTTCTCACTTGATATGACCACACATTGGTAGTTGTGCAAACATAAAGCACAGATGCCAGTTTGTTTTTAACTCTTTCAAGAACCATGCTGTATTGTCCCACTAATTTATTTTTAAATGTTTCTGTACACATAACAATGGCCTTGGGAACAATTCCATTAAGTAAAATGTGAAAGCTTCAACAATCAATATGGGCAGCATATCACTAACAACAAAATTGAGAATTAGCTTATCTATTTTTAATTTGGACACTAGTGCAGAAAAGTACCCAAACAGAGGGCCTTGTACTTTGGGATATCCTCAGACACTGTAAACAAGTCATCACCAGCTTGCTTGCCTCCAAAATCCTTCCTTTTATGCATCATCTTCAGATATTTTCTCCATGGTTTCTCTACAAAACAAATAACTATTTTATTGAGCGCTACTGTGCATGTATTAATTTTTAATTATTATTTTGATCACGTACAAAAGGAAAACAAATGCTAACGTCACATATAAAACATACTACAAATACTGCTTGTGTGTATGTTTTACTAACTGAATTAGAATAAATATGGTATTTGTGGCCTTTTTTGGCCAGAAAACGCATCAAAACAGCACTTGAAGAAATAATAGATACGTCCAACTGAGGGGAAAATGCAGCTAGCAAAAAATTAAATGAATCATATTTAATTAATAATATATAATTATTTACCTGCAATGTTTGGTGAAATTTGATGGTGCCTTATATTGTCCACGAATTGTTTCCCCATAATCTTCACTGATATCTCATAGACTTTAAGGCCAGAAAGGACCATTATGGCAGGGGTGAAAGTAAGTCTAGGGACTTACCGGTATGGGGCTGGGCTGGGCTGGGGCCGGCTCTGGCCCCCAGAAGGGGTGGGGCCTCTGGCAAAAGGGGAGGAGCTGGGGGAGGTCAGAGCCAGCCCCGGCCCACCCTTTACTAGTAAGTGCCTCCTTCCCCCTCCCCGGGGTAACAGCAGCAGCTGGGGGCTCAGGCAGCAGGTTAAAGGGCCCTGGGCAGTAGCAGTGGCCAGAGCCCTGGGCCCTTTAAATCATCCCCAGAGCCCCGCCACCACTTCCCCAGGGCTCCGGCAGCAGGGCTCTGGGGACAGGGCTCTGGCCGCCATTACCACCCCAGGCCCTTTAAATCGTCCCCGGAGCCTGCCGGAGCCCTGGGGAAGTGGCGGCAGGGCTCCGGGGACAATTTAAAGGGCCCAGGGCTTGACCGCCGCTACTGCCCTGGGCCCTTTAAATCGCCGCCCTAGCCCCGCTGCTGCTGGGAGCCGTAGGCCCTTTAAATTGCACCTGGGGAAGCCAATCCACTCCGGTACAGCGCACTGGCTCTTGCCGGTACGCCATTTGGGGCGTGCCGGCTTACTTTCACCTCTGCATTATGGTCATCTAGTCTGACCTCTTGCACACTGCAGGCCACAGAACCTACCCACCCACTTCTTGAATAGGTCCCTAACCTCTGGCTGAGTTACTGAAGTCCTCAAATCATAGTTTAAAGACTTCAAAAAGAATTATTTGCCAAGCAAGAACGGTGCTTTGGCGCTCTCACTACAATCTGCAAATGGAGATTGTCTTTATTTTCAGACTCCATTATTGACTGAAGAAATATTCCAGGATTAAAGAACACCCAGAAACGATTTACAACCCAACAGGAAATGAAATGGGAAGTACCATCAATGACAATCACCAGCAGTGGTGCTAGGCAGAAGCAGATTAAGCAATTGCTTAGGCCCCAATTTCCCAGAAATTGTTCAGCACTGGAGCAAGACCAGCAGCTGGAAGCCGTTTTCCTGTTCCACCCTTCAGGGTCTTGTTCTCTCAATTCAGAACACTGAAAAGTGTTCCCCCCCCACGCGCGCACGCGCACACACACACACACACAGTGATTCACCCCTCTGCTGGCCCAGGCTTACAGTCTTCCTGCAACTAGTTGCAGGGACCAATCAAAAGTGAAGGAGCGAGGCGGCGGGGGGGGGAAGTGACCATCACCCTCTGTGGCTGGTGCAAAAACAGAGCCAACAAAAAGAAATCCCTCGCCACTGGAACTAAGGGTCTGAAGTTCCCAAGTCGGGGGAGTGGGCCCTGGGGCCAACCAGAATCCAGGACCATTCGAGGGATGTGATAGTTTCAAAAAATTATTTTGAAAATGTGCCTGCAGATAAAAAAAGTTAAATATCAAAGGTATTTAAAGCATCAGTAAAGCACTTTGAAGTACTTAAGTACATGGGAACACTTAAACAATGCTCTTTTCATTGACAACATACCGGTATGATTAACTCACTCACCCAAATATACTGAATGATACATAGCTATAAACCAACAAACTTATCCTTAAGAACATTCTTTGAATTCTACGATGACTTAAAATAATAAACATTTTTATTTATAGGGTGCCCAGAACACAAAGGCCTCTGGAAATAGGTATCAGCTTCTGCTACTTATTAAATAATACCACAAATGTACAATAGTGCTTTACTGACAAGAAAAATGACATCCTCCCCATGAAGAGCTTGCAGGCTAAGTTCTGACATGTCATAAAGAAGGAAGGTTAAAATATTGCAGGGGAAAGGGAGCAAAGACAGGACCACAGCAATATTGTTACATGCCTCTTGAGGATTATGCAGGTTATTTTGTTTATCATTAAACCTCTTCATCTTTGGGAGTCAGTATGGTCTAATGGCTTGACTGGGAGCCAGATAACCTGGATTCTACTTCTGGCACCAGTTTGCTCTGTGACCTTGGGGGAAGTCACGTCACCCCTCTGTGCCTCTTTCTCCCCTCCTGAAATTTGTTTGGCTTGTCTACAAAGCTATTTGGAGCTGGGTCTGTCAGTCACTAGGTGTCTCTATAGTGCCTAGCACAATGGAGCCCCAATATAATTGGGGGCCTTTCGGCACTATTGTAATACAAATATTAACAAGGATTTATTATTGTTATTTAACTTATCGTGCAAATATTTCTTATTCATTCATGTAGTTAAAAATTTCCCTGGCATAAAATCAAAATATAAAGAGAGGAAATTCTGTTTGTAAAAATCCAGGATGGAATTAACAACAGATGATGTTTACAGAGAGAGTTAGCCAATGGAGCTTTGCAGAGCTCTGCACCCTTTATGAGAAGTTTCACACCCATCAAACAGCCTCCTTTGCGTATCTTGCTGAAAATTACTCACAGCACATGGATTGGTGTCCAATAAACACTAAAACCTAATCCCCTTTTCCACTGCTGTAGAACATGGAGGTTTGGCACACCAAAGATGTCGCTGAGTCACAAACTACCTCCGGTTCACAGCTAGCGAATGTGCCTCAATTCAAGATGATGGTATTACAAGGGTGAGAGGGGAGTTTGGGCTCCATGGCCCATTTAGTCTTAGCCCCCCCGATAATAATGTCAGCAAGGGAGCCACAATTAGCACCACTTGGGACAGGGTTATTTGGGGGTGTGGACACCTACCCACTGGGAACTAGACAAAGAGCCTCCCAAAATCATTTCTCAGAGGAACCACCAATTTCAGGCCTGATTGGAATAGGTTGGCCTAGAAAAGAAAGGCTCCATATCCTAGTTCCCAGTCCTCAGTGACCCAAGACAACCATTTCAGAGTAGCTGAGACCTGGCTGCATAGTAGTATCATTTACGACAGGAAGTGTGACACAGGAAAGAGGCTGGGGAGCAACTGCCAGGACCCAACGTACTGCTTTTGGGATAGGAGACCTGTAACTGAAAACTCTGACAAAAACCCATTCATCAAAGACACTGTATAGATAACTCTGATCAGCCTGGCCTCACAAAGCCCCCATATGACTCAGGGCCTCATACACCAAGTGAATACGGCGGCAGTTTATCCTGGCTCTAGCAAACACAGCTTTGAGAAAAGGACACCGTTCTTTAATGTTTTCCTCCTTCAGGCACTGAATGAAGAAAGAAAAAACCCAAGCTCTGATGAGAAAGATAAATTCTCAAAAACAGCGACAGACGCCCAGAGCAGATACCAGGGGAAAAACAACACTGAGATCCGATTAGGCCAGTGAATCGGCGCTGCGGACGGTATCTCTAAACCAGAACACCCTTCCCTTTCCCCCTCCTCGACTCCCCTTTCCATCCCTACCAAGGCCCCCTCACTCCCCGCAACTGGCGTTAGGGCCCGACGCCGCAAACGCTCACAGACGCCAAGGATCCCTGTGACGCTGGTGATGGAACCGCTTGGGTCTGCAGGGCGAGGCCCTCGGGAAATACGATGAGAAAGCCACTGCTTCATCTCGCTGTCCACAAGGTTCCCCGTGCAGCTGCTGTTGCTCTGGCTCCTGCCGTCGGCCGTGCAGCTGTCCCCTCACCTGTCTCGTTCCCGTGGCCAGGGGAATTGCTGGGCTAGCATGATTCGAAGGGACTGGCCTAGAGGGCAGGAACGAAAACATTAAAAATCTCTGACCTCTCAGGGATTTTGAGACTTTGCCCCTGCACAGCCTAGCCTGGCGAGCCGACTCCCTGACCAGCTCACTCGTTCGCCAACTGCCAGACTCATTCCAGAACCTTCTTTGCAGGGACTCTGTCAGTCTCTGACTGCCCGGCTGCATCTAAGTTTCCGGTGCACAGAGCGATTGCGCTGCCTGTTTATCAGTTCTCTCCCTTCCCAGCTCAGTCCACTCTGGGATCAGAACCGCAACGGCTGCATCCGCATTCAAACGCTGTTTATCAATAGCTGGCTCTCTCAGAAGCACTGTGCTTTGAAACCACTGGGGTCCAGCAGGCTGGGAACCACATGAGGTAATGGAGGCCACAAGTTGATGTAGATCTGGCCTCTCACGTCCGTTACTCCATCACCTTCACTTTCACCCTCACCCACCCACCCACGCTCCTTTTCAGCTTCAAGTTCATCCCTAGGATTCAGGCTCTATCACCACCAAACTTTATCAGTTCTTCACCTACATCAACCTCTCTAAAATAATTGATCAATTCCTCCCCATCCCTGCTGTTGCTATATCCTTGCCTTTGGTTATTCTGCAGCCCCCCATCTCTGGGGTCTCCAACATATCTCCCCTCCAGTCTACCCAAATTCCCATTTTTAAAGTAGTTTCAGCCCCACTGTGTTCCCTTTATTGCATCCCTCCCTTAGCTTTTCCTTGCCTTCCTCACCAAGGTCAAGATTCACATCTCTACTTTCAAGGTCTTGCATAAATCTACCCCATCTTCATTTCTGCTCTCATTTCTTCCTAACTATCTCAAGCATCCCTCTTACCTGCTGCCTTCAACTCCTTCCACTCTCCACCAAGTTTGGACACCAGTATTTAGGCACATAGCATCATCTCCATGTCACCCCTCATGCTTGTGCCACCCTCTCCTGTTGGAAACTCCTCCTTAAAAACATACTTCCACAATTGCACTTCAGATACTGAGCAGCACCCAGTGTATCATGTCTGAACAGTTTGGTCTGCATTTTTTCTAGATTGCAAGGTCCTTCTGGCAGTGAGAGAATCTTCATGTCTGTTTGCATAATGCTAAGTATGTTGATGGTCAATAAATACCGTAATGAGTAAAGTCCTGAGAAACAGGACTAGCCGAGTTTTCCACGTCATCCCTCCAATCCTTGACAAGAAATAAGTGGCCAGTCCAGGGAGGGATTGCTGTCTGAAGTGAAACATGCTAACCTATATCAAGAACCTGGGGAACCCCAATGATTCCTACTGCAGTCAACTTTAATGTCACATCCCCCACCTTAGGTAAATGATGGCCCCTATTCCCTCACACAAATCCCAACATTATTTTAAAACTTGCCGTGTGACTCAGGATTAGAGTAGCAAGGGTACTGCAGGTCACAACCGAAATATACTGACAGTGCTGCAGGTAGCAGTATGAGCGCTGGAATAGCACACAGAGGGATGCTACGCCCCACAATGTCTTCCCTTGATAGTCAGGTTTCTAGATGTTTACATTCACTCCAACTTTAAGAAATGAGAAAACAAGGTTGTACGGAATGAAGCCAAGGAGACTTCCAGGAGACAATCGTCTTTTCTACTTCCCCTCATGCTGGGCCCATGGCATTTCAGCCAGCCCTGCGGTGCTCCAGAAAAGAAGGAAGACACAATGAAGGTGAGTGAAGGGACACATCAACAGCATCAAGCAAATGAAAGAGGAGAGGGAGGAGAATGGGCTAAATGTGGGGCTTCTGAAGGGCTCCAGCATCTTAACCCTTTCCACACTGGGAGTAAATGGGAAAGTTTTCCCCAAAGGTGCTGCAGAATCCATTTCCCACTGTAAAGAGGTGTCCGTTATCATTACAATGCCATGGCTTAATGTGCATATGTACACAGAGTTATCATTACCCCCCTAGCCACTTGTCTCCCGAACCAGGGAATTTCCTGTTCGCTACTATATGGAGTTTCCTTCTCCTCTGGAATCCCAGTGGCAACCCAAGTGCTATCCATTACAGAGCACAGGAGAGATCCAATCCAACCAGTCCCAGGCAGTGTGCCTTTTTCCTTCACCAGCATTCTGTAGGCCAGGAAAGGGACATAGCCAATTCAGGCTTTGGGCTAGAGGGGGAGGCTCTTTGAGTTCTACAGAGAATTCTTTCCCACGTGCCTGGCTGGTGGTTCTTGCCCACATGCTCAGGGTCTAGCTACTCACTGTATTTGGGGTCAAGAAGGAATTTCCTCCCGGGTCAGCTTGGCAGAGACCCTGGGAGGTTTTCACCTTCCTCTGCAATGTGGGGAATGGGTCACATGCAGGTTTAAACTAATGTAAATGATGGATTCTCTGGAAATTGCAGTCTTTAAACTGTGATTTGAGGTCTTCAGTAACTCAGCCAGAGGTTAGGGATCTATTACAGGAGTTGGTGGGTGAGGCTTGGTGGCCTGCTATGTGCAGGAGGTCAGATTAGATCAGTGTTTCTCAAATGCAGCCACCAGGGCATTTTTCTGCAGCCACAACTGCCTCCTGGGCAGAGATGGCAGGTGCAGAAGCAGCAGCCCCTGCCTGCAGCTCCTGTGGCTCCTGGATGTACTCCCTTGGTGTTTGCTGGCACCAACAGTCAGGGATTTGCGCCCTTCACCACACAGCCTCCCGGGGACTCCAGGCAGCAATTCTGCAGACATGTGGGGCTGTTGTGTGTGCTAGATGGGGGAGGAGCCTTTGACTCCACCAGTAGCCAGTGACTCACCTTCCTGGGGTGAAGGGGCTCCAGGGCCAGGATCCAGGCTTCAGCTCCCCTCCTGCCGGCTTCAGCCATGGGGCTCTGGGCTTCAGCCCCCCCCGCACCTCAGCTTCAGCTGCAGGGTTCCAACAGTGAGCATCGGGCTTCAGCGCCAGGGTGATGGAACTCGGGTTGGAAAAATTGTCAGAGCAGCCACCAGCAAGAGTTGGTGGCTGCACTCTGCGGCCACTAAAAAATTGGTTAGGAGAACCCCTGGACTAGATGATCATGATGGTCGCTTTGGACCTTAAAGTCTATGAGTCTATCAGACAGCACAATCATGTGAAGTCTGTCGCTTCAGATAGAGGCCACCAAATGGTCCTACAGGACCAGCCAGTCTTCAGGGCACCAATTTGGATTCCCCACTCTCTAAGAAAACTACCTCAGCAGCCATGCCTGAAGCACTGAAATGCTGTGGCCTTTGTAGTACACTGGCAGCCGCTTTACCTGGTATTCCTAAGCCTGGTCTTTCTTGCCTGTCTACAGGAGCTGTATGAAGCTTCTCTAAGCACTCTCTCTCTGCATGGCAATCTTAACTCCATTAAGCTGAGAAGTTATTTTCTTCCAGTTCTTTCTGTTTACTACTTTTGTATTCTATGGAAACAATTTGTATTTGTTGCTATGCAGCCAGCAGAATGAGCACAAGAGCACAAATTATTGACTTTACGTAGGGCCTAGATAAACAGTATCTATTACAATAAGGGTTTAGTGGAATAACTTGGGCATTGTCTGCACTATGGGTACAATGCCAGCTGCCATATGGAGCCATAGCTATGCTGACATAACCCTGCAGCGTATATGCAGTCTACACCAACGGAAGGAGTTTTTCTATCAGTGCAGGAAGGCCACTTCCCCAAGTGACAGTAGCTAGGTCAACAGAAGAATTCTTCCGTCAGCCTTACCACATCTACACTGGGGGTTAGGTCAGCCCAGCTACGTCGTGCAGGGATGTGGATTTTTTCAAGCAACATAGCTATGTCAACCTAAATTTTAAGGGTAGACCAGGCCTTAGGTATTGATGATTCATAGAATTTCCCCCCTAACAGCTGACAATTGTAAAATGGGACAGATTTAGGGGCTAGCTATATTCCTCTGCATACCTATTTTTAACAAAAAGTTTATATATATTATTGCATAATTGTTGCATATTGGGGAATACTAGGGTTCCTGAATGACAAAGATCTTTTGCATCCTGACCAATATACGTGTTCAATGCCTTTACATTCATTTTGGCTGCTTATTTCACATTGAACCATTTTTCAATTAATATATACAACATTGCAAGTGAAACTGCAAATCTTGTATAAGCACATTTTTTGAACTGTTCAAAATAAATCATTGCAAAATGTATTTATTAATTTAGGTCTACACATAGGACCCAATCTTACTTACTGCTCTGCAGGCAGGACTCCATGGGGGATAAAGGGTCTGGGAATACAGATCCACTCTCTGGACCGAGTCCCATAGGGTCACTATTGTCTCAGAGATTTGAGATCTTCGGTCCTGATCCAGCTACTGACTGTATGTGGATGGGCCCTTGCACGGTCCTTGCACTTGCACAGAGCTCCTGAAAGTCATGGGGCTTTGTCTGCATAGAATTTGCTTATTGGCTCAGGAGCCTTAGAGTCCAGTCAAGCAAACCTTTGTGCAAGTGCGTAACCTTACTTACATGAATGATTCCATTGATTACAATGGGACTACTAGTGTGAGTAAAATTACTCACATGGGTACAGTAAGGATGGGATTTGCAAAAAACACAACAGCACTGGCCTGTTGCCACATTGATTTTAGAGGCAGCAGAGTTAGGCCAACACCACCGATGCCAAGTTCCTGATCTTTCTTCCTTCAAGGCATTGCTACGATAGCCATGTGATTTGGTGAGAATCACTGTTTCTATTTAATAGAAAAGTAAATTTCTAGCCCTTCTGGCTGTGGAAAAAAGCTTGAAAATGTGTCCTGAGTGCTTCTACGGGCTCAGAAACTGAAAGGCAAACCAGAAGAACCCAAAACTTAAAAAAAATAAATAATAAAAGACCATTTTCAGGCCAGTCTCATGATCTGTGTGGCCTAATCCATGACTACAATGCTTGGGGTTACCAAAACTGCAACACTGAGTTCTTCTTAAAATCCCAGCCTGTGTGTTTGCAGGATCAGACCCTTATTAAGCATATATCTTCCAATTTATTTAACAGTTTTTGGGTCACCATTAAAAGGTCCTATGCCACAGAGACTGAAATATAATTTTACAAAAACTCATCAACAACTTTAAGAATATTTCACATTTTACTGCCTCCAGCACGGTTTACGATCCATGTCTGTTAAATAAAATAAATAAATACATAATAAACAACTTACTCTTGAGTTGTAAGCATGTTCTGTTTGGGCTAGAAGGCCAGCAGCAAAGACTTTACAAAACTGTTCGATATATGCACCTGCTTACGAGTGGATATTTTGTCCCATATTTCTGTAGTAGGAAAAGAAACCAGAGGTTTTACCTGACAGCTTTTTACAATCCAGCCAGTGTAAGGTACAATACAGTCTTTTTTTTCTCCGGGCTTCTCAGATCTCAGGAGCGTGTGCCAAAAGACTGTCAACTTGTTAAAAGTACATTAATGCAAATTCCAGAGCTTTCAGTTATGTTTATGCTAATAGAAAGCCTCCCGCTCTGTGACAGGCCCAAGTGAAGAGTCAGTAACAGGAAAATTAATTCCAGCTGTTGAAATTGATTTAAAACTAACTTATTCATAATAAAAAATAAAGAATTCCTGAAATAAAAAATAATTTAAGAAAAGCACAAAATCATGTTTACTGCATGAGAGCTGAATAGGTTCTGCTGTTGGGAAGAAATCTTCCAAATTTAATCAACCCTGGTTAGAAGAAAGCTCAGACTTGTTATCGGGTTGTAAGTGTAGATTAACATGAAAAGAATTAGCTACGTGTGCAGCCAGATTTTGCAAAGGAAATGCAGAGGGTTTTGTCTATGTATTTTTGTTTTAGTTTCCTTGTGTCTAATCCATAGGCAGGGAAACCAAATCCTGTCGACTGTGGGACAGGTAATATTTCAGAAAGATAATTGTTGCGTATTGGGGAATACCAGGGTTCCTGAATGACAGGATCATTTGCATCCTGACCAATATGTATGCTCAATGCCTTTACATTAATTTTGGCCGCTTATTTCACTTTGAACCATTTTTAATGTTTAGATAAACCAAATCCTGAGACCTATTATCCCCAAACTCTTGTGCTGTTCAGGATCCAAATCTAGATCTAAATTTCCCATCTGGCCTGTAACCACCAAAATGGGCCAAATGTTCACCCCCTGCATCTAAACATCACAGCTCTTCTTTGTAGGGGTGGGGGAAGGGGCCTTCAAGCTCTGAAGCAGGATGCACATTCTTCAGATGGGGCGATGGCCAGTTTTGGTGCATTTCATTCATAAGATGTTCAGTGGATGGCTTTTTGGGGTGGCCAATGAGCACTGTAAATTCAGACAATGTTCTTCAGTGAGCACCTCCATTCACCATTTAAGTGAAATGTGAGAGCTGCTCATTCAGGGGAAGAGCTGTCTTTGCATTAACCCCACTAGCACTAATGTTGACTTTGACTTGTCATTTTATAAGGCTCAATTCTGTAAGGTGCTGGTCTTATTCCTGCTGCCATCAAAAAGAGTTGCCAAATTGAGCATTCAGCACCGAGAATTGGGGAAAGACTTTCAAAGGAGCTGAGCTCCCATTTAGGCACCTCAATATGGGGCAGATTTTCTGAAGTACTCAGCCCCCAGCAGCTCCCACCAGGACCCTCCTGGCTAGCTTTAAAAAGAACTAAGCAACCACTGGGCTGAGCACTTGTGAAAACCGGAGTCCTTATTTAGGTGCCTAAATAAGCTGAGCTCTTTTGAAAGTCTGGCCCATCATGCATGTCTACCACCCTGGCATCTAGCTGCCAGTATAAGAATCATTAGCAGCAATTCAATTATGTCAGGACCACATGCTCTGCTCTTCCCTAGGAGACTGACCCAAAGCCCTTTGAAGTCAATGCGAGTCTCTCCATTGACTTTGATGAGCCTTGGATCAGGCCCTAGCGGAAGATCTTGTTTTTAATTATGAAAGGACCTAGTAGCCTTGAGCCGTCTATTTCTTTGCAGCTTTCATCCTGTTGAGAAGCTTCAGAACTGAAGCTTTTTGTAAACATTTGCTTTTTGCCTCCATTTACAAGTCTGCATATTTTCATGTGGGGAAGGGGGTGAGTCACGGATTCTATGATTTACATGGTTTTTAAACAATATCCCTGACTTATGACACTGAGGAATTTTTGCGTGTGGGTGGATATGATGGTAAAGAGATGGACCAATTTCACTGAGAATTCTGAGAGCAGCCAAATCAAACCCAGGGTTGCATGGGAGGCTAATAGAGAGCAGGAGCGCAGCCATAACATTGCAGGGAAGGACAAGGCTAAGGAATTTGTAGTGTGGGCTTTAATTCCCTATAGGGAAGAGGAAGTTTCTTTGGAGTGCTAGGCTGAATTTCCAAACTTCAACCCTTGAATGTCAACTACTTATATTCCAGACTACCTATTTAGCATACCACAAGCCTGGTTACTTATAATAAAACAAAGAAATAAATGTTATTCAGGGATAAAACAATGCCCATGACACTTGGCTTTTAAAAAAATATTTACTATATTTCCATGAGCACCCCATGACTTTTCCTATGACATACCATGACACAAGGGCCCTGTTCATTTTTAATTGAAGAAATTGTGGCTAGGACTGTCAAGTGGACTTCAAAAGGACGATTCACAATTGTACCTATCATCTAGATTTCTTCACACAACGCATAGTCAACCTGTGGAATTCTTCACCAGAGGATGTTGTGAAGGCCAAGACTATAACAGGGTTAAAAAAAGAACAAATAAGTTCATGGAGGATAGGTCCATCAATGGCTATTTGCCGGGATGGGCAGGGATGTAAAACTGTGCTCTGAAGTGTTCCTAGCCTCTGTTTGCCAGATGCTGGGAATGGGCAACAGAAGATGGATCACATGATCATTATCTGTTCTGTTCTTTCCCTCTGGGGCACCTGGCATTGGTCATTGTCAGAAGACAGGATACTGGGCTAGATGGCCATTGGTATGACCCAGTATGGCCATTTTAATGTTAGAGTGTTAATTTATGTGGGTAGATGAAGCATTACAAATTAAAATTAAATACAAACTTGATTAGTGGGGATGGAGGAAAAAATATCACCATTTGCAAGACCAAAACATCCCCATATAGCAAAGGGAAATTTTACTGGCCTAGACTAGGAAGGACTTGTGTGTAAAGGCTGCAGTTTAAATAAAAGAGAATATTCTCCTTTGGGACTATAATGTCATTCTTGTTGGTCCTTATATAGGCAGACATCCACCAAAGTTAATGGGCCTTGGCCTTTTTGAGAATGAGCCGAAGGGAGTTAGGTTGGAAAACCAGAGGGAGCTGGATTGCTAGCTGGGTGAGGCTCCTCTAGAAATCCCAGCCCAAACCCAGTATTGCAAATCCAAGCATTCCAATCTCCTGAGTTGGACCTCCCAAAAATCAAGAGATTGGCTTAAAAATCATGAGATTTTAAATAATAATACATGTTGGGTTCTTTTCCTTTGCCTTCTGATTTCAGAACCTTCCAGATGTGCTCGGGACACATTTCCACACTTCACTCCACAACCGTGAGGGCTAGAAACTTACTTTTTATTTTTAATGCAACTCAGATTCTCATGTAATCACTTACCTCTAGAAGGTGGGGCCTTAAGAAAAACTCCAAATATCACTAGACTGCCAATAAAATCATGACAGTTGGCAGTACTGCAAATTGTCAAGTCCTAAATGAGTTTATATTCATTTAGTGGGAGTTTGACTGGGGTAAGAATAGAGTGAAAACCAACCTCAGAATTTGGCCTAATGTGTTTATCTGCAATATCTTCCTTTCGTTCTTAATGTCACTTTAGCATCAGATTGTTGGCTGGCTTGGAGGACACTGATTTTAGACCTATCAAACTTTTCAAATATGGAACCCTCTAAGCACCAACCCTTTCGACTCTCTACAGAGAAACAGGGATAAATCAGATATACGGTTGGGAGACGTACTCCCACAGGAACTAAGGAGACACTGCAAACGTCACCACCTTTTGTTCCAAATACAAGGCACATTTCTTCAATCTTGCCTTCACGAAGGTAAACGAACCACACAGTGTATATATAATTTTAAAACAAGCTCACCAAAATAAAGCGTTATACTAATTTTTCCCCTGGGGAAAAGATGAGGGGAAAAAACGAGACACATGTAACAAGTGTTAGTTAAGCCATTTAATGCTCTACTGGAAGATGCTCAAATACAGCACCCTCACAACCACCATAGTAAGAACCAGAACAGAACAATGACTATGTAACATCCCATGTGCTGTGAAGTCAGTGCATATCAGCCTATCTTTTAAAGAGAAAACCAATCTTATGCCTTCATTTCATTTTATACTTCCACGCAAGTGGTCTCCAAAATAGGAGATGCCCCTGAATGGACAAGAAGCTCATAGGAAAACACCCTTGCCATGTAAGTGTCTTTTTGTCTGCGATGGGATAGTTTGCAGATAAATTGAACACCAGGTTCCCTGTGAGCTGACTCTGCAAGAAGCACATGCTATCTCACTACTCTGACCAGGTCAAATCCCACCGACCCAGCCACTTTCATTAATTTCCATTTATTCAATTTCCTCACCCACAAACCTGGCATAATTTCACCACCCCCTCAAAGCTCCACCCTCCCTCCCTTCCTTCCTCCCCAATCCTCTCTCCTACTACAGACCCCTCCCTCAGCATTGTAAGTGCTCTCATAATTACTCCGCAACTTCAATTATTTTTAACTAAAGGCCATTATAATTCCCAGAGCTGTCTGAATGTCCTCAAAATAGAGAGGTACAGTCCCTAATTCTGATGTCAGATGAGCACATTATGATTTTTGACATAACAAGGAGTGATCTTTTACAAACATGCCTAATTATAGCTGGCATTATATGGAAGCAGCATGTTTCATCAGACAGGTACTGGACTGGAAGTCAAGACACATGATTTCTATTCCCAGCTCCGATACTGACAAGTGGCCTTAAGCAATTCACGCAATCATTTTGTGCCTCAGTTTCCCCACCTGTAGATTAAGATTAATCTAATCATACCTAAACACCATGTAATGTGCTTTGGAGGAAAGTGCTATAAGAGAATGTAGTATTATCATATTTAATGCAAAAAACTTCATTTCTGCAACATCCGGGTTAGGAATGTAACTAAACAAGAGTAAGGAAACAAAACAAAAGTTAAAGTTCTCACAGTAACAATTTATCCACACACATTACATCTCAATAATATTTTCAGTTACTACATATTGTAGGCCAAAGCTTATAGGGCCAAATCCTGAGGCTCTTACTCCATTTTTATTCAGCCCTTCCCTCAGGTCCAACTCCCACTAAAGTTTGTCTGAGAATGGTCTGAGTTACACAGGTGTAAGGCCCTCAAGATTTAGTCCATGGAGCGTATGCAATGTGGGCAGGTTAAAAGAACTTTTCCATTTACGATTCCCCTTCCATGGCTGTTAAACAAAACACTTTGATAGTCAGTGTGCTGGAGGTGTGCATGTTGTTTGATAACTTACAGAGAAGGAGAAATTTTATTACCTCTGTGAATTCTTCACTACCGCTGCAAAGTCTGAGTAGATGCCTAAAACCACAGGGAAGACAGGAGTGGGCAGGATGCCAAGCACACAATGCCATGCCTCAGTCAAATCAGCATTGCTCTACACTGCAGGATATTCCACTTCAGAAGGCTTGGGGGCGGGTGGGGGCGAGGGGGGAAATAGGGTGAACGTTAAAACCAACATCAGTGTCCCCCACAGCTGATCGGCAGTTGAACACTTGAAAGTGTTAAATATTCAATCTGTGAAGCACACTTACACCTCCTACTGGATTAGGCCTTTATTTCAAAATGCTCTAGTCTTGGAAGGGAAAAGAGCTGAACTCTTTTACAAGGCATTAAATTTCATTTGCAATTACTCTGGATTTTATTGCCCTATTGAATATAACAGGTTCTCCAACTTGGCCGGTAACATTGTATCCATTTCCCTTTTTAATGGAGCTGTTTTGTTATTCTTGCCTTATTAGTCTTTTCCCTTTTGCAGCCTCTAACTGGATTTTGCTGGTGTCCCAGCTTTTCATTAGGCTCCAGGTGGCTACCAAGGAATGTAATGTATTTGATTGCTGAAATGGTGTACCGGGAATGAAGTAAATCTTTGATCAGAAGCCCGAGACATTACTTCACGGTCAGTGACAACAAGCCAGAGAAAGACTCCTGAGTGAGACCTCTGGCTGAAGCAGTACCTGACCAGTTCATCCTGGATGATGAAGAGGAGATATTTTCTTAGCTAACAGAACTACTTCCCTCTGCAACTAACAATGACCTTGGTTCTCACCAAATCTTATGGCAGAAGCCATAACAAAGAATTTTTTTTTTACCATTGTGAGCTGAGCCGGATACATGGAAAGGAGCAGAGCTGAGAAAATATCCACCCTGCAGTGGGCCTGATACAATTGCTAATGAATAAAATGGTGGATTGAACATCCCTCATTGTAATTTGTCACAGTTCCATTAGTTACTGGGTGTCTAAGTGTGCCCAGAATTGCACAAAAGCAGAGAAAAATATGGCTCCATCTCCAAGGATCGTAGAAGGGAGATTAGGATGTTGAGCCCCTTGCAGGATGTACTCAGTAACTCAGAGAATTGTGCCCTAAATAAGACAAACAATACAGTTTAGACACATAAAGCCAGATTTTTAAGTGCCCACTCCCTAGAATTGGAGCTGGATTGTCAAAAGCATTCAGCATGCAGCAGTTCCCATGGGATACTTATGATCAGCTTTTAACAAGAGTTCAGCACCCAATGTGCTGAGCTGTTTTGAAAATCTAGGCCCAACCATGATTTTGGAAAATCTGGTGTCCATGCACTAAATACCAACAGGTGATAGTTAAAATTTGAAGGGCATGCAGAATTCTCTCTCTCTCGGTCAAATAATGAATTTCTTTCTATGATGGGTCAGCACTGAAATGCTTCATGAGAGAAGTACGTCTGAAGAAAGGATTTTACTATTGGACTAGAGAGAGAGGACGGTTATTAGGTGGAAAAGGAGGGAGCTCGAAACGGATCTGGTTGGCAATATTCCTCCCCCAGAAAATGTCGACTGGTCAAAACCAAAACTGTTTGTAGGAAAGGATCAGTTTCGATGAATGTCCTGATTTGGGAGGGAAAAAATGACAAAACTTTAATTTTTCAGTCTGAAATGGACTTTTTATTTTGAAATCTTAGTTAATTTTATCCTAGAAAAAGACTAAAAAAATTAAAAGGTTGAAATCAAAATGCAATGTTTCAACTGACCTGACCAGATGTTTTGCCCCCCACATTATCAGTTCATGAAAATTTTCAAGATTTTGATTCTTCATCCCAGTTCAGAACAGGAAAAATGTTCAAAATCTCAAAAATTCTCATGGAACAGGAAAACCATTCCCCATCCAACTCTCTTTTCAAGTACAGGGGATGGCAAGGGGGAAGGAGTTTTGAACATGTATACCATCAATTATGACAGATAGAGCAGAACCACAGACTCACAATGGACTTACAGGCTGACCCCATTAAATACAGCCATATACAGGCCTCCTGCTGATCTCCCTACAAAGCATGCCTCATGCAGATTACTTGACTCAGAATGGGATGAGGAGGAAAATGCATTATAGATAACCCACAACACAGCTAAGATGTTTTTTCTTCTCTGCACTCTCCTTTTATTTCATTAAGTTTTGTCAGGTGTTCCTATGCCTTCATGCTATGTCATAGGTAACCATGAAACAAAAAGCAGATTTAATCCCAGAGTCTCCTATTTAGGTAATCCACTGAGGTCCTAACACCCAAACTCCTTCATATAGCCCATTGTCTCTGTCATTTTTAGAATCCATCTTACCTCTGGTTATTTTGGTGGTATCTAAGGACACTTGAAGCAGCAGGGGCATCTGAACATGCCATCTGTCTCCAAGTCTGAACCTTTCAGATGCATTCTGGTGCACACAGAGCTATCTTCTGAATCCCAAACAAATACATTAATTGCTTTCAATTTATCAGTCTCAAATCATTCTGTCTAATTACCATTCATCTAGGGTTTGTTTTTTAATGGTTTATGGGTATTGTTGGTAATCTTTTAATTTCTCATTAAAAACAATATCTTGTACGCACCATGTGTGAAAAGCCCTAATCCGATAAATCAAGCAAGAGTAACACAGTTAAAAGGAAATCAGTGGAACAATATTTGGGTTTATATATTTCTGCCAGTCAATTTGTAATTAAAAGTTGCTACTTTAAAAAACACAGTTGTTGCTGTGAAAGCCATTATCAGTCGGCATTTTCATATGAATACTCCTTTAATTAATTAGCAAAAGTAAATACATTATATATCAAAAACGCTTTCCCACTGAACCCATGTGTTCCAGAACAAAAGGCTTAATAAACCACACAAAAGAGGAACAAAAATTAGCTGATCCCATCCTCTCCCCGCTTTTTAGGTGTAGAGACTTTTAAAGTTCTCCAAGATTTCCCCACTCTTATTTTGAGAGAGAGAGTTTGTTTTTCTTTTGGGAGGGAGGGGTCTAGACAAACACAAAACACACACCATTCAAATTAAATGATTTGGAAATTAGTTTTGCTGGCTTTTAGAAAACAAGAGTATTTATGATTATTAAAAAGCAAGTGTAATTGGGATCACGTACAACATGGTCCCTCTGGAACAAGTTATTTACTGAAGATGGAGGGCTTGATTCACAAAGGGAAATGATGTGTCTGAAAAATTCTCAGGGGTTGGGGGCACTTTCCGGGGGGCTGGAGAAAACGCTCCTCTTACCGCAATAGACTTGGGAGGCAGGCAGGAGTAATGTCACCGCAGGCAGAGAACTACCATAAGAACTTAAAATGGATATAGTGCATCTCCTCTCAGTGGATCCTGCAACAAGGCACAAAGGCGCATCCTTCATGCTGCTAAAACAGGAGGTTAAGCTCAGCTCAGATTTCCCCTGCCCCTTGCACAGGTGTTCGTGGAAAGAGCTGCGAACTGTGTCTGCTTGTGAAGCAGGATGGAGGGAGAGAAGTGAACAACTTAAGGAAGGTTGGGCTCCATGTCCAATGCCCTGGGGACTGTGCTGAACAGCCAGAAAATGCCTTAACTTACACTGCTGGAAGGCACTGTAATACCACAAAGATGAGTGCAGGACAAGCTTCTGAATAGACAGACCTTATTGAATGGGACTCCCATCTGTTTGTCTATCTGCTGAGTCATTCCACCAATTTCCATATCCCAAACCTTTGTGTAGACTTATTAACAAGTGCCTTTCACCCAGCAATGAAATGCAGCCACTGCAGTGGGCTCAAACTCAGCATCTCTTCAACAGCAACAATCCAGGACAGGAAGGGAAGAATACCAAACAGCTGGGATTAATTTTGTTGACAAAATGTAATTGCCTGAGCTGGAATTTGGCTTTTACTTGTCCTTTCCATGGCAATACTGACATTTCATCCCTAAAGTAAAGGTAAAGACCAATAGTGGAGGTTGGAATCAGTTTAGGTGGACCGAGTAATTGTTTGGCCATTAACAACAGGTGGAGCCATACAAACGATGATAATTAGATAGGGAATCATACCTCGCACATTCAACCAAAACCATTCTACAGCCATCTCTTCCTGCCCTCCCCATACAAGTGTCTCTTCACACCACTCCATTTGTCTCTTCCACCCAATCCTGGCACCATGCCATCTTCCAGCCCAGCCGATCTCCTCCAAAGATAAATGCCAAACTTCAAACATCTCCCCTCCTTGAACCTCTCTCTATTCTGGAATGCATGCAAAGCTCTCATAGCCACATCCCACTCTGTCTCTCTGCTGCCCCTCACCCCCCCTTTTTTTTTGTACTCTCTCTTTCCCGTTGTGTTTTTAGACTATCTTCACTTTGGAGAAGGGACCTCATTCTTTTGACACTGACCCATCGATGTGCAGTACCATGCTCATTAACGGTGCTACATACATTATTAATCGCACCATTCAAGGCTGAGCTAACCATCCAAATATTTCACCTCCATTCATATAGCGATCCATCCATTGCGAATGCAGTTCCCTTGCTTTCTGGGAGTGAATTTCTTCAGGCTCCTTGCATTTCATCCAAGAGATTCCATGTGACCCATTTGTCACCTCACCAGGTGCTGACCCCCTCCCTCCCCCACCCCCTCAAGCAATGACCTTGTTGAGCTCACATACTAAATACATCTGGATCACTCACTATTTGAAGGGAGACCCACCTCCTGCAGGAAATTACATTTGTATTTCATTAAGTGGACTCTCTTCCAAGTCCCTGCATGGTTTGGGAGGCCACTATTCTACTACCTTTCAGACGAGGCAAGGAGTTCCAAATCACGTGTGACCATAAAAGATCCCATGGTGCTTTTCACCAGTTGAGATGTTAGTTCCTGCTATTCTAGTTTTACTTGGGGGGCTAGTTATATCCTGGTGACAAATCTCCTCCAGCAGTTTTAGCTGGAGATTGTATTATTCCCCACTTCCTGAGGTAAAGTGTTGTATGGTGTTGCTGTGCATGGTTTAACACCAGCTGTATTTTCCTCCCCAGTGGTGGCTGCATTTCAGCAGTAGATGAAGGGATTTCTGTAAGAAAAGCTGTGAATTACATTGGGCTGAAAGGTGCTGTACGATCTCATTATTAATAGCCCCGATTAGTGCATTTGCCTGATGCAGTCCTTCAGTGCAGACATTCCTTTTCCCTTCACATGACTGCACTGATTTTTATCATTGCTATATTTGGTTCAGCCGCCCATCTGGAAAGTTCTCAACTCCCCCGCCCTCCATAAATAACTGAACCCAGTTCCAACCAAAGGCAGTTCACGGAGTCAGCTCCATTGGCCTTTGGCAGTTCTTCCAGGAATTGTTAGGGTTTTCACCAGTCAGGAAAAGGCTTTGATGCTTCGGAATCAGGATTTTATGAAGATCATGTTGTAGGGTTCAGCCAACTCCTGAAGTGTCAGACATGGGACACCCTTTCATCTCATCTGTGGAGTGGGAGAAAGAGGATCCTCCCACTGACCAGAATGAAGGTTGGGGTGGGGGCAGCATCTCAGAGATGAAGGTTCATCCTGGAGGGGAGGGTTTCTTTTTGTCTTGGTACAGTCCCTCCCACATTCCCATCATACTGGCTGCTAGCATCCTATCTGTCTGCTCTCTAGACTACATCAGATAAGAGGCCAGAGAACAGCATACTCACTCACTCTGGTTTCAATACTCTGCTGTAGGGGCCCCCTGGGCTCCTCTTCTTCACCCTCCCTTCCTAGCTGGCTTTGGCAGAGCCGAGCAAGTGAGTGTTGTGTTGGGAGGGAAACCTGCTGTTTCAGAGGACTAGTCGTAAGACAAAAAATCAGACCAATGTGAAGAGTTTCATATTTCACAGTGTGCTTCCAGTGCCCCCTAGGGAGTGGGGAAGGAAACCCTCCAGATTTACATAAGGATGTGGGAATTCCTATATACAGAACAGATCAACAGTCCATGTAGTCCAGCACCCTGTCACTGACAATGGCCAATGACGGGTACTTCAGAGGAAGGTACAAATCCCTAGAGACCAATAGCATATGATGGGGGGAGAATATTTTCCTACCCCGGCTAGTGGTCTGCTCAAGCCCTGGGAGCCCTATTGGGGTTGCCATCCTAGCTAGTATCATGGCAGATGATAGTCATATACTGTGACTAGACCTTTCCTAAAATGGGTTTATCTATTTGCCTCAATAAATCAGTCAGTTGAAACCAGCTAATGGGATATTTGGCTGAACTCTGAAGTGCTAATCTGGGGTGACCAGCAACTACAAGACATTTCAACCAATTACTAGTAGCCTTGAAGTCTTCTCACATGGGCTTGGAAAAGTTGAAAGCGTAGCCGTGTTTTCTCTCTTGCTCACTGTGTCTCAAAGGTGAAGGCAGCTGTGGTATGTTCTTCACCTGAATGTGAACATTATCTACTGTTGGTCTGTTCTTTGTACTTCACCAGTCCCTATCTACTCATGAACCATCCAGAGTCCTTTGCAGAGTGTCCAATTCACCCAGTTTTGCTATTTTCAGCTTCTCTGCAGAGCCTTAATCATGCTCTTCCACTAGGATTTGCATGGGGTTAAACCATTAATTACACCCATCTCTCCTCCACACTGAACCCCACATGGATTGTTCTAACCAATGGCAGTGCTCAGAGACTGCAGCTGCTGACTCAGTCTATGAGATGGCGAGTCCAACTAATGGACCCAAAATTTAGCCCACAGTGTAGCATAGATGACTATGGCATATACAATTAGACGGCAGTGGGAGAAGACCTGCATAAGCCTAGGTCTTGATGCTGTCCAAATCATCCCGTTATCTGGCTGAAATATCAACTGGATCAGGGTAGCTAAATTCAATCTAACAGAAAGAAAAGGATGCATCCAATCAAGTGAGCTGTAGCTCACGAAAGCTTATGCTCAAATAAATTTGTTAGTCTCTAAGGTGCCACAAGTCCTCCTTTTCTTTTTGCGGATACAGACTAACACGGCTGCTACTCTGAAACCTGTCAATCTAACAGGCTTGTGTAAGCAGGCAGTGTTCCCACCCCGTTCCTAACAGATGTTGCCAGGGTGTCTCCCTTAAGGACTTCTCTGCCCTTGCCTCTCCCCATAGTATGCTCAGCTGCAAAAAAGGCTCAAACTCATAATACTCCTGATTTAAAGCTAATAGGATGCACTTGATCTGGTTGTCAGGATGAGTCAGCAGAATCTCTCTGCCTCTCTGTGCAAAATCCTAGTACCTGACACCGTCACAGTCTCCTCTCTCTCTCCGTCACAGAATATAGGCCTTTCCACACTAGGACAGAGGACATGTCAGATACTGAACTGATATTATGCATGGTTCCACCCAGAAGGCCAAGAAACAGCTGATGCCACAGCACTCTGGTGATAGCATAGAGAATAATTACTGAATGCCATTCTTCAGACAGAGAATGATTCTGTGCTCCAAAAGGAGCAAAAATAGGGGGGAGAAACATATCCATGGCCTCAGCTGCTGAAAAGAGCACAAGCTTAATAGCAACAATAGCACAAAATGAAGTTACATGCTAAAGGGGAAAAGCTGCCCTTCAACTTCCCATGCCAATGTGCCTCACATTGCATCATTCATAGTAGCCACAGCCAAACACAAACAGAGGCCAGCTTGAGGCTGACTGAACGTTTGACCCAGTGGGCGTGATACATGCGGAGAGCATGTGTGAGGTGGTTCTGGGTTCTATAGTGGGGAAATGTGGGTGCCAATGCTGGTGTGGCAGGTGTATGAAGAGATGTTATGGGTGAGTATTTTATGATGGTCATGCACGTGTAACATCTCTTTCCTTTGTAGGATGTTTTCATTTGTCAGGCTTCAATGTCTTGTGCACAGTATCAGTATCATCTCTGTGGATGATGAACCAGTCTCCAAGGGACTTGGACTGGGCTATGTTCTACTCATTTCTGTATACCAGATTTTGCACATGCACCTGACAGCACACATTCTGTGCACATAAAACCCTCTGTGCATTCAAATTGGGTGCCTACTTTCATATGCACAGTCACAAGCCTTTACTGCTTTGGTCAAGCACAACATACTGGAATCAATAAAGTGGTAACTGGATGAAATGTAATGATCTGTGATATAGAAGAGGTTAGAACAGATGATGTAATGGTAACTTCTGGCCTTAAAAATCTGTGCCTATATGCCATGCTGGGTGGGGGGGGAAAGAGGCCAGGGCTGAAAATTTGCCCCGAGAGTGTTTGCAGAATTCACCCTAATGGGGAATAAGAGAGGGGCTTGACTATCCTTAAAACATAATTGTGACAGGTTCCCCCCAAAGTACCACTTGGAACTGGGGTACCACTGAGCCCTCTGACCCACCAGCCTGGGCTCCCTCTCACACTGTGCTGCTGTGACAAGCTGAAAAGCCCTTCAAGCCTGCACTTTCACCAGCATTCCCACAGGTAGGAACACACCTAGCTGTAGTTACATGCAGGCTCTCTAACCACCAGCCTAGGACCCCAGAGCAGTACCGTCCTGCCCTGGTCAAATCTGGCCAGTATATAGGTTTAATACCTGGTAAGCCTCTCACTCAATGTGAAGAGGGCCATGCACGCTTGTAGTAACCAAGCTGAGATTTTCCCCAGACACCTTGGTCAAACGCACACAGGTTTGGATTAAAACATAAAATATAAGTTTATTAACTACAAAAGGGTAGATTCTAAGTGATTATAAGAGATAGCAAACAGATCAAAGCAGATTACCCAGTAAATAAACAAAACCGCAAACTGAGCTTAACATACTAGATAGTAGGAGATAAATTAGCAAATTCTCACCCTGGAGATAAAAAGGCTGGCAGATTCTTAAGGCACAAGCTGCCTTTGCTTTGCAGCTTGGGTTTCCCAGGTTTCCATACACAGGCTAGAAATCCCTTTAGCCTGGGACTATCACATCCCCGCCGTTCAGTCTTTGTTCCTCAGGGTTTTCCAGGTGCGTTGTTGTAGGGAGAGTGATGTACCATCATGGTATCATTGCCCCTTTTTATATCTTTTCCCCACTTGCTGGAAAGCTCTTTTGCTGTGACCTGGGTCAAACAGTTCCCATTGTGTAGTGCTATCTCTGAGAGGTTTCTATTGTACACAGTTCCTGGGGCAGTCCTTGTGCTTCTGTGCATTTCCTCAATAAGCCATTAACATTGTTTGGCCTTTTTACTGTTGTACCTGAAAGGCTGCCTGTGGGTGTTTTCAACTTCACGTTTCAGTAACACATACATAGCCAAACTTTGTAACTTCACATACGACAATAGCACATACAATCCAATGAGCTATTAATGTCTAACAGATCAAGACTTTTAGAATGAGACCTGACAAGGCATACTTTGTGCAAAACATAACCTAATTACAGGATAGTGGTGAATAAGGAGGTGCCAGGGTGTCACAGTGGCATTGTCAGTTTATGGGAATCCCATTTTCTTTATGCCTGATACAAACAGAACACAAAATACAGTAGACACCAGGAACCCACCACGCCCATCCACTCTCCCACCAACTCGTCAATGTTTGGTGCCACTGAGTATTATAATGGAATTTCTGCACTGCTGCTGCTATGTCTAGACTTGTAAGGCGTTGTGGGCCTATTATTAAAATTGAGAGGAAGGAGGGTTATGGCACTGGACTGGGACTCAACATACCTGAGTTCCATTCCCAGTTCTGCCACATACTTCCTCCCTGTGTGATCTGGGGAAGTCACTGAACCCCTCTGGCCTCACTTCCTCAACTGTAGAACAGGGACAGTACAACAACTTTTGTCCATCTTATCTATTCAGTTTGTAAGCGCTTCAGGGCAGGGACTACGTGTATGTACACTGCCTACGTGTATGTACACAGGGATCCAGATCTCAGCTGCGGCTGCTAGGCACAACATACCCCATATAATTAATACTAAAGTTCTGGCAATTCCAAACACTGATCCACAACTGCTCCCTGGTTTTCGTTGCAGGTTGGGATGTTATTCTTCACGGCAGACTGTATATGTGGGGGAGGGAGCAGATTCCCTATAATTCAAAAAAACTGCATAAAAGACAGTTTGAGTCCTTGTGGTTGTATATTTCCTTTAATTAGTTTATGCACAGTGCATTTGCATGGAGGATGCACAGCATGTGGATGGACTTAATTAGGAGAACAATGCGTTCCTTTTAAGATAATGACTTGAGGATTAGGAAAATTATTATTCCAGATCCATCCATGGGTCATTTGAGGTTCAGTATCCGATGAACTTTTAAAATACAGTAAGGTCAGCAGTTTGGATACAGTTAGTAAGTCACTTGATTTTACTCTTGCTTAAATAAGTAATTATAAATAGTGACTGCATCTGTCAACCAAATTACAAAACAGTTTGGGACATGATAGAATCAGAGAGAGACATACACATATGTTACTATACACTGCAAAGAGACAGACCTGCCAAATTGATCTACTGGACCGGCCAGCAGACGTGACATTTATTTGAACTTGCACCTGCACTTTCACAAGTACGTCACCTGCTGCTGTGGTGACCAGAGAGGAGAGAGATCACTTGGTCCTGTCCCCTCCACTGGGCTTTCATCTCAGATGTGCAACTTCTCCTTTGTAGGAATGTCCAGTCCCATGGTACTGAAAGAGAATTAGATAAGCCATTAGGAGGCTGTTTGATTGTCTACGTGAAATGAGAGATGATGGCTCGCAGTCCATTTCCTAGTGAACAGGTGCCCTCTTTCCAAGGTACAAGTGCTAACCAACTGCCTTGTTAGCAGACTCAGTAGAGAGGACAAGGAATGAATGGGCACAAACTTACCCCTCCTTCCATCAGGTGAGCAACCTAGGTCAATGCTGAGTGACAATGGGAGGTGACAGAGCTCACTCTGCTGCTGCCCATGCTGTATCCATTCTTGGGATGGGCAGAGGACTTCAGTCCCTGGGGCTGTGGTGGCTAAAAGAATGCTGGGACCACAATTGGGCTTGTAAGGTCAAACACGAATCCAGACATGGAGTAACTACAAATGGGGGCAGTACCCAAACCTGCATAAAACAGTAAATGGTGAAAAATACATTAAAATAAAACCAGTGAAGTAAACGCTGCAATAACCATCCAGACAGGCAAAATGGAGGCCACTCTGAAACCCTCCCCCCAGCTTTACCACTATAGGTTTCTGTGGATGTCAGACGAAAGCAATTTTCCATTGTCTCCCACTTAATATCACTCTGCTCTCATGGGCATGGGAGATCTTGTTTATAGAAGAACCCAGTCTCCTCCCATTTCTCAGCATGCCCCAGTCAGGGAAAGAGGCCCCTGGTATAATGACCATCTTTACAAGGACTGAATTTCCCAGCCTGCCTTGAACTACAGCTTAACTAGCAGTAGTCTGGGAACAAGTCCTGCCCCAAGCTCCAAGTAACAGTTCCCCCACCACAGGTGAGCTCCATGTGTGGGGTGACTCTTCTCCCTCAAACTCCCAGAGGAGCTGGATGTGAAGGCCACATCCAAGGATGACAGGTGGGAAATTCAAGGTACTTTTGTTGCTTGCAGCACACGGTGACTAGAGCAGCTCTTCAAGTCTTGACCATGACGAGGAGTGCTGACCCCTCGGATGATATGAGAAGAGGGGAGATAAGCCCCATCCTGGGTCTTAAAAGCACAGCTGAGGGAAACAGGAGCTGTTGACAAGCAGCATCACATTTGCCAAAGACCACCCTCTCCCTGTCAGCGAGGGCCTCCCAGTCAGCCCTCAGCAGCATAAACCTTCATTTTAAAAGGAGAGAACCAATTTGGAAGGAGGACGAGGTTGGCTCTTTCAACAGCTTTAAATGGATCCTGTTTAACAAACATGGTAACTACACCTTGGGTATTGCTTCTCTTCACTTCCCTAGAATGATAAGGAAGTTTTCTATTCAAATGCAATAAGTGTGAATTAAGCAGGGTATTTCAGAAACACGGACAACAAAGGCTTGGTGAAACCATCACATACAATATTACTGTTGAAGTTGAGTAAAGAGCAGTTCTGGAGGAAGGCAGACAGGGCTGCTTCCTCACATACCTCCCATTAAAAGCCTTTGGCTTGGGGCAGCCAACTGTTCACATGCACAAAAATCTGCATTTCACATGCAGGAAAAAAATAGGAGAGAGAAGGAACTTCAAAGCAGTGTTCCCTGGTTTTAGGCAACTCTGCCCAAATAGTCCAACTAAGTGAAAGGAAATTACATCAGCACTGACTGAACTTCATGTTGGCAGCAAGGACGTGTCACACAGGTGAAAGGAAGGGGCTTTGGCTGGACCTAGAGGGTTCATAGGTTTGATGGAAGGGGAGAGAATACTCACATCAGTGGATTTAGGTTCCATTGAAGCCACTGTGATAAGAAGCACTGGCTTTTAGATGAGATACAGAGCCCCAACCACCTGCAGCTGATGAAAGACAGCATAGTAATTTTTGCCAGCGCATCAGCCCAGGTTTCTCTGTGTGGCTGAATTCTGACTCGAGTAATTATCAGCTAACACCCTAAAGTTCCCCCTGTTGTTTCAGTTGGAGATGCTGTCCCGTTTTAATCCAATGAATGAGCAATAATGCCGGTGCAAAACGGCTGCCCCACTCTGGCCCACAAGTGGCTACATTTCAGCAATGGGTAGTTGAACTCCGTATATGGTGTATTACAGACTTATCTATATAGGTTTTCATACAGACTCACCACTGTAGCACTCCCCTCTTAGAAAGGAAGGGGGAGTGACATGGGGTCTTTTCCAACCCACAGGAGTGGCAACAAGGCCTCCTTACACTCAGGAGAGCAGAGGTCCCCTGTAGTCCCAAGAGAGGCAGGGATGGCAGTGCATGGCTTCTCTTTACTTACCCCAGCAGCCAGTGTTGATGGTGGGGATGCTCACTTTGCTCTTCGACTCTGGTCACACCAAGACCCTGGTAGTATTGGTGTCCCTGGGGCCCCACAGAACAGTTGGCCCCTGGAGGAATTCATAGTTAACACCCTATGGAGGTTCCTAGAGGAGTTCACATATCTCAGAGTAATTGTTTCGGGTTCTCTGTAGACTCAGGCAGACAGTGCACCAATTACGCCCAGTTCACATACACTTGTGAAAAGATGCCATGAGATCAACTAGTAAGCATGAGTAGGTAGGGCCTCTGTCTTATGACTCATCTTAAAATGGCACTTCCACCAACATAGCCCACTTATGGAGTTTTGGTGCTATCAGACAGTGTAAAGTGTGTGACCTACTGAACATTCCCTCATGTAGCACCTGGTCCCAGCACTGCTTAATTTACAAGATCCAATAATCTCACAGCCTGAGATAGGAGAAGATGCAGAGATAACAGGATAGCAGTCTGCACTGTATTTTAATGTGTGTGTCTCCTTATTACTGGGGAACATCTGACAACATCATGCCAATTTTCTGCAAAGTGCAAAACTGGTCCATGGATAAACGTGGGTTTGGGAATAACCAGGGACTGGTGCAGAGAGGTAGTTTGGTTGTACCATCCATCACTTCTACTACCAGGAGCTGTGGCTTTGATTATTAACTGGACCAGTCAGCTAGCTATTTAAATGATTCCCAAAAGTCATTAAGAGCCCAATCAGATATGCAGAGCCTGACTAGCATAGGAATGCAGAGAAGGAATTATTTGCATAAACTATACTTTAGAGGAAAAACTCTATATATTTCATGTTTCAGGCTACGAGGGTACCTGAATTTAATGGAGTATTTCAACAAGCAGAGCCTGAACAATGCTAGGCAGCACATTAAACATGGAATGGAGTAAAAAATAAAATGCCAAACAAATCAATACAGGGAGGAGGAAAAACACAGCCATCCCATAGTTGTCAGACTGCAGTTGGGTTCTCAGTGAGTGAATCCCATCTCAGCAGCCAGAGTCCCTGCTGAAGAAGTGTAGCCAAGAGACTTACTTTACATACCATAGTAATCTCCTGTCCTTATTCATAGCTTGCAAAGATGAGCTAATGAAACAAGTAAAGATGTGGATACACACAGCTATCAGAATGTGTCTGCACCCAGCAAGGCATATGGCAAGCTCTGCTCACATAGCCCTTTGATACACAACCATGCATATACTTAAAACACAAACATCTGCTTTAGCCCATATAGTGTGGGGAACAGAACTCTCAACTTTCTGCTCTAAAATCACTGACTCGTCCCTTAGTTATTATGAGTAAGACATCATATTATCTCTTTTGTACACTGCAACTAGAGAGTTAAGCAGGTCTGAGTCCATTCAGTAGAGCGCAGTGCTGTGTGCACATTCCCCAAAATGTTACATCATGACAGATCTGTCTTACTGGTGCATTTGTGGCAGTCACAGAGGGGTCTTGACTTGATGCCTTCCATGCAGTACTCCAGCTGTCTCATGAACAATACCATGTAAGATCCTGAGTCCTGGTATGGAATTTGATCCCACAACTACAATGTCTACCATCATGCAGGTTAGGTCATGGTGGATCAGGGGGTGGGATTATTTGAGGGGTCTCACCCAAGAATCTAACTCCCCCAACCCCTCTGCAGGTTCAAGTAGACCCGCAACAACTGAATTCTGACAAACTGTAAATCCCTCCCCAGGATCGCTGGAACAATTTGTACAGTGGGGGTGCAGACAGCTATTGCACCAAACTGTAAACCCTGTATATGATGGAAACCACTTCTAGCCAGGGGGTGCTGCTGTATCCCCAGCACCTCTAGTTCCAGCACCTATGCCCACAACTCAACCATGGTTTCCCCAAAAGTGGGCCAGGATTCACGACAACTAGAAATATGAGCTTAGTAACAGAATATGAAAGCAGGTGGACATGATCTCGTCATGCTTCGTGGAGATCTACACAGGACCTGCTGGGTTCAGAGGTGAGAGCTATCAGTTCAGTCACACTGACTTTATGGCCTTATGGTTAAGACAGATGACTAGGAGCCCTCCTAACCTGACTAGGAACCAGTAGCCAAGGTACCTTGGGGCTAGTCACTGAAGCTTTTTATGCCTCAGTTTCCCTGTTTGTAAAATGTGGAGAATGTATAAGTGATCTATTTCAAATGGGGGATGAGATTAGCTCGCTCATGTTTGTAAAGCACATGGAGATCCTCAGAGGGAACGTGGTATAAGGAGGGCAAAGTACTATTATTACTGGAAACTTGGCTCCGCCTGGGAAGTTATTTAATTAAAACAATAATGCCACTGGGCAAGTGTCTCATGAGCCAACTCTATACAGTATGTTTATATTCCTTTAAAAAGAACGATGCTTAAACTAGTGGCAAAATACTCCTCCTTTCCCAGCCCTCTGTGCAACCACACATCAGGCCGCACAGTAGTTTGCTGACAAATTGGTTCATGTTATAAAGACATCAAATTACTTTGCACTCCTTTCCCCTGGAAGAAGTGAAGCTCTTGCAATGAGTGATTGCAGGGTTTTAGAGGGGTGTGTGTGTGTGTGTGTGTGTGTGTGTGTGTGTGTGTCTGTGTGAGAGAGTGAGAGAGAGAGAGAGTGAGTGACTGACTTGTGGAAAGACAAGCCCCAGAGACCTATCAGCCAAGGCACAGATGGCTCTAGCCCCCGCTTCCTGGCAAGTTCAAATTGCTGCACTGACCTCTTCGCTATGCTCTCGTCAGTTTTTTTATGGCAGGTGACTATGGTGAGACCCCCCTGTGGGTCCTGCAAAGTGTTGTCTTCCTCTACCTGGAACTTTATCACCACACTGTGCTGCCAGGTACCATGAGAGAGAGGCACTGAAATGTACCCATGGTTCTGTATGGTCTGACATTCAAAGTGTAACAAATGGAGATGAAGGCACCCTCAGAAAACCATGTGCATAGGGTAGACAGGAAAGAAGGAGCCAGTGAGTGGCCTTTATTATAGAGGGGCTCAGACTGCAAATTCTGGATCAGACCTTGATTTCCAAGACCCCAGTATTAGTGAGTGTTTGGATCTGGGGTTTTGGCTCCATAAAAATGGAAACCACTCACAAAACTCAAATCTAGACCTAACCATTAGCTCCTATTTCCATTCTACTCTGCTCAAGTTTTTGTTGTGTGTCCGCCACTGAAATATCTGAGCAACTCCCAATAGTTAAACGTCATTCAAGGTGACCCATGTCAGTCAAATTTCCTCTCCACTCCACCCCATGGGGGAAATGAGGTACATGAGATTGTGTTTGTTCCTGAGGTGACAACAGATTATTAGCTGCTGTGTAGGAAAGCAAGGTCAATGGCGTGGGATTGACATTTGAACCTGAGGGTGGAGAGCTCTGTGATTGTTCTGAGCTCCTATGTAAGTAAATGATAAAGCCTCAAGAGAGTCCCATTCCTGCTCACAAAGCTCCATCTTGGAAGCAGACGGTCCCATTGTTCCCAGGTAACAGAGCTGCCACAGGCAGTCGAGGTTCTGGAGTGCAAGACAGCCCTATAGACATGCTGAGCCCAAACCACTGGGGCCTTAAAAATAAGGATAGAAACCTTAAATCTGACTCAGTGTTCAACAAGGAGACAGAGGAGTAAGCAGAGAACAGCAGTGATGTGCTCTTAGTAACTTGTGTTACTGATGGGGCACTGCTGCATTTTTTCCCCGAGGTGTGTGCTGTCAAGCCAAAGCCTCTCCCTCACACTAACCGAGGCTGGAGGTAATGAAAGTGTGTGACTGAGGTCATACTGTCACCGGATATGATGGGCCACAGTTGCCGTTCTTGCTGTCAGTGGCAGACTGACTGCTTTGCAGCTGATGCTGGGTGAGCATCCTTTTCCAAAGAGAATCCAGTTAGACTGACTGCAGGCTAACTTGACAACTATGGGCGCATACCTCCTGGATTGATGGAGATTTCAGCAGCATAGCAAGTCCTTCAAACTCTTTCCCCTCTACCTAAAACACAAAACCTCCATCTTGCTTGGATCTTACTTCAGCCAAAATTCTTTCCTTCCTGAGCTGGTTTCAGCCAGATCCTGTCATAGCTGAGTGACAGTGGTGTTTATGCTGGATATGAAGAATAAACTGAGTGCTGTCTGCATATTTTTGGCCTTTGAGCCCATGGGTTGCGCATTTTCCCCCACCAGCTGCATGCAGATATTGAACAACACAGGAGAGAAAACTGAACCCTCTAGAACGCCAAAGGTGAGAGCAGAAGAAAAGTTCCTCATCGCAACCTTCTGGGAATGGCCCCGGAGGAAGGATTAAACCCATTTCCCTTTACCCCTGCCACTTCTCTTACGCCAGACACTGGAACTGATGTTGCAATGCATGCATAGAGGACCAGCACTGACATTCAAGCTCATCATCATCATTTCCAAATGCACAGAGGTGTGAGGACGTTACAGGAGGGCTTTTGGTTTGGCCCACTTGCGCAATTCAGACCTGGATGATGGTGCAGACTTTGACCATCCCCCGTGTTTGGGGAGTTTTGAATCTGGAGTTTGGTTTCAGCCTCTCATCATTAAAGGACTACGGTTTTCAGAGATGTGTCTGCTGGTTCAACACACCGAAAAGCACTGTGGGCCTTCTTGCTTCAAGTGCCACAAGTTTGGATCCTGAAAGAGACTTGCTTAAGACTGATGCCCTGAGCTTCCTAACTGCCCGTTTCCCAGGTGGTCAACAGTGACACTGCACACACCAACCCCTAGGAACAAATATTAAGGTTTGACCCAGCAAAGCATGTAACCCTGTGCTTGATGTCAAACTCATGTGCTTTGCTGGATCGTGGCATTTGTGGGCAACAGCTGTTTGGGAGTTCGCAATTGTCCCTTGCCTGTTCCTCTTGGGATAAAGGGGGTGTAATTCCTTCCCAGGAGGTGACTCCAGAAACCTAGGGGTAGAAGAATAATCAAGAGAGGATATTTCCTCCCAAAGCAGTTATCAATCAGTACATGATCATTCATAAATAATATATTCTGAACAGGTCAGATTTTAATATACTGGATCCAAACAGCTTTTTTAAAGCCCCTCCAGCCTCTGTGAGCTTCAACAAGCCCAGCAAAGCTCTTTAGTGATCGTAACAAATGTGTCAGGCTCTACCCTGCTATTGACTCGCTTTCGGAAACGTAAGTTAAGCTTTAAATCTATATTTTATACATAATCAAGCAGCCAAATCAGCCTTTTGATATAGAACCCAAAACAGCCACCGTGTCTTTATCTTGGAAAGCAGCAGGGCCAACAAAGCGACCGCCAGGGAAGTGACAGTTCTTCTTTATTATCCTCCCTGGTAGCGCCCATCTCCTCATCTCCCCTATCAAAATTTCTGGGCCTTTTTGATAAATCATTTGAGAGAGCGCTCTGCAGGAAGTGCAGGAAGGTTACAGATTGAGCAATCACCCCTTGAACCCCTCCTTAAAAGGTGCACTGGAGAAAGCATCTGAAAACAGAGCACATGTTCCAGTCCTGCATGTGCAATACTAAAGGGACACTATCGGGTTAAATATCACATGAAAAATTCCCTTCCCCTGGTGACTAACAATATCTCAGACCATTAGAACTGAAAGGGGTTGTTAGAGATCTCATTGACTTTGCACCATTTATCCTGCTTGCTCCCCTCTCTCCCTTACCCCCCTCCTTCCCACTTCACTCTTCTCCAGACAATAAAGCTAAACTGGTCTGTTCCTAGTCACTTTCACTTTAGGACTCTTGTACGCTAGCACACTTTTTAGTGAGGATTTTTTAAATAAAGGTGCCATGTTTAAATAAACCTTTCCACAGAAGAGTCTCTCCTACTGATGTTCACCAACCACTCACTCTCTCCCACGTCCCCGTCAAATGTTTGTTCTATGTCTTGTTTTGCTTTTGTCTTTATAAATCCGAGTGTAAGATCTCTGGAGGTGCAAATATGTCTAACCATAAATGCAAAGCAAAAGTAAAGGCACAGTCGTCTCAGCCCATTATAGAGTTTGGGATCCAGATCTGTGCTTCTCCAAAATATAGAGAGGTTTAATTTTGGGGTTTCGGCTTGGATCCATCTTATAGCCAGCTACAGAAATAAAGAAAATGATATCAAAACTAATTAAAGGTAAAACAGATTTATGTTTAACTTTCACCATTTATCCTGGTATGAATGCCCCACAAATCAATGCATTTTTCTCTGGTATGAATATCCCACAAATCAACAATAGACAGGAAATTTAAAGTTGAGGATGGCACCTCCATCCATAATTCACGCTGTCATGGAGGAATGGGAGGAAAAGACCGAAAGGGCATATTCTAAGTATTTGGAAAAATTGGGGCAGAAAGGGTGATGCTAAAATTTTTGCCATAGGCTCTGGTCACCTTATCCTACATGGACTCTGGCTATGTTACAGACCAACACCTCACTATGCTCACTCTCAGTGGACTTTAGACTAGCTCCTAGCTCTCTCTTTATTCCAGGGTACTGGAAAACAGATCAGCAGGAAGACAAAGGTTTTTATGTTTATCTGCTGCTTCTTATGCCAGTCTCCCATTACTGCAAGTTGCTTCCAAGCCATATGGTTGTCACTTTGGAAACTTTTTACATTAAAGATCTGATCTCAATGTCACAATCACTGGGTACCAGAAACAATGTCATAAGACTGTCACGTCCCCATCTCTGTATCACAATGTCATGATGAGAGCACATGAGAGAAGCTAGTCAGGGGTGACCTAATTAATTATCACAAGGTTTCATTCAGAAAAGCCCTGTTACACTGACTGCAAGGAGTTTAACCTGGTTTCTCCACTTAAGTTAATTCACAAAAATGTAACAGCTTCACCGCCATGCTTGCCCCAAGCAATTCCCCAAACTTTATATTCAGAAAGAGCAGGGTTTGTTTTGTTATTTTTTAAAAACATGTCTCTTGGTTCTGTCTGGGAGTTGAAGAGGAAATATCATGCAGAAGGATAATCTGGCTGAGTGGAAATAGCTAAAGCACTTGCACAATAGACTGTTCTGCTGAGATTTCTCCAATTTGGATAAATTCCAAAAGAGATAAAGACCTGGTCAGTATGAGAGTAGGAAGCTGAAGACTGAGGCCAACATTTTTCTATTTCAGTTTTTGGGTCCCCAACTCTCATTTTCAGAGGGCAGGTATAATATAGCAATTTTTTTTGGGGGGGCAAATCAGGCCTCTTTACAATGTCTCAAGTAGGGCCCACAAAAATCACAGCCTAGAGAGAGAGAGAGAGCATTTACAGAACACATTTGGTCATAACTCCTATTTCCATAGCCCTGCTATTTCAGCTCGGGGTACCTCTGCACAGCTCAGCCAGTGCATCTCAGTCCTGACTCCACAGCACATTCTACTCTTCCAGCCCCCAGATTCTCCCTCGCTGTACCGATACTATTCCAGGCCACATAGAGTCATGAAAAAAAGGCCACCAGTTGTCCTGAATGGTGCCCTGGTTTTGTGATGTGCCCAGCAGGTACAATTAGCATATGAGACCGTGAAACTCTCTTCAGCAGAGATTAAACAAAATAAAGATTTGACCCCCTGGGCCATGCCTCCTGACCATGAAAACAGAGGCCATCAGAAGAAAAGAAACTAGAACTAAAGGACACCTATTTGGTCTTGTTCACCCCTGGCCACTACAGGATTGTCCTGCACAGTGCTTCACCCAGATCAGTCTATAATAGTATTTGTGCACCAGGCACATCACCACATTTTGTCCATCATTTACCCCTCCGGTGTGCATTGTTAAAAATCACAAAGGCTGGTTAATTAGCCTCTCGTGTCCCTCTTCGTAACCCATTGCCTGTCTGATAGCAAGGAAGGCCAACTACACACACACGCACGTCCTCCCCTCTGCAAAAATAACAGAGAGGTTCCTCCTATGCAATTATAGCTGGGTGCCCCCTAATTCTGATCTCGAGCATTTAATGCTCTCTCTCTAGGGTCTACACAATACTGCTCTAATTTTGCCAGAGGCCTTTGTATCAAAGGCCTGAGTTGTGTGAAAGGTGATTTAGCAGAGATGGAGTTGGTGATTATTTTCAAAGGAACTGCTGCGGCCCCACCACGAGGGACACTGCAGCGCCTAGATAGGGGGCCCTTATCATAGTTTCTATTCTCAGATAAGATTATGTTTCCTTTTTTCATCCTCCTTCCTGAATCTTCTTGATAATAATTGGGGGCCAGTTTAACCAAGGAGGTTGAAATAACCAAAAGGGTTATGAAGGTGGTGGTGGGGTGGACAAGGAAGGGGGCCAGAAAAATGGGGAAGGGTTGGGGGTGGGGAGGAAGCTTACTGGTCTGGAAAGTTGGGTCAGAGTAACTAAAACGGAAATCAAGCTAGCAGAAACAGGGTTATTTTGATGGGAACAGCTGTTAAACTGCAACCAAACGAAAAGCACATGCAGCCAATGTTCTTGTGGTCAATCGTCAACAACAAAAACAAAGCAAATTGTTCACATGCCTGGGCCGCGGCCTAACCAAATTAGAGCGAAAACTGGACAAGGAGAAGGTGACATTCCACCTCACAACAATGGGCTAGCCCTTTTGTGAACCTGTCCTTTCTTTTTTATTATTATTATTTTATTTTTTTAAACAAAAATCATTTCTATGAGATAAGCAATATCAAATTAGGTGAGGGAGTGGATTTGGTGGCAGGGAGACTCCATTATGGGTTTAGTTGATTTGGATAAGACATCAAACTAAGAAGAAACAGGAGGTGTGAGAGGCAGAGAAATCATCACTCACAGAGGCAGGCCTGAACTGGGAAGCTCAGATCTAGGATCATGGGAGCAGTGGATTCAGCTTGGTGCTCCAGTTGAGCCGTTCATTAATGCCCACTACATGTATAATTTCTATGTGGCCATATTATACCATACCCAGTAACGTGTGCCACCATGGCCTGCAATTGCCTCAGCTTTCATAAACTAATCAGGATCAAACTTGATCAGTATTTGGATGGGAAACTCTCAAAGAAAACCCAGTCTTGGCTATGCCACAGGCAGTACTCTTTCTTCAGAGTCAGCACTGCACCAGTGCCCCAAACATTGTGTTAGAGAATGCTGGGCTTTTTGTGTGTGGGCGGGAAAACCAGATTTCAGACAGGATGTAAATCCAAGGTCTTGGTCATCTGTTGTCATTAAAGATCTCACTACATCTCTCTCAAGAGCAGGGGTCCTAATCCCAAGAACCTAGTCAAATTCAGCCTTGTGTAAGCAAGAGTCCACCTCTCTACAATTACCTCATGGACCTCACTTCCCCTCAGACAACCTCACTGTGTAGGGCCACTGTTGCTAACACTCCCACATGCCACCCCAGAGCTGGCTGCATGAGTGATCCCTATATATCCCAGGCCACTGTACAGCATTTGGGGATCCTTTCTGCTGAAAGGCACCACGTAAATCTAGTCTTTAGAACAATACGGAAATCTCACCAGGGGTGCCCTTCTCCAGCAACGGTTTGTAAAACAGGGGGACGAAACCCTGCCCACCCCAAGCTTCTCCTTCACTGCTCTGGCCTTGGCCCAGGGCAGCTCTCTGGCCTGTGGCAGCCCCCACTGAAATTTAGCATAGAGGATTATGGGGGCTAGAACGGAGGCCTGTACTTCCATGGCCAAAACACAGCACACACTGGGAATCCTCAACCTCACTACTGGGGCGGGGGGGGGGGAATCAGCTCACTCACATGGACAACGCAGTGTGAGTGCATTGTCTGCGAGAGTCCCCAGACCAAGGAAGGTTGCTGCCTAAATCACAGGTAAACCCTCACCTCTCTTCTACAATATATGCTCAAAAGAAATGGCTTGTGACATGAGTGGGCTGGAGCTGAGGGTGGATTATGAATGTTTGTCAGGCTACTTTTGGCCACTGTTGCTCAAGTCCTCATTTTCTGCTTAGCCTCTCGAGATCGAGCCAGAGCAGTGAAATGGTGACCCACCTCCTTCACAGAGAGACAGTCCACACAGAGCCACCAGAGAAGAACTCGTGCCCTCCAAGGGACCAGCGCGTGGAGTTCAAAGCCAGGCCTGTCTGACTGGAAGGCAGCGGACGGCAGCGGACGGCAACTTAGCACAGAGCTCTTGGTAATAAAATCTATTTGAAGACTCTCAGTGAAAAGTGTGTTCCTAATAAAGGATAACATTTCATGGTCATTATGCGATACACTTAACTTTAAAAGGAACAAAAATGCTGAGAAAGTCATTTTCTGAAAAGGGCTCTCAGATTTCATTACTGTGGGTCAAGAGCCTGGGGAGAAGAATTAAAGAAAAACACGAACTTGTGCACAAATTAATTAAAGATATTTCCACTAATAAATTGTCCCTGTATCCCAAGGCAGAGCCTTCAGTTTTCGAAATGTGGTAATATTCAAGTTGTGGTTTTCTCCACCAGGCGAACAGTTCAGCAACATTTAAAATCAAATGAACACAGCCTTGTGATTCAGGGTTTGGGGGTTTACTTCCCCCCTTCTTCAGCCCATAGAAAAATTCTGGTATTTGAACATATTTCTAATAAAGACAGACAGACAAATGCCCCGTTTACCCCCGAGAGAATGAAACTGTTATGACCTTTTCTCTCTCCCCCCACCTCGATGCAGTCTGTTTCTCCAAGCAAGTTCTCTTTCCCTCCATTCCCACCAAAAATGTGAAAGATTCAGTTCCCTTGTGATGCAAGGATAGTGCCAATTGCTGTAACGTGAGTCAATCTGCACTACAAGTCTGGGGGGAGGGAGGGGAGAGCAGGAACAAACAAAGGAAAGAAAATCGAATTATTGAAAGCAGCATTGCTAGGACTGGGCGGTGGGACAGAGACAGTCATATGCCGAGGGCCCCTGTTTAGGAAGGGACAGCTGAGCGCAGAGGAAGTGCACTTTAATAGTTAGAAAAGAAGGACTCCTAGTCAGAACATCTAGGTCTCGTTCCCCGTCCTGTCATTAACTTGCTGCGTGACTTTGGGAAAGTCCATGTCAATTCTTTGTACCACACTGGCCCCATTTATTAACTCGGGATAATGTTTACCCCACCTCATGGGGACTGACCCTAAAGCACTTTGAGATCCTCTGCTGAAGAGCAAGCATGATGGATATGTGGGACTGTGATTAGAAGCTGAGTTCTTTTGCTTTGCTCATTTGTTTCTATAAAGAGGTGGGGCTGGATGGCTCAGGGGATTGGTACCTGGCTACAGAGCTTTCTAGCTATAGATCACAGGTTCAGAGGAAATGAGAGTTGTTGCTACCATCGGTGGCTGTTTGGTGGCTTGTGAGAGGAGTGAAGAGGGGCTCAAGTGGGCCACGGAGACTGAAACACTCTCTTATCCCGCAAAGACGACCCCCTTCCTGGTTGTTGGGGGATGGTCAAAGTTTGCGCTGCCACTGCCCATGCTGTACCTGTTCTGTGGCCATCTAGAAACATTCCATTTCCAGGGCTGTCACTCCAGTGTCTTTCGCCAGGAGGAAAGTCACAGAGTACATGCAGATATTTAAAGGGCCTGTTTCAGTTTGGTATGTATTGACCTGATCCCATTTGGCCATCAGTGGTTCTCACACTGATGAGAGGCTGAAAAGGAAGGAAACTGCTTCAAGCAGTTCTTTTCCTTTATTTTTTTACCCCCTCCCCCCACTTAAATTTCACAGGCACCTGAATCTGATCATGGCTTCCTCCGTCCAGTGTAAAGTTTAGTCTGAGAAAGCGCGCATACCACAATGAGTTGGGATAATATTAATGTATAGTATTCGAAGCCCCAGGGCCTGTATATTTCATTAATTTCCTCCCCATTAAAGTAAAATGAGGATATCCTGTAGAGAATTGCAGTGAACCATTCAGACTGCAAAACTCGTCCTGACCCTGCTAAGAAAAACAGACAGAAGGAGAAGGAGCAGCTGATCACAATATACAGACACCCAAATGAAATACACTAGCTCACCTCCCTTTGCACTAGTACTACTGTGCAAATATTTAGCTTAACAGGATGTGAAGAGATGGACAGCGAGCATTACAAAAATCAGTTGTTTTTTTATGTGAAACATTTCCCATAAATTCTTTGCAGAGTGGTAACCTTGGGTGAACTTCCACTCCAGGATCGAGTAGCCAAGAGGTTTGAGTTGCACACGAGTCATTCACATGGCTGCCTCTCTCTTTATGTTTGGGGCAAATATGCCAGCCAGCCAGCTCCATCTCAACTCAACCAACCTTACATGGCTTGGGTCCCAAGAGATTGCCTTTCTCCACTCATGGTCCATCATGGTGTATGATGTCTGCCAGGACACTCTAGGGAATAATCAATTGATTTAACTGCTAGAAATCTCACAAAAGGCCAGTCACTTCTGGAATTTGCTTCCCTTGATGGTCTAGCAGAATCCAGGGACTTTAAAGTGCGGTGCTGTGGCCTTCACAACATTTCTGTAGGCCTCCCACTTCTTTTCTGCCCCAGCAGTCAAACAGTTTGTCCATGGCCTCATATCTCACTAGACCACTGCAACTTTCTCCTCCTTGTATGTCACCATGTACTCAAGTCACCCTCCCTCTCCCAGCCCTTGCTCCTAACTTTGGAGTCAATCCACTGGGTTCACATTGTCCTGCACATCAAGTTCAAATCAAACACCTTCTTTATGCTTCCCAGGCCCTTCATCATGCGGCTCCTGCCTGCACCTCAGATTTGGTCTCTCTGCATTACCCCCTACCCACCCTCCCTTCTCTGGCAGTGATATCAGCTTTGATCCCCTACATCTCTTCCTCTCACAGAAGAGGGGATCTCTGCGCCCCTTGTATTTGATGCACGCAGCCCTGAACCTGTCCTCCAAGATCTCTCCCTTCTCACATTCAAACCATAGAATCATAGAATCATAGAATATCAGGGTTGGAAGGGACCCCAGAAGGTCATCTAGTCCAACCCCCTGCTCAAAGCAGGACCAAGTCCCAGTTAAATCATCCCAGCCAGGGCTTTGTCAAGCCTGACCTTAAAAACCTCTAAGGAAGGAGATTCTACCACCTCCCTAGGTAACGCATTCCAGTGTTTCACCACCCTCTTAGTGAAAAAGTTTTTCCTAATATCCAATCTAAACCTCCCCCATTGCAACTTGAGACCATTACTCCTCGTTCTGTCATCTGCTACCATTGAGAACAGTCTAGAGCCATCCTCTTTGAAACCCCCTTTCAGGTAGTTGAAAGCAGCTATCAAATCCCCCCTCATTCTTCTCTTCTGCAGACTAAACAATCCCAGCTCCCTCAGCCTCTCCTCATAAGTCATGTGCTCTAGACCCCTAATCATTTTTGTTGCCCTTCGTTGTACTCTTTCCAATTTATCCACATCCTTCCTGTAGTGTGGGGCCCAAAACTGGACACAGTACTCCAGATGAGGCCTCACCAGTGTCGAATAGAGGGGAACGATCACGTCCCTCGATCTGCTCGCTATGCCCCTACTTATACAACCCAAAATGCCATTGGCCTTCTTGGCAACAAGGGCACACTGCTGACTCATATCCAGCTTCTCGTCCACTGTCACCCCTAGGTCCTTTTCCGCAGAACTGCTGCCGAGCCATTCGGTCCCTAGTCTGTAGCGGTGCATTGGATTCTTCCATCCTAAGTGCAGGACCCTGCATTTATCCTTATTGAACCTCATTAGATTTCTTTTGGCCCAATCCTCCAATTTGTCTAGGTCCTTCTGTATCCTATCCCTCTCCTCCAGCGTATCTACCACTCCTCCCAGTTTAGTATCATCCGCAAATTTGCTGAGAGTGCAATCCACACCATCCTCCAGATCATTTATGAAGATATTGAACAAAACGGGCCCCAGGACCGACCCCTGGGGCACTCCACTTGACACCGGCTGCCAACTAGACATGGAGCCATTGATCACTACCCGTTGAGCCCGACAATCTAGCCAGCTTTCTACCCACCTTATAGTGCATTCATCCAGCCCATACTTCCTTAACTTGCTGACAAGAATGCTGTGGGAGACCGTGTCAAAAGCTTTGCTAAAGTCAAGAAACAATACATCCACTGCTTTCCCTTCATCCACAGAACCAATAATCTCATCATAAAAGGCGATTAGATTAGTCAGGCATGACCTTCCCTTGGTGAATCCATGCTGACTGTTCCTGATCACTTTCCTCTCCTCTAAGTGCTTCAGGATTGATTCTTTGAGGACCTGCTCCATGATTTTTCCAGGGACTGAGGTGAGGCTGACCGGCCTGTAGTTCCCAGGATCCTCCTTCTTCCCTTTTTTAAAGATGGGCACTACATTAGCCTTTTTCCAGTCATCCGGGACTTCCCCCGTTCGCCACGAGTTTTCAAAGATAATGGCCAAGGGCTCTGCAATCACAGCCGCCAATTCCTTCAGCACTCTCGGATGCAATTCGTCCGGCCCCATGGACTTGTGCACGTCCAGCTTTTCTAAATAGTCCCTAACCACCTCTATCTCTACAGAGGGCTGGCCATCTCTTCCCCATTTTGTGTTGCCCAGCACAGCAGTCTGGGAGCTGACCTTGTTAGTGAAAACAGAGGCAAAAAAAGCATTGAGTACATTAGCTTTTTCCACATCCTCTGTCACTAGCTTGCCTCCCTCATTCAGTAAGGGGCCCACATTTTCCTTGGCTTTCTTCTTGTTGCCAACATACCTGAAGAAACCCTTCTTGTTACTCTTGACATCTCTTGCTAGCTGCAGCTCCAGGTGCGATTTGGCCCTCCTGATATCTTTCCTACATGCCCGAGCAATATTTTTATACTCTTCCCTGGTCATATGTCCAACCTTCCACTTCTTGTAAGCTTCTTTTTTATGTTTAAGATCCGCTAGGATTTCACCATTAAGCCAAGCTGGTCGCCTGCCATATTTACTATTCTTTCGACTCATCGGGATGGTTTGTCCCTGTAACCTCAACAGGGATTCCTTGAAATACAGCCAGCTCTCCTGGACTCCCTTCCCTTTCATGTTAGTCCCCCAGGGGATCCTGGCCATCTGTTCCCTGAGGGAGTCAAAGTCTGCTTTCCTGAAGTCCAGGGTCCGTATCCTGCTGCTTACCTTTCTTCCCTGCGTCAGGATCCTGAACTCAACCAACTCATGGTCACTGCCTCCCAGATTCCCATCCACTTTTGCTTCCCCCACTAATTCTACCCGGTTTGTGAGCAGCAGGTCAAGAAAAGCGCTCCCCCTAGTTGGCTCCCCTAGCACTTGCACCAGGAAATTGTCCCCTACGCTTTCCAAAAACTTCCTGGATTGTCTATGCACCGCTGTATTGCTCTCCCAGCAGATATCAGGAAAATTAAAGTCACCCATGAGAATCAGGGCATGCGATCTAGTAGCTTCCGTGAGTTGCCGGAAGAAAGCCTCATCCACCTCATCCCCCTGGTCCGGTGGTCTATAGCAGACTCCCACCATGACATCACTCTTGTTGCACACACTTCTAAACTTAATCCAGAGACACTCAGGTTTTTCCACAGTTTCGTACCGGAGCTCTGAGCAGTCATACTGCTCCCTTACATACAGTGCTACTCCCCCACCTTTTCTGCCCTGCCTGTCCTTCCTGAACAGTTTATAACCATCCATGACTGTACTCCAGTCATGTGAGTTATCCCACCAAGTCTCTGTTATTCCAATCACGTCATAATTCCTTGACATCACCAGGACCTCCAGTTCTCCCTGCTTGTTTCCAAGGCTTTGTGCATTTGTATATAAGCACTTGAGATAACCTGTTGATCGCCCCTCATTCCCAGTATGAGGCAGGAGCCCTCCCCTCACAGACCTTCCTGCCTGTGCTTCCTCCCGGTATCCCGCTTTCCCACTTACCTCAGGGCTTTGGTCTCCTTCCCCCGGTGAACCTAGTTTAAAGCCCTCCTCACTAGGTTAGCCAGCCTGCTGGCAAAGATGTTCTTCCCTCTCTTCGTAAGATGGAGCCCGTCTCTGCCCAGCACTCCTCCTTCATGGAACACCATCCCATGGTCAAAGAATCCAAAGCCTTCTCTCCGACACCACCTGCGTAGCCATTCGTTGACCTCCACGATTCGACGGTCCCTACCCAGGCCTTTTCCTTCCACGGGGAGGATGGACGAGAACACCACTTGCGCCTCCAACTCCTTTATCCTTCTTCCCAGAGCCACGTAGTCCACAGTGATCCGCTCAAGGTCATTCTTGGCAGTATCATTGGTGCCCACGTGGAGAAGCAGGAAGGGGTAGCGATCCGAGGGCTTGATGAGTCTCGGCAGTCTCTCCGTCACATCACGAATCTTAGCCCCTGGCAAGCAGCAGACTTCTCGGTTTTCCCGGTCAGGGCGGCAGATAGATGACTCAGTCCCCCGGAGGAGGAACCCCTCCTATAAAACTAATTTCTGCCATTTGGCTGCCCAGAAGGGGTGGGTAATTAAAGCTAATAGAATCACCAAGATGTGCGCACACCTTACTGAATAACCAGGTGGCCATCTTATCATCCCCTTCCACAGCTCTGGCCTATGTGACCTGAATTGGTGCCAGGCAAACTTTACAAGCTAATCCAAGGGTTCCTCCCTACAAAATCCATTCAGCTGGAGCCCTCCCCAACCAGTCCATCCATGAACTTTTTAGAGTCACAGCTTGATGGGGCTCCCTTTGAATCCTGCGTCCCTTGATTTTGCAGCCTCAGCTGACCCTGGCTCAAGTGCAGCTTCCCTATTGCTCCAGGGTGCTCAGCGTGCACCAGAAAGAGAGGGACTGAAAAGATTTAAAAGGGGTCCCACGTCTGCCAAACTGTGAACAACACAGCAAAACATCATTGCAAAATTCAGGTAAGCTGCCTGCAGCCCTGCCTCCTTCTGCCTCTACTGGGGCTACAGTAAATCATTTCAGACAACTGTTGCCTACCTTGCTCTGCTAGTTTTTCCATTCTATTTGCCCTACATTCTTGAAGTCCCATTTGATGTTTTCCAGGGCAAGGCAGGGGAAAGGGCAGAGAGCCTGGGAGTTATTCTTGCCTGGTGCCACTGCCAGCAAATCAGCCATAGCCGGAAACTGTGGACCCAGGCTGAAAAGGGCTAAAAAGCCCTTCCAAGGCGTCTCTGTGGCTAATTGCTTATTTGCATGACAATGTGTTTGTTGGGAGAAGCATGACAGCTGGATGGGTCTAACCTGTCACGTGACCCAAGAGCCACATGCTAAAAACAGCCGAGAATCAATTTTCTCCCTAGGTGGTCACCACCAGAACTGCCTTAGTGGAGACCCAACTTTGATCCTCAGAAGTAACTGTCACTTGCTTCTGAGTCAGCAGGAGAAAAGGGTACTGGGGAGGCTGGCAGCATGTCCAACCTCTGGAAATAAGGGGCAGCTCAGATAGCTCTGCACTGGTCCCCTTCGCGCTGTTAACTGACCTGCACAGCCAGACTCCAGAGGGGACCCCACCCTCAGTTGCAAGCATAGCAGCTGTGTGATGCGAGGTAAGTGGGAGAAGAAAATGGGAAATACCCAGCTGGACTGTGGAGGTCTCCTCCACCCCAGGTATGGGAGAATATTTATTCACTGCTTTGGCATCAGCAGGTCTACAGAGGCAGTGAGTGACACACCAGAGCAGTGACAGGTTTCAGAGTAGCAGCCGTGTTAGTCTGTATTCGCAAAAAGAAAACGAGTACTTGTGGCACCTTAGAGACTAACAAATTTATTAGAGCATAAGCTTTCGTGAGCTACAGCTCACTTCATCGGATGCACCAGAGCAGTGGTTACTGCTGAAAATATTAGGACCGTGGTATCTGCTCAGTGAGATGGCAGCCAAGGAGGATCACACAAATTATAGCCTTACAAGCCTAAACAGGATGAGTGCTAGTTAAATCATTCCTTAGCGTACAAACCCTTTGGGATAAAATCACAACTGACCTGGATCTGATGATCAAAACAGTTCAGTTAACTGCCCCCCAGAACCCTGAACTGAATCCCTGAGACTTCACCCCCAAATCAAGCCCCCAGCCTTAACCCCAAAACTCTGACTGACCCTCCTCCCACCCCAAAGCTTCACCTGGACCTTGACCCATTACTTTTTTATTTGTTTGAGGGTCAAAAATTACTCAGTTTAAATACAACAAAATTCCCCCATTGTCACAGCTACCGCTGAGCTTCCTGGCTTCAGTTTCTATTTCTTATTCCTCCCTAGCCTACTCCCTACCCTTTCCCTGCTTTCAGCTTCATGCTTCCCTTAGTCTGGACCCCCCCCCCCCCGCTTTCTCCTTGGGCCAGACACTCCCTACCTCACATATACACACTTAATTCACACCGCCCACCCGTTTAAAACTAGAGACGGGCCTGAACTGTGAAGTTCCGATCCAGACTTCCCAACATTTCAGTGGATTCGGGACTGGGCATGTGTCTTTGCTTTAAATGCCCCAATTGCAAGAGGAATATGACCTCTGAGCATTACAGTAATATATATGATCATTAATTATGAAAGGCTCTCGGTATATGCCAACATTCACATTTGCACCGCTTAGATTGGAGCATGGCCGTCATCCTCATATTCACCTGTAAACTACCTAGCACTCATTTGGGACTATCTAAATAATATTTTCTCTGGCTGCATAGATCTTTGCCTCCAGCCAACTCTGGGTTGGGGAGGGGGTCAGGACATGCTTGTGATATGAGACACCTTAGATACAACTGTCTGATGCTGCTAAAATTTCTCAATAAAAAACAGCCCTCAGCTCTTGATTTGAAAAAGGGGGAGGGAAGAAGGTGTGTGGGGGAAATTGTCTTAATTAAAATTCTCCCTTTCATCCCAGTAATTACATTCAAACAGGCGACAGCAGCATCGCCGCTTGTTACTGCGTCAAAAAAAATAATAATTTGATTTGATCGCCAGGACATCGTGTTGCATAGAAAATAAATTTAAAAAAAATAACCTGCCAGCAATTAAAAAAATGTAATTATTTCTGAAACGCTGCAAAGAAGGGAAAAAACAGAGAGAGAGAGGACGACAAGGAAGGGGACCCACTGGCAGAGAATGTGCGACTAAGGATGGAAATACCTGTAAGCCAGTGGAGATCTAGCAGCTATCAGTTCTGGCTGCATTCCATATCCATTAGCTACAGGAGGCTGCTTGGGTTTTGGGAAAGGAGAGTGTTAGCTCTGACAGCCGGTGAAAAGCTGATGAAAATGTACCAAAGGGGCAGTCACGGAGCTGCCATTTGATAAAGGGGCGGGGAGGGCGGGTGGGGGGGGAACAGAGAGGAAACGGAGAGAGAAAAAAGCCAGGAGTAAATCAGTCTAATTAATGGCTTTGCTCATTTATCGGGGGCAAATGCTAATTATTCTTTTTAATCACTTTTCTGCCACAGTTGCTCACACTCTCTCTCTCTCTTTTCTTTTTTTAATCCAGCTCTGTTTAGCGTGAGGGGCTGGTGGAAAAGGAATTGAAGCTCCAGGCCTATAAATAAGAAAACTACAGAGAGAGAATGAAAGACAGTGAGTGAGAGAGAGAGAGAGAGAGAGAGAGAAAGCGCTCCATTGAATACAAACAGGTTTCTCCCCACTATGTGTCTCAGCAGTAACGGCAGTGCAAGGGGTAAGGACTTCAACTGACTCCTTGACCCTACCCCCATATGCTGTCTGCACGCAGGGAAAACATTGCACAGTGTCACCTGTAGGGGGAGAGAGCAGGGGAAGTGTTCACCCCTGCAAAGCAGAGGCCCAAACCCTTTGTCAGGAGCAGATCTAAGCAAACGCTGCTAGACAGTGCTTGAGAGAACTTCCCTTCGAACTCCAAACTGCTGCTCTAGTCGACAAGGTTTATGCCCCTTGTTATTCACTATCGTTTGCATGAATGGGCTTCTGTTGAAGCAAATGTTTAGAGAATGGCTGCTCTTTCCAGGAAAATCCAGATTTACATGCATACAAGAGCTTCTGTGTGTGGACATGAGTGTTTATCATTTCCCTGTTTAAAAGGCTCAGGCCAAGAGTGTCAAAAACAACGAGTTTGGATGCCCATCTGAAAACACCTTAAAAGGGCCTGATTTTCAGAAAGAGGGCACCCAGCCCTTTCTTAGGTTCCTTTATGTTGGGTACCCAAAATCATAATTACTCCTGAAAATCCTGTCCTCATTCACCAAGTGGGGAGCAAAAAATGTACCAAATGACTTTGGTGACCAAGGAGACAATGAACAGAAGGACTGAACAATCCACAGACAGCCCCATAGACTCTCAGTGATTCAACAAAAGCAAGCTAAGCAAGTCTTAATGAAGAACAAATCCACATGCAGAAATCAAGGTCAATTTGCAAAATAATCACCAATAGAAAAAAGGGCTCAGTTCATGACAGATATTATTTGTAGCAAGTAATTTGAACAGCATTAGTCAGGAGAAAGAGACAGACTGGAAAGAACTGCCCAAGCTATGTAGAAGCTAATGTTATTATTACAGATTGGACAGAACTGGTTTGGGGAGTGGGGTACAAACCAAGCTGCTCTAAAACAAAACCCATAACAGCATGTGAAGTCCAATGTTGCCCTCTTCCTGGGGTTTGGTTTAATTTAAGAAAGAAAAAAACAGTAAGGTAACAAGGGTTCATTCTTCAGGGCTGCTCAGCCCACATCCTAGATCTTCTCTCAGTAGAGAGCCCTTGTACTTGGGTGAGATAATAAGTCTCCGACCTCAGAGAGTCAGCAGAACCTATTTAACCCTTTCCCACCAGGCTAAACACCTGTTACCAAGGTGAAGTGTTTCAGGCAACTATGAATCCTTTTACTGGGTATTCTGGTTGCACAGCAGCATTTTTAGGTCACAGATTAAAGGTCTCACATAAGAATGTAATTGAACAATCCAGTTACTGCACAATAAATCCCCTGAACATTAGAAGTGTGTCCATAATAGCTGCTAAACTTTAGTAAATGAGCCCTTAATCATTCATTGGTAATTAATTAATAAATAGTTGCAGCTAGATAACTGTCTGAAGAAATCTCAAAAGCTATATTATATTAATTAAATACAGAAGTCTGAATTACACAACTTCTCACCAAACACATTCAGATTTTTAAATGTATTTTGTTTCAGCTTCAAGTTCACTTTCTGCAACATTCCAGTGACAGACTCACTGGTGAAAGTGTTCAAGGAAAGCATGTTTCAGAGTAGCAAGTAATTGCAGGAACTGGATTTGTAATTTGCACACTCACGTGCTTCCACACTCATCCAGTGTAGGAACAGAAAGACCGAGGAAGGCGAACCCCCCCGGATCTCCGCCAATCTGACCTGGGGGAAAATTCCTTCCTAACCCCAAATATGGTGATCAGTTAGACCCTGAGCATGTTAGTGCGACCCAGGGACCTGGGAAAGAACTCACTGTAGTAACTCAGAGCCCTCTCCATGTAGTGTCTCATCTCCGGCTGTTGGCAAGATTTGCTGCACCTACACGAGCTCCCCTGCACTGTGCTCCCTAGGTCAAGCTCATACTGCAGCACTGCACAAGCTCCCCTGCTGTGCTAAGGTATTTCTTTCTCCTTCACCCCATGCCTGCCTTGCAACATTACAGAAGCCTCACAGCTTTTCCCTTCCCTCCCTATGCTTTTCTCCACAGCACAGACCTACCCTACAGTGTTATATTTGCCTCCCCTACCTTACACCCTGGAGGGGCTCCATACCCAATCTTGGGTCTGTGCTGCAGTGTTAGACAACTGCCCCCTTCTGTGCTATCCCCTCGACCAGCAATGCAGAATTACAAGGCTTCCCCACCTCCCTGCCATGACATGCTGCGTAGCTTAGATGGCAGGAGCCGTGGTGCAGAAGCTCACAGGCAGGGAGGATAACACAGGGGAATATGCCTGGGGCTTGAGGGGGGATGAGAGGAGACTCAAGCGGGAGTAAGATGTGACAATTGTAATTTAGAGGTACTGCTTAAAAACAACCAGAAAACCATCAGCGATCCAGGAAAATGGTGCCGTAGCTCAGCAGTTGGCTTGGTCTGCACAGATACTGTACTACCGCACAGTAGTGAGATAATTTCATCCAAATGTGCAAATATGCAAAACAGATCGCGCAACGGGCTCAAGCTGAAACGCAGTCGGTAAAGCAACGTCCAAAACTCCCCCTCTAGGCTAAACGAACAGCAAGACTTTGCTGCCCAAACTCCTCCAGCAGCTGGCACACAGCTCATCTCCAGTCAGGGCAGGGGGATTGGAATCTATGCTGCATTGCAACCTTGGTTCGCATTTACCCGCCTCGACAATGACTGGACTTGAGCAGAACTGGAGGGAGAAAGGGTTAGATTTTTTCATTCCAACTGGCAGACAACAGCAGACTTCATTTCAACTGGCTGTCTCTTACACAGGCTACGCACACTGTGTGCCTGTTTACAAACACATAATGTATATACAGTATATATATAAACTACCCGCACACCACATGCGGGGAGAGAGATTTAAAAAGAAAAAAAGTCTCTCTCCCCAGATACTGTAGGTTCCCCCGGCCTCTCATTTTATTCTGCTTTATCTATCAAAAATATATTAACCCAAAAGCCTGTTTCCATCAAAGTCTCGATTCCATGAACATTTAAAGATAAGCCTTATCTTATTACTGGTGCATTAACAACAGAAATCTAAAGGGCTTATGTCAATCATCTGCTTTTCTTTTTTTTCTTCTTCTTCTTCTTCTTCTTCTCAGAAGCCGCTTTGCAGACAGCTTGGCTGGAACCTCACAGGAATTCAGACAGCGCCAGACACACATACACACATGCCAAGAAACCCTAAAGGCACAAAATACATGGCGGCAACCTCATGGGGATTCAGGCAGGGCCTGGCACACACCCCCATAACTCCTCCCAAAAGTACAGAGAAGCTAAGAGAGCTTATAGGGATTCAGGCAGTGCCTGGCAGGCATGCCCAAAGAGGCAGAGAGCACCTGGCTGGAACCCCACAGGGATACAGGCAGGACTGGGCATACATTCCCCTACAAGCACAGAAAGGGCAGCTAGCATCTCACAGGAATTCACATATACACACACCCTACTTCTATAGGGTATGGTCTTTTGACAGATGATCTCAAAGCATGTTTCAAAAGGGAAGGATGAGGAGACAGCCACAAGGAGAGTAAGTAGCTCATCCAAGTTCACGCAGTTGATCAGGGGCTGAGAGTGAGAAATATAACCCGTGTCTGCTTTCATTGCATCTATCTTCTATTATTACCTTTTCCTCACTGCCCATATTTCTTCTTTTCCCCTGTACCCAACCCCTTCCATGTCTTCTGTTTAAATGGTAAGAGGGTTTTTTTTTAGTAGAATGGTTGTCTAAAGTTGTGCACCATCCAAGTGTTTAGCAGGGATGTTTGGTTGAGTTTTTAAAAAAAATCTAGATATTGTAAGGAATGTCCTTGCTGTAATGCAGGAGTCTTAATGGGCAGAGCTAAGATTGTGGTGGGAATCCTTAAATCTGAATTCTCTGCTTTGTTCACAATTAAATTATCCACCTTAACTTTGCAACAATTTGGCTTTTGCTGTTTAATTAGAAGTTTTAATTCTGCAAGGAGTGTTACTGGGAACCCAAGCCAAAAATAACACAGACAGTTCCAAAGGCCCTTTGAAAAGCTTTTATATAAAAAACAGAGCAAACAGCTGATCCAAGAGTGATAAACCTAGGCCTTCTGAAAAGAGTCAAGTGCACCTGGAGTGCAAGGAGTCAAGGCTACGGATGAACAAAAGGCATGATGCAGTCCATATCAAAACAAAACAAACAGGGTCTCATGGACAGGGTTGGACTCTGCACACAGAAGTTTCTGCTGGACACATTACTGGATACCTCTACTAATATATTGTGAAATGGTCACCATCAGGGAACACAAGGCACAGAAGCTGAAGTCTTCTGTACTTGCTCTAATCTCAGTGTTTCCTGAGTTAGGTTGTTTGCCACCTATCTGGATACCTCCAGGATTGCGGAAGCTTTGAAGTGCCTGTTTAATTTGGGCCAGCACATGTCATCCTATAACAAGACTGTGTTGTGCCTGGACATGGTGGCATTATAATGCAGTGTCACAACACTGCACTGAGATGAAACAAGGCAATTTTCACAACGGTGGCCATCATGTGGCCAACCAGATCTCCCAACACTATATATCTGCTTTATTTTCAAGGAGGTAGCAAAGAGGCCACACAGGGTTTCACACTTGCCTCTTTCCTGCCCAGCATGCCATTGCGAACATCAGGGATGGTTCAGGAGTTCTGGATCAAGCCCAAAACTAAAATGAAACCTTTCAACCTACGACATCTTTTGGAGACACTGCTACTCCTCACTCAGCATCTCTTATTGCTTGTTCTTCCCTGATTTCCTGAGATGCTCTGGTCTTCAGGTCACAATCTTAATGCAGGAGAGCTTGTCACAGAGATGCTAGAAATAGAACAGATATAATACACTAGGCAATCTTGTCTTTTCGCACCTCTGGCCAATGCAAGCTTATTCCCCATTGTGTACATTTAAATAGTTAGTGCAGTCTGATCATAACCTCCCAAATGACCAGTGCTTCCACCACCTCTCTCTTTTCCACAGTCTGAGAGCACATTAGTTGGAACCCATTACTGAATAAGTGGAAGGCAGAGCAATCTCAGCCTATGTCCAATTGAATTTTTGCAGATGATAAAAAGGGCATCTATGCACACATGCCTTAAAAAAAAATCAACATTAATCCCCAAAACAGGACTAAACTGCAGGAGCACAAATAAGCATAACCCGCTACCAGCAAACAAGACAACTCAAAGTCAAACCCCATTCCCCCCTCCCACAATTCCACATTTGCAAATGCCTGTGAAAAGAAATGAGCTGTGCAGCATACGCCAGGGTGGATAAAAATCAATGATTTAAAAAAAAATAAATAAATATAGGATTTTTTTTTTGATAAAATGCTTTTTGAGGAAAAAACCTATCTAAAGATAGTTTTAATTAAGATACATTAGAGCTCATAGATATCTCATCATGGAATAGGGATTATAATTCTAATTCTATAGTATGAGACAATATAGTCATATAATGTTTAAGAAAAGTTTTGTAAATGAGTTCCAATAGTTCATGGATTAGGGACCCAATCTTATGGAGTTCCATGGGCTTCTGTATAGATTATTTAGGTTAATCTTTCTATCTACCCAATGGGACTCAGTGCTCAGTCTAGAAGATACCATCAGAGATGCTTAGTTTTGCAGTTCTCAAACTGTGGATTTGGGTCTCCAGAGATAACATGCCTGTTAACAGCAAAAATGTCTCAGACATAGGTGAGGTTTCTCGTAGGAGTGGGTGGGTGAGATTCTGTGGCCTGCGCTGTGCAGGAGGTCGGACTAGATGATCAGAATGGTCCCTTCTGACCTTAGTATCTATGAATCTATGTTTTTAAATAAATAAAAAATATATAGAGGTGAGAAATAACAGACCTCAACTCTACTGTCCCTCTGCAAATTTGTGTACACACAGTCAATCCCTTACCTCTCTCTAAAAGGGCAAAGTTTCAAAAAGTTCAAAGAATATAAGATTGTTGGGGGTGGAATAGATCTGGACAAGGAGAAGAAGTCTGGAGATAAATGTAAGAAGGGACAGACAGGCAGTAGAAACAAAAGTAAAACAGTCTGAGCAGCATATTCCAGAAGTCTTGAGGTCTTTCTGAGTGTAGCCTTCATTGATTTGAGATCTACCATACCATTCTCTCACCAGAAGGGAAAACCTATAATGGCAGCAGGCCGTAAAAGAGACCCAGTTTGGGAATAAGAACCATTCAAGAAATATATGTTTGCTGATGATGTTTTAAAGAAAGTCATACCAGTGAACTGCTGGAAATCAATTAAGCACTTGGATTCAGAGACTGTTGAAGTGATAATCTCACTTTTAACAGCAGTAACTTCTTCTGCTGGCATAGAAAGAATATTTTCTTCCTTTGGACTAACTCAGTCCAAATTGAGAAATCGTTTGGGACCTGAAAAAGGAGGAAAGCTTCTTTTTCTTTTCCAGATTATGAACAGGAATATGAAGATGAAGACGACTTATTTAGCTGCAGAAGCCAGTATTTTAAATTTCTCATGTTGACCTGGTGACATAGTCAATTTAATTTTTGTTTTTTAAAAAATATATTTCATTTAACTATTTTAATTAAAAACAATTTTAACAAAAACAAACCTGATTTTAAAAAACTTGAATGTTTAAATTCAAAAATTCATATGCTTGTTTTGTTAAAATATTATATGTTTGCTGTTGAAGAAAAAATCCAGAATACAGAACGTTGTTGTTTTAGTTAAATAAAACAATTTAAATGTCTGTCTGGTGATGTTCTCCTCCTAATACAGCGTGGCAAGAAAATCCTCCAAATATTAATGATTAATGTGTTGATTTGGAGATAGTTCACCTCCCAGTGACTTCATAAATATCTGCTTCAATTACCTTTGGTCAATGAAATAACCAATCACTCATTTTCTGATATAGCTGTAAACTAATCTGAAAAGCTTTCAAAATAAATCACTTTAAAAATGAATAGTGTATACCTTCTAAAAATGAAACCTACATCTATCTCTGAGTTGTGAAGAATATGTATTAAGGTTAATACAACCAACAAGAATGCACTTTTATGTAGAAATCAATGGTTAAATTGAGTCTTCCTGACTAGTGATTTTAAATCAAATCCACCCTGGCATACCCTGAAGGACCTCAGACTCTGGCTGGTTTGGACCACCATGGGGAGTGAATTCCAAAGCTGAGGGACCTCCATAGGATACCCTGGAAACAGCCCCTGCTCATGCATGTCACTGGGGGCTTCAGCTTAAGCATCTCTGATCTCAGCTATGGCAGCATTGCAAGGAGAAAGAGGGGTAGGGTGGGGAGGAGTGTCTCTGAGGTAGGCAGATGCAAAGCATGTAGGGCTTTATAGCTCAAACCATCTGTAAAATGGGGGTAAACACTCAGCTCTCTCAGGTGCTGCTGCCAAGCTTAAAGTCTGTAAAATGCTTCAAAAGTAGGAGGTGCTAGAGAAGGAAAAAATCGTTACCCTGGAATGATCACAATTTGTTAACATCAGACCACCTCAGTTTAAGGTAAATTCATTTTCAGTTGACAACAAGACCCAGCCACCAGCCGGAAGCAGAATTCAAAATAGGCTGAGTTTTATGGCTGGGGGGAGAATGTAGAAATAAACTGTAGCACTTGAAAAAATATACCGCAGGGATGTGAAATTAACCAGTAAAACACTATAGATGTTTGTGCATGTTGGGTGTTTATTTTTCAATCAAGTGCACATGTCCAGATAACGACAGGATGTTTGAACTGTGCACATCAAGTCTTTACTCGCTGCTTATATTAATGTCATTCACTATCAGACCCTAGTGGAAGATAAATAGATTGAAGGGAGATGGGGAGGTATCCGAGTTCGACATCACTTCCTTCTCATTCTGTTATGGATGCTTTAAGAAACAAAATCTACTGACCTCACCATCAGGGGAGAGAGACAGACAGACAGATTCAAGCACACAACAGAAGGTGCAGAACAGAGTGATTCAGAAGCAGCCCCAAGATGCTTGGAGATGGGCACTCTTGAGACTGTGGAAGAATTAAGGCAATTTCTTGTAGTCTGAAAATGACAAGCATACAAAGTAACTGAAGCTGCTCAAGCCAAAAGGGAAGAGATGAGCCACTTACCTGTCAGGCATCATGCAGCATGCGTGCCAGAGAATCTTAAGGGGATTGTCAGTCTGCCAAATCCTTCCTAATGTTCACATGGCTGGATTTCTTCACCACTCACACTCCTTGAAAACTCTGAAGCCACAGTGCCAGGTGGTAGCCATAGGCCAAGCACATAATGCAGGGAGAGGGGTTTACAAGCAGAAAGGTGAATGCAAGCAGTAACAAACATTCTAAGGTCAATCAAGCAAAAAACACCTGTAATGTCTCCTCCTCTTGCCCCTCCTTAAGATTCTTGGCCAGGACTCTAGAACAGAGGTGGGCAAACTACAGCCCTATGTTTTAATCTGGCCCTCGAGCTCTGGCTGGGGAGCAAGGTCCAGAGCTTGCCCCACTCCACGTGTACAATGGCTCCCAGAAGCAGCGGCATGTGGGGCAGCCAAGGGGCTCCACACACTGCCCCCACCCTAAGCGCCACCTCCACAGCTCCCATTGGCTGCTTCTGGGACCTGCTTGAGGTAAGCGCTGCCCAGAGCCTGCACCCCTGGCCCCCTCCCCTCCCCAATCCCCTGCCCCAGCCTGGAGCACTCTTCCACCCTCCGAACCCTCGATCTCAGCCCGAGCACTCTCTGCACCCCTAATCCCTCATCCTCAGCCCAGACATCAGGAAGTCCCACGAATACAGCCTGGAGCCCTCACCCCCCCACCCACCACACCCCCTCCCCCCAGATCACAGAGCCCATCCTGCACCCCAAAACTCATTTTGGCCCCACCAGAGGCCCGCACACCCCAGCGGGAGCCCACACCCCTCCCGCACCCCAACCACCAATTTTGTGAACATTCATGGCCCGCCATACAATTTCCATACCCAGATGTGGTCCTCGGGCCAAAAAGTTTGCCCATCCCTGTTCTAGAACCACCAAATGAAAGACCAGTCCCCAAAGAATCCTTTTTAGGTGCCAAGTCCTCCCCCAGCCTTCACAGCACCCACTGCACCTGAGGACAGGACTTGGGAGTAGCCAAGTCTTCTGCTTTGGATTATATTTTGCCATACAACTCATTCATAAAGTCACAGATCCTCCTCCTATGCACACTACTGCTCAATTTGAAAGCCTCTCGCTGTGAATTATCCAGAGATCTGGGACACAACATAACACCATGACAAAGGTGCCATGAACACTGAAGTTGGGGCTTAGGCTACAATCCATTAGCATTTCTTGTGGATTCCTCCTCCTTTCTGTTTCTCATGCAATTGTAATTAACGGGCAATAGAAACAGCCCCGTGCAAAGGGAGTGGGTGTTGTGAAAGTATTAGGCAACATTTATCATCATCCTCACTCAGCCTGCTCCCCTTTCTGTTCACTCCACACAGGGACACCACTGTTATTTAGCAATGCTAGTTGCTAGATGCCCTATGGATTCGAGCTGGGATTCCCAAAAGTGCTCAGCATTGCCCTAAATTCTGTTTAATCCAAGTCACTGTTAAAACTCCCATTGAGCTCAGTGGAAGCAAAGTTAGGGCTATACTGAGCACTTGTGAAAACCAATCCTAAAGATATAAATTACCTCCAAAAAGGTAGGACATTCCTGCCCTGCTTCCATTACGTTGATTGGGGGCTAGTGGGGAATTCCATTGGTGTCAACTGTCTTAAAGCATGTCTCTTGTGCCACTCACTATAGGTCAAGAGATTTAGTCAGCGTGATGTGCCGTGGGAGAGAGTTCCATAATCCCGGGGGCTACACTGAGACTGTCCAGCCCCCGACTGTCACAAGTTCAAACTTGGGCTCCAACAGTTGAAGTGCCTCTGTTGCATGTAGTTGACCAGGACAGGAGTGGATAGAGAACAGCTATTGAAACAGCTCAGTCCTGATCCATTCAGGGCTTAGGAGGACCAGATATAGGCCTGACATTTGATTGGTATCTAATGAAGGGTACAAAAGAAAAAGTTACGGTGTATTTGTGCTGCTCAGTTCTACTCTCAAGCCTTTGTGACATAACAAACCACTGTCCTGATTGCTATTGGGAGATCACTCACCGTGACTAGAAACTCCATTAAAGGAACCAAGAAGCAGAAGGAGATTGGTTAGGAAGGAGACAGTCACTATTTACACACAGAGTACCTTGGTAAATCAGCTGTGATTGAGGAAGAAAAAAAAGATTATGCACAAGTCCCAAAGATATCCCCAAAACCTAGGGTTGCTTTAAAACAGCCCACATATAACCCAGACAGTTGTGCTAGTGTATGACAATCAAAGAGAAGAGATGTCCCAGACTCTCAAAGAAAGTGGCAAATTACTATTAAATTATATCACTGGGTCAGTGTACAAAGCATGGCCTCAAGGTATCTGAGACATGGCAACTCACTGGCTGCCCCACATGCTAAACTATTGATTATACACCCCGCACGTGGAACAAAGGGATAGCGTAGCAGTGAGCAGAACAGAGGTGTAACTGCACCTGAATTCTTGTTAGGTCAGGGTCTCCCCAGCCAGCCACCTCCCTCACACTAACAGACACACACTAAGATTGATATTTGAATTTTAAACTCACAAGCCCCTTCATTTTATTTTACCGAGAGATGCGCCTTGGTTCATCAGAACTAACATAGCTATAATTTGGATAGTCTGAATATTTGCCAGCAAACTCCTCCTGGACCTAGACTCTTCGGGGTTGAAGGACATTTGAAAGGCCACTTACCCTGGATTTGCAATAATAAATAATAATCATAACAATATAATAAGTGTATTGGGTTTGGCTTTAGCACTCTGATATCACAAGGACTTAATGAACTTAATGTAGAGAACACACAGACACAAAAACATGACAGTTGTCCAATTGCTGGAATATTACTTATATACAAGGATAAACTCAAAGCCTTTCACTTCTAAAATTCAGTCATTGATGTGGATTATTCAGGCTTCTCAACAATTCAAATTATTAACAGCTCCCCACTAGAAACATATATAGTTCCTTTCTGTTTGGCAGCTACAGGGTTAAAGAATCAGATAAGGTAATGAACAGTCACCTGTCTTTCTGACAGAATAGGTCTGTTCATTTTAATGACAATCTTTACTGCAAGAGGGTGCGTGGGGGCTGGTGGCGGGGGAGAGGAAGAGGATTAATTCCTTTTCTTTTGTTTAAGACTTTAAAAGGAATTAATCCATGGACATAGCTGAAGGGGTGGGGGCAGCATAGGTTGCTGCCCCCCTGTCCTCCATGTTTGTAACTAGAGCAGCAATTCCCAGGATTCTACAATGTAGACACTCATGGTTCCCTAATTTCTGATCATCAGCCAGAGCTGGGGAAAGAGCTATGCATGCTCATCCCCATCAGTACCCAAAGGTTAGCCCTGACCCAGGCTTAATGCAGTGCTCTCAAACGAGTTTCCCACTGCTAGGCCCCTGAAAAGCAACTTTGTGTCTCCACTCCTCACCAGTACAACAGGTGCAGGGTACGAGCCAGGAGTCCTCGATTCAAGCTTTTTGTTTCAGTCTCATCATTTCCCATCGCGAGCCGGGTGGGGGGAGATAAAGGCCGTCAGTCTGTCTGCAGAACAGGCTGGCTCTGTTTGCCCTGCGCCCCAGCGAATAGTAGCTGCTGAGCTTTAATGGAGCACTCAGGTTTCCGTCGATGCCAGCTGCAGATAGAACGGCCCAGTGGCAAACAAATTCAGGTCCCCAGGGGCTGCTCAGATTCTCCCCTCATTTGTTAGTTTATGTGTAAAGTACAGTCAACCTAATTCCTGCTTGCGTGGCTGGAAAGATACATTTTCCTGCTCTTTGGGTTCACTACAAAAAAAAAAAAAAGGAACAAGTGCAGCAGGGCTAATGGAGTAAGAGCATTTCCCAGGGCTCAAGCAGCAGCAAACACCTTCCGCTGGAGATTCTCTGAGGAACACTCCATGCGAAGGTGAAGTTGTGTAGCTCTCTATAATAACCAATAACCATTTGTTACACAAAGGGGCAGGAGCTGTCTTAATAGCTACATGTTCAGATGGGCTTAAATCCAATAGCTTCTTGTGGCATCAGCTGTTGGATTTCTTATATGCTTAATAACGTTCCAGTAAAAAAGGAAGGCATGAGTGGTACTGGTAAGGGCATTATTTGCATATAAAATATTAATGAAGCCATTTAAATTGGGGCTGTAGGCATCACATCAGGGAAAAGGGTCAGACTCACCTTCACTTCAAATCCCAGCTTAGAATTCTTGTGAAAATGATACCAAGCAACATGGCACCACAGCTTTGCACTGAGATACCACATCCAATTGAAACTGCAAGGGGAAATTTAAGTATGTAGACGGCAACGTAGCTGAATTGAACTGCAATTGTATCTGTCTATCTAGATACTCATGTGGCCCGTGTCACCAGAGTATCTGACTGCCTCAAAAACATAAATCCCTAGGAGGCAACCACCCAAATCAACAAAACTTCATGCAGTTTAGATGTAAAATGTGGATCCAGATCCAAGTTGTAAATCCCTCTCCCTCACTTAAAAAAATGTTCAGGGTTGTTTTGATTTAGGCTTGATAATAGAGACAGCAGAGATGAAATTTGGGTCCAGAATGGGGTTCAGATTCCAGTCACCCCAGAATATGGGGATGTTTGGGTTTAGGGTTGTAGTTAGTGAGAAGGACAACCTACTGGAATGGCAAGGGGTGCTTCTTGGATTGTAGGCCATCGAAAACCCAAAGTGTGGCGAGGAGTGGTAATGGGGGTGCAATAGGTGGCATTCTTCCATCTGATTCAGTAATCATGAGGCATGATGTTTGGTCTAAGATACCAAGTGTCATGTTCCAGATATAGCATTAAACTGAGCTTTGTTTGGGAATATTAAAAATCTCAGGGTACCTTCAAGACAGTGTGGGAGTTATCACTTGTGTCAGACAAAATTCCATCCCTCAAGGAGGAGGATGATCCAGAGCACATGGCACTGGATAGGACTTGAAAACCTAGGTTCATGTTCCATGGCAGCCAGAGACTCCCTGCATGACCTTGGGTAAGTCGCTTCTTCCAACCTGTGACTCATTTCCCGCTTGTAAAATGGGGATAATACTTCCCTCCTTCATGGGGGTGTTGTAAGGATAATATCCCTTAATGATTTGGAGGCAGTCAGATACTCTGGTGACACGGGCCACATGAGTATCTAGATAGACAGATACAAGTACAGTTCAATTCAGCTACATTGCCGTCTACATACTTAAATTTCCCCCTGCAATTTCAACTTAATGCAGTGATATCTTCTGCAAAGCTGTGGTGCAGTGTTGCTGGCATCATAGTACAATGGCCATTTTCCAGTCCGGGGGCGGGGGGGCGGGGAGGGAGCTGCATTTCAGTGATCAGTGAGAGGATTCCGTTGCTCCACATCACCACATGGCTTTACCTGGATTTGATTTTTATGAGTTCAGGATGATGAGGCACTCCAAACCACTAAATACCTACATATGACAGAGCACTGTCAGAATTTACAGGCAGGAGCCATGAGGTATTTACATTAGAGCATTCCCAACATGAACATTTAAGTATCAGTCCACTTTTCAATTGTATTTTATTTTCTACATCACACTTCATTTTCTATTTGTTGCAAACAAATGAACACTGCCATCTCCAGTTCTCCAGGGTTCCTCAAAAGGCTTTAAATTGGATGATGTTTTCACAACCTTATGCAGAGCATGAGCACTTGTGTTGATGTCTGTGCCAGGCTCTCTGTATGATTTTGGACTCGCCTCATTTCACTGAGGATAGTGACAATCCCAATAACATCAGATACCTCACAGCTCTTGCTTCTAATTACTCCTGTTACTACAAAGCAAAGCAAGGAAAAGAAGAGTCTGAAGAGTGCATCAAGATTCCAGTTATTACCTTTCTCCTCCTCAACTTTTCCAAAGGCCAACAGATCCTTAGTCACTCAGCAAGAGGCTGCATTCTTGGATAAGTGATGAAAGTATACTTGGTCACTAAGCAATTGTGAACAACCACAGTATACTTAAATAATTGTGACAAACCACAGAATAATGAAGTTAAACAGCCTCAGGGGAAGGACTGTACCAAAAACTATCACTGAACTAAACATTAGAAATAGAAAATTTAAGGACAAAAATAAGCAAGTTAATCAAAAAGACCATAAAGTTAAAAAGGAGAAAATTAAAATCCTTTGACTCAGTATGGAGACTACTTAAGCAAGCCATAGAGTTTCCCAGAATACATGGTGTACCCTTATATGAACAAGGAAAGTAGGAAAGCAAGGGGGGAAAAAAGAAACCAGTAGCAAGTTTCAAGGGATTATTAGAGCCAAATAAGTAGCCTTCAGAAATGGAAATACAATCCTATGAAAGGCAAGAGAAAGGAGCATAAATTATGTCAGGTGAAATGTAAGATGGAAATTAGGAGGGCTAAGGGTGAATTTGAGAAATAAGTAGCTAAAACATAAAGACAAATAGCAAAAATTTATTTAGATTGGTCAGCAACGGGAAGCTGCATGGATCAGCCAGACCACCAGGGAATAAAGGCAGCAATTAAAGAGAATAAGGAAATAATGGAGAAGTTAAAAGATTTTGTTGAGGCAGTCTTCACCACAGAGGATGTTGGCAAGATACCTACCCAAGCCCTACTGTTTCAGGTAAGAAGATAATATACTGTCAGCAACTGAGGTGTCAAACCAAACTAAAGAATTAGAAGAGCAGTAAGTCACCACAAATGGTCTATATCCAAGAGACTAAAGGAATGAGCTGCTAACAAAAATATGCACTCTCATTAAAATCAGCTACTATACTGGCAGATAGTAGGGTAGCAAATGTTGTGCCTATCTTTAAAAACAGGGCTATGAGTGATCCTTGGAATTACAGACCAGCGAACTTTATTTCAGTGCCAGGTAAACTGGTTGAAGCAATAATTAAAACCAGAAAAATAGAAAACCTAAATAACCATGACCTGAGGCGTGCCAAACAGGCAAAGTTTCTGCAAAGGAAAATTGTGTCTCTCTAGTCTACTGGAATTCTTCCCGCAAAGCTGCAAAATAATGAATAACCGAGGACCAGCTGACAATTTGGGCTTTCAAGTAGCATTTGACAAGTGCCTCACAAGAGACTAAGGAACAAAATAAGTAGTCACAGAGTGAGTTGTATAGTCATGTCATGGATTAAAAATTGGCTAAGAGTCAGAAAACAAAGGGTAGGAATAAATGGTTCAGTTTCAACATGATGAAAGGTTAACACTGGGGTTGCTCCATGAATCCATACTAGCACTGGTATTGCTTACTGTATTAAGGATCTGAAGTGAGGAACAGTGATGTGGTAAAATTTGCAGAGGACACAAAATTAAGTTCATTGAGGCTCAGAAGATGAGGAGGAACTTCAGAGAGACCCAACAAAGCAAGGTGAGTGGGCTAGGGTAAGGAACACAAAATTCACTGTTGACAAAAGCAAGATAAATCACAGAAAGAATAATTTAAATGGTCAAACTGTTGAGTTCTAAATTAACTGTAATGACTCAGGATAAAAGATCTGGGCAGCACTGTGGGCAGCTCAACAAAATGTGATCAATCCACAGCAGGACTCAGAAAAGGTAAACAAAATATTATGATGCATAGGGAATGGATAGATAATAGCCAAGTATTATAGTGCTATTATATAATTAGTGGTACATCCAAGTATTGTGATCTGATCTGGTCGTATTTTTAAAGAGATATTTTGATTGAAAATGATTAGAAGCACAGAAAAACTTGCCTATGAAGAACAAATGAAAAGATTTGCAATATTCAGAAAGGAGATGAGAAAGAGGGGATGTAATAAAGGTAAACAAAATAATGAATGGTATAAAGAAGGCAAATCAGATGTTCCTATTTACCCTCTCATAATGCAAGAATTATGAAACTGAAAGGCAGAAAATGTAAAAAACTGATGTATTTTACATAGTTGCATAATTAACCTGTAGTATTCCATGTTACCAAATATCTTTGAGTCTCTGTGTTTAGCAGGATTTTTTAAAGGATTGGATATTTGTGTGGGTAATGAGAACATCCACAGTTACATTAGAGGCGATATGAATCCTCAAGCTTCAGGACATAAGTCAACCAACAATTGACTGGAGTTTGGCAGAAACTTCCCCAATGAGAAAATTTATTCCATAATTTTCCACTATGGGTTTTTTTGTACTTTTCATGGAAGCAACTGATACTGGCCCCTGACAGAGACCAGATACTGGACTAGATGGACCACTGATCTGATCCTCTCTGGCAGGTCTTATCTTCCTGTGAATCTGCATTAAAGCAACGGGAAAGAAGGCAAATGAAGAAAGAAGGGAGCCTGAAGAACATGTAAAGCACATCTACCCTCAAGGGATATTCACACCCCAACATGCACGTCATGTGCTTTGCACAGTGTGTAATAGATGGCTGACATCAGCAGATAAAAGAGAACAAGAACTCCCCACGCAACTCTCTTCTAAATTGCTAGGCAGGACTGAAAACTGGAACTGATGTAAACTGCAAATATAGCAACTGACTCCAAAGATAGGAAGGGAGTCCTGTCCTGCCTGGCAGAAAAATGCAAGAGCATTAATCAGACAAAGGGAAGGCTGATCCAGAGCCAGAGTGAAATCAACAATTCCCCCCATCTGCCATTCAATTCTGAACCCTGGTCTTTCCAATCTGTAGATTTCCATAGGTATCATTTAAAACGGAAAGAGAAACCCAAGCACCTGGGAAGTGACAAGGGCCAACCAGGAAGATGCATGTTATTTAGCAGCATGTTTCTGATGACCTGGCACAGCAAGCAAAAGATAGCTGCAGGCAGAAGGGGGCGAGCTAATCCCTGCTGTGTGGCTGCCCTGTAGAGATGGTTGATCTTTCTGCAATTCTGCACTGCCAGTCACAGCTTCAACATCTTAATACACAGCACGTAGTAATTAAAATTTCCAATTAAGAAGAAAACTAACCAGCAAAACGAATGTTGTAAATTAGCAAGCTTTATGTACAAATTGAAGGTTTTTGTTGCTCCTTAAAAGAGCATGTTATGTTAGCATTTGAAGTAAATGATTCTGGACAAAGCTATTGTGACATCCCTTGCGCCCATTTTAGTAATGTGATACAAGTAATGTTCTCTCAACAAGACTCCTTTGTTAGGGAGCATGGCCTCCAATAAAGAACTCATCTCATCATCTGCCTATGCAATCAAACAAGAACCGAGCATAAATGGACAGATTCTTTATGCATTGTCCCAGCAAAAGGGGATGCCACTTCAGACTTGCTTCTACTTTCATCCCAGGAAAGAAAGAAAAAAAACCTTTGACGGAATCTGTAGGTACAACCCTTACATTCGGTAACAGTGAACACGAACCTGGGCTTGAGTGTAAAAGGTAAATGAAGGGACCCCTGCACAAAGGACGGAGGATGAGACTTAAGGTCAGAAGTCTCACTCCCAGATTCCTACCTGACCCATTGAGTAACTTTGGGCAACTCTCTCAGCTAACACTGGTCTTTGCCTCCATTTCCCCATCTCTACAATGAGAATAGACTCACCTGTAGAACATGGGTTTTGTGAAGTTAAATTCATATATGTTTTGTAAAATACTTTGAGTTTCTTGGATAGAAAGTGCACGCCTGCTGGAAGGTCTTTCAAGTCTAATCACATAACATATCGTGTTTAAAGGCATTTTTCACATTACAAGACTATTCTGCTGCTTAAATGTTTGTGTCTAATATGTGTTTGTTATTGAAATAACATTACTTTATTAGATATATATGAGCTTATGTGTGTGCGTGTGTGTAGGCTGGGTAATTTTCTTCAACTTTCAAAATTTTTGATGCTCATAAAAGCAAAGGATTCATAGCCCTGGCTAGAACCAGGCAGAGCAAAGTCAGATGCTCTTAAAGATTCTTCTACACAGCTCAGCCAATGTATTTCAATCCTACACTGCAGCTACCTCTGTTATTTCAATCTTGGGCTGCAGCAGGTCTACAAATGCATCTCAGGCTAGGCCTGCACCATCCTCATTTATCAGCTCTGCTAGTGCACCTCATCCCTGACGTGTAAGATCACTTACCCAGTCATTATTCTAGTCCTACACTTCCGCCTCAGACTGCCAGTCATGCTGTGCTTTGGCAATTGGTGTGGTAGTTCTGGAGGATGGCACTAGACTGAGTCCAAATAATTCACTTGTTAAGATAGGCTATAATAGAGATCAGATCTCTCGAGTTTAAAAGGCTGCTGCAACAACTGAGATATGTAGCACCCTGCGGTTCCCTCCTCCCACAAAGGTCGCTTTCTCTTGACAGGGCTTCTGGACTGCAACATTTTAGGGAAGGCAGAAATCATCTTAATAGCAGCTCAAAACCACTTAAAATGCCTTTCAAGAGAGAGAACATTTTTAACAGAATAATTCTCTTTTGCATAATAACACACACATGAAACACACCGGAGCTCTCCCAAATAAACATCCCTTCAAATCCATCCTGAATACTTAACTCTTTTGCTCCACCTCCAAAAGCCAACCTCCACCTTTCCTGTCCTCTAACACGATATGGACTCTCTGCTGTCTAGTTTCTCCCTTGCACATTTATCAACAGCTTAAACTAATCTTAATTCACACAAAAATTATATTTAAAAAGGAGCCGAGATGCTTGTATGACAAAATGTGCGTCTCGTGATCCATCACTGTAACTTCCATCCTTCCCATACAGCCAGCCCTTGTGTTTTCACCCTTCACTTTCCTTTGGCTAATTTAGGCCTCATTTTTATGAATTGCTGAGTACCTTCAGCTCCCATTGATTTCTGAGAGACTGGTAGTCTTAATTTGTTATGAGGTATCATACACACTTCCGGCGCTATATAAATTATGAATAACAAACAGCATTGTTAATTCAACATCACATCACTCCAATATTAGAAATCTGATGAGTCATTGCTTTAACTTTGATACATTACCCTTACAGGAAGTTGCAGCAGGGTACAATAATCACTGTAATTAACAGACACTCCTCCACCCCCATCACCTACATTTAGATAGAAAGCAAAGAATGGTGGGAAAAGCTTTCCGTTCAGATCTCCCCTTCAGTCCAGTATTCACAAGCCTCTCATGAGGACACCACAAAACTGCATAACTAGCTTCTTCAGAGAGCATCCAGGTACGGGATGTAAGCAATGCAGGTCCCATTGCAATGAGTTATTATTGTCTAGGGAGTTTAATTATTTTCCCATTCTTTTTAAATAAACTCTTCACTGTTTTCTAATCGTGTGAGAGAGATAAAGAAGAAACTGAATAGAGAAATGACGAGATGGCAACATGGGCTCCATTTGCCTCGGAGATGGATAGGTGCATTATACAGAATAATCCCCAGGACATGGCTTCTGATCTAATTAGACAAACATTAGCTCAGCTCAATATACAGTACCCACAGATGTACACAAGCTCAGGGAATGGACATGTCACCTGATCGGAACTTCTCCATCATCCCAATGGGGATGTTGGAGAAGATTTTGACAGCACAGTACAGCTGCAACATGGAAACATAAGGACAAAGTACAACTCAATGATCCATTCCTGTTTCTTAATAATAGGCAATAAGGGCTGGAATGTAAAATTTGGACAGAGGGTCTCTGTGAGACCAAAAACAGTTATATCCTAGAACCACGTTCATTGGGATACCACTCCCTTATCACTGTGGTACTGATCATCCCAGCATTTGGGCTCTGGAAATGTTTAGTTCAAAAGTGCCAGAGCAGTAAGAGACATCAGCATACAACTTGATCCCCTTGCCCTTCCACTCTCATTTCACTGTGGAAAGCCCCACCCCAAAATATTAGACATAACCACAACAACATCCTACTGATTAAATCTGAACTTGACAACCTTTATTGGACCATCTCATTCTGGAAAAAAGGTAAAATCAAAATTACTCAGTATTCACTTACAGACTCAATGCCACGTGAAACTGAGTGACACCAAAGTTCCTGAATATTGGTGAGATGAGATGAAAAAGATGAAATTTCACAAAAACTGACAGCATATAACAATTTCTCCCCCCCTCCTCCCCCGCAAAAACACACACACACACACACACACACACACACACACACACACACACACATATATATTCAGAACATGCAATATTTTTAGATGTGATACTGCTGGGCAATTTACAGGCAGACTGCACACAGACGAACACTTTTTCAGGTCTCTCACACACCTAACTCAGCCTCAAGAGGAAGTGGCCTACTAGGCACAGCAAGCATCTGGTTCAAAGCAGGTTACACACTACTGGACCATTATTTTGCTTTGGGTGAGAGAGAATATACACGTCTTAAACAGGGTCCTGATATAAGCTGTTTGCCTTTTTGCAGGGGCGTTATACTTAAATCTGAAGATTAAAATCTATTTCCTTTCCAAAAGACAATGGCTTCACAAATAGTTAAAGCAGAGCTGAGGTTTCTTATACTCACTTTTGCTTTGGATACATGTGATATCTTCATATCGGATCAAGGAAACAAAACCTCAAACTCAGGTCTCAGATGAGCAAATGAAGAAGGAATGGTTACTTACGCTACAGTATATGATTCCTTGAGATATGTCATCCACATAGAATCATAGGACTGGAAGAGACCTCGAGAGGTCATCTAGTCCAGTCCCCTGCACTCATGGCAGGACTAAGTATTATCTAGACCATTCCTGACAGGTGTTTGTCTAACCTGCCCTTAAAAACCTCTAATGATGGAGATTCCACAACCTCCCTAGACAATTTATTTCAGTGCTGAACCAGCCTGACAGTTAGGAAGTTTTTCCTAATGTCCAGCCTAAACTTCCCTTGCTGCAATTTAAGCCCATTGCTTCTTGTCCTATCCTCAGAAGTTAAGAACAACAATTTTTCTCCCTCTTTGTAACAACCTTTATGTACTTGAAAACAGCTATGTCCCATCTCAGTCTTCTCTTTCCCAGATTAAACAAACCCAGTTTTTTCAATCCTCCCTCAGAAGTCATGTTTTCTAGACCTTTAATCATTTTTGTTTCTCTTCTCTGGACTTTCTCCAATTTGTCCACGTCTTTCCTGAAATGCGGTGTGACAAAGTTCCTCCTCTAGCTTGGTGGGTCCTGCACTTATTGGCAGATTTTGCTTGCCTCAGAGATTCAAGGCAGCCCTCAGTTTGGCCACTTTCATGGCTCAAATCTGCCGGTCACTCAGATAACCTCATCACTGGCCAGCATGGGGAAAAAAGAGTAAGAACAATCCCCACAGTTTCTGCTGATCCACAATGTGGGTTGGAGAGCAGCTCAGAGACCTTCACTTCTGGTGGAAGCTCCTGTGTTGGGTCAGGAGTCGGGAGGTTTGGGGGGAACCCGGGCCCGCCCTCTAACCCGGGTTCCAGCCCAGGGCCCTGTGGACTGCAGCTGTCTAGAGTGCCTTCTGGAACAGCTGCACGACAGCTACAATTCCCTTGGCTACTTCCCCTTGGCCTCCTCCCAATACCTTCTTTGTCCTTACCACAGGACCTTCCTCCTGATGTCTGTTAATGCTTGTACTCCTCAGTCCTCCAGCAGCACGTCCTCTTACTCCCAGCTCCTTATGTGCACACCTCACTAACTGGAGTGACACCCTTTTTAAACAAGGTGTCCTGATTAGCCTTAATTAATTCTAGCAGCTTCCCAATTGGCTACAGGTGTCCTAATTAGCCTTCCTACCTTAATTAGTTCTAGAAAGTTCCTGAGTGTTCTGGAATAGTCCCTGTTATCTTACCCAGGGAAAAGGGACTTGCTTAACCTGGAACTAATGTATCTACCTTTGACCACTCTCTTGTAGCCATCTGGCCTGACCCTGTCACAGTGGCGCCCAGAACTGGACACAATACTCCAACTGAGGCCTAATCAACAAGGAGTAGAGCAGAAGAATTACTTCTCATGTCTTACTTACAACACTCCTGCTAATAAACCCCAGAACGATGTTTGCTTTTTTTGCGACAGTATTACACTGTTGACTCATATTGATATGTATTCCACTTCTGGCGTGTACTCACCCCATGAGTGTAAAATGGGATTGTTTTGGCCAGCAGTGTCTGTTGGGGCAGTGCCTGTGCCCTGGATGATCCCTGTCTCCCCTATGAAAGGGAATAAACGGAATAAAGGGCAGAGCAGGCCCAACTATCCCTTAGTTCCTCAGAAGCCAGGTGTTATGGGACTCAGTAGTAGGGATCATAGAGTACCCATGTATTGGAGCATAAGCATTCCTGGGTGAATACCCACTTCATCAGATGCATGTAGTGGAAATTTCCAGAGGCATCTTGCTTGCATATTTATACCTGCCTCTGGAAATTTCCACTACATCCATCTGACGAAGTGGGTATTCACCCACGAAAGCTTATGCTCCAATATATATGTTAGTCTATAAGGTGCCATAGGACTCTTCGCCATTTTACAGAAATTAAAAGGTACAGTACCAAAAGTAAAATCCCTGAAAGCTGCATGGAAACTTTTTAAAGACACCATAATAGAGGCTCAACTTAAATGTATACCTCAAATTAAAAAAACATAGTAAGAGAACTAAAAAAGAACCACCGTGGCTAAACAACCAGGTAAAAGAAGCAGTGAGAGGCAAAAAGGCATCCTTTAAAAAGTGGAAGTTAAATCCTCATGAGGAAAATAGAAAGGAGCATAAACTCTGGCAAATTAAGTGTAAAAATATAATTAGGAAGGCCAAAAAATAATTTGAAGAACAGCTAACCAAAGACTCAAAAAGTAATAGCAAAAACATTTTAAAGTACATCAGAAGCAGGAAGCCTGCTAAACAACCCAGTGGGGCCACTGGCCAATCGAGATGATAAAGAAGCACTCAAGGACATTAAGGCCATTACAAAGAAACTAAATGAATTCTTTGCATCGGTCTTCACGGTTGAGGATGTGAGGGAGATTCCCAAACCTGAGCCATTCTTTTAAAGCGACAAATCTGAGGAACTGTCCCAGACTGAGGTGTCATTAGAGGAGTTTTAGAACAAATTGATAAACTAAACAGTAATAAATCACCAGGACCAGGTAGTATTCACCCTAGAGTTCTGAAGGAACTCAAATGTGAAATTGCAGGACTACTAACTGTAGTCTGTAACCTATAATTTAAATCATCTTCTGTACCAAATGACTAGAGGATAAGTAATGTGATGCCAATTTTTAAAAAGGGCTCGAGATATGATCCTGGCAATTACAGGCCTGTAAGCCCAACTTCAGTACCAGGCAAACCGGTTGAAACTATAGTAAAGAACAAAATTGTCAGACACATAGATGAACATAATTTGTTGGGGAATAGTCAACATGGTTTTTGTAAAGGGAAATTATGCCTCACCAATCTACTAGAATTCTTTGAGTGGGTCAACAAGCATGTGGACAAGGGAGATCCAGTGGACATAGTGTAGATTTTCAGAAAGCCTTTGACAATGTCCCTCATCAAAGGCTCTTACACAAAGTAAGCTGCCACGGGATAAGAGGGAAGGTGCTCTCGTGGATTGGTAACTGGTTAAAAGACAGGAAACAAAGGGTAGGAATAAATGTTCAGTTTTCAGAATGGAGAGAGGTAAATAGTGGGGTCCCCCAGGGGTCTGTACTGGGACCAGTTCTATTTAACCTATTGATAAATGATCTGGAAAAAGGGGTGAACAGTGAAATGGCAAAATTTGCAGATGATACAAAACTACTCAAGATAGTTAAGTCCCAGGCAGGCTGCGAAGAGCTACAAAAGGATCTATCAAAACTGGGTGACTGGGCAACAAAATGGCAGATGAAATTCAATGTTGATAAATGCAAAGTAATGCACACTGGAAAACATAATCCCAACTATACATATAAAATGATGGGGTCTAAATTAGCTGTTACCACTCAAGAAAGAGATCTTGGAGTCACTGTGGATAGTTCTCTGAAAACATCCACTCAATGTGCAACGGCAGTCAAAAAAGCGAATAGAATGTTGGGAATCATTAAGAAAGGGATAGATAATAAGACAGAAAATATCATACTGCTTCTATATAAATCCATGGTACACCCACATCTTGAATACTATGTGCAGATGTGGTCGCCCCCATCTCAAAAAAGATATATTGGAATTGGAAAAAGTTCAGAAAAGGGCAACAAAAATTATTAGGGATATGGAACGGCTGCTGTATGAGGAGAGATTAATAAGACTGGGTCTTTTCAGCTTGGAAAAGAGATGATTATGGGGGGATATGACAGAAGTCTATAAAATCATGACTGGTGTGGAGAAAGTAAATAAGGAAGTGTTATTTACTCCCTCTCATAACACAAGAACTAGGGGCCACCAAATGAAATTAATAGGCAGCAGGTTTAAAACAAACAAAAGGAAGTATTTTTTTCTACACAACGCACAGTCAACCTGTGGAACTCCTTGCAAGAGGATGTTGTGAAGGCCAAGACTATAACAGGGTTAAAAAAAGAACTAGATAAATTCATGGAGAATAGGTCCATCAATGGCTATTAGCCAACATGGGCAGGGATGGTATCCCTAGCCTCTGTTTGCCAGAAGCTGGGAATGGGCGACAGGGGATGGATCACTTGATGACTGCCTGTTCTGTTCATTCCCTCTGGGGCACCCGGCATTGAACATGTCAGAAGACAGGATACTGGGCTAGGTGTACCTTTGGTCTGACCCAGTATGGCCGTTCTTATGACAGCTCTACCAAAGCAGGGATTAGGTTTGGAGGCTCCACTAAACAGTAGTGCTGGGTGAAAGTGGGGATTGAACTCCAGATAACTGCACTACATATCTAAGAAACTGGAATTCCTTTTGGAGACATTGCCGAGGTTGTCTGGGCCCCAGTGAAATGGGCTCTAATCTGCAGAACAGATCTAAGAGAGCCATTTGGATGGTCTTTGGGTGGATACAGGTTGACCTTTCACCCTGTTAGTAAACACTAGAAATAGACTGGGAGAATTTCCAAAAGATCTTGTCCTGTTCAGATAGCAGGAGAGGGCTCTAATGACCTCAAAAGTGTGAAGTTTAACCTCTCCTTTATTACAATGGAGGCACAGCAAAGAAAACCATGACAGACCACTTGGTTCAAAAATTTTGGCTGAGGTCTTAGTGGCACGTCCTTATGGACTACTGTATAAGGCGGTCCCGCTATGAAGGCTTAGATCTCTCCTACTTGTCAAGCTGAATTTATAGCCACTAAAAAGGCAATCTTCAAAGACGTGTGTGTGACCCTAAGATCCCCTCAATGCCTACTGGCAAAGGGTTCTCTGTCATGTAACAGCAACTCCTATCAGGTCACAAATTCACTACACCTAACACATTGCTGTTGTGGTATTTATCTATAAAGAATGCTCTGTAAGGTACCAAAGGAAAACTTGTGTCATAATGGTCAGCATAATCATTGTGTAATGTATGTTTGGGTAACCATTAAAAAGTTGTATGTGTATGCCTAAGAGACTTTAAACCAAGCAATCCAGGCAGGGGTGATAAACAAGGTTTTCCTAGATGAAGCAATGTTGATTTACTTGTCTCCCTAGGCCTCCGTCATAAACTGAGAATTATGCAAGTCAAAGCAGCTTCATTTGCATAGTAAATCCACAAAAAGAACAAATTAGCAGAAGGATGAGAAAACAGCATCAGCAGGACAGCATTTGCACACCAGCAGGGGTGAAGGACTTTGTTTTGGAGTACACATCAAAAGAATACAGTTCAAAGGTTAACTGGACTATAACAGGGGGAAAAGACTCTGGACCAAAGAACAGAGGTTTTTGCATTAATGAAAGCTGGATCCTGGCCCAGGGGAGAGGGCTTGTGACATTGAGCGGAAGCTTTAGGTGAGAAACTGCCTTAGATAAGGATTGAGCCTAAATTAAGTTTTAGTTACCAGAAAGCATGTTATACTTTTGTTGTGTTTATAATCATTTGTTTCTATTATCTTTGCGTAGTATCACTTACATCTCTGTCTTTTATTTATAAACCTATTCTTGGTTTTACTATTGAGTTCATCCCGGTGAGATATGTAAAGTGTGAATTCACTGCTGAGCTAACAGGCTGGTGTGTATACTTTCTCTATGGAGACAGCAGACTTGGTAATTTCTGTGGAAGTCCAGTGACAGGGACTCAACACTACAGAAGAATGGTCTTCCAGGAGGTTCGGGGACTAGGAAGTATTAAGCATAACCTGCAAGACAAAGAGGGCTGGCAGATTCCTAGGGAGTTTGGGTGGCTAACGAACTGGGATGACAGGGAGCTATCACTCAGTTTAATATCAACAAATCTCTCTTTTGCTAAGGCAACAAGATCACCAGAGAAAGTGTCACAACACAGTATAGAGTAAAGGTTGCTAGATGTTCGAAGGGGGACCCAATAAGCATGATAACACAGCACTGAAGTCGCAGAAGGGTGAGGTGTTTCTGACTGGAGGAAAGTCATGAATGAGTGCCTGAGA